>NC_092522.1:23065390-23705390 GCF_037038585.1 Patagioenas fasciata
ACGTGCAGCATCTCTTCTGGCCATTAGAATGGTTCTATCACCATAAAACCATTTTTAAAGAGAAAGCTGTGGAGAATAAGTCTGTGTTTTCTTTCTGATGGTCTCTGTCATGTTTTTTCCTAAGAAAAAGTGGCATGCCTTTTTTTAGGTTAGACTTGTTTTTAAATATTAGTAACAAAAGAAGGCAAAATCTTGCCTCTAGATTCCTGCACTACTTCTGTGTTATTCATCTGTTTGTAAGAAATGGTAGGCATTTTCAGCTCTGAGTTGCTCGTGTTTCGTTATTAAAACAGACTGTTAGAAAAGTCTTTCATTTAGGTCCTGTTCTTAGCAGAGACAGCAGCAAAAGACTTAGCACTCAACTTCAAGTGTTCCTTAATTTTTTAAAGTAGGCCTTGTTGCTCGGTACTTTCTAACCAATTAGAAATGTATTAAAAAAACCACATTTTAGGAATTGTAATTGTGTTTTTCCTTATTATAGTCTGAGGAACGCCTCTTTGTCTGATTGACATACGTGAAAACAGTTATTAAGTTCTTTTTGGGAAAGAATGAGCATCCTGCTTGTCAAAGCCACTTAATGGGTTTAAGCAAATAGCTAATTCTAAATGTGAGTTGTTGTGTTGCCTGCAGCAGAGGTATATGGAGGTATGGGGATCTGTGTGTACATAGAAGGCATTGTGGCATTCTTGTGAAACAGTTTTCTGTCTTTGTTTATGATAAAACTTTACTGCTTATTTACCGGAACTATTGTTTCTGTCACATAGTTGAAGCTACCAATTAAAAGCTCTTTACTGATTGGGGTTAGAGAAGGACGTTCTTCAATGCTGTCAGATAGAAACAACTTTCAAATCTCCATGTTCCAGAATATTATTTAAACAGCTTTTATAGAGATGCAGTTTTGTACCAAACTAATTTAAAAAAACCGCAGGAAAACAGATAGAACGCTTGCCTATGCAGACCTTACTGTTAGGTGGCTCTTTAACTTCTGTACCTTTTGAATTGTGACCTCTCCCACGTTTATTTAAGTTTTGATTCTTGTATTGAATAGAGGAAACTAATGACTGTAAGTTAATCAACAGTTATGATGTGATCAAATGAGCTGTGAGACTATCCAGTTAATTTGGCTGGTTTTGCATTAGGGTTAAAGCCGGTTTCCAGTAAAGTGAGGCGTGAACCTATTGTAATGTGTTTGGTTGTTAATGCATTTACAGTACACCAAGTGTTTAAAAATTATTTTTACTTAAGTTTTGTAAAGATGTTCCTTTTGGTGTTTTTTGTTCTTTTGGGTTGGTGCAGAGGTGTTCAGAGACTGCCCGACAGGCTTTGGGGCTTTTGCATTTGGGCTGACTGACTTTCTGCCAGTGATGTGCTTTTTATTGCAAAGGAGTATGGCTTGCTTAGATACAAAGCTAACTCATACTTCATTTTCAGGAATTTTAGGAATGCCTTTATTCTGTACAGAAATTCCTAGCATGCTTTGTGTAATGGGAACAAATGGAGAAATACAATTATATGAGTTAGTCTGCTCAGTGGGCATTGTAAACCTCATGACAACACAATAAATTCCCTGTTACTAAGACATTCATGCTAAAGGGTTAATCTGATTGTTTATTTGTGGGATCATCAGAACTGTAAATTGTCATGCTGTAGCATATGACACTGTGTGCGTGTGTGTACCTGATTAATCTCCTTCCTCATCTCGTGGCGTTTCTCTCTTGAACTTTACTGTTGTACTCTTTTTATAACCTGTAGCGTATTATTAGTTCACAGTTGAAAGGAAGAAGGATATCGTGCTATAAGAAAAATGAGCTTATTTGGCCCAATAAAGTTTAATATTTGAGAGATATATATTAATGTATTTTACACAAAGTTCAAGATAATCTACCTTTCTTCTTGAAGCTCTATCTTCTGCCTGTAAATCAGTGCTTGAATTCTGAAGAGCAGCAGCAAATAAAAGTAATTTCACTTCTGAAGTCATACCTGTGGCTGCATATTCAAGTGCCCGTGTTGTTTTGAAAGATTATTGTGAATAAATTGGAAATACCAAATTTCCAGATACAAATTGAATGCAGTCTACTATCCTGGAAATTTTTTTTTTCATATTTTTTTATGAAAATTGGCACTGTAAATTATCCTGGATCTGTATTTACAAAATATTAACCCCTTCACAGCATCCCTGATTACTTTTGTACTGTAAAAAATGAGCCATTTGGGACATTCCCATTGTCCCTTCACACAGAAAAGTTCCAGAAGCAATTGTATCCTATTGCCAAGCTGTAAAACCTGACTAAAAGAGGTACGGTGGATAGTTGGGACAGAATTAATAGAAAAGGCCAAGTCTTCGACTCTTTAAGTTTTATCTTTTGGCAAAGCAGACATTCCTTCCATAAGCATTTATACTTGTTTAATTTGATTTTCTTTTTCTGGCTGAACAACTGGAATATTTTGTTGTGCTCTGGTCTAGCTTACCTCAACACATTATTTTTCTGAAATCCTCATTAAGCTTGGGAATGCCACTAATGTGGGCTAAAATCTTTAAAAAATGCCAGTGAATTAGGTCAATCATGTGCAATCTTTTGTTAACGACAAGATTTTTATTTCAAATAGTTTAAATGTGACATTAGGCTTAGTAATAACTGCAAATATCTTCTATTCAGATGGGTCAGTTAGTTTTACTTCTAGTAATACAGCCTAATTAGGTTTACTAGCAGTCACCATGGATAAAATCCACATGAGATGTATCCAGACTTCTAAGACTTTGTGTTTCATAATTCTTCCATATCCATATCCAGACTTCCAGTTTACTTTAAATTAGTTTTGTTACACAATATTGTAGTTTCTTTTATTCTTAGGGATCAGCTTCTCAGTGCATCTTCTCTCTTTATCTTTCTGCAAAGTTATTGATCTGGAGCTTGTAGGTGCTGTGAACTGCAGTGTTTTGTAGGCCATTTTGAGAAAAAATGTCTAGCCTTTAGAATAAATTTTGTTTAGTAATTTAGTAGAAATATACGGTAATTCTTTTTGTAGAAAGACTAGGTGAGTTTAGAGTGGCATTCCAAAGGGGAGGGGAAAAGCATTTGGAGATGTTAATAATAGTAATTGGATTTCCTTCAAATGTTGTGGGATTTGGCCAGCAACATGTTGCTGTTTTGTTTGTTTGTTAAGTATTCCCTCTCACTGTAGCCCTTGTTTCATCCTTTTAATCTTAAAATCCTACCTTATTTTAGGCTTGTGTGGCTGCCCTGCTTGTGAGGTGTCCTCACCTGCGGTGAAGGGCCTGCAGGTTTCCATTACTGAGTTCTGCCTTTCTGTGTGTTTTTCATGGGTACCACTATTCCAAAGCAAAGCTTGAATGCTCTTACCTTCTCTAAGCTGAGGCCTCCTGCTCTTCTTCCCCACTTCCATTCCGTTGCTTTTCTTCCGAGCAGGATCTCAGTTTGTCTTTCTAAATGTGATGTGGATATCCATGTGTCAGTCTGATCTTCCCATGGCCACAGTTTTAGTTTCTGGATTTTGGTTGCTTTTTTTCTTGTTTCTCCCCAGTCATCCCCAAAGTTTCATGATTTTGTTTGGTCAGGTTCATAATATATAGGAGGGGTGTCAAATTCCTTTTCAGCGGGGGGCCACATCAGCCTCGTGGTTGCCTTCAAAGGGCCGAATGTAATTTTAGGACTGTATAGATGTAATTACTCCTACATTTATACAGAAAGATTGTGTATGGAGAATGGTAACAAACAGAAGTCACCTGTGTGAGAGTACACACAGGCTTTACCTACAGCTGCATCTGTGCAGCATTTTCTGTAAAGACCCTGTATATTCCCTATGAGATCCAGTACGTATCAATTGATTTACTAACATGAATCATTTCTGCTTGTAGGCTCTTGCCAAGCTGGGGCCTTGGGCGGCTTGTTCTGGCTGTGAGTAAAGTTGTGATCTGTTTTATTCCTGTGGTCTAAGTGCGAAGAGGCTGAAGCGAGAATAAAGCTTTATCATTTTAATACCTAAAACTAAAATGAAGAAGTGATAGGAAGGGTGGCAACAACTTCTGTTACAGGAGTGCAAAGTGACTTAAGAAAATGTCATTTGTGCTGTGGGGACACTATAGTCCCAAGGTATTTCCTGCTCTTGCTCTTTAAACCTCTTTCGCCTTTACCACCCTGCCTTCTGTAAATAAAGCACTGTGTTGTCCGGTTTTGCAGGACACATAGTAACAAGAGAAGGAAATAGAAGTTTGTATTTTAATTGTAAGTCATTGTTTTTATCTGGGATGGGGGCTGACTTGATGGTATCATAGGGCTGGCTAAAACCACCTATCTCTGGTTTTTGTTGGTGCTTATGTGGGCAGAGGGACATAATCCAGTCGAAAACTAACCCTGCAGAAACACATTGAAATCTGTTGATCTGGTTGTGTGAAGAGATTGTGCAAAGGAGGGGGCTCGAGCTGTGACAGCCCAGACTTCAGTGGCTTCACCTGTGGTAGCTCCTGTGCTCCAAGTGCAGAGCCTGCCTCTCAGATTCCCTCTAACATACAATTTTGAACCAAATTTTGACATTATCAGCTTATTCTGATAGATATTTGGTGTGGAAATTCAGTGAGGCTTTTTGTTTCCATAAGTTTCCAAAACTCTTCTTCTTCTAATCAGAAATAGGAGTCTTCAAAGTAGTTATCTGACTTTGATGTTGGCAATTCTTTGGGAAAAAGAGAAGTGCCGGTATATTTGTGTATTTTGTGTATCTGGTGTAGTATCACTCAATGTCTTTAAACAGTTTTCCATGTGTGGTTTATAACTGAAAGACAAGGATTCTTATATTAGCAGACTTCGAATAGTTTTGTTCTATTTCCCCCAACTTTTAGAAAATGAGGTCGCTCTGTTTTGTGATAATTTAAAAGGATCCTTTTATAATTTTGGTAGGGACTGACACAAAAGAGACTTGTTTTGCCATGATCTGTTATGTTAGTGGGAAATTATAGAAGCCGCTTCCTACGTAAATAGAAATTTGCGGAGAAAATCATTATTGTTTCACTATGTTGTTTCTGTCCTATGATGCTTTATTTTGTTGTGTCCCTCCACCCCCAAAATTGACTATTTTTATGTTCATGCTAGTGATCACCTTTGGCTAATGACAGATGTGTTTCTATACTTTTGTATCTTTGCAAAAGTCATAATTTAACTCTTGAAATAAAGTTAGGCAAATTGTTTTTTCTAGATCTAAATATTTGGTACGCTGGCTTTTTTGTTTTCTTTATACTTTTGTGCTTTACTCATTTTTCTGAAACTAAGGAATGACTTAATGTCTCCAGTGATGATAATCCAGACTCTCAAAAAGAAAACTCTAAATAGACTTACAGTTATTAAGAGAAAAAGGTATATGATACATATTACCACAGCTGGTGTGTATTATTTCGTTACCTTGGTATTTGTTGGTTAACTTGATCCTCTAGTAACACTTAGACTTGAGAGAAGATGATCTGGGAACCAGTTGCTTCTAGTGACATAGTTTCTTAGCTTCTTCGCTGGATACCTGTACAAATACGTGGTTGAGTATACGATGCCTTGAGCTCATGTAAACACCTGATAAGTCCCTTCCTGGGTGATTTAGCAGAGCTGTCATCAGTAGTAGCCTGGTGCTTTAACTGTCTCGGGGAAAAGAAGGGTCCAGTGGGGGCGAGGAGTTGCTCGTTTGCTCTCTAGCTACAATCTTCTTGAATTTTTACTTTCTTTTTCTCCAAAACTAAGGTTATCTAATGGAATTAGTCAGTATTATTTGCTGACAATATTACATTCACTTTGTGATACTTGGCACTACCAATACAAGGGAATCTCTTGAAAAAAATTCTTGTCATTAATATTTCAAAATTTGCTTTAATTTCACTGTTTTCTTCATAAGGAAACAATCCAGTCTCAAGGTATTTTGCTTTATCTTGGTCGTGTAGTTTGTGTTGTGACTAAATGTATTTAACGATGGTATATGATCATAGTAATAATTACAAAAGCTTCTTAAACACCCCAAAATCGACATACGTTGCTGCACATTGACTGTTTCTAAAGCGTCAGTACATTCAGTTCTAAAACATACTGAATTTGTTTCACTAAAACCTTTCAATGACATCAAACTGCCATACAATTACTCAAAACTTGTCTAATTTTGTTCCATGTGATTTTGTGATTTTTATTTTTACCCCACTGACCTTAATTAAGAAGTAGAATATCGATTGACAATTCTTAGTGATGACTGCTCGTATTCAGCAGAATTAAATTTTACATTTTAAAACCTAGGATTTAAGCAAATGTCGTTCTGTCTCTAAAAGAACCACAGTTTCTTGCCCTGTGTCTTTCGCTTCAGAGGGGGTACCAACTTTTGAGAATTTCCTTCCTTCCCCCTCCTCTTTTTCTTCTTTTCCAGTTTAAGCAAACTGTTTTCTCCAGTAAGTCGCTGTCAGGTCTGGTTAGATCAGATTAATTCACTTGTTTGAGGCAAGTACTTTCTTTAGTAAAACAAAGTAGTTTTGATGTTATCCCAGTGATTCTAAAGCAGTAAATAAAATGCTGTGACTGGTAGATTTTCGTGGCATTTTTATTAATGTTCGACTAGAATTTGTTTTTGCTTTTCCTGTAGGTTTTCAGTTTCTCTCAGGCACACCTCCCACCGCCCTGGGCGTGTGAAATCACAGGTTCTCACAGTGACAGGGTGCAAAGGTCCTTCTTAGCACCGTTCCGGCATCAAGGGTACAAACCCATTTCCTATGGGAAGCAGCAGAGGAAACTTGCAGGAGGTGGAAGACGGTAAATGCAGTAATTTTGGCAAAGCTACAAGGATTTTTTTTTTCTTGGTGTGCCGATCATTGTTTGCAATAGCTGCCCCACCACCATCCCCCTAAAAGCTTGTGGCAGAACGTTCATTAGCTGCAGGAGAGGCCAGGTCAAGCATGTCAAACTGCACATTTGGGTTAAGCATAAACATCTATTGCAGGGGCTTGGGGTCCTTTGTGTGTGTGCGTGTTCATAAAAGCAAGATAGCTCTTCTACATTTTGTAATACCTGATGTGCTTTCTTGGAGTATTCAGGTAAGACAGAAATATTTGAAGCCTGTAATTGTGCTACTTGCCAGCATCTTGAGCTTCTCAATTTGGGACTTGACAAATAAATCCAGGTTTTCTTCTTTCTCTCTAACTTTGTGTCCATCTCGTACCATACTTTTCTATGTCTGGCACCTGAGGACTTAGGTGCTACTTTTCCCTGCTGCTTTTTTCTCTTTGAAAGAAAAACAGACTCTCCAGTGAAAGGCACGTTTCTCAGCCATAGGTGGTGTGCCAAGACTTCAGAAAGTTTAGACATCTGAATGGGGACAGATTTCGTCAGTGGATCTTTATGAGGAAGGACTGTCTGGCTTTCAAAATGAGTATGTATAAAATTAAATAGAAATTCAGTTGCTGTATTTAGAAGACTCTTTGTGTATACACAGATATGTATAGGAAGGTAGGGTGTGTGTTTGTTTTTTTGCAATAAGCTTATACAGACTTCAGGTAGTAGGTGTTGATTAACAGCTATGAGCCAAAACTGTGATGCCTGTCTGGTAGGAAGAATAAAGCATTTGTAAGCCAAATTCTGCTCTTATTTAATGGAGATAAGCATGATGTTAATTCAGTGATAGCTGTGTGTATTAAAGCAGGTCATATTTGCTGCTGAGGTTTTTAAGTTGCCAAGCCACTTACTTGAGGGCATTAACTGGTTAAATATTTAAAACCAGAGTTCAAGTACTGTAGCTTTTTCTTGATGTCCAGAGAGAATATTTTCTGTATTTTTCTTTAATTTTTTAAAGTATACTTCAAAAATGTGTATTTGTTTGCAAACTTGGAGGGTTGTAAATATGATTCCTGGTGAGAAAATAGTTTACAATCATATTGGGCACTTATGTGTATTGTCTTGAAAATACGAGAAAAGTGGGTGGTTATTAGCATATTAAATATATCTGTAAAGAAACGGAGAAAGAGCTGTGATTTGTTGAAGGCCATTCAAAAATTCAATGGATAAGCAGTTTCCAGGATCCAGGTTTATGTGTATTTTCCTTCCAAATTTTTTTTAGTTTTCAAAGTTTTTGAAATGTTTACTGTGGAAATACCTGAAGGTGTGGGTGACTTGTAACTTCTCTGTGTTTAAGTGCTTTATTTATTGTCTTAAATTTTCAGTGTACTGTTTGGATACCGCCTTTCTTGGTGTCATTACTTGAGAAAACTTGGAATCTTATTTCTGTGATCCTGTTGCTGTGATGTCCACTTTCCTCCCTCTCCTGTAATACAATTCAGAACAGTGGCAATTGTTTTATTTCTCATGAGGGAAGTGCTCTTTTTTCCAGTGGTCAGGTGGATCCTTGTCAGAATCGTGTTTTGAGCAACTATTTATGTATGTTGAACTTGGACCTCCATAAAAATTAAGCTGCTTTTAACTCGTATAGTAGTTTGTACCGCACTTTTTCAGAATCTTTCCTGTGGACCTACAAAGCACATGCTTGTCACTGGTATTTCAGAGAAGTTTTCCCAGAGTGTCTAAATATCTCGTTTAGAATGTAATGCGTACATTTAAATCTTGTCTCATACTTACTGTTTATGAAATACGTCTGTACTGACTCCACCTGCATGTAGGGTTTGCTTGAGCAGACTTTGAGGAAGACTGGTTTTGGTCGTGTTGGAGCAAGTAACTGTTAAGCTGCAAATTTCGGGTCAAAGAAGGGAAAAGGAATTTGTATATGACCTTTCTACACTAGAAACCTTTCCCATAAAGTGCTTTGTGCTTTCAGGAAGTCAAATCTGATGACAAGAGAGATAACCAGAAGCTCTTGATTATAATCTCCAGCTAACACTGGAAGTTGTCTCCTGGAAAGCTGTATCTGCATAGGTATTACTCAAAAAAGTTTTAACTGATGGCTGAGGCAAGTCCTCTTATAACCTCGTATTTAGTCATCAGTTGAGGTAAGAAAGACAGTATAGGTACGCAGATTCCCAGCATGGTTACTTCGGTGGATCAGGAAATTCCCCCTCCACCCCTCCTTTTTTTAATGCCTGGTCCTCCCGAGTGTCTCCTTCCTGCCTGTTCCCACTGCACTCTGAACCACACTGGGAGGAACTGATTTTAAAGCAACTGTACTAAGTAGAACTCAGCTTTCCATTAAGAAAGTATGCTCTACGTTTTTAGTTAATTTTGTTTTGGTGTTTTGTGCTTAAGAACTCTCAGACTTGTTTCCTGAGATTGGTTCGTTGGTCAGTCTGTTCTTACATCACCTTCATCATGACACACCAGAAGAGAAATGCTGATTTTTTTTCTTTTTTTTTTTTTTTTTTTTTTTTTTTAATAGTACTGCAAAAGAAAAATTCAGGAAGTATTCATGAGATATTCTTTGCAGATAGCAGCTAGCTCCCAGGCACAGTGTAGTTTATGTAATACATAATGCTTTGCATCAGAAGTTGTAATTCTTTATGGGGAAGTTTGTTTAATGAGAATATTTCTGAGTGATTTCACCATCTCATTATAATTTGCATTTACTTCATGTGTTGTTTGTGCAGAAACATTTTGTACAAATGACATTATTTGCTGTTTTGCTCTGCCAGATTCAAATGGCAAAAGTTCCTGAAGTGTCCCAAGGTAGTTATTTATGATCTACCTGGAACAGAGGAATGAGAGCAGGCGTTGAGATTCTCTGAGTTCTTCAGTGAAAGTATGGCAAGGAACTTGCCTTCCGTGGCCTATTGCCATAGCCAGCCCTTGTGCACACTTTCTGAATGTGGGGAAGGAACAGCTGTTCTTTTGCTCTACTGTTGCATATTTAATATTTGTACAATGAAAGTGATGGAGGGTTCTCAATCTTGATTTGGTACAGTAGGACTTTAGAAACTTGCCTTCTGTTATTTCTTTTACAGTCAGGTGGACAAGGTCATGAATGAATTCGTGCTCTGAGGTGGCAGGCTTACTAAAATGAATTTGTCTTCTTGCTAGTCGTGGAGGGTGGAATTTGGGGTTTTAGTCCAGTCTTGACTTCATGAGCAGTCGGACAGAGAAGAGTAACTTCTGATTAGTTCTGTGATTGGTTAAGGTGAGCTCTCTTGAAAAAAAGCAATAACAAAATATTAGACTTTAGCCTCACAACATGGCGTCTGAAGTAATGGATAGTCATTCACACTGGTGTAAAATCAAACGCAGTCAGAACAGTAGTGGGCTTTACTTTTTTTGTTTGGTTTTGTTGCTGTTGTTGTGGGTATTTTTGGTTTTTGTTTTTGTTTGGTTTTTTTTTTTGTTTGTTTTCATATGGAACAGTAACATCTGAATGAAGTGCAAGCTAGTGCAAAACCAAATCCTACATCGGTATTTGTTTTGGAGAGCTTATAGCTTATTTGTGGTTTTCCTGCTTGTGAATAATGCAGTTATCCCACCTCCTGCTGAATGTTTTTATTCTTTGTGTTTTCTGCTGATGAGTTTGTCTGTTTCTCGGAGCTACATTAAAGAAGGGTATAGAACTGGTTGCTTGCTGATTTCTTGAGCTAAATCCCAATTTGCTCAGAAGAATGTAATATTCTCCTGTAGGTTCTTGGGTTTTTCCCCCTTCTCTTTTCAATTCTATGTAACAGAGGAAGCTTTCTTTTATGTAATATTAGTATAGTAAGTCCCTTCCATTTTGTGAGCTCAATACTGTAGTAGGTGAGCTGCAGACTAAATGGAGAGTAATTCCTGTACTCATGCTTCTGAATGCTTTTTCCTTCTTGCACCTTTAACTGGTGGCTGAGACTGGATTTCCATGCTCAAGAATCTCCTAGGCTTTGTTAGCACAGTCAAAATAATCTGTGTTTTCAGGTACTTTTCTGTACCAAGCATGATAATACTTTTCCTGTGGGCTGATTTAGCTCCTCAAAAATGTTACTGCAGATGGTTGCACTGGAAAAGAAGAGGCATGTTTCTCTCTTGTGATTTCATTAATTGCATACCATGGATCATTTTGGGGCTTGTTAGTTAGGATTCAAAACGGAAATACTTGAAGTAATCCATTATTATTTTTCTTTTTTATGTTGTTAACAGTGTTAAGAGAAAGGCAAACATGATAATTTTTCTTCCCTTTTCTTTCAAGCCTGTAGTTCAGGAAGGAAACCTTGCCATGACAAGAGAATTTGATCCATCGCTCTCTCAATGATATTGCAGAGCACCGGCCTTCTGGTGGTGTTCAGGGCACTGCCCTCTGCTTGGCTTCCGCACAAGTGCGGTACAAATAAGTGGTGGTTCAGAACCGCCCTTCCGTGTTTACTGAGAGTTATGACTCTCTCTTAAACCTTTGTGTTTTGATGTGAACTAAACATGAAGCCCAAAGCCTCTGTTGCCCCAGTACCTTGCTTTTGAGTGGTTTCAAATTGGTGGCAGGACAGGTAGGACCACACCTTGCTTAGCTAATCCTCAGAATTATTCCAAGTGTGCTGTGCATTGAGTATGACTTGAGCAATATACAAGGATTGTCCTTGAGCCATTTGGCCTGGAATACTGTTTCTCCTGAATCTGAGGAGTTTGTGTTATACGTGAAACCATCCCCACTGCCTGGCAAACATCTTGATCTCAGGCAGTCTCTAATAAGACCACGAGCCACTGCTGCCTGTCATTTGGAAATGCAAAGCCTAATTCGTGACTGTGTTACTGCTTTTTTGTTTTATATCCACTGACATTTTGAAAGCACCTGTGGGAGTAGAATCCTTCCATACTCACTGGATGTTGGGCATTTTTTTGCCCGGGATCTTGGTTGCTGTTTCAGTGATAAAGATTTGCAGCTCAGCTCCACAGTTAAAAATCTGCACACCTGAGGGCAGTGAACTGATTGTAGGGTGCAATGTATCTGTGATGGAAGCAAAGCTAGTTTAAGAAGTTGAAAAAGAGGTATTGTGTAACTGTACCTTATTGAGTGGTCAGGAGATTTTTATTTATCTCTTCCCCAGAAAGACAACACCAGATGCTAATGGTGTAAGAGTGGAGTAAGGAATGGCAATATTGGTGTTATAAAGAAATTTATGTGATACTCTTTATGCATCTGTGAAGTAATTTGGTTGTGTAGAAGCTCGAGCTAATTCTGGTCTTGTATTAAAGGTTGGGGAATCCTTCCTAGTCTGAAAGAAAAGAAACATGAGCCAAAATAGCCCATGTTGTACTTTATTCTCAAATGGGAAGTTAAGATACATTCCCAATTGCAATGGAAAGTCTTTCTGGGAATTGCTTTGCAGGTTTATGGTGTTTCTTTCTGTACTTTTCTCTACTTGAGGGCACTTAAGCGTAGAATATGAAGCATCAGAATGCAGAAGAAGGAGCTGCAGGCAGCCAGTCTCTGCAGGTTTCCCGACACACGGTGAGTTTTAATCACACTGCAGAGAGGAGAGGGAGGGATGTTCACTGCACCTTCCAGGGGCTCTGCTGGGTGTCAGACCTGAGAGCTTCCACTTCAGAGGACTCACAGAAATTGGATTTAGAAGGATCTTGAAGGTGATTTTCATGTAGATGTATCCTGAATGTTAACGTAAGTGGATTTTGCGTGAAAGTTTTGATGTTATTTAAGTGATTATTAAATGACTGAAGAATACAGTAAAATTTTCTGAACATTCACTTTGTTGCTAGTATGCATCTATGACAGAAATACTGAAAGAAATAATTAAAAAATTGTATAAATGCAAACTGACAGAATCAAGTCTTTTTGTCTGTGTCCTGTCTTTGTAGCTTTATGATTGTGTTTTCCCTGCCCTCCCAGCACCTGTTTTGCGTATTCCATAGGACAGTAGGGCTCTGGAAATTCATTCAGATTTTGTTGGGGAGTAAGCTATCAAAGTCAGCAGTTACATAGTGAGTGAAGTTGTTTGCAGAAAAGGAAAGTGTGTTTTTATGGGGAAATTGAATGATGCTATGGAAGATTTGATTCTTTTACTGACTGCTACAAGAGGATTTTTTTTTTAATGTGATGCTGGTTATTAACCACATACTTTGTATGTAGCGAGTAACTGTGCATTCATCACCATATGGATCAGTTAGTTGACTTCCTGTGGTTTGATGTGAAGAGATACTGAGAACTCTCAGCTGCCACTGAGATCACTTGGAGCTCTGCTTTAAGCTCTAAAGCTCTATGAAATTCTACGTGCTCTAAGAAGTTCATATATAGAATTCTAAAACTATTGGTTAATATAGGATGACTACTTTTCCCCTTAATTTTATGGTGTCCCAATTCCCTTTGTCATAACAGTGATAATATCACTGGCTCTTCAAAGGGTATTTTGAAAGGTATTTATGATTCTGCCATGAAGAGTTCTTTTAAAAAAATTCATAACAATTCACAAATTTGCTGCAGAATAAGTAACATGTACTGTTTTCAGGAACCACATGACTATATCTTATCTGAGCATTGGAAAGGTCACAGGCTGTTGTGATTCATATGTCCGTGCCTTCTAGTTTGTTGTCATCCCAACCCATTCTTTTTTTTTTTTTCCCCTTTGATCCATCTTTGTCCAGTCACAGTTTTGTTCCAATGAATTGGCTTTTGGTTTTTTTTTAACAGAGTATCCAATTTGTAAATTGCACACTATGAGTCAAGTGTGGAAATGATATATATTTGCCTACTTTATTGTAGTTGATCAGGACAGCCAGTTTCTCAGAACATAGCTCATATTGTTTTTGAAAAAGACTTCTGTTCTGGAAGAGATGAATAGAACTTTTCTGAACTAAAATGAGGTGTGATGGAGCTACTGATAGATGAGGAAAGGAAAAAATTATATAAAAGAAGCGATGACAAGTTTCATTTGGCTTAGTCTCAATGTCACTATGTTTTGTAGATAGCTGAGGAGGGGTTGTACTGTGCTTAAAATAAGATAGTCTGTGTGTTAGAGAAATCAGCGCATTTTAGAATGCATGTTTAAAATTCCTGTAGATTCAATGAGTGTGTAAATGTATATAAAGGCTTCCAGAGAGATGTCCCGTCTGCCTAAATTAGAGGCTTTCTGTCATCTACTTCTCAAGCTTTAGGAGAGCGTAGTTCAGCTTTTGCATAGTGCACCCGTCAATTTGGCTTATCAGCACTTTGCAGTTGATGCTGTTGCATGTTTGAGCACCCAAAGGTGACCCTAAAACTGTAGTCCAAAATATTATTTTTTTTCTTGTTGTTTTGAGGGAAGGGTGATCCCAGGGAAGCCACAGCTGCAAGATATCTCGCCGTTTAAAGCCGTTTGCCTTAGCCAGTAGGGAAGGAAGCCAGTCTTTCAGTTCCAGCTCCAGTCACTTGTGGCTGGAAGACAGCATCCAGGCCCAAAGATAAAGGATGTTCTGTATCCCTCTGCTTCACCATTTTTGGGAAAATAGCGCTATGTTTTCCTTCTCTTGTGGCAGGCTTTGTAGTAAGAACATACTTTTCCAAACCTTAAATTAAGAAGCAGCATAACACTGATTGTCTTTCTAAAATTCAAAGTACTGCTTTTTTTTTTTTTTTTTTACTTTCCACTTAAAATCTTACTGCTACAGAACAAAAACAAAGGAAGCTGCAGCTCAGCCACAAGAGTATTGGAAGCTGCACTCCTGTTGTGCTGTGTAGCTGGTATAGGAAAAACCTTTCTTTTGACAGAGGTGTAGGAGTCTTGAGCCCCTCTTCTCTGCCTTGGTAGGTGCACTTCTGAAAGAGCTAAATTGCACTTCAGAGCTGTCTAGATCTGGTTCATTGATTTTTACCTGCACAATACTTGCTTTTTAATCAGAGGTTTCTATGAAGTGTTGTGCAGTGTTGCTGCCTGCTTAGTTCTGTGAGAAGGATCTAATTTACAAATACAACCATGCCTGCCACCTCAAGTCAAGGCATTTACACTGTGTGTGTGTGTGTGTATATATGTATCTACATATATATTTATATTTTTTATATATATATATATATTTTTTTTTCCCCTATTCTGTCTATGCACCCATTTCAGGTGAAAATGTGAGAAGTGGCACTGTGACAGAATCCAAAAGAAACCTGAAAGTGTTCAAATGTCTGTCTAGGCATTTCTTTTAGTAGATAATCTGTATCATCTGTTGATTTACTCAGATCTAGTCAGCATTTTTAGTTATTGACAACTTATAGAATCATAGAATCATTTTGGTTGGAAGAGAACCTCAAGATCGAGTCCAACCATTAGCCTAACTCCGGCACTAACCTCTTAAGGGTTTTGTTTGTGAGGAAACAGTAAAGCTTGTACTGAAAATAATCCTTTAAGTTGAACATTCCTGTTCTTAAGAGTGAAAGCAAAATCCTCATGATTGTGTTTTGCTGTTACCAAAGAGCTACCTGCGGTATTCATCCACATTTTGAGTGCTCCTGAAGTAAGCACCAAATAAGAAATGCTGCAGCTTGTCAGCTCTTTGCTAGTGATGTCCTGCAAACGTAACAAAGTGATACAGTAATCATGTCTGTGTTGATATTTTATAAGCAAAATGTTGCTTTAAGGAACACCTATGAAATTTAATTATTTCAAACTCCAAAGACATGAAGCTTCAGTCACATAATGGTAAAGTCAATTGGCGTGTGATACAGAAAAGGCGGTGTGTGCCTTTTTGATGCAATTTATTCTAGCTCCCATGTCTACATGCAAAATCCAGTTACTTCAATAGACTTATACAAGAACTCTGAGTTAGGCAAACATTGTGTCATTGACCGATTCATAATATTTACAAAAAGTCACTCTGTGTGCTCAGATATGACTGCGGTATCATGCAAAGTTTGTTAATTAAGTAAAGTTTTTATGTTGGTTTTGAGATAAACTTTTGTTTTCTAGCTGCTCTAACAGAAGACAAATGGCTTCTCTGTTATGTGTAGCCGCTTTCTAATGAAACAGTTGTACATATTGATTTTTCTAATACTTTTTATTTAGAAATCCTTTGAGCATTTTTAGATGGATAGTTGTGTGAGAACAAAGCACAGCACAACATAAAATTAAGAGTTGAAAAGTGAAAAGTAAGTGTGTGTTTACTTAAGAACTGCTGCTGATCTGCTGTCCATTCAGGTAAAATAGGAATCATATATATATATGAATATCTTAAAATAATAGAAATAAAACAAAAATATATATTTATACACTGAAAGTCTGCAATAATAACAGTAATTAGAGCTATGTGAATGTCTAGGTACTTTGGTATGTGACTTTTTTCTTTGCAAGAGAGACTATCAGCTATGTTTTTTGTGTGGTTTTTTTGGTTTAGTATTTCTGAAGGCTTAAAATAAAAAATTATGAAGAATTTTTGTGAATTAGAATCTGCATCATTTACAAATATGTTTTAGTTTGGGGATTTATGTTGTGGATAAAAGCAGAAGAAGGATGTTGCAAAGATTAAAAATATCTATTTAATCCAGAAAAGCCATTCCATAGTGGTGAAACATAATTCCAAATGCTCCATGATTCTCAGAGCAGTTTCCTTTTCAGGAAGGCATGACCACGCTTAGTTTTGTTTCTGAAGCTATTACATTGTGAATGGGATACTAGAGGCATATAGATTTCCATAAATGGATCGCAGCTAAATGGAATTTAATTGTGGGGGTCCAGATAGGGAGTAATGAAATGTTTGAGGTTTGGTTTACCTGGGTTAAATTTAAGTACCGTAATGGTTGTCTTTGGTTTTGGAAGCCTGGCCCACAGCATCAATAGATAATATCAAATAGATGGCTGTTAACAAAGAGTGAAAACAGTCTTTTGGAGTTATTATTGTATTTGAAGAACCCAATGTAAAGGAAACTGAAGTGCTTTCCCACTGAACTCACTTGCTAAGTCAAAGCTAGCACTAGTGTGCAGCCAATGAAGATGTCAGGCAGCTGGGCTTTCTTTCAGACTTAAGAAATACTGTTTGTGTGTTATGAAAGATACATATTTTACATTGCAGTAGGGGAAAGCCATTTTAGCAGCTTTCTTACGTTTATTGTAGAGGTTAGAAAGGGCTGCCGTGATCTCCTCTGTGGGGGCTGCAGCGCAAGTCCCGCTCTGGTGTGTGCAGCACCTTTTCCTCTCCTGATTCTCTGACTTTGGTGTTTGCAGGACTGTTTCTCTCACATTTTCCTCACACATCTCTGTCTTTATGGCATTTCATCCTTCCTTAAACATGATTGTCCCCCTGTACTCAGCACTGGTGAGGCCCCACCTTGAATCCTGTGTTCAGTTTTGGGCCCCTCACTACAGGAAAGACATTGAGGTGCTGGAGAGAGTTCAGAGAAGGGCAACGAAGCTGGTGAGGGGTCTGGAGCACAAGTGTGATGAGGAGCGGCTGAGGGAACTGTGGCTGTTCAGCCTGGAGAAAAGGAGGCTGAGGGGAGACCTTATCGCTGTCTGCAACTGCCTGAAAGGAGGTTGTAGCATGGAGGGCGTTGGGCTCTGCTCCCAAGTAACAAGTGATAGGATGACAGGAAATGGCCTTGAGTTGCACCATGGGAGGTTTAGATTGATATTAGGGAAACTTTCTTCATAGAAAGGATTGTCAAGCATTGGAACAGGCTGCCCAGGGTGGCAGTTGAGTGACCATCCCTGGAGGTGTTTAAAGGATGCAGAGATGAGGATCTTAGGGACATGGCTTAGAGATAGACTTGACAGTGTTAGGTTAATGGTTGGACATGATGATATTTCTGGTCTTTTACAAACCAAAATGACTGTATAATTCTATTTTCCTGGGGTGCTACCACCGTGGCTGAGGGCCCAGGCTCGACCCTGTGGTGGTACCGGCAGAACCAGCCCTGGGTGGTGCGGGGCAGCTGCGGCCTCTCCTCACAGATGCCCCTGCAGCCCTCGTCTCCCTGCGCTTCCACATGGGCACCCAGGGCTCCTTTATGGGTTAAAATGGTAAGAAGCAGCCGGGAATCAGGGTTAAATTGGTTTTTACTACATTGGATTAATCATACCTTCATAAATTTGTAATTAGGCAAGTAGAAGAGTATAGGTCAAGGCGACTAGCACTGAAATTCGATGGTGTTGAATTATCCGTGTTGCTGCACCGCCGTGTTTTCTATCCCAGGGTGCAACAAAACTGTAGGAGTATAATTTGATGTAGAATTGTAACAAAATTTGCATCTTATGAATTCAGGCAATTTAAGGATTTTCATTTTTTCCCCCCTCCATAAGGGGGATGCTTTCTAATTCCAGTTGAAAATTACTTGCCTATTGTGGAATCAGCTTCAAACCTTCAGGTTTTAGGTCAATTGTATACTAAGATTTATCAGTGTTGCTTTTAACCTTGCAAAGGTGTGGAGAGTTTCAAAGTGAAGTTTTAGGACTGTGAAGGGGCTTTGCTTGCCCACGTTGAACTGAGATCCGCACAGTACGAAGGGCTTGTGTGTTTCCCTCCGTTTTGCTGCCCCTTTTTTGGAGGGGTAAGAGGCTGTTTGAGTGCAGCTTACCCATCAGTGGTAATCACCAAATGTTACCTGTCATCCCCCTGTGTATTCAAGCGCGGAGGGACCAGGAGCTGCCACCGCTGTCGTCTCCATTTCTGCAGCCACAGAGCTGTCCCAGAAACGAGGCTTCCCCAGCCTCTGGCGCTTGGATCAGCTTCTTATCTCCAGTTACGCTCTCAAATACACCCGTCTGATTCCTGTCTGATTCTTGCTGATTCCAGTGCAGTCAGTGTTTGTAGGGCTATTTTGCTGTGTGGTGGTCATGCCTCAAGCAATGTAACTGGTAGTCTTGAGAGACTGCCATTTGTGTAGCCTGAACAGCACCTGAGTGTTGTGACTCAGGATTTTCATTCTCTGGTGCATCCCTTTACACGATGTCCTGCTGGTAAGCAGCGACAGCAGATGGAACGTTAAGCAACTATACTAATTTTAAGATCTTTTCCATATTTCTCAGACTTTTCTCCTGACTCTGTCACTAGATAAGAAAAACTATTTATGTCTGCGCATTAATGGTATAGAAGTAACTGTATGTAGGCTTTTCGTTAACTTTCTATTTTTCAGATCTATCAGGGAGCTCTTCACTTGACCAATTTGAGATTAAAGATCTCCGCTAGGTGTTTAGTAACTTCTACACCATTTTCTGTTTTTGCTGTGAAGTGTGTGTGTTATATTTAAATCTCTTCAGGGACAGTTCTTGGCATGTGAACTCTTGCCCACAAATTAGGCAAAATTAGCTCGCGGTGGCTGTGGTAGAAGTCAATCTTTTTTTGATTGGGAGCAAAGTACATAGGATATAAAACAACAACAACCACAAACCCCGTTTCTCAATAATTGACTTTTAAAATTTATCTATTTTAAATGAGGAAATGCTGAAAATAGATGTGAAAAGCTTGTAGACTTGTTGAGTACTCAGTGGTCAGTCTTCACTTTAACATGGATGTGAAATTTATGTCTCAGAAAGCTATAATTACCTTGCCACCATTGGTCTTAATAGATAAATAAATTTTCTGAAACTGTGAATTGTGAGAAAGAATTTGCTGTATTTACTGGAATCATTGTTTTGAAATACAAATTAGCACTTGCTCTGACAACTACTGTGTTCGTGAAAACCCTGCTGAGGAATAGACTGCAGAACAATTTCTTCTACTACAGTTGTTTTTAAGTAATCCCTGTCAACACGAGGCATTGAAAATGTGCGAGCTATACTGTGACCTGAAACAGCTGTCAAATGTAGTTTCTGGCACAAAGCCATATTTAGATATTGCTGTTTCCTGTTCATATAGAAAATGAAGAAATCATTTGCTTCCGGATTGGTTAGATTTGTGGTCAGCGAGAAGGGTAAGAAAAGGTCCTGAGTAACAAACTGAAAGAAATTTGTTCAAGAAAGATGTAAACGAGCCTTAATCAGTGGTTGCCATTTTTCACACCATGAAGTGCTTTCCCAAGTGTAAGGATGTACTTAACCACGTACTTTCCTGAATCAGGGTCAAAGCTCATAGTGCTTTCTGATTTTGGGCTAAGATAAACTGTGCAATTGTAATTATAACCAAGTTCTTAGATATTATCCAGAAAGTATATTAAAAATAATTAGTTACCAGACACTTTCTCCAAAAAGACAGTGCAAACAACAATAAATTTGAGATAAATAGGAAAATGTCTTTAGTAGAACATTCAGGAAGAAGAAATTTTGGAGGGAAGCAGAAAGGGTAGTTGTTCCATGGCACTGAGGTGTCTTTCTCTACATACAGATTTCGCTTTGGATAGGACCATATGTGTTCCAGTTGGCAGAATCCAATTTAAAAAATTGTGTGGTGTTTTTTTTTTTTTTTTTTTTTTTTGTGGTAACCAGATGACATCCCTCAGAATCCTGAGTTGATAAGAGAATTTAATAGTTTGGATAAGCATATGGGTTCCTCTCAGGGACTTGAGTTTGCAGGTTAGTTACAATATATTCCAGTAGAGGACATGAAGTCTTGTGTGCATTCCTTATTTAAGCTATATAAAGTCATCTTTACCAATAGGTAGTTTATATTTAATTCTTGCTTCCCCCTGATTGCTATGGTGATTTTGCTCATCCCTGACAAAGCCTTTTCATTTTCCTTGAATTGTAGAAATCGCAAATGGCAAAACTCTATTAGGATTAGATCATCCAACACATTCCCTTGCAAGTGCAGGATTTTCAGCAGTTTCGTTCTGTTCTTTATTTTATGAAGTTCCTTATTGTATTCTTCAAGATTTTTGCCAAAGGAAAGCCAGATAAGGGCTTCTTTAGGAGCCTGTTAATGAACTTCAGTGGATCAGAGCACCGTAACGTACTACCAGATCAATGTCATCTAGTCTTGGTTTAGGAAAATTATCTTGTATTAGAAGTTTCCTGTTCTTTTAAAAGAATGCTTGTTAAGGGTGATGCTACAGGTTATGATTAAGTATTGTCATTATGTACTTACGTAAATAAATCCTTGTCTGGAAATCATGATTACATGGTATCTTCACTTAGCCATTTGTTTGTAGTCCGTATGTGTCATTTGAAAACCACATGTATCTGTACTAATAGGTTTTTCTGTGTGATAACTAATACAGCAAAAAAGTAAAGGAATCTAAAGATAGTCTCCATACTAAGAAAGAAAGACAATACATAGACACCACATATATCATGTTGAAATTGAGTGGGGATTTTTAAACACAGTTTGAAGTGTTGTCTTGTACAAAATCCATCTGGTACGGGTTTTAACCATCTATTGCAGGTAATGAGCTGTGAAATTGAACGGGACTGTATAGGCTGATTATACTCCCTGCTTTGCAGATGTGTAACTCTTTTTAACTCTTCATTTCCTGTAAGCAAAATAGCTTGACATTTGTATAGCCTGATGTTTGTATAGCTTGTTTGCTGTTTGTTTCAAGGTACTTGTTTCTGAAAGACACAAAACACTATGAGTCAAATAGTAGGAATATGATTACAACAATTATGGTGCTCATGTTTGTTTGTGTGTTTTATTGAAAACATGGAAGGAGCCAGTCCAAGGAAGTCTACTAGAAGCTTGTTTATTATTTTTGTCAAAATTCGGTGTAAGTAATGCAACAATTGTGGTATCTCAGTGTATAAATGTCACTCTTAGGCTGTGTTTAAGATATTTGTAGGTATTTGCAGTGTTTTCAAATTCTGGTCTATTCATATACCTATTTGCAGGCCTGTACAGGTTTTATACTAATATACATGCTTAGTGGAAAACATTTCCATGCTCTTTGTTTCCTTCTCTTCTCCCTCCTACCTCCTGTATTTGCATTATGCCTTATGTAGTAATTGAGGACAGGGCAAAGATATCATCAGTGTAGCTTTCTTGATTTTTCTTTAGTTTGAAATCTTGGATTTCATAATAATTTGTTCAACCCACAAAGTGCATATATTAATGACTAACTTACATATGCTGCTAATTTGATAGCAGCTAGTATTATTTTACTATTCATATAGATCAAGTCAGATCTTCAGGTTACAAGTGTACAGATCATGTAATTTCTATTTATTGTAAGTATATTCACAAATCACCTAAACTGAAAGATGCCAGATGTTATACCTCATGGCTTGCAAAAGTTATTGATGGTAGAAATAAAGCACAACTGCTGTGTTAATGTGTAGTCATTGCTCATCTGTAATTGTTCTTCTAATCTCTTTGGTTTTTTGCTTTCGCTAAATCTAAGCATTCTTTGTAGAAACTCCTGGATTATTTGTGGTCGATGATATCACTAGGGCTTGCTGTACTTTTTTCATGTAACGCTGGTTGACAGATGAGTAAATTCTTCTTGGTTTCCTCCCGCTTTGTCATAGGAAGTCAAGTTTAATTGATTATGTGACTGAAGAGTAATGATACAACCACAGGAAATCCTGTGGCTGAAACCAGTTTTGTTCTCTTGACTTTGACTTTAAAAAGGTGCTGGTTTTACTACGTGCACACAGAATGGCTAACGGGTTTTCAGAGGAGGAATCTTTTTTTACAAAACATTGAAAAGTAAATAGTAGTGTTGCTGATGAGAATTTGTGGATGAAAACTCGGCAATGTGGGTCACTTCAAAACAAATGAAAGCGGATAGTGTCAAATCCAAATATGCCCAAAGGAAAAAAAGAAATGCAGTGTGTACATGCTACATTTGGAGGTTTTAGAAGTTCAGAGGTGCGTGGAGGTGCGTAGGACTTCTTGCTCTTTGTACCTTGAGCTGGAGCAGAGAGCTGATCCAGCTACAGAAGCCCTAGTGCTTATAGGAAGAAAGGATATGGCAGGAGAACGACACCATCATTTCTAAGAACACGGCACATCTGAATGGCTTTAATCAATCTGCACCCTCATTCTTGATCAAGGACAGTTTATATCGTGTCTTGAAGCCCTTAATTTCAGGATATAGCAATATGCAATTTTCTAATTATTTGAATTTTTGGTTAGGACCTGCTTGCTCTTCTGTGAGTTTTGAGGCACGTTAATAAGGTTGTTGGGTGTTAGGCTGTTTATAAAAAAAATTGAAGGAATGGGAAGATAAGTTTTTAGATACAGCTGCAGATCTTTTTTCCCTTTCCATTTTAAAGTGATATAAAGGAATTTATCACTGTGCTAAATAAAACTAGGGAAAGAAACACATTTTCTTTCTTCGTTGGACATGCTGTTACAATTAGGCCTTTTTAATTTATAAATTTGGGAAATAAGTGTATTCCTAGGATAAAAGGGCAAAGGAAGGAGAAAAAAAAATTATATGGAGACTGGAAAAAAGAGGGAAGGAGGCAGCAACAGTAGAGACAAATGGGCATACCAGTATTAAGGGTAGCAGTTTGGGGAATGTTAATTTAATAGGAATTTCAGTTTCTTTTTAAATTAAAATTCTGTTCCTCTTATTTTTTCTCTTTGTATTAGAGCTGATCAGTGACAGAACCCAAGGGAATAGCAGAAGATGTGCCAGGGGAGGTTTAGGTTGGACATTAGGAAAAGGTCCTTCACCCAGAGGGTGCTGGAGCACTGGAACAGGCTCCCCAGGGAGGTGTCACGGCCCCAAGCCTGATAGAGTTCAAGAAGAGACTGGGCAACACCCTCAGACACATGGTGTGAACTGTGGGGTTGTCACATGCAGGGACAGGAGTTGGACTTGGTGATGCTTGTGGGTCCCTTCCAACTCAGGGCATCCTGTGATTCTACCAGTATGTAAAGTGTTCGGCAGATTCAGCAGAAATATTTATAGAACTGTTGACCTCAGAAACTTATGTGATGGAAGCGTTGTAACAAATTGTATTCAAACTGATACTGCCAATATTCATGTGCATTTCCTCTGTTGAACTAAGTATATGTATCTTAAATACATTTTTCTTTGGATCTTAAAATGAAACTTATAGCTCAGAAATAATGGAAATTAACTGAAGAGTTTGATATCTGAAGATTGTCTGGACTAACTTGTGGAGAGTGGTCTTTTGGAACTAGTGGCATCAGGGTTTAAAAAACAAAAAGTAGTTGAAACGTGATTGAAAAGGACTTTTCAGAATCTGAATTGAATTAACTTCATTTCCTTCCTCACTTGAAGCATCAAGAACAGCTGCTGATGTAATAACTTTTTGTTGTCATCAGTAATAAACTTGGGGAAGAAGCGTTCTGTTAGCAAGCGGAAGCCTGAGCTAGAGGTGGGAACGTGGGTGACTCTGCTAACCTACTTGGTCATCAAGAGCATCCATGAGATTTATCTAGAAGAGCAGTCTAGTTTTGTTTTTTTGGGAAAATTTCTCCATTGACCTTGCCTCACAGCAAGGGTAGGGATGTTTTCATAGCATCTCACTTGAGCTATGTTTTTATGGTATCTTCTGTGCAAAATATAAAGATTGAAGGTAGGGAGAAATGCAGACAGTAATGTTGATTATATGCGGTTCTAGGTGACAGAATAGCTAAGTGAATTCCCGTCATCCAGTGTAGCTTAAAACTTTGCAGGGTTATCTCCTCGTCGTGTGAGCACTTTAGGAAAGTTTTAAGACTATCCTAATTTAATCATAACATATACTGAGTGGTCATATGAGGACTTAAAACCCACCTTGACCACAGTGACCGTTGCAGGAGGTTACTGAGCATGAGCTCTGAGAGTCTTGGAAATGGATTAAACTGGTTTATGTCAGCTGGAGATCTGGCCCAGTTTTTCAACTGAGGCCATTTATTTATTTATTTATTTATCTCTTCTAAGGAGTTATTAATGCACAGTACATAAACATAGAAGCAATAATACTGTATAAGTACTGGGGTGGAAATACCTGAACTCCAGAACAGTAACTCTCTGTCCTTGCAATCTCTTCCTTTCTCATCTCCTTCAAGGTTATTGAAGTAGTTAGTGAGAAAAAAGTTGCATAAGAACCATTCCAATCCATACCATCCTCTTAAAATGGCCTTTTTGGGCAGACAGAATTGTTAGCTGCACTGTATTTCTCATGCCTTTTAATTGCTGTGACCCACCCCAGAGTTTTACAGCTTTAAAAACCTATAGCAGAATGAGAAAATGTGAATTTTTACACTATCAGAAATAAAGATATTAGTAAAATTGGATTATGTCAAAACGCTTCATATATAGTCAAAGAGAAAACACCTTCTTCCTCATAGCAATTGCAGGTGGGGTGAAAGTGGATGAAAGGAGTAAAAGTGAGGAAAACTCTGGAGGGAAGATAAATAATTCCTTGGAAAGACAGAGTGACTGTCTGTAGCAGCATTGTGGAAGCTGTTCATAAACCATAGATGTGGTGTGGAGAGCTGGCAAAGCAAGCAGTCAAGAGTTCTTGACTATACATGGGATGGGATGTGATAAATTCCTAAAACAGCTTTACTAATCTGTTCCAATATGCTGAGTGTTTTGAAGATTACATCCAAACAATCTCAAAATAAATGTTTATTCCTGTCTGTACACAAGTAACAGTTGAGAGGAAAAAAAGCATAAACAGGAGATATCTAAAATCAAGAGAAACTTTATGCAGCACTTTTTAGGATAAAATGTTTTGAGAGTATTTAGTACAGCAAGATATTTTGAATCAAGAGACTGAGGGCATGTGGACTTCATATGTCAATAAAGATGTGAAATGCACCTTAATGTTTTCAGTTCATGCTGTGATCTTTATATTGCCTGCAGTGAGCTGAAGACCCACAATATCCCTCTCTAGCTTTAGAGTAGGCATTTCATCATTGTTTTTAAGCTAAATTTTATCCTAGATTCAAAAAAGTGAGTGTTGCGTTTGTGCAGTAGTAAAAGATGAAAGAAAATTTCTTTTTCAAACAACGCTTGAGAAATTGCCTTTGGCTTTGCAGTATAGAACCTTAACTCTCCTGATCAAGTTAAAGTAGTACAAACACCTCAGTGTGAAAATAATGCTAGTTTAAAAGTACCTCTATATAATGTGTACTCACAGAAAGTGTGAAAATATAGCAGTGTGAGCAGTTTTGCTCACAACATTTACACAGTAGCAATTTGTAAAAGTGTAAGATTTTCAGTAAAAGTTAATTCCTAGCTACTGTAAATACTATGTGTAGCCTAGGATTCTGTTCAGAGAAGCTTATTTTTCTTTTGTGATTAGCTTAAAAAAGTAGGAGACCAAATACGTTAAGTAACTTTTTGGAGATAGTTTACTTTAAAGCATTCAATGCCAGTAAGTGATTTTTCGGAAAGCAGATAGTTTTCCTTCCAGGCTTAGCATTGAGGGTAAGCCTGTTGATGGTGTAGGATGCAGTGGCACAAGTGATTAGTAAATCACTACTATGTATTAATAGTATACGTAGTAAATGATGTGCTGTTAGTAAGGAGATGAGTATGTTCCTACTTGTTAATGAGAAAGCCACTCGCTTTCTTCAGGAAAATGGACTCTGTTGAAAATGCAGCTTCAGCTGATTTACCAGCATCAACTAAACCTTCAGGACCTTCATGTCCAGAAGGAAATATTTTTTCTTTATATTATGTTAAGGAGTAGAGTGTGTGAGATTACTTTGAATCAGTCATGTTCCAAATATTAGACACTGTTTAGTGTTGGTAATGTTTTAATACTTTTTTCCTTTTTCAAATCAAGTGCCTTCCAAAGTAAATACTAAAAATCTGATTCACTGAAGACAGACATGTTCATATTGCAAACATTATTTCTAACTAGTGAAAATCTGTAGGTAGTACCAGAACTTGTGGAGTAAAGTTTTGCCTGATTATATAACAGACAGCTCTTGTTGAAATCACATGACTAAGGACCTGCAGAATTTGTAGGCTATATTTGATTTTAATTCATTTGATTCACTTATTCATATAAATCTATGTAAATATAAATATGCTATATTATAATAATACATATATATATGGATGTGTAGGTGTGTATATAGACATAAACATACACACAGATACATGTATTAATTTATATTTTTATTTTTAAAACGCCATCTTCATTCTTTGGCATTTGGACTTGGCTAGAACTTTAGGGCACAGTTCCATAAATTTCTGATACCCTCCAAAAAATGTTTTACTCTTGGTACCCAAGGAGAATTGAGATTGTTCTCTGCGCAGTAAGTAGAAGAAACAACTGATTGTCTCTGCGATTTACTGCTGGCGTAGCTGTTGAGTATGGTGTGCATGGTAGGTTGGGGTTTTTATTTGTTTGTTTTTAATGTATGATGTAAGGGCCACTGTAAAATGTGGAGAGATTCTGACTTCCAAAGGCTTTCAAGATCAGGCTGTTACTAAACTGAGAGTAATATTTTATGGAAAAAAGGACGTTATAGGTTCAAGCTGTGATGTTCCAGGTACTTAGGGTTTTTGTCTTCTACCTTTCTGCATATGTATACAAATAGTAGATCAGACATTTTAATTGTGAAGTCAGTTCCTTTTTGGTATACATCATTCATGTGGTAGTACATGCATATTTTAATGCCTGAATTCTAAAAATGAAGAAATAAAATTGCAATAGTACTTACTAGAAAAACAGGTAAGTATTAAAGATGCTTTTCTAGAGATGCACATATTTGACAGGAATTATATCTATTTATTTTAATACCAGTATAAAATTGAACTTGTATTTTAGTGTTCCAGGCTCTGCACACCAAATAAGATGAAGACTATTCCTATTAAAGTACCATGATAGCTACAAGAAAGGCCAGGATAGTTTAAGCTTGAATGCTGGCTCTTGTGAGAGGTACTTTGTCCTATTGGCATTACTAAGGGACAGATTTTGAAGGTCAGGAAAACATCCTTGGTAAAGGGAGGCAAGGCAAAATATCCTCTCCTGGTTGTTCTTGCGCAGTCCTGTTGCTCAGGCACTTACTGAGCCAAGGAATGGTTCCTTTGTGTTTAATAGCCCTCTGCTTTTTTTTTTTTTTTTTTTTTTTGGTTTGTGTTTGTTTATTTTGTTTTGTTTTTACTAGATCTTTTTTTCTTGTTTCCCAGCTTTGTGGGAAAGGTGCTCTATTTTGGAAAAGAAACGAGTTGAAGTGCTAACTTGCAATTCTTGGTCCTTTGTTTGACATTTAGAGTGTTTTGTTCTGTGCTATATTAGTGTTAGGTAACTCGTGCTTGATCTAACTCTTGAGAAATTCAGCTGTTTACAGATATTGGGGATATTTAGTTACGTAAAACCTAGTAATTGCAGGAGAGCAGACTTTTAGGTTAAAACATTACTTTCTGGGGCTATCTCAAATTTTATTTCAAATTGTGAGGCCTTTCCTTATAAATGACTATAAAGATGAAAGATATTTAAAGTGAAATCTCAGTACTTCTGCTGTAGCTATGAAATCTTCAGGGCCGAGCTTCAGGTGAACCTTGTGTGGCCCATTCAGTGATAATGGGATTTAATTATCAGATACCTGATTGGAACATGGTTACATGCTCTTGTCTGACTTAAAAATGGATACAGTGGTCATGCAGTACCATCAAGCTGCTAAACTTAATCTCTTTCTCTAGAATACACAGTACTGGTGTTAGTTGAATTTCTAATGTGAATTATTTTCATAAGTGTTTGCTCTTGTTCAAGAACTGAGGATCCAGTTGTGGGCATGTTCAATATGTTAACACAAAAGAAACTGTAATATGTGGACTACAGATTAAAGTCCTCATTGACATTAGAATAAATTTATGCCATTCACAAAAATATTAGTAAAAGTTTGTTAAAAAATTTTAAAGATGTAACAAAATTGTTGGAGTAATTTAACACATTTTATAGGAAATTACATTGTTAAATATATAACTGAGCAGTAACACTTCTGGAGTTGTAGCAAACAAGTTGTCGTTGTGGCCCTTTTTAACCTCACAGATAAAAATGAAAGCTGGGAGATGGTTAAAAAGAGCTGTTTGACAGTAAACAAGAAGAACGTGTTGAATCTTACAGGAGCTGCCACAGAAATGGAAGCTGCTTTGCTTTCTGAAATCTATTTCACTGTTGATCAAATGGCTTATGTTTGGAGCATTTGAAGAGTAATACCCATTAGGATCTGCAGGAGCAGCATTCGTCTCTAATTTTAACACCAGCTGACCGTTTCTTAAAAGACTGCAGCTGTTATTTACTCCTAGCAGTGTAACTAATTTGATTTTTTTTTTGTCTGCTGCAGAGCTAATGAATAATTTTTGCTCCTTACTGGGTGTTATACATGCATAAATGATTATTTCAAATGTTACATTATTCTGCGGCCTTTTAAGGGGGTCTGTTGTTGAGGCACTAAGGATAATGTAAATGAGGTACCAAAAGTAATATGTTTGTGATTTATTTTTCTTTATTAATATTTTTCTCAGTTTATTAAAAATCATATTTGTAAAGCAAGCAAATAATACAACAACTGTGCACAAGTCATATTCCTTGAAGGTCATTTAAGCATCTGAACATATCCCTGGAGGTATTTAAAAGGTGTTTAGACGAGGTTCTTAGGGACGTAGCTTAGTGCTAGAGTTAGGTTAGGCTATGGTTGGACTTGATGATCCTGAGGGTCTCTTCCAACTGAAATGATTCTATGATTTCATGATGCTAAGGAGAGATGTATTGCAGAGCAGATTGCAATAGGAGAGGTTTCAGCATGGAAATCAGTGCAAATTGTGAGTTACGGGATTCTGTGTTAGTGATCTTCTGAGAAGACTGGAACAACTCTTTGGCAGAAATACCTATTCTTTACTAGTACTGGCAAAATAATACTGGCAGATTGAAGCAAAGCTGAATCTTCTGAGCTTGATTCCCTATGTTGTGTGGCTTTTGTTTTTTCCACATATCTTCATTAGCATAAGAGCTAATGAACCTAATCAGTATTCAAAGAGGATATTATAAAGGAAAATGGATACTACAAACAAAGCAAGTATGTGATATCTTGGTTAATACAGATCATAGAATGGTTTGGATTGGAAGGGACCTTAAAAATCATCTAGTTGCAACCCCCCTTCCACGGGAGAGACACCTTCCACTAGACCAGGTTGCACAAAGCCTCATTCCAGGGATGGGGCATCCACAGCTTCTCTGGGCAGCCTGTGCCAGTGCCTCACCACCCTCATGGGGAACAATTTCTTCCTTATATCTAATCTAAATCTCTCCTCTTTCGGTTTAAAGCCACTGCCCCTTGTCCTATCACTACATGTCCTTGGAAAAAGCTCCTCTCCAACTTTCTTGCCAGTACTTCCAGGTACTGGAAGGCTGCTAGAAGGTCTCCCTGGAGCCTTCTCATCTCCAGGCTGAACAACTCCAACTGTCTCAGCCCATCTTTATAGGAGAGGTGCTCCATCCCTCTGATCATCTTGGTGGCCTCCTCTGGACTTGCTCCAACAGGCCCGTGCCCCCCTTATATTGGGGACCCCAGAGTTGGATGCAGGACTCCAGGTGGGGTCTCACGAGAGTGGAATAGAGCAGGTGAATCACCTCCCTCGACCTGTTGGTCGCGCTGCTTTTGGTGCAGCCCAGGATGTGGTTGGTTTTCTGGGCTGCGAGTGCACGTTACTAGGTGATTATGTTTAAACTGCAGTTGAGTGCTAATGTCAGTGCGCATCTGGAAGGGACATATTTCTGGACATAATTATTTCAGATGTTCTTGGTTTGTTTCAAATTTTAGGACAAAATGTTGTATATAGTTGTGTATTACAGCATAATTATAGGGTTTGTCTGGTATCAATTATTATGTATAGGCTGTAGACAGTTCAAACAAAATTGTGGCTGGAATATTTTTACTGCTATCATTATTTGGACTTCCTGACCTGTTTGGGTGTGGTGTGGTGTGGTGTTTGGTTGTTGTGGGGTTTGTTTGGTTTTTTTGTGTGTGTTTTTGTTGCTGATGATGTTTATTTGTTTTTATTTTTTAAAATTATTCTGAGCACTTCAGAAAGATAGTTGTTATCTGTTATCAGCTTCCATAGGAGAAACACTTCTGACCCCTGAAGAATTTCCTCTAAACATGTACTATGCTGTTCTCAGAAGTGGGGCATTGTTTTTCTGGTATGCTACAGTTGTTATTACACAGTAACAAAGCATTGTGAGGTTGAAGTACTGAATGAGTTTGGGGGAAAGCTATAATATTTTGCAAAGCCATGTCTTTTAACAGGGGCTTTATATTTTATAAATATTAAAGTGATGACAGTAAATTAAATGTCTGATTAGTGTTTTTGGAACAGACTCAGTTATAGGAGTAATAAGCAGTATTTGGAATCCCTTAATACTAGATTTCTACCTTTTGACTTTAAAAAGAATTTCCATTGGAAATGTGGACTTGTGTACAAAACATTTAGGTTGTGATATCCATGTGTTTCTTCCATTTACTCATGAACTTAGGTGGGCCTCAAAGTGCTCGCAATCCAGAGGTCAAAGACTAGTGAGTTAGAAGACTTATCTGACCTGCTGATGGAAGGAAGAAAGGGAAGAAAAATTGTGTATCTGTCCTCTCCTTCAAGAATTTTTGTTCATGACTAAAATAAAACTAAATTGAAGAATGTTTCTAAGAGCAATCTCCAACTCTGTTTGTCAGTCCTCAGAGTGGTCTGTAGATAGGAGTAAAGTGGTAAGGACTGAATTCCCCCCTTGGTTTTGATTCAAATAACTGGATTTATTCTGTAGTTGGAAATATTTTTACAAATATTGCTATTGCTTAGCTTGTGGTTTTGGATAGTGTTCTCTTGTATGTTCACAGACAGATAGAGATGACATTCTGATGACTTTACTCTGGAGCACGTGTGGCTCTGGACCATTGTAGATATTTTTAAATCCTGTGACAAAAGGCTAGCAAACATAAACGTGACAACGTTTGAAGTTCCAATAAACATTCCCTAGTGAAATCCCCAAATTTAACACAACTGCGTTGTGTGTGTATGTGCTCTAATAGCTGTTCGTCTTCTGCATGCAGTCACAAGTTTAGCATTGTCAAGTGGAATACATGTAATCGATATCTGATTATAGAATCTGACTTGCAGGCCCTTGAGTGGCAAAAAGATCCTCTCATCCTCATGAGTGGTCAGGACAACCACATTTTTATGATTTCTTTGCTGTTAATGTTTTTCTATGTTAATTCACTTGCTAGTGTTTAATTAAAGCTGTAACTACTTAAGCATTTTCTTCAGAGTGTAGGAAGTATATTTAACGTGCCTAATACTCCACAGTGGCTGAGCATACCTGATCAGTCTGTATGTTTTGTTCACATGAGGAAAGTTTTGCCAGGAAATATCTGCCTTCCAGCTGTACTTGAATGGGCTTGAACAACAAGCTGAGGCAGCTGGGTCCTGTTTTGGTCTTGATTTGTAGGGACCCAAGGGATTGGGAGAGTGGGAAAGGGATCCTGTGCCAGTTGAGTGAGTTCAAATGAGGAAAAGAAAGCTTTGCTCACTCGGCTGTTCTGCATTTCAACTATTAATACAGCAATAAAGCCTATTCAAAGAGTACTGTGTTCTTTGTGTTTTTTGAAAGAAGGCTTGTGTGCTTAGCTATTGTGTCTTTTTTGAAATTTAATGTGTTATCACATGAGGCAGAATTTTCCAAGTCAACCACCCAACTTTAATCATGAGATCTTGTAGAGTACAGGAAGGAAACTGAGAAGTCCTCACAATAACCAAGGAATAACATCCTATTGGAAGTGTTCTTTTGTGGGGTCGTTCACATTATAATTAAGAAACCCCAAGTAGTTGAAGCATTTGAGCCTCAATCTTGAGTAACTTTTTGAGTAGTTTAAGTCCCTGATGCATCTGTGTTTAAAATGAGTTTTCTGTGGTCTTGAGGTATAACAGGAGCTTTGCCCCAGTCCTTTTAAATGTTGCTCAGTTCTGAACAAGTACTTCAGATCACTTTAGGAAGGTCAAATTGCTGCTTTCAGAGGGAACCCTAAATCACATTTTTGCAGGTTGCATTGCAAACATTAACTGTTTGGTTAAGCTTTGTATTTGCCTCAGGCTGACCCGTTGTTGAAAAAAGTAAATAGCTATTTCTCCTAACTGAATCAGGCTGGTTTAACAAATGGGTGTTTAAATTCTCTTGGCCAATTTCCAGCTAATATGGTTGCCAAATGAAAATAATACAAGGTTTGAAGTGGGGCAAAATGAGGCTATGTTTGCGCAGTTATCAATCACTTAAAGTAAGAGTGAAAAGTATGCACACTTGTGGAGGAACTGCCTATTTTTAAAAATCAGGAAAAAATAGCCTATCTATGCTACGATATGAAACAGAGAATCCGGTGCTGGCAGATTCATCCTTGTAGTAGATCTCTACTAATGATGGGGGGCACAGCTCTGTGCTCTGGTGCCTAGGTCACTTGTGGTACTCTTTTCCTTGGGTGTTACTACATCATTGCCTGCAGTGTAGACAGACTCTTGGTTGAGACACATAGACATAGAAAGTGAAATTCTCCTTTATTTATACGCTGACTTTTGAATACCTGGTGTATGTAGACAGCTGAATGTCATTTGGTTATTTGGATGAGTAGAGTTTTGAAAAACTTTCCTATGAGTAGTTGTGTTCTTGCAGGTTTGAGTTGTAAGAAGTTCTTGGCTAAAGAGTGGTTTTTAATTTTTGTCTCATGTAATATTTAATGTGATGACAAATGATTATTTTGCCTGGATATTGCAACTCTTATGAAGTATGGGTTTGTTATCAACTTCTTTTGGGGCAGGAAAGGTTACTCTAAAGACCTGTGCCGTATGCAATGTTTCTTCCAAATAAAATGTCACTTAATGAAAACTAATTTTATAGAAGAAGAAAAAAAGATGTGTCATGAACTTCTTCTGAAGCTGTATGGAAGTTCTGCCATCTTTAGTTACGAGTGACACTGGACAGAAAATCCTATGGTCTTTTTGCTGCCTCTGGATCAGGGAAAAGCTATTGTTTGTATTATATTTAAATTGTTCCCTAGAACAGAATTTAAATAGACCTGACAAAGCCATTTTCCACAGTTTTTCACATTCTTATAGAAGAATAGTTAACTCCTTACTGGAGGCTTTTTCTTTATTTTTTTCCTGGTCTCAAGGTACGATGTTGCTTACAAGCAGGACTGGGAAAAGCTGGTTTACACTATATCTAAGTGTTCTCTTCGGGGCAATCTCTCTGTTGTCAAGTCAAGATTGGTTTGAAAATTTGAGAGAGAACAGGGAAAAAGTATTCGTAGAGCTAGTGTTGTGAACGCTATATTTTGCAAAATATGCTACATTGAAGATGACACTTGCTTTACTTCAGCCATGTACCAGAGGGATGACTTAGTGTTGAGGTCGTAGTCAGGGGAGAGTGCTCTCGGACAGTTTTGTTTCTCCTGAGGTAAAAGATCTATAGCATATGATTTTGGGTGTTTTAGGTATAATTTTCTTTGAGATTATAGGAAATAAGCTAGTTTTTAAAAAGTTTTTGAAAGGACAGTGTTTCATCTTCACCTTTTTGTAACTTTTGTTTACAACCAGTACTAAAATTTCTGGAGTGTACTAACAGGACTGCTAGTGCTTTATATTTGTACATTACTTTGCATATTACACCTCTTAGAGTGACAACATGTAATAAAAATCAATGGATAACTAATTCTCTTTTATGTCTTTAAAGGTTAAATTGGTACTTGATTATTTCTCTTAAGTTGATCTTGTGTGATCCATGCGATGAGTTATAGGTTAAAACATCATTAAAAAAAAAAAATCTTAATTGATTCCTTGTCCTGAACATTTGATAATATGGTTGAAGAGCCACTAGAAATCATTACCGTGTATTTCATTTGAGACTAATTTTAGACTAGTGTTTTTATAAATGCATGGCATTAGAACAAATGTTGATGTGACAAGTAGCAGTTACCTTTTTTTTTTAATTATAATTTCTATTAAGAAGAAGATACTGCTATTTAAGAAGTTGGGCTAGAAGCATGGAAAGTGACTATCACCTTTTACATGGCAAAATATGAAGCAGCGTTTGCGCTCTGTGTGCACAGCACCATATGAATATCAATGGCCATGCTGGGTAGGACTGGAGAACAGGAGAATAGTGTGGGGGTTTTTTTGCCACCTTGGTTGCTATGGAGCCTAAGTTATGTTTGCTGTCAGACACTTTTTCACTTTTAAATGGAAAATAAGGTGACTTTGAAAAGGACAGAGTAGCAGAAGTCACTGACTCTAAGGAAAGAAGAAAATGAAGACATTGAATATTCTTTTAGATGACTTTCTTATTTCCTCTGGGAGGAATTAAGACCAATCATGTAAATAACAGTCCCCTAATATTATTGATTAAATAGTAGCTGTCTTGTTTCTATGGTGTCTTTATTTAGTTTTCAAAAATAGAGAGGAATGTTCTTGTCTCATGAAAGAAAGGAAATGGTTATACTGGCTTATGGATTGTATCATAAGATTTCAAGAAGAAATCCTGTTTTTTCCATAATCTACTTAACAAGACCTTATGCTTCTTGTCAGAGATGGGTCATTTTTGCAATGGGAAAAAATTTTCTTCCTCTTTATTCCATTTTTGTCTTGTGATTTTGTTCCAATGAACAAGTCTGTTGGGTGAATATGCTTTTTATTTCAGAACAATAATAACACTTTATATTGTTACTCAACAGTTAATGTATATTTAAAAAATCTCTCCCTCAAAAGAGGCAGAAATGGATAAGATTTCTAACATCACCTTGCTGTTTGCTGTGGTAAGATCTTTTTAAAATACAAAACATCCAGATTTTTCTAGTAAAATTGCTCAGTTATCTATATGCTTAAAAGTTTCCATCCATTCATATATTTCAGTGTGTTACTTTCATAAGTTAAAGTGAGATCTCACAGTATCGCAGTATGTTTGGGATTGGAAGGGACCTCAAAAGATCATCCAGTCCAATCCCCCTGCTGGAGCAGGAACGCCCAGGTGAGGTCGCACAGGAACATGTCCAGGCGGGCTTTGAATGTCTCCAGGGAAGGAGACTCCACAACCTCCCTGGGCAGCCTGTTCCAGTGCTCTGTTACCCTCACTGAGAAGTTCTTTCTCAAATTTAAGTGGAACTTCTTGTGTTCCAGCTTGATCCCATTACCCCTTGTCCTATCATTGTTTGCTACTGAGAAGAGCCTGACTCCATCCTCGTGGCACTCACCCTTTACATATTTATAAACATTAATAAGGTCACCCCTCAGTCTCCTCTTCTCCAAACTAAAGAGACCCAGCTCCCTCAGCCGTTCTTCATAAGGGAGGTGCTCCACTCCCTTCATCATCTCAAAAAGACAGTTTTAAAATTTGTGTACAGGCTGCACTCGACTATGTGTGTGGTGTTTTCTTCAGAATACTGGGGTTGGAACTGAATGCTGGATGCTGCCTTGCTCTCTGTTTTTGAAAAATTCGGGCCTGTAATCTTGACAGCAAATTTGTGTGTATGTACACACATGTATGTATCGAATTTGAAGTATTTCCCAAATACAAGTGGTCAGGAAATAATTATTTTCCTTATGTGCAAAATGATAAAGGGTTCTTTACTGTTTTGCATAAGTATAAAATATTTTTTTCTCGCATCAGTGAGAGAAATCACTACTCATGGGGCAAAAATTTGTTTACTCTGTCATGTGTACTTCAAGGTTTACAGGACAGGGAACAAAGCAAATTTCCTTTTCCTGGAGGCACAGAAGCAGGTTTCAGAGTAGATTTTTATCTACTACCTTTATTTGATAAGAAAATAATTGAGAAAGAGCTGAACAAATCACCCTATTACCTGCATAACCCCAGTAAATCATGGTAATTTTCCCTCCTCTCTTTAGGTAGTGGGAGAAATGGCAGGTCGTGCAGATTATGTGCTGTAATGCTTCTAGGTGGATCGTAGTGACATCCATTGTGGATGCTTCCTTAAATCTCCTTTCATGCTTTATTAAAGCTTCAAATCACCCTGGTGTTTCAAAGATGGAAGATAGAGTTTAGTTCTTACAAACAAAACAAAACAAACCTGAAAAACCTTTTATGGCAGGGGTGTCAAACTCATTTTCACCAGGGGCACATCAGCCTCATGGTTGTCTTTGAAGGGCCAAGTGTAATTTTAGGACTGTATAAAAGCAGGAGTAGTTACGTTTATACAGTCCTAAAATTACATTTATACAGCCCTAGAACTACATTTATACAGTCCTTTGAAGGCAACCATGAGGCTGATGTGGGCCCCGGTGAAAATGAGTTTGACACCTGTTTTATGGTCTCTGAGAGGAAACTGTTCATAAGGTTGTTTTCACAGTGTTTCTTCCACCATATACTTTGAGTTCAGGTAGTGAGTACTGTCTAGGTGACACCTCATGCACGAAGAAGGTGGTTGTTGTACCTTTAACAGCTTCATGTATAGAGCTTCATAGATTCTGGCCATCACACAGAGTAAGATGATTTTCTGTTTGTACAGTAAGTTGGTTTAGGTTAATTTAGTAGTTAGAATTCTGTAGTTTACTGGTCAGTTTTTGGAAGGAATTAAAACTTAACTGTATGTAATTAGCAAACCGTTGTCTATGATATCTGGGAAATCATATTTACTTTTTTTTTTTAATCTGAACAATCTTTGGCATTTAAATCAATAATATTTTCAAAAATTGTTCAGAATTTTTTTGGGAAAATAACTTAGACTATTTATTTTAAATTAGAAAACGTAATCATAAGAGTAGATACTGAAATTATTTCTTTCAGAAATAGTAAGATTGTTTGTTATATGATCATTCAAACTTGGGAATGTCCGTTGTTCTTTTACAGCCAAAAGGATGGAGTCTGAATTATTTGTCTGTTTTCTTCTAAAAGGTGGATGTAGCACAAGGACCTCAGCTGTTCTTTTGATTTCCTTTCCTCTTGAACATTGTTACACTTCTAATACACAAGGTATTTCAGAAGGATGGACCCGGTTTGAAACTCTCAACACCTGTCATTGGGGCCACCTTTTAAAAACACCCTGTATTGCAGAGTTTTGTTTGACTCTCTTAAGCATAATGGCATTACAGTACTCTTCACCACATCTTCTAAGGTTTTCAACTGGTACTGTTTCCTGACTCCTATGTTCCCTTGCAGAATTTGAAGTCCCCTGATAACAGGTGTAAGTCAGTAGTGTTGACATTGAAATGTACTTGTGGTACAGAAAAAATGTGGCTTATTTCATTGCACGAAAAGATGCTTTGTTGAACCTTCATTTGCTGCTTCCTTCAGAATTAAGGTGAAAGCTTGGGAGCCCAGTTGTAAGCTTGTGATCCTGTTTTAGCATCCTGTTTGTTAACTTTGTTACCTTTTGCTTACTATTTCAAACTTACACTTTGAACCTAAATTAAAAAGCAAAACAAAACAAAAAAACAAAAACAAAAAAACAAAGAACCCCACCAAACCCAAAGGAACCCAAATCCATGTACTGTTTAAAGGGGGTGTTTAGCCACCAGACGTAAGTAGCAGAGCTAATTACTAACACAATTTGATTTTGTTAAGTGTGGTGTTGGTTTGTTATCAAATTTGGCTTTCTTTGTTACCTGCTTGGGCTTGGTGTAGTGAATTCAACTTATACCCTGGAGAATTTCTAGCTCTTAGGTTAGTGCAAAATCGTGTCATCACATGTAAGCTCCTTTTCAGCAGTGTATGTCACTTGGCTCCTGAATTTTGCAAATTCAGCTTCTTTTCTGGAGGATTGTTTAAATGATGCTTTTATGCGTTATTTTCAAGCTATTCTCTCAACCTCCCATAGAAAACAGATGGTGCTGCTCAAAAAGAAGCCTAAATTTGAGAACCTTTTTTTTCTCCCTTTTTGATTGAGATTTGTTTGGAGGTAATAAGTTAGTATAATAAACTTATATATATGTGTGTGTAGACTATATGTATGTATATATATGTGTGGGTACACACATACAAATATATAAATGAAATTTTTTGACAGTGCAGTAAACATAGACTATCCCCTATTATCCCTTGACAGTCACGGAAAAATGATAGATGAGGAGCAGGCTTGGTTGTTCTAACTTCTTCACTGATCTGTATCATAATTTCATTATCACAGCTACTTCCTTTGGAGTGCAGCACCCTGCTCGCTTACTGGGATTCAGCTAACAACAAGCAAATGTCAGCCCACCCGCTATTCCTTACAGTACATGATTGGAAATTAATAGATTGACATTAAAGCTGGAGAGTGTATTTTTGTTTTAGTCCCTTAGTGATTCAACCTGGTGATTTCAGTAACTTGTTGGTCTCCTGTAGTGGCACTTGTATGTCAAGCTTGAGTTTTGCCATGGTATTTCTAGGCTGCAGGACAGATTTTTTTTCAGGAGGTTCATGTGGACATGGAATTTAGATTTTACAAAAAAGAAAATTCCTTTTTTTGCACATCTTAGATCTTCCGGAGCTATGTTCATTCTCTACGTGTTCTTGAATAGAATCTCTAGTATGTCAGAAATTACTTTGTCTACTTTCTCAAGCCCTTGGGAGTAAATTTTATTAGACCTTGCCGACTGAAGTGTATCTAATGCATTTTCTTGTTTATTGAATATTTTGATTAGTATCAGCAGAGATATTTGTGATTTGATTGAGCCAAAAAAAGTTGAAACGCCTTTATCTTGTGTTGCTCAGATGAGGCACGTTGGTCAGTGAATTGTGGGAAAACCTGCCCTACCCTGATTTCAGTCAGCTAGTACCTGTCAGTCCAGTAACTTTCACAAATATTAAATTCACATTTGTTCTAAAATGTGATAAAAATATGTGTAAATGGGGGAAATAGTACAGCGTGAGTGGTTCTTAGCTTAACAGATGGAGCCCAGGCAAGCTGTACTGCCAACTGGTTAGAGTGAGGGAAAGCTAAAGCGATTGCTGTCTCTTGATGACTAGCAGCCCAGGCTACTGACAGACACTGTTTCTTGAGTTCAAGTTGAATTCTTCTTGAGCTTCAGAAGGACTTTAAGATGAAGGCACCATCTATCCTGAGGATAGTAAAGAAGTACTTTAACACAATATGGGTTAAAATTTAGTCTGTGCAGCTTGTATACTGTGATGAATATTGGTGCTACCGTCTTTCAGCATGTACTAAATCAAATACTAGCATTGGGTTAAACCAAATGCATTTTCTCACATGCAGTAGTAGTTGATTTAAATCAGCAGTTGTGTTGAGCTAGCGATTCTGTTGACACTTGAAATAGTAATGAGTGGTTCATTATTTTAAATTTATAAAGTGCCAAGCAGTAAGATTGGTCTCTGCAGTTGATGTCGGCCTGTTGTGGGTTGGTACGTAAAGGGGATGCACTGCACTGTGGCTTATGCAAAAAACACAGGCTGGGGCGAAATCCCAACTAAGGAAAACTCATAATGACTAGAACATGCAGTAACTGGCTCCAGTAGAAAGAACCTTTTGCAAGAGTTGTGCAGGTCATCTGAGAAAGTTTGCTGTTGGGTGAAGTTGGATATTCAATCTCCCAGCAACTTCATTGTAAGTTAGGTGTGCAAGTAGGAGTTTGTTGAAAAGATTATGAGAGATTTACTTGGAATACTCAGAAGAAACTATAGGAAAGTAATTTGATTTTAAAGTTCCCTCAGAGTAACTTTATATAAGCAAGATATGAAGAAGTAGTAATTGTTAACATAAACCACTAAACTCTCCCTCAAATGTATGATCTGTTTTATATATGAAGTTAAAGTTGCATTATCATTGGAAGGTGAGGCCTTTGTAGTTAAATGTACATAAATACCTGTTTCATTGAATCAAGAAACAACCACAATTTAAATCAAGAAAATAAATGTTTTGAACATTTCTGGTGGTGCATCATATCAAGGTCCTCCCTGTCATTAGTTTGGTTTACCCATCCCTGTAAATAAGTAAAATCTGCAATGAAATGCAAACAAAATGAGAGCTGAGGAGGTTGAGGGTGTTGTGTATATTCATTACTCCCTTTTTTATGGACATCTTTGTAATATGCAAGTGAGTATCCTCATTCTCTGAAGTGTCCTTTCTTTTCCTTTCTTATGTAATGAGCCCTTGTTAACAGAAAGAAATTTCACAACTCTGTAAATCTGTGATGTCTGAAGTTGGCAGTTTGCATAAGGGTTGACAGTTATGTAGTCACAGGTGTCCTGTTGATTTAAATTGAAGTTAAATGTTTGCATCTTTCTGAGGATTTGGGCCCAAGACATCTTGAAAACCCATTTCCCAACTTAATGTGTATTAAATTATTTTCCTAGGAGAAATATTCTGTGCATGTCAGGTTTCTAGAGAAAGGTTTCTCAGCTTCATAGAGTGAGATCTCACTTTCCTGTTAACCATCTTTTCCATATTTGTGTCAAAAGAAGTAGTAAATCAGAGAAGTTGTTAACTGTGGAGTTGCCCAAACTTTATGCAAAACATTTGTCTGTTTCAAATTTATTTTTTAAAGATACACGTTTGCTAGAAGAGCTGAAGGGACTAATCAGCTCTCAAGCAGTTGTGTTCTGCTGGTTACGCTAGGAGTCTTGACACAGACTCTTGATTAGGAAAACCCCAGTAAACAGAAAAACAACGAACTCCCAGCAGTAATTTCATGAGCAGAAGTGACTAACAAAGCTTGGTTTCCTGTTAATTGTGCCTTGTGGCTGACTGGAGCCCCTGAGTTAAAGGTTTTGTTGCAATTACAGCAGCTGTACGGGCAGATGTCTGGTCCCAGCCCTCCGGTGGGTTCCCAGGGTGTTGCCCTGGGATTCGGAAGCAAGGGGGGGTGCTCTTGAAGGCTGCGTAGGTTTAGGAGTCTCTCCTGCCACCCACCTGCTTCTGCAGAACATGCAAAAAGTGAATTCTCTTTGAAACATCTTCTGCTTAGCCCAGTCTGGTTCAAGTCAAGCGATGGTCAGAAGTGATGAAGAGACCAGGTTGCAGACATGCACCGGGACTGTGGGAGCGTTGCTTCTTTCACCTCTGTGTCACTCTCCTGACAGTAATTCAAGTACGTTTATGTGTACAAAGGGTTTTGGTGGGGGTGATGGTGCTTAGTCAAAGCTGTTAATTTCAAAATAAAACCAGGTCTATCTGGGAGCAATTATAAATCTAGAGGATGAAAACCAAACACTTCTGAATACCACCTCTCTTACAATTCCTTATAAGGACTGTGTTCTGTGCTTCTGGTTTGTTTGCTTTTTTACGGACTAGCTGTAAAAAATGTACACAATGGCTATTGTAAATACCAGCCTTCTGTTTGCTGCTGTATGTAAAAATATTAATTTTTGTGCCACCATTATTTGAAAAAAATAACAAGAAAGTAATCCCAAAATACCTTATTGTATGAAAGAGTCCTTTCCATTTAGGCAGTTAGATAAGCAGCCCATTTCCTCTGAATGAGTATTGCTCAAGTTGCTTACAGTAGTTACTATATCCGGACTGAATTCAGGTTTTCCAGGTGTGCATTTCTTATTATAAGATGTTTTTTGAATGCACTTTGAGATAAACTGAGAATATTTAATCAGTCAGTCGACTGTTGTCTTTATGATAAATAGAGAAAGATTTGGGTGGAAAGAAGTATCAATATAGAGTAAAGAATTGATGGGTATGGAAAGATATGAATAGTGAATATGTCGAATCTGAATTGTTGGGGGAAATGCATTTTGATTTCTTGCATGTGTTGCATATGAATGCTTGCTTTTCCCTTACATTTGACATAATACAGGCCTAAGAATATTATATTTAGCTTCAGTAATGAGTTTTATTTGCTGAGATGTAGCTAGAGAATTAGAAAAAGAGAAACAAATTAAGGTTTGGGGTTTTTTGAGCAATGCTGTGAAGCTGAGTTAAAACTGATAGGAAAGGTTTGTGGTAAGTTCTGAGTAAATACAGAGTAACAATCTAAAAGTAGGTGTTAATAAATGCAGGAGTTGCCTTGCTTTACTGAGGATTTGAGATCAGAAAGTAACAATATCCAGGGTGTGGGAAGGAAAACATTAAAAATTCTCATGGTTTTCAGAAGGGTTACGGGATGTAGTGTGTTACTATGGAAGTGATCTAGGTTGGATCCAGGACTTGACCCATTTGTCAAAAAGAGTTTAAAAGTAACAAGCTCTGTTTGGCACTTGTACAGATAGGCACACTTGGGACCCATGCATTCAAATATAACTAATTCCAAATATGCATTTGATGCTTCGTTACGACTAAACTTCATTTTATTGATAGCATTCTAGTAACGTTTTCATACAGATATGTGTTAAGAATTTGTAGGATTGGGACTTCAGATTTTCTTTCACATGGTTTTTAAGCTTGCAATAATTTAATATGTTGCTTAAGAACATGGACTAGTCTACAGGAAGAAGTTGTGTCATGACCAGGTGTTGGAACTGGGGACTCTTGCTGAACAGGGAAAGATGATAAATTAATTAGCAAAATGGGTTTAGTCATATAATATGGAACATAAATTGTGTATACTAGAAAGAAATGTTTATGTTTGCTTGCATTTTACTGCAAACTACTTAACTTTCTCTTTTGTGATCTGTGGAACAAGGTGACATTTGGAAAAGTGAGCTATGAATTGACGTCCTTACAAGTACTTTTTTCATAGAACAAACCTTCTATAAACTAATTCCAGAGTGAAAGGTAATGAATCCCTAGCATTCATTTTGCTTATGACTTAATTATGACTTACATTTTAAAAATGTTTTATTACCTATAACTGGAATCCATGTTTATTAGAGTGCCATTTGTCTTTAAATATTTATATGCAGTATTTAGGTTGATAATATTTAAAAAAAATATAAGCACTAACTAAAATTTGTGTATGTTATCTACTACTGAAGTGCATTTGCTTTATTGAGGTATTTAAATGAGTACTCTCTCTTGAAAACTGCTGTGTTTGTATATAAACGAATGAATTTGTGTTCTGTGCTCTTCTGAAAATGTGCCAAACTTCCTTATTATCCCATTACTTATCTCAGACTTGTTTGTGTGTGCTATGTCTTGCCATGGCTTTTCCTTTCAAATTTCTAGTAAACAAAACTTTTGAGATAAAACTTGTGTACAAGCATCCAAAGAATTTTCAGAACTCAGTGAATATTTTATGCGTTTAGTATCACAACTTGCAAAATACTTCTACAGTGCATTGGATGCATACAAGACCACCTCTCCTGTCCACATTTGGGAAAAATGTACAAATTTTTGAAAAAAAAAAAAAAAGTCTAGAATTTGAAGATGAAGAACAGTTTGTATTGATATTAATTATTCTCTTTGATTAGTTTATAGTTTGAAACCAAAATACTTAATCCTTTGCTTACAGACAAAACGCTAATTTCACTTACTACCTCTTGCTTTTACCTTAAACTGATAAATAAAACCGAATAATTGTGTTTTGTTAAAAAATTGTGTTGTCATAGAAAAATTACCTTTATCAATGTAGCAATAAGCAGACGCTTTAATCCATGTAGCCTGTCATAACAGGCATACAGCAATGCAACTATAGGGAGTAAAAATCGAAAAAGACTCTTAATTGAGGCTCAGCCCTGCAAATACGTGCATGTAGAAGTGTTATGGTTTTGAGGTCTCTCTTACTTCTGACTCAGCATCGACTGGGATACTGAAATAAATGATGTGCTCAGTAGCACGAAAGTTGGTTCAGATGTACTGATTCGTTAGGAACTGTGAAGGATTAATTTGAAACAATATGTCCTTAAAAGGTGGTTTGAAAACCTTTTTATGTTTCGGTAATATAAGCATAAGGAGACCTAAGAAGTGAACAGAGAAACTGAATAAAGAACAAGTTAAAGTTTCTCTTCCATTTCCTAAAGAATTTCTTCCATCACTGCTCTGGGTTCCAGAATTATTCTTTACTGCATCCTTGATGATACAAAGAAGGTGTGGATCAAAGCAAAGAGGTCTGTGGTGCAAGAATCTCTTACGTGTGTGTGCGTGTGCACAGGCGTGTGTGGTTTATGTAGGAACTTACTGCTCATAGAAGATGTATGCCGTGGGGTAGCTATAGGTGTTGAGAAATATATTTGTCATCTTCCAAATCAAGATTCTGTCGAAAGTTTGATTTATGTTAATAGGGATTGTTTTGAAGTAGTAATAGGTTTTAGTGATTCAACTGCACTGAAGATTGAATGATTAAAATTGCCATGAGGTGAAATGCGGTCAAAATAAAAATATCTTAATCAGCATTATTTTCCAGTGATCACTTAATCAGGAAGAAAGCAAAGATGATTGTAGTTGAGAAATAGAGTGCCGGATCTGGTGCACCATTAGATGCTTAAGCGTTATGATATGGTCTTTATTCTCAAGTGGGCCAAATTAAGTTTATTATAGGCAATTTATAATCTAATGGTGCTGAACTTTCAAATGACTAATTGTTTTTTGATTTTAATTATGTTACTTTTATAGTAACTCAGAAAGAGTGCTGAAGTTCTAGGATCTTTGAAGATCTTTAAGGAGTGCTGTTAGTTTAATAAAGGTCTATTGTTAAAGTCATAATTCGCTAAAAGGTAGCAAAACTACGAAGAGTCCTTGAAACATGACTTAACGTTACATTTTTTAGAATTACTGTCTTTCTGTCATTTTGTCAATGCAAAAGAGCCAGGCAATAATGAACATGTTCTATTACGTTGCCCAGCTTTAATACAAGGAGCAAGGAAATAAGTAGTTTGCAGTTCTTACAGCAGAAATAATAGTCATTAAAATGGTGTGAGGTATGTGCGGAGTGGAAGCTTAAGCTGTGGAGGTGGAAAAATTTCTGTGGCCATAGGAAGGGTGTTTTGTGACTGGGAACTTGCAATTTGAGTAAAAAGCAGTTGTAGAGACTGCAGTAGTGCATCTTTGTTTTTCATTGCACTTTAAGTGGCTTAATGCTCAGCATCATTTTGCTGTGATGTATTAATGAAGTGTGATACGATCTATTTTCGTATTTTTACTAATTTCAGAGTAACCTGTGGGATATATCAGACAGTGTAAAACTAATGCAAGCAGTGCTCAAAAGTCACTTTTTATTTATTTGGATCACAAATGCTCTTTAAAAAATGTATCTAATGACAATGAGTAGTTACTTCTGAAGAAAATCAAAAATATGTCTGGAAAACATATTTTAACCTAGGCAGAATTCCTTCTTACAGTTTTAAGTTCTCGTTGTATTTTTTAATATTCCCATATGATATTGGTTATAGCAAAGTAATTCCTGCTTTTATGAATTTTTCAACTTTATTTTAATGTTTGAACTTCAATTTAATGCCAGCTATAGGTCATAAAGGCAGAATTAGGAGTGTAATTGTGTGCATTTGTATGATATTCACTGCCCAGACTTCTCCAGTCCTGACTGGGCCTTTGGAGATCTGTTGCAGTGCAAATCTAAACAAGCACCAGTGAAACTTGCTGTAGATGAAGTGCTTATGAGCATGTTTATGCTGTGCTTTTAAGGAGGAAACAAGGTGTTTTGTTACATGATATGTCAGTTCATATGGTGGGTGCTTGCCTGTGAAGAATTGGCCTGCTGCTAGAGCTGGGCTGCCTTACCAGCCTTCTGCTCTGAGGCTCTCTGGCTCGCTGGGAAGCGTCTGCAACGATGAGTGGTGAATTTGAGGGTAAAGGCACTGTGATGGAGGAGTGAGAGACAGGACTCACATGTGCTGTGTGAGACTTGACAGGTGTGCATTTTCACAAGTTGTAAGTATAAGTATATGCTAAGAATACATGGCTACACACACAAGAGTCATTTTAGAGGAGGAGAGTTTGTAGAGAGCCTGCTCACACCCCTTCTCACAAGGTTTAGAGCAGGGGTGTCAAACTCGTTTTCACCGGGGGCTGCATCAGCCTCGCATTTGCCTTCAAAGGGTCAAATATAATTTTAGGACTGTATAAATGTAACTACTCCTACATACTACTACTCCTACTTCTGGTTTAAATCATATCCTTCAACTAATTAAGAGAGTTTAAAAGTGCTTTCAGTTTTACAGAGCTTTTACAGCTTTTCCTCAACTCAAAAGTGAGAATGAATTATGTTAGTTGCTCTTGTAAGGTGTAATGGTCTGTTGTGATTTCAGTAAAGCATTTGACACAGTCTCTCACAGCATCCTCACAGCTAAACTGAGGAAGTGTAGTCTGGATGATCAAGTAGTGAGGTGGACTGTGAACTGGCTGAAGGAAAGAAGCCAGAGAGTCGTGGTCAATGGGGCGGAGTCCAGCTGGAGGCCTGTATCTAGTGGAGTGCCTCAGGGGTCAGTACTGAGACCAGTAATATTCAATATATTCATCAACAACTTGGATGAGGGACTAGAGTGCACTGTCAGCAAGTTTGCTGATGACACCAAGCTGGGAGGAGTGGCTGACACGCCAGAAGGCTGTGCTGCCATCCAGAGACCTGGACAGGCTGGAGAGCTGTGCAGGGAGAAATTTAATGAAATATAACAAGGGCAAGTGTAGAGTCTTGCATCTGGGTAGGAGCAACCCCAGGTTCCAGTAAAAGTTGAGGAATGACCTGTTAGAGAGCAGTGTAAGGGAAAGGGACCTGGGGGTCCTGGTGGACAGCAGGATGACCATGAGCCAGCACTGTGCCCTTGTGGCCAGGAAGGCCAATGGCATCCTGGGGTGTATTAGAACGGGGTTGGTTAGTAGGTCCAGAGAGGTTCTCCTTCCCCTCTACTCTGCCCTGGTGAGACCACCTCTGGAATATTGTGTCTAGTTTTGGGCCCCTCAGTTCAAGAAGGACAGGGAACTGCTGAAGAGAGTCCAGAGCAGGGCAACGAAGATGATGAAGGGAGTGGAGCATCTCCCTCTTGAGGAAAGGCTGAGGGAGCTGGGTCTCTTTAGCTTGGAGGAGACTGAGGGGTGACTTCATTAATGTTTATAAATGCATAATGAAACTCAGTATCAGCAAAAAATAAGATGTCTGACCTCAGTATATTTGCTTTATGTTGATGACTGTAAAAACTGTTTCCCTAATTAGAATTCTCAAGTAAAGGGAAGGCAGGCTGAACTTGTGTAGCTCAAGGCCTTGTTTGTTACTCACAATTTAATTAAAAGCAAAGGGCACTCAAGAGTAATGATGGTAAAATGAGAAAGGAAATGCATCAGGGAATTTGGGAAAGGATGGTGGCACGGCATCGTTGCTGCAACTGGGACTTTGGAAGACAGACTCCAGGTGGGTAGAGCAGAGTTCGAAAAGTTAGAAATTAGAGAACTAGCAGAACTTTGCTCAATTGGTGACTTCTTTGACCAGCACGGCAACGGGATGTGGGCCTGGAGGTAAAGAGAGGTAGACATGAGCAAACTGATACAGTGAGCAGGCAAAGCGTGGATGTAGAGAAAACTGAGAGGGTCTGTGGGCAGAAACCATCTGGTGTGGTGGTAAAGCTCTGTGTTGACAGGGCAGAGTGGTACTGGATGGAGAGTCATGTGGGAGAGGTTAGGACCGAATAGTTGAGAAGAGCATTGGCATGAAGAGTCACAGCAGGAAAGAGGTGAAAAGCATTACATCTTTGTGAGAGGCAAGAGAAGGGGGCATAAGGCAGGCTGTGATACTAGACAGGCATTTGAATGTCCCTTACAATCCTTCTTTCTCTAGCTTCAGAAGTTGAACAGGAGACTCTTAAAGTTCTGTGAAATATCTGGGAAACCGAGCAGGGGCTTCAGTAGTGCTGGTCCAGGCAGCGAGCAGCAACCTTGTTGCACTGGTCCTTTAATCAATGAGAATCGTGTACTAGATGCCAACTTTTTGGTGGACGAAAGTTGTGAGCTTTCTTCTGGTAAAACACGTCTGTATTATTACAGTATGTAGCAGAATTTCTAGAGAGGATTAATTTTTATTTTTTAAATGAGAGGATTATTTGATTTATAAATATAATATGTATTGAACAATTCTTCAGAATTCAAAACCATCAATGCAAAACAAAGGAAATGACAGAACTAATGATGCCTCCACAACTTTCTTGAGAGAGTACCTATGGCAGGCTTCCCTTGTGGTCACAAAGTACCTGTTCTTTAGAGTAGAGTGTTTTTCACCTCTCTCCTTGAAATTTACTGTGTGGTTGCACGTTCTTTGTTTATTGCATAATATTAGATTTTTTTACTCTGATATTCATCAACACAATCTTTCATAAATAGAGCGTATTCAGATTAGATGGTGATATCTCTAGTTTACATAATAAAAAGTAATTAATTGAGAGACTAAGAATTTTACTTAAAGTATACATTCTTGATGCTTGGGGTTTTTTTTATTTTTTTCAGAACATTTAATAATTCTAAACATAGGTCTTATTGATTTTTATTTACACCTTGAACTTCCAGCATTTTTTGGCAGTCAAATACTGGCATATTGAGCTACATGTCAAGTGTTGAGGAATGTGGCGTTTGAGCTTGACTGTCAGAAGTGTGATTTTAATTGACTTGTCTCCAGCTCTGTGGCAGCATGAGAGATGGAGTCTAAGCAGCATTCTGCTTTCTAAGCGTTAGACCACCTTTCTCCTTTGTTAGTCTTTCAGGATATTTAAATATCACAAAACTTTTATTCTGTCTGCTTTTGATTTACTCCCAGAGCATTTCTACCCTCTTTACTAGGTGGAGTAGGAGTCCTATAGTAAAGATTTTACTGACTGTGCCACAAGAATTGCATTAGAATAACAGTGCACAGCAGGATGAATTAAAGTTCAATATTTCACTTTGCTGCTAGTATAATAATATTTAAACATAGGGCGGTTTACTGAATTTCTTGTGATGAGAAGGAATGGTAATATAAAAAAAATAATGGCCATATCCTGATGTGGTATGGAAGTGTTGCCCAGATTTGCAGTGGGTGTTTCATGAATGCAGGGATTATTTTTCATCTGAGTCTGGGGAGGGAAAAAACAGAACTGCTCTTGCATGTTTGGGAAAGATATTTTATTTCTCTCTCTGATTTTAAAGTTCCTGTTGAAGAGTCTTTTGTGGTAGCTGTAGCCAAAGATGGCTGGATGGTCTCCACTTGACCTAGATGAGAATAGATTACCTTTTTTTTTTTTTTCTGAGATGAATAGGATCCAGAATATTGTGTCTGTCTATACCATAGCACAGGAATTTGTGGGCATGCTTCTCATTCTTGGAAAATGCCAGATTCTTAACTTGTACTTACAGATGTTGACACTTAACTGTTCATCAGGAGAAACATGCTAAAAATGTTCCGAGGGAATGAAAACTGAAGCTTAAGTGTTAAAACTGAGAAGAGCATATTCGTGGGTTGTATTTTTTATGTTGCCTTAACTAATGTTCTGTGGTTCAGCTGCTGTCACTGTCAGCTACAGTATTTTGCCCCTGGTTTCCTCCAGAGAGTTGGCAGAAACTGCAGCAAAGCTTTCTGGTGCTGTTTTAAACAGTCTTAGGTGGGTGGAGGGGAGAGATTTCTTCTCCGTCTCCTCTCAAATAATTAGGCTTTAAGCAGCTTTGCCTTGCTGATCGTCAGTTGCTTCTCCTTTGTTTTGAGAAATGCTGTTTATTTTTGGAGGAATATTCTCTCGCACCTCCTTTCTAGAGTTTTTTGAAACCTCCAGTTATGGTCTGTCTTAGCTCAAAAATGCTATTTACACATTTCATAATCACAGCTGATAGAAGCCAGTGGAAAATAAATACTTTGGGTTTGGACTGAGCCTGTAAAGTAAAAACATTTGTTAAATTTCTTTCAGGAATTTAGCAGAAATTTCAAAGCTGCAGAACGCTTTTAAAAACAAAGCTATCTGTATTATTTTGGTTGTGTGGTTGGGTTTTGGTTTTTTCTTTCCTTTTTTTTTCCTTCTTTCTTCCAAGGACAGCATTAGGAATAATTGGAGAACCTTCTGGTATTCAGTAAAGTGACAATCTCTTAGGTTATGTGGTTTTTTTCCTTTGCATGAGAAAGCTCTGTGTATGTTTTAAAAATTATTTTTAACTAGTGAAGGAAAGGGGACTTTGTCCTAAAATGATGAGCAGCTATTTTCCTGCTGTGGTTGTTTCCTTTTCTAATCTGTTTCCCTCATAATGAACTTAATACCATTGCTGTTGACAATTCTGGTGGGTACAGCTTTCAATTTCTATATCTTTGGCTTGACATGGTGTTTTATGTGGAACACTGCAGCGGGCAGAAGGCTGGGTTTGCTCTGTGATCCGTGGATCACAAAGGAAGCGCATTTTGTAATTCCTCTGGGAATTAAGACACAGGTATCTTACTGAGACCTGCCAATCAAGGATGCAGTCTTCCATCTGAGCAGAGTTAACCAGCCTGTTTATCCAAAAAGCAACTGTGGCATTAGTAAGGCAACAAGAGGAATTCCTGAACACTGTCCTGTTCTGTTTTCTGTTTAAATGAATTGTGGGGACCCATCTTCAGTTGCTGCTCCCAGGTCTGCAGCACTTACTTTGAACAGTCAATGTGATCTTCATCTCACCTGGGTTTAATTTCAACCCATACTTGCTCCAGTGCTTTGCTGGGGAGGGAAAAGGGCACTGACAGGTGAGGGAGGACAAAGGAGCCACCAGCTCCTCTCTGCCAGCCGGTGGGTTAGCCCTGAAATACCTCTATTTTAGGACTCACCCTGCCCCAAGCTCTTCAGAGAGAGACCAGTACAGGAACATGAGACTAACTTTGCAAATAAAGCATTCAATGCTACTGTTTAATTATTTTGATGTTGTTCGGTATCACGTGTATAATCGCAGTACTAACCTGTACTGGGTTATCAACCATGTCACTGTCCTCCGTGTGTCAGCTCTTCAGGAGATGGACTTTTATCTCCAAGAGTTTTAAAATTAAACCGCTTGGGATTAAACATGCTGTAAGTAATGCTACTAACTGCTTCCTCCATTAATATAATAAACATCCTGTTGAAGCTCAGTGGAGAACCCATTGTTTTGCCTCACTTGTGCTGGCCAGTTGTAATTGTAATAAAATCTTCCCTTTTCAGGGCCAGGGGATAGAACATACATTCCCTTGTATGCCTGGCTTGGCAGCTTGAGTCCTGCTGGTTTTTCCGTGTGCTTAACATGTTACTTCAGGTGAAGGTCTAGTCAAATTTCACCTGGAAAAAAAAATGAATGAATGGCTAGAACATAAAATGGGAGCAAAAACCCTAGAGACTTAACTTGAAGAAATGGCCATGACAGGTTCACCTTGTTTGAGAAACCGACTTAAGTTACTAGGTCAGCAGATTGGTTACCCCTGAGTGTGAACTGGGAGATGTTTTTTTCTTGACATGTGTAATTGATGAATAAGTGCCAGGAATCTTGCCAAGAGGGTGGTGGTGCAGTTTTCCCAGGCAGACTGAGATTGGAAGTATTGACCAGGTGGCGTGGCCAGTGTTTTTGTAGAACAGTTTTTATACATAAAGTCTTATTTATCCATCTTCTCCAGGGTGATTAATGTAATAACAACATACAATATTTTTCAGAGTAGCCTCCTGCATTGACTCTGTGTATGACTTGCAGGCTTGTGGCCATAGAGGACATACTAGCAAATCTGAAAGTTTTATACCATGAACTTCAGTTCCTGCTGAATTGAAAATCCAGGAGGAGCCAGGGGATGTGCTGCCCACACTTACCCTCTGGTTTGGGGGAGGAACAATTTGGTTTGGCACAGCAAACTGCTGGTCCCTAGGCTGTATCACACATGGCTAGCAACCTTGAGAAGGGGTGTCTGCTTGGGAAAAATCAACCGTGCCTCTGTGTATTTCTGTAGGTTCAATGAAATACCAAAGGAAATGCCCATACTGCCTTTTGCTCTCAAAAAGCTGCAAAGATGATGTGTCGCTCTGGTGTAAGCAATCAAGGAAACTGTGACTCCTACTGAAAAAGAGGGTGTTGTTTTCTGTTCACTTAATTCTGTTAAGGGGGATGGGATGTGAACAGGGGAGGCCTGTGTACCTGTGTCTTTTAACAGAGCTGCATTGCAAGGACCCCTTTGAGCACTTTGAAAACTGTTCCTTGACCGTAGAGTTTGCTGTCTTTATAACAGCCCGTGTGACATAGCCAATCTGGTTGCAAAAAGTCTGCCTGTTAACCTCATAGTCTGGAAAGCTGGATGCATGCAGCGGCTGTCTGAAGAGATGCCGTCCAAGGCCCGTGGCCAGGCCAAGTTTTCTCTACTTAGGATTGCTGTTGCCACAAGAACAGCAGATGTTTGCACAGCAGACAAACAACATTGATGATAAAGCAAATTGACCTTTTTTGGAGCAAGCTATTTGGAGCACATTCCTAGGGCTTTTCTTTTTTTTCTTTCTTCTTCTTTTTCTGTCTTCTCTTCATAAAACTGCTTGGCTATACATTGACATGTCTGTTGCTAGAGGTGATAAAAAAATTAAAGAGAAGGGTTTACAAACTTTTCCACTAACACAGATATTACAAATCATTAGACTTAATCCAAACCTATTTTTGTCAACCATATTTTACTGAAGTAGTTATAATGGTGTTTATTTTTCCAGTGTCCCTATGGGAACCCTGGAAGATTCCAAAATGTAATAATTAAAGAATGACAGGCCTTTCCTTACAATATAAAGTAAGGAAGAGTTTTGTGGTTTAAACAGCTATGCTGTTGCTTGTTAACAAGATATTTTGCCTTGTACTCTAGCCAGGCCTATAATGGTCAAAAAATGTTGAAGTTGAGAACTACACGTTTGTTTTCAATCAGTTGTTTTTCAAGTTAAAAGCCTCTAATGGCTTGTTTTAATTTGTTCAGTAGTATTAGTATTCGTATTGAATAATTTGGTACATTATAGCTGAGGCTCTCCCAGTAAGGCAGTACGTGTTGTTGTCACTTAATTTTTCTATGACAAAACTTTTATTTTAAGGTATAAAAGATTACTTGAAAGCTTGGAGAATCTGCAAACTTGAGTAATATACTTCTGTTTAAATTATGGTTTTAAAGTATTTTGAATATAGTATTAAACCTGTATTTTGATTGTATTACTAAATGTATATAATAAAATAATTATGTAAAGTAAAAATATCATTAAAGTGAAAATCTCGGTGTTATATGACTGCATCTTTACTATTTGGACCTAAGCCCTACGGTTTTTTTATTCATAAACCGATGTTCCTGTAGTTCTAACAAATGTAACTCCTGGTAGAGAATTGTTTCCTGGCATCTGAGGAATTTTAGAAAAATGGACTAAGTTCAGAATTTGGAACCTCTGAGATTTTTAAAGGATTTCCATCCGTTGGAGCAGTGCCATTAGTGGAGGTGCTGCATTGCTGAACAGGAGAAGCGCAAGACTCTGCATTTTTGTGGTGTTTTTCAGATGTGGTTTACAGAGCTAATTTAAGGACCAGGATAAGGAAGTTGGGGGAGAGGGTGTTAGGTATCAAAAATACAGGAATCTTGTGTCTTGACTCAGTTTATAAAGTTGCTTTGTTGAATAGGAGGCAGTAGGCTTTTGTACAAGAATTTTGTAGTCCCTTGAATGGTGTGTGTTAATATAGAAATTCTAAAATGATAGGTTATCACTTTTAGTTCATAACATTAACAAGACGAAATACCAAATTCTAGGAAAACTCAAATTGGGTTTCTTACATGTTTATAGATATAATTTTATCATTACGTAGGGTCACTTGCTTTTGGAACTTTTGAAAACCAATTCCCATTTTTGTTTAGCAACATTATTCTGAACAAAGTGTTCTGCAATATGATGCCTGTTACAACTCTTCACTGCAAATGAAGCTGTACTGGTTCCATCAAGCACTGTATAGACAGAAATGGCTATAGATGGGTCCCTGTGCCATGAAACTGTAAACTAAAAAGGTTTTTGTGGGCCATGTCAAATGACTGCCTTACCACGTGCGGTTTTTCTTTCTTTCTTGATTCATGTATGTGATGGTCAGTGTCTTGTCTGTTACAAAAATACTGACCTTATTTTAGAGGTGTGAAACTGGATGGAGTATCTGATGTTGCTTGTTTAGGATTATTGAGGAAGACTGACTGCCTTTGAGCCAGAAATTGATCTTAACATTTTCTGAGACTTATTCCAGTCCTCTGTACACCACGTTACACAGCCTTCTTTTCTGGGCAACGTTCATGAACCTTATTTCTGAAGCTTCTCTTTTTAGTAATTAATTTTATTTGTGCAAAGCATTAAACATGATTTAAAACCAATTATTTTTTAAAGAACTGATTTTCCTGCTTAATCATTTAAAGTTTTGTGTGGGTTTTTTTCCTTTTTTATCAGAAGTTATGTGTTATGTGGTTTTTGAAGCAGAGTTATCAGTAACTTGGATGTTTTGCATGTGTGCGAAGAGCAAGTATTAGTGAACCCAGACTGATTAGTTGTTAATGCTAAATGGGGCTGGAAGAGGGGAACAGTCCTGATTCTTTTTCGCTGCAAAGAACACTGGGGTTACCTGGCTGGAATACAATACCTTATTTTACTTACTGCTTTCAAAGATACTATAAAACGGGGAAAAGGAAGAGGGAAATGAAGTTTAAGTTTATACACATGGGGGCTTTCTGCTGAATGTGTTAATAATGTCTTGAGTACAACTGTTCTTGCTTCCAGAAGCCAAGAATTGACTGTTAAGTATCCCCTATCTTGAAGAAGTGGTCTCCAAAAATATTGCATGACACATCATCCAGGCCAATATTACCCTTCCAGTTATCATTCATCAACATTGTAATTGCTCATTGAATACGATATTGTTTTGCTGTTTGGCAGAGAGATTAATATTGTCCAAAGTGAACTTTTCAAGGCTCTCATTACATCTGTTTTATGTTACTGTTACCTTGTTGGGTGTTTTGGGGGATTTTTATTTGTTGTTTGGGGTTTTTTGTGTGTGGTGTTTTTTGTTGTTGTTGTTTTTTAATGACATTTTCCTTTCTTTCAGCCAAACCTTTTACATCGAAAGTGAAACAGATGAGACTACACAAAGAAGATTTTGAAATCCTGAAGGTGATTGGTCGAGGAGCCTTTGGGGAGGTATGTATGTGAAGAAGGTGTAAGGAGCGGTTTGAATAATGTTCTTCTAAATCTGATGTAGGAGTTTTTGCATTATTTAGGCATAATGGACATTGTAGGCCCACCTCACGTTTGATGCAAGTATGTTTTGATTTATACGTTCTTTGACAGCTCTTTTTAAGTCTCTTAAATTTTGAGAGAAGGCAAGTAAGTTCACATGGATTAAAAGGCCATATTTCATCTGTCTGATGATAAATCATTTGCTTGACTGTAATTCTTTCCATCAGCAGGTGGAGGCCAGTGAGTTACTGATAGTACAAAGATCTACCCATTTCTCATCATTTTAATAACTAAATAGTCTGAAAGTAGTTTTCAGCAGCTTAAATAGCCACATATTGACATTCTAAGAACACAGAGAAACCCTCTATTCCTGTCACTTTGTTTCGTATTTTTAATGAATGTTTGAATATTTTTCCTGCGTTTCTTTTAAAGACTTTAGCGAATGTTGGTTTCTTTTTCAGTTGTCAAGTACTGCTATTGAACTATACACATTTTGCTGCTTCCAATTAAGCCAGTTCTTATTTGAAGTCATCGAACAATGCTGTTGTCACTAGTTTTTACACTAGGCACGTCAGATTATATAGGTTGAGGAAGCTTGAACGAAATAAATGCTAGCTTTCCTCCCCTTCTTAATTACATTAGTTGCATGTGCTGTGTTCTATGTGCAGGACAGTGTATGTAGAATGAGCAACCTAATGTAAAACAGTGCCTAGAATTTTTGATAGCTAAATAGTGGGGATAGTATGTTAAGTTTCTGCACAAGATACTCCATACTGTCTGAAAATGTGTGAACTGAAACCCAAAGTAGTAGAAAAAGTGTTGTGTTTTTTTTTTTTGAGCAATGTCTTACATGCTTTTGGAACTGGAAGTTGTTCTGATGTTTCTTTGGTGGTGCGGTTTTGTGGGTTTTTTGGGTTTTTTTGTTCCTTCCCCAGTCGCCTTCAGTATGAGAGGATCTCTGGAGGTGCTATGGCATCTGACAGAGGAAAGCTGGTTTCAAGTTCGCTTGCATGTTTGCATCATGTGAAAATCAGTCTGGTTATGGAAGAGCAGACTTCTATGGGTAGTGTGTAAGGAACAGGATTTTTTCCTGTAGTGTATGTCACTACATTCTCTTGATGATGCCTACGTGCAAATATCATCATTAGGCAACTGTAAAAATAACAATCAGAGAGTAGTATTTATTTAGCTACTTCATCGCTTTCAGTTGGTTTTGCTCCGTCTGGGGTAATGCTTCTGTATAAAAGAGACCAAAGGCTGAAGTTACCCATGTATTGTTTATCTTTAGTCTGAACCTCTGCCACAAAGAGGATGTTGCATTCTCCATTTTGATGTAAACGCTTCTGCTTAAAACCTCAGCTTTTCTCGCTGCTACTGTGGTAGTTGCAGCTGAGTTCATGTCCAAGTTGTGTAAAACATAAGAAAAATCACTGATGTGGGTGCTTTCTTGTCAGAAGAATCATATGTGAAACCTACCTTACTGTGTTTTTAAGAGAAGTAACTTTTGTCTGGTAGATCAGCCTCAAACTCCCCAGCAGCTAAACCACAAAAACCCTGTAGTTCTCTCTCAGGAAGCTTATTTGTGGTGAGTCATCCCATGAATGGTGAGAGCACAACTTTCCCCCATCTTCTTCTGGGGCCAGTCTGTGTAATTGGTTAGTTCTCCTAGTTTAGGAACAATGTTTCTTTCTTATTCCTTATCTGAGAAAGATAGCGTGACTATACTTAATTGTCAAAATATTCAGTGAGGGGAAAACTGTCGGTAAAGATGATTGGTTTTTTATGTTCTTAAAGTAGGACTTACTAAATATTTGCAAGCATATAGGTTACATTTTCTTACTAGCTTACAGAAGACAAGTTTCAAGACCTACACAGATGTTTGTCTAAGAAAACAAGTTATTTATGAAATTGGTTATTTTAAAGGAAAATTATTAATAAATATCCAAGCAAGGCTGAAAAAAGGATCACCAAATTTTACTGCTACTTAAGCCACCAAGAACTGTATTAATATTAAATTGCAAAATACTTGTAACGATTCAGTGGACTACAGTTGTTCACTGAGACAGATTAAGAAATCTGGAAGAATGTATTTTCTCTCCAGCAAACTGTAAATGAGACCAAGGTTGCTCTAGGTTACTGGGAGGAGTAATTTTTGATTCCTGAATCAACATAATTCTGAAATTCTCTGAACTACAAAGTTAGTGCAAGTTTTCTTTGGCACAGTCTCAGACTTGTTCTTATTTTGATTCTACACTACTCAATTTCTTCAATTTGCATAGTCAAGAAATATTTCCCTTTTTGTTTTTACAAGTTTGATGTAGATAAAAAGTAGTTTAAACTAGTTATTGCTTATAACTGTAAGAGTTCATTGTTCCTAGTTTTCTTTTTGTCCTTACCCTGCTTGCTGCCAGTTTGCGAATGTTTCCTTTTTGTCAAATTAATGACATGCCCCCGTCCCTCTTCATGCATACATTTACTTATTTAACATTTTATGTGAGAGAGTGCTGTCTTTTGAAAACACAGATGTTTTGCTTGGAGGAGGAGGATTATCCTGGTAAAATTAATAACGTGGGCATCAAGTGTTTCATTGTGCTGGCTTCAGGCAGCGTGGTTTGAAAAACTTAACAAACAACTCTAAACAAGACGACTTTAAACTTGGGAGTTGAAGAATGTGGGTAGGAAAAGTGAAGCAACTGGGCAGCAGCTCTTAGCGGTGCCTGTGCACAGTATAAAAGTGCGGTTTATTCAAGGTTCTAACTAATACTGAAATTTTCACTTCATTCTGTTTTTTGCTTAAAAAAATGAGAAAACTTCAGGGCTTCAGTGCTTGCTTATACAAGGAAATATGATACCATTATGCTGGTGATGTTTTGAAGATGGTGAATTTTGTAGCTCTGAGAGCTAGTTAGTTACTTCTAAACTTTGAAGAGTAACATTCCTTCTTCCTGTTTCTGGAGGGCTGCCCGCTCTTGATGAACAAGAAAACCAATGCTGAATTTTCTTTTATTTTTGTTTTTATTTCAATTTTAATAGCTTCTGGTTTAGCTTTTTCCTCGATAAGGCTGTTGCTTTTTAAGCAAAGGAAACGTGCAGACATGTACAGTAGAGGCAAGTAAGGGAGTTGGGGCGGAAGGTGTCTGACAGCATGCCAGACTGCACTGCTGTTTGTGGGAAATATGGAAAACTGTTGGAAGAATGGGAAAACAAAACCCATCTGACTAAACCAAGATGTTTACATCAGCACATACCAATCATTTTTTGTTGGGCTGCTCACAGGAACATATAAATTTTTAAAAACCCCAACCTTTAAAAGTCCAACTTTAAGAAATTCCAGTAGCAAAACACTTCAGGGTAACTAGACAGAAATAATTACTCTTTCTTCTGTCTTGACACCATCACTGGGGAAGGGAGATCAAAACAGCACTCTGGGTGTATTTGGGCTTTTGTGTATTAGTATATACCTGTGTGTGTGTATGTAAACACTGCCCGGGTCTGTAATCATGTTTCTGAATATTTTGTTACAAGTAGAAACTGCATCAAAGGGCTCATTGCTGAAGTGTCAGGTTTCTTTTTCACAGTCCTGAAATAAATGTTTTAGAATGTACTTTCATGAAGCACTGAGACACCCCTAAAAAGATGCTGTGATGGCAGAAAAATGATGTTTGTGATCTTTTTTTTTGTATGTGTGTGTTGGTTATTGATATGGAATAACATGAATGGCTTTCACAGACTAACAGACTGCTTCTGACTGATGGCAAATGCAGCTGCTAAACCTGAATCTATACTTGTTCCTTAGTCACTCTTCAATAGTACGCCACGTTCACAGAAGGTACAAGCCCTTGATGTTGTCGTTGAAGGCCTGAGCTCCAGCTGTTCACCAGAGGCAGTGCTGTAGCTCTTTTGGTGGTGTCCAAGCCAATGCTGGATAGGACACTACAAATTTAGAGAGCTGTGCAATTAGCCTGTGTCTTTCAATAACCAAATCTTTTGTAGAATAACACAGCATTTCACTGAGTATGCTACAGGCAAGAAATGAAATTCTGAAGTTGAACTTAAAATATGTCTATGATCTTATGCCTCTGGCTGCCTGTACTACAATGGTTAATGATGGGAAAAAACTTATTTTTCATGCTGGGCAGCAGCAGTCTCATCAGCTCTAGGGCCAACCTATTAATTTTTCCCAACAACAGTTGCAAAACCCTCAAAGGTGTTTAGGGCAGAATTATATTGTAGCTCCATACCCCCATTGCATCATGCAGAAGGGGGTCCCTGTCATCTAAGATAATGATCCAGTTTGAACGCTGACTAGTTTCAGGGTTAAGGATTTCTCTTCCTGCCATTTCTCATTGGAAATTGGTACAGATACAAGTTTCAAGTTAGCTTGAGCTAGTGAAGTAAAAGGAGACTCAAGATTCAAATTGCATTGTGGGTTATGTATCACTGTGAGGATTCATTTTCTCTCCTAAGGAAACTTGTGATGCTTGGTCTTGGGTTACCTTGCACAGAAGAGTAGACATTCTTTATGAATTAAAGTTAGATTATAGTCTAAAGTAACAATTTTTGTGTTTTTTTAAATCTGAAAGTACCTTGAAGGATCACAGGTTTGGACTTAAACCTCAATTTTTATGCGTGAGGTAGCCTTTAAAAATTTCAGTTCATAAACTAGTTTAAACAAGTAGATGTAGTACCTTTCTGTCTCTCTCCTTTTTTTTGATCCTTGTCCCGGCCACAAAAGGCAGCAGTGTCAGGTGCAGGGTTGATAATGTATTGCTGCATATATGGGAAGCGACAGCTGCTTCGTCTATGAATGTATAGCTAAGCAAGAGGCACACTTTTAGATATGGTTTAGTTTGGACATCTCAGTATTGCAGTCCTTCAACATGCGCTTTTGCCATGTTCATGAAGCTGCTGCAGCTGATGACACATTTGAAGATGGTTGAAAACGGTTTGCATGACACTTTGTTCAAACTGTCTGATCCTGTATTTCCACCTCTAGTATTGCTGTCTTCACACATAGCTGGTTTACTGATTATGAAAGAGGTGGAGGGAATGTAGGATTCATCCTCAGTATTTTTTTGTCACTGGCTTGCAGGGTGAAGGTGATGATTATCTGTGTGACAGCAGGTTGGTTTGTAAGCAGATGCACACAGGAATAAACTTTTAGCACCTTAAACCTCAAGATTTGTTTGAAAGGGAGAAGGCAGAACGAGAGAGTTGGTGAATGGTTGCTAAAATATATTGATTGTTCAGCTTTCCTATAACTGGGATAGTAGTGTAGTAGTCTGGTCTTGTTCTGATCAGCAGCTCTGAGTCTGTGGCAGATTCATGGCTGTTCTGGGTAGGACACTTAGCTTTCCATACCCAGAAAAGCCTGAACTGTGAAAACACATTTGTGTAAATGTCTTCCCTCCCTCTTTCCTAAAAAGACTCCATGTTAGCTTTTGTTATAGCTAACCGATACCATAATGTTCTCAGAAAAGGGCTGCGTCAGTTAGTTTTGTTAATACATTATTACGTAGACCTATGGTATCTAATGCTTCAGAAGCAATGAGAGGAGGGGGGGCCTGTGTTTCCTAGGTTTCACTTCTCTAGAAAATGCGGATTTCACCCTTTCCCTGCCGCTAACAACAAGCATGATAAAGAACTCTTTGACCTTCAGGTGGAAAAACATGAATCAATACTTTATTATATCTGTGAAGAAAGTATAGTGCATTATTTGAAATGAGAGTGGAAGTTTTGTGGCAAACCTACAATCTAGTTTGTGTCTAAAACCTAAAATATGTTGTTTATTTTGTTTTAGAAACTACTACATTGTTGTCTTTTCTTGATGGTTCTGCAGTTTAAATTATTGTGTAGGACTGTAAGGGTAAGTGCAAGAACATAAAGCATACAGCTAGCTTCGTGACAGTACGATTGTGCAAGAAATGTGAGGGTGAGAAATACCGTTGTTCATCAACAGTTACCGAGAAAAAATGATACACAATGAAAGTGTGATACACAGTGAAAGCTTAAAACAGACTTGGAACTTTTGCAGAATAAACATCCTGTATTGTTGTGATCTTAATCTTTCTTGATGGTGATGGGATGGTGTTGTGTGGATAGTAAAGCTAAGTGTCCAGAACACTGAAGAAAAAAACCCCAAACCCACAAGTTTTTGTAATAATTAAAACATTCTTTTTAACGTTTTAACTTATCTATTCATTTACCTTTTCCAGGTTGCAGTAGTAAAACTGAAGAATGCAGATAAGGTTTTTGCCATGAAGATACTTAATAAGTGGGAGATGCTGAAGAGAGCTGAAGTAAGATCACAGAAATGTTTTCTGTAATCATGCACCCTCTTACTGTGCTGAACTGTTACTTCCCTTTCCACAAGACTCTGTACGTATAGAGGGATTGAAGAGGTGCTTCAATGCTTACTGACAATATGGTGATTAATACTAAAATGAGCTTAAAGTAGTTCATCGTAAGTGTTCAAATGACATGGAATCTGGACTTAGGTGGGGCTGGATGTTTTGAACATTATACCTTTTTTTTTGTAGTTGCCCAAGAATTACCAACTATACAAGCAATCTTTTAATGCATTTATTCCAGCTAGGTTTGTAGTCTTTGGCAAGTACTTTCCATGCTCGAAGGTAATTACTGAACAATAACTCACCAAGCCTATTAGTTGATCAGTAGTTAGAGCTTAGTCAGTTTGTAGATTGAAAAAATCAGAAAGATAGAATTAATTCCAGTGCATATTTCATAAAGATGTCTGTCTGCAAAAATTTGTGATAGAAAGTTCCTCGTTAAAGCTTGAGTCCGTTCTGTGTTCTGGAAAAGGTGGACCAGCTCTCTCACTAGCCCTGCTTTGCCTTGGGTTCCTGCTTTCATCACATGCCTCCGCTCTTCATAGAATACTCAATACATTTCTCTGGATTCCTTTGGAAAGAACCTTACAAAATGCAGTCTACACCTGAAGACTTGTTTATTGATTTGAAACAGAAATGTCTCTAACTCTTTAAATTGCTTTGAAATTCTTCATCTATACATACTAAAAATAAACATCCTAAAAATAAACTTATAAAAATATAACTCAGCGTCTTACACGTACAAAGTTACTTTGGCTGTTGGCTTTGCTTTAGTTTGGAGAGTGTGAGCAGCATCTGGGTGTCTCTTCCAACTTATCTGCTCATATTATGTCTGACCTTAGTTTTTGTTTGAGACTGCTACTTCGCTACTACTCTCAGACAATTTCTGCATTTATGTTTTAATTATATTGTCATAGGAAGTGAGATCAATGGGAAACCATCACACGTAAAAAAAAAAAAAAAGTGGTATCCAGACAATTTAAAGCCAATTTCTGATCTGCGCACATCCTGGCTCTTTTAATGAAAATGTTATCACATTAAGAAATAGAAATGGCATGCAGATTGTGGTTAGATCTACACAATGTGTTTCCTCTTTGTCCAGAAATTATTCAGATACTGAGCAATCTGGTATTAGTCTCGACACAAAGAGGTGTTTCTCTCCAAGACAGATGTCATTAGTGTAAACTTTATTATTTCAGACCAGAAATAAAGTTCCACTTTATTTTTAGATGTACCCTTTTAAAGTCAGTTTAAAAGCTATTTCTTTCCATTAAAATACAGTTATAAATAGGTTTGAAAGATTTTTGTCTCTATGCTAGGTATTAAAAATACTCTTCCCATGGGTCCAGCTGAATTTCTGGAAGTCTTTACCATTAACCTAAAAAGAATTACAGCTCTGTTTTTCCATGTATTTGTAACCCATGGATATACAGTGGAAAGAGAACTGTCTGGAGTGAAAATGCATTACAAAGCGTGACCTCCAACAACTGCAACCTTTCATTTTTAAATGTTGATGAACGATTTTCAGTTGTTAGTACTACTAGGAAAAATGACCCATTTTGGCTCTGTTAGCAATGTGCTGCGCTAACACCGAATTACGCAGGAAAATCACAGTCCAGAAATGCAAGACAAGCATATAGGTAGGTGTATACCTAAATTTCAGGAATACGTTGTTCATATACCGCTGTATCAACTCTGTGGGAAGTGGGAGTCATTTGAAAAAGCACGGGGGGAGTATGTACTCAAAAAGAGGCTTGCCAATGCCAGATTAAAGTTGATGACTGCAAGCTCTGAGAGTAATCGTATGCAAAAACTTGGTTACAATATAATTATACAGGTCGCGAGGTCAGCGTTCACTTTTTGTGTTGTGAAGAGTGTGAGTTTTCCAAATACTTGCCACTGTTGAAAGCTCTGAGACATGAGCGGACATTACTGATACAAGGAGTACCTGGAAGTGTCGGACAACTTGAGGTTACACGCCCAGACCTGTTACCCTGGGTGTTGACAGTCACTTACAGCTCCGCGTGTGCTACCGAGCTGCCTGGGGAGGCTCAGGAGAGACCGGGACAAACTGTGCAGCGTGGAAGCCGTCGCTGCACATGGAAGGTGCTGACTCTGAGCTGTGAGGACATGAGCGCCAAATAGCCAAGCAGCCGGAATTCATTGCTGATTGAAGGCCATGATAAGAGCATGGATACAACCAAAGTGCTAAGTTGGCTTTGCTGTGACAGAGAGTTGGATCAGATGACCTCTGGAGGCCTCAGCCAACAGTTCAAGGAGAGGAAGATGAAGTGTAATGCTGAAAACAATGAAAGGGACAAAAAAAAAAATCTTCATTTTAAAAAATCTTAATTGAAATATGTTACATTAGTTACAGGAACTACCACTACCAGCTTTATTTTTTTTCATGGCTGATGTAAAGCCCATGAACCACTTAGAGTTTATTACTGTCTTACTTGTGATCTACTGTGGTTGTAGCTGTTGCTGTCAGCTCCAGGCATACTACCTGGAGGTGAGTGTCTAGAGTGCTCAAGGGTTGCATGGTCTTTGGTTAAATCATGGCAAAAACAAGTGGAATTGTATAAACTGTCTAGTAACTAATCCTGTGAATTGTGTCATAACAAGTAGAGAAACTAAGTGTCATTTACGCTTGCGAAAACAATAGTTCATAGTATCTGTCTCTGCAATATGTCGAGAGTTTACAAACAAGGAAGAAAAAACAAATCAAGCTAAAGCACAGAACAGCTTTTCTTCCTTCTGAAGATCATCCTTTCTCTTTCTCCTTCTCCCACCGTGAAGTCCATTTTTCATTTACTAACCTTTGAAGGTATTTGTTTAAAGTATGTTTTGGAGGCTTTGCTGGTTTTTTGTTTGTTTGTTTGTTTGTTTGTTTTTGTTGGTGGTTGTTTTTGTTTTTCGTCAGATTTCACTGATGTATCTCATCCATTGTGCTATGATTATTACATTTGTTTTTCCTGCTCTGCAATTCTTCTTACTCACCAAAACAAGACTTGGTGTGCTTTATTTGCTTGGAGGAGGGACTTATTTCTGCTCTGTTTTTACTGTGTGTATTTGTGTGCATAGCTGAATCTAAAATAATATTTCGCTTTTCATTCTTCATTCTCCAAATCTCACCGCTAACAACCACCATGTCAGAGTTCTGGTATTTGCCTATTGTTTTTGGAAATGAAATTGAAAAAAATAAAAAGGTTTGGATTTCCTTTAAATTTAGCTGTCTCCTAAGATGGAAGAGATAGAGCATGGTTCAAATCGATGCAACATCTTTGTGAATTAGCAGAGTGTGCTGAAAGAAATTAAGGTCTATGGTTTTTCTCTAACTCCCCATCTGCCTTCTAAATAGACCCCATACAATTATTACTCTTTCTGTTACACTATCCTTTTGAAGCTTTTCTGAACAAAATTGCATGTTGGCTTTGCTATTTGGTACCTTTTGTTTTCTCATGGTATTCACTTCAGAACTCAGTCCTTTCAAAACACTTACCATAGTTCTTTGCTATGGTTTCTCTTTGGCTTCTTGTCTGTTTGCTCATTTGGTTTCATCATTCTGCAAAGCTGTCAGAACAGGCTGCAAGACCTCAGTTGAATTACCTGCCTTGCTGCTTTCCCCTTGGCTATTTTCTTCACATTTTATCTTATTTAGTTTCATACAAGCCTGTGTTCCCCTTCTTCTCTTAGGTATTCCTTAGCATTTCTAGACAGTTCTTGTTCCTCCTCTGGTCCTCTTGCTATGACCTTTTACCTCCTGTGTTTCTTTCCAGTATATTGAGGGGAGGGTCCTCCTGGATGTCTTATGAGCAGCTTATATCTGGCAAGAGGGATATTCAGTTCTGTCCTACTTCTCCTGAGCAAAAAGTGTGGCGAATATCCCAACTGGTTAACTATTATAAAATTATGACTACATGGAAGCTATTGGCAGCTGCTTTCAAATGAAAATAAGAACCTTACTTATGTCAAAATTCAAGTGTAAAGCTGGGCTAAAAACATGATGAGAGAAAACAATGAGACAAGACTCCAGATTCTAGCTCTTTAACTCCTACTGCAGTTATATAATGCCATTATTATTGATTGTTTTCTTCAGTCTTATATTGCTGTTCTGTCATTACTGATACTTGATTTCAATATCTGTATGTACAGAAAAGTTAGAATTTTTAGACAATGTGAAGCAGCAGCTTATTTCTCTCTCTGCATTACTTAACAATATAGAGGTGTACAACTGTTTAAATTTGAAGAAGGTAGTCTTTTCTGATACTTAATTTTTCATAGATTTTGGCATGCTTGGAGGATGTAGCAAATGACATTTCAACTGAGAGGCAATTTGAAATATTTTCCCCCAAAATAGAATGTTAAAAAACAGAATCAGCTTGCAAAATGTGTTTCTTCATGTATTTTACTTAAAGCCTTATTATTTTTCTCCCCTTCAGACAGCCTGTTTTCGAGAAGAGAGAGATGTGTTAGTGAATGGAGATAACCAGTGGATCACAACATTACATTATGCATTCCAGGATGAAAACTATTTAGTGAGTATTGCTTTTATGTTTATATGGATGGAAATGCAGATTCTTGGTTGTGGTTTGAGACAGAAATATACTTCGCTTATTTGTTGATTTAGTGTTCTGGACCATACAGACCATGTGAGGATCTGTGAATTTTGTGCATAAGATTCTGAAGGATGCAGAGTGGTCGGAAAATTAAAGTTTTGCTAGAAATATCTTAGAAGTGCAGCTTTGATTTCTAAACCACTCACATTTGTTGATGAATCTTGGTCTATCTCTTTCTTATAATTTGTTACTCCACTTAAATTGGATTCATAAAAATAAAAATGCACTTACTAAAATAAATGTTCTGTTTGACATTATTTTTTGCGATTAATATTGCTGATTACTGTTGTACAGTTAGAAATAGGGAGTAGCTCTGTTTTGATTGGTGTTTGCTTTTTAGAGAACTTAAACCCACTAAATGTCATAAAGCAATAACATGTTCTTGCAGCATGGAAGAATGCCACTGAATGTTCATAAGTAAGAGTTGGAAGCTGTAACTGTAGATTAAAGTGTCTCTTTAATATTTAAGGTGACTTAGTTTTCAAGTATTTTGAAAGACTTGCAAGAAGAAGTTAATGTGAGGAAAAAGTGCCAATTTTCTATGAAATCTTTTGCACTTAAAACATGTTTTGATCATGATACAGTTTTGGTAATCTTTATGCCTGAAGACAACTACTACACGTTGATAGATTTTGTTTATTTGGGTTTTATTGCCCTCTGATTTTGATTCTATATCATTAGTAAGTTCTAATGTTTTCTTAAAAATCCAATATGCAGACATAATCTTTTTTCACCCAATGTGTCCAATAAAAGAAGTACTATACGTGGAATTCTTGCACAATTCCAGTTCTTTTTGCCTTTCTATTACTTTTTGTCCTGTCAGCTCAGATACTTGAAGATCCATGGATTTTGGTAGAGTTTATGTGGTAACAAAGCTCTGCAGTTTTGAATCCAGCTGTTGCCTTAAATATGTCCCAGCCAGCTTCATGTTTTGTTAATGCAGACAGTAAAAATAACGTCCTGTTATATGTAGTTCTGGTCTTACTATTAACAGTATTTAAAAGAAAATATATATCTGCAACAGCCTACTAGAATTTGTTTTAATATTGCCAGTTTCCTTATTTTCACCAAGCACAGAGCAGACTCTGTTCTTTACCTTTGATAGTCTACTAAACAAGAGCTAGTTCTGCAGCCTACTGGAGAAAATACCAGTAATACTGTTTTTCATCAGTTTAGTGTGAATGTATCGCTAGTTTCTATGTGCTTTTTATTGAAGTAAAATATAACAGAAGTGGCCTTTAAAAAACATCTGTGTAGACTGAGAAGTAGATGATGTTGAGCAGTGGGTGTTGTTTAGCTTGACCTTAGTATGTAACATCTTCATAGGCTGACAAAGCATGTGTTAAATGAACAACAGTGGGGTGGGTTGAAAATTGGCTGAACTACTGTGCCTGGGTGATCGCGGTCAGTTACACGAAGTCGAGCTGGAGACCTGTCAGTGATGGTGTAACCCGGAGCTCAGTACTGGGGCCGAAATCTTCATTAATGTCCTGGACAATGGGATGGAATGCACCCTCGGCAAGTTTGCTGGTGATAAAAAGCTGGGAGAAATGGCTGAGATGCCAGTTGGCTGTGCCGTCATTCAGATAGACCTCGATATGCTGGAGAACTGTGCAGAGAGAAGTCTCATGGAGGCAAAGAAAGGAAAATACAGTGTCCTGCATGTGAGGAGGAATAACCTAGAGAAAAGGAGGCTGAGGGGAGACCTTCTTGCTCTCAACAACTGCTTGAAAGGAGGTTGTAGCACGAAAGGTGTTGGATCTTTTCTCCCAAGTAACAAGCGACAGGACAAGAGGAAATGGCCTCAGGTTGTGCCAGTGGAGGTTTAGATTGGATATTAGGAAACACTTCTTCCTGGAAAGGGTTGTCAGGTGTTGTAACAGGCTCAGGGAACTGTTGGAGTCACCATCCCTGGAGATGTTTAAAAGACATGTAGGCAAGGTTATTAAGGATGTGGTTTAGTGGAGTTGATACACTTGAGGGTCTCTTCCAACCAAAATGATTCTATAGTTCTGTGTGTAACTCCAGGCACCAGTACATGCTGGGTGCTGCAGGCTTGAGGTCCTGGTAGATAACAAGCTGACCATAAGCCAGCAATGCACCGTCGCAGCAAAAAAGGCCAAGAGTATCCTGGGCTGCATTAGGAAAAGCATTGTCAGCAGGAAAGTGCAGGCCCTTCTGCTCTGCTTAGCCCTGATACAGCTGCATCTGAAATACTGTGCCCAGTTCTGGCCTCCTCAATGCAAAGGAGAGATGGAGCTACTGGAGCAAGGGCAGTGAAAGACCAGAAAGATAATAAAGGTACTGGAGCATCTTTCATAAGAGGAGAAGCTGAGAGAGCTGGGACACAAAATGAAACAAATCAAATTTTGTCTGAACACAAGAAGATATTTTTTTCCCGTGAGGGTGGTCAGATGCTGGAACAGGTTGCCTGGAGTGGTGGTGGAGTCTCCATCCTGAGAGTTACTCAAAACCCAGCTGGACACAGTGCTTGCCAGCCTGCGCTAGCTGACATTGCTTGAGCAGGTGTGATTGGAGTAGATGATTTCAAGGGTTCTCTTCCAGTGTAAATGATTCTGTGATTTAGGATTAAATGCCCATGTTAAACTTCCACTAGTTACTAGAATTTGCTGTCCTTAAATCTGTGCTTTTTCCTTCTCTTGGAAGGATGGTGCTTTTGTACAGTCGTGTTTTGAGAAGTATTTGAGACTTGAATAGATCTGGATAATGGTGTGCATACAGAAAAGATTTTTAAAGATTTTTTTAAAAATTGTTTTCGAGATTTTGTTTGACTTTGGAAGGGATGCTCTGCATTGACTGAAGTGTTTTATTAAACATTTAGTTGTTAACTTAGCTTTGATTCTGATGCATGTGTTTAACTTCAAGTGCACGACTTAATACTGTGAGTTACAGTTCAAATGTTGGCATATTTGAGGAGTTGAGGGTTTCTTTGTGATTAGGCTAGTGTGTTACTCTTGTAAAATGGGACGTGCAGGAGAGTCCGGTGTTGTAAAAGCCAAAATTCCTTTATTTTGGTATATCCAGTTACTGGATTGTACTGCTTTTAAAAACGCTGAAGAATGAGTGCAGAGATCCCACATCAGTTATGAGTATCTTAAGAGATTTTTTTTTCAATATACTTTCAAAGCAATAAGTTAAGCTCTTGCAGACCTCACTGTATAGTGTATCAGTTAATGAAAATTATGTTAAGTTCCAAAGGCTTAATGTATTTTCTAAAACTACAAAACATGAGAAGCTAATACTGTAGATCTTGTTTCAGAGGGAGCATAGGAGTTCCACTGAAGATATTTATCTTGTGTAAGGCTTGTGAGCATAACTTAAGAAGTTTACTATTCATGTCACAAAGCAACAGATGAAATTTTGAATGTCAGCACATTTAGAATTTAGTGGAAATGCATTTGATACTTTCTTCATGTGCTTGGAATCATTGAGGATGCCCAGGCTATTCTGTATCAAGTTGTTAAAATCTTTGTTCATCACCTTTATTGTTATGGAAAGTATGAGGGTAAGAAACAGGCATGTAGGATTTCTGTGTGCTTCACATCTTCCTTATAGCTGGTATAATTTTGCAGAATTCTTTACACACAATTTAATTTCTTTCTGAAGGTGGGAAACACTTGAATGAGGAGAACTAATTATAAGAAGTCTCTTTAAGTTGCTTTACCAAAATTTTAAAGAATCAAATTGTGATATAGATTACTGCATCTTTAATATTTTTTGTTACTTGGGATTCATTATACACTATTGTTAAAAACCTCTGCTTCAAATGTGGATGTGTTCTGCCTTCCTGGAAGCAGAGGTTGGAACTCTAGGCAAAATCTCTCAGACACTACATACTGTAGTGGGAAACTATTCCAATTAGTCTGTCCACAATGAAGTTTGAAAGTAATGTCATAGCAATAGGTGTTAAATTAGATTGCTTATAATTAGTTTGGGGTTTTTTGTTTGATTTTTTTTTTTCTTTTCCCCATTTGCCCTTGCAGTTGCTGTCCCACAATTAAAACAAACTAAACTAAGATAAAAATACATTAATCATGAATTTCACACTTCGGTTTACTTTGTCCACTCATTTTGACCATGTCTCTAAAGGAAGTGGCATTTTGTTCTGTCACGGTAAAATGGAGAAAGGTTCTGATCTCTTCAAAGTCTTGGCACCTGATTCAATAGTAAGCAGGTTTTATGTTTCATTAATAAATCAGAAATCAAGTGTATTTTTCCCTATCAGTTCAGTTAGAGAAGGTGACACCTTCCACTATATGTTGGCAGATCCTGTGTTGTGCACAATATTAACAATATCTGGAATTGTACCGAGAGCCACTGGAAGTCTCTTAATCTTTACCATAATCTGAGTAGTCTGAAAACTTTATCTCCAATATTGTTTGTTTAATGGGAGAAGAAGATGGTAGGAAAAAACAGGAAGGGAAGCCTGGGAAATTAGAGCCCTTAGATCAAATCCCAAGTTAACACAAATGGTTTTGTTTTAATAGGTCTGTGCTTTAATCCTTTACTTTTGTATTCTATCAGAAGGTATTGTTTTTATGAGGGAATCCAGAGTATCTAAATATTTTATGTTTGGTGATGGGACAGTGGATGAAGCTGATACTGTTTTGTCGTGAGGTATAAATATGAAACATTCAAGTAGGTTAAATATTAAAATGAGACTGAACCAGTTACTTTTTTCAGAACACTTAAACATCTTGGTCTGCTTTTTTAATGCTTATAATAATTTTTGCAATAAATAAATTTTGGTGTTTGAATTAGTTTTTAGTCTCTGATTCTCTCAATAAATTATTTTCTCCCCCCCGTCTTTACTTGTCATTCCCACTCCATAGTACCTGGTTATGGATTACTATGTTGGAGGAGACCTGCTTACATTGCTCAGCAAGTTTGAGGACAGACTACCTGAAGATATGGCTCGCTTTTATTTGGCTGAAATGGTGATAGCTATTGATTCTGTTCATCAGTTACATTATGTTCACAGGTAAGTAATTTGAGCTCCAAATTCCTGTTGAAGTTACGTGGAGTTACTTAATGGAGTGAAAATAATTCCTGTTAAAGAGTTCAAGCTGGTAATAAGTATTTGCTGTAATAGTAAGTGCGATAGAGCTGACCTGCCTACATCTTGTAGCTATTGAGAACTGTTGCTGAACTTGTACCACGTGGTCAGAGACGTGAGTGAATATCTGAATGCATGTGGTGAATCTTGCACACTGGTATGTTTCAAAGTTAATGATCCATAATTTATAACAGCAAAACTGGAAACCTGTTTGTGAAATATGATCAACTTCGAACAGGTTTATTGAAGGATCAGATTCTGTTTCTTATTTTCTTCAGTCTATGTGGAAGTCTAACCTGCTTTGGATTTATTTTTCACCGTTTTCTTTTGGACTTAATGAAATTAGCTTTAAAATGAAGTGAGAGCATTTTGCTAAAGAAGTGGTAGTACTTAAATTGTGGCACTTGGCTTTATCTCGGTATATAAAAAGTAATATGTTCAAAGGAAAATATTAAGTTGTTTGTGTGTAGCCTTTTTGGAGGCCATGATTGATTTTTTTTTTTTTTTTTTTTTCCCCACAGAACTAACATCATCTTTTCTTTAATGTGTCATTGTCCGCTGAATTCCATTGTAGTTCTTGTATACGGAGCAGAAGATTACATTATATAAGAGGCAGAATTTTCAAATGCACTCAGTAGATCACTCCCAGTTGATGGAGCTGAATCATTCACTTGGCAGAATGAGCTCGTTTGATACGTCCATCTATCACCCTTTATCAGAATCGATACTAGCCATTCCTTCTTTTACTGTTCCCACTTGGCCACTTTGCTCCAAAAAAGTGTGGTGGTTGTTGATGGTTTGTTTCTTTTTTGCGAAAGGTGTATTGTGGTTGGTTTTGGTTTGTTGCTGTGTTGTGTTTTGTTTCCCTTGAGAGTGTGGCTTTTCATGAAAGAGCTGTAGCTCGGAGCACTTTAGGGTGGAGAAGGGCTAATATTTTGAAAATATTTGGAATATTTTGAAGTCTTCTGATTTTGTTGAATAACTGTGTCTACCTGCTTAAAAGAGCTCTTTGTGATAGTGCTTTGTGGAAAAATCCGAGCATAGTATTTTCCTTAAGTGGTTTTCTTGAATTTGAAGATTTCAACTGTGCTGTTTCTGAGATACTGTTTGATCACATAGGACCTGCTGTGAGAGGTTTTTGTATTCAGTGTAACATGGATGAACTTTTGAAATGTGTTTTTGGGTAAACTGTTGAGATGCTGTCACCTGTTACCAGGTGGAGAGTACTTCATGTGCTACGTAAACTGCTGTGTTTTACCCAATACTTCTGCGTATGTGGTAGTAACTCTTTCCAGAAGAGCAGAGGCCCACCATCTCTACCTGTTCCTCCAAACAGATCAAAACCACTGTAATTCAGCACTATTAGTATGTAATATGCAGCAGATGTGATGTTTCTGTCCTCAAATAGTGTCCCCAAGATGAAATAAGTGTTGATGTAAAATTTTGGTAGAAAATTCAGTACTATTGCAGTTCAAACCAACATACTGATTATTATGCTTGCGTATTTATTACTACAAATGTTTAGCAAAACAAACAAAAAAAGCGCCCTTATACATTCTTAGGCCTTTATTGTTTGATTTGTGGTCTTGTCAGTGAGGTTCCTATGTTTATGAATTTCCAAATGCCACTCTGGCATTTTATCATTAATACTGCTGTAATACAACACCTCTTTATAAGGTGATGGTTTTCGAAGATTAGAAGTGTAAAGAGCACTTTAGTGTATGTTAAATTATAAGCCTTTGAAATGAGAGCCATTCCACTGTTAGTTTTGTTAGGATGTTTGCAACTAGTGAAGGAAAAGAAAACACATCATCTAAATGCCACTCATGCTCTATTCCTGAAAGTTTAACTGTGGTGACCACATCCCTTTTGGGGAAGGACACAGGAGAAGGACACATCCTACTAAAGGATGAATACTGTAACAGCTGTAGTGGTGATCTTTTAGATGAATAGCCAATATGAATCAGGATTTGATCTGAGTTGCAGCTAGTGAACTAGAAATCGTGCTTTGGGCATGTTTCATTCAAGCTTTTTTTCATACAATGAGGTAGCAGATCATTTTGGTTTGTTTCCTTTTAGTGCCCTAGTTCTTTCAGGATTGATTTTCACATTAACCATATAGTATTGTACTTGATGATAATTTTCTTTTCCTCTCGATGTTTTTGTGCCTTTTAAAAGTTGTCTTTCTGTTTTTATTCTCAGTGTGCTGCTCCTTTTGCTCTTTTCTATTGTTAATCACTTTGCTGTTGTCAGTTATTTGTGTTTGGGAGTGATACTGATCGCTGTGGTAGCTGGTGTGCAGACCACTGCAATGCCACCTGCAAGTCCCTTTTCTTTCCTGAAGTACATTGGCTAAAGTTACCAAACATCAAATACAAGCAACCTCAGTGTTAATTAAATGAAATTTCTTTGACTGTATTTCATGATTTGGAGTTCCAAACTTGAATGCCATTTCTGCACTAGCACTGTGGGACTATGGGATCAATTTATAGTGGGAAGGAGATGAAAGTCTAGGTATTAGAATTGTGCAGAGAAATTGCATGATGTTTTCAGTGCTGTCTCCTGATAGCTACTGAATTGAAGGAAGAGAAGAGTAGCTAGCTGAAAATAACAACAGTAGTACTGTTTTTAGGGTATTTTTTTTTCCGCTTTTGTCCACTTTTTAGTTTAAATGAACATGGGATAAAAAGTTTTCAAGGTAACATCAATCAGAACATAAAAGTTTGAGGTTTTCATTTCTGATCAATTAATTTCTGTGAACAAATAATGTGGTATTTAACCTGATAGCTAAATGATGGCTCAGAATGTTAATAAAATGGCCCTTTCTTTAATGTGTATCTTAACTTTTGTTATTGTTACAAATGAACCAGCACTATCATTACCAAATAGCATTGACAGCTCCAAGACTGGCTTTAGAGAGAAAACTCCATCTAAGTTAAGTATTTGCAGGTGTTCGCAATAAGGAAGAAAGTATGTATATCTCTTACAAATGCACAACTTCCTTGGGAGTTTGTGTAAAGCTTATAGCTACCCCTGATACCTTACATTACTAATTTGCACTAATGAAGTAATACTTGCTTGTAGGCCAAGGTTAAATATTGTCTTGTGCCAGTTTTCTGCAAACTGTAGGATCATACTGGGTAAGATTTTACGTTTATTAGGAATAAACATCCATTTGTATTTTATAGATTTGTAGCACCTTTTTTCTTTTTCTTCCCTAGAAAGAGCTTCTACATGCATTAATATGAATTTCACTTTCAAGATTGTGTTGTTATTTATTTCCTCGTGGCCTATGTTAAAAGCTTATATTTGCATTATCAAAACTCTAGGTTTGGGCTGGAGTAAAACCCTTACCATCTTAAGTTAGGTATCTACACTTTATTTACGCATGTCGTGCTACCTCAAACATGTAAAATTTATTTTCCCTACAACTGAGACTTCAACTCCTCAATTACTGTATTAGTGAGCCAGGTTTTTCTCTCCATTTTATGTCAGGTGCAAATTGAGGTATAAAACACTTGGCTTTGTCTAAATCCTTTAAAGAGTAAAATCAATAAATAGAAGGTCTGGGTGCTGCTGGAAGAAATTTCCCCTGAAGGCAGCAGAAGATCCCCTCTGAGCACATAGTCCCAGGCGCAGGACTGTGCCATGTGTGCCCCTTCAACGGGTCTGTGCTGCTGCCTTTTGTGTCTTCTGAGATAGCCCTTTCTTTTGTAAGGGTGCATCTGAGTCTGTCGCTGTCCTAAATTTCATTGGGGACATTCCAGCTTCTTGAATATTACAGAATTATAGGTGATAATGTGCTGAAGTCATTTTCATTTGACTTTCTTTCCTCCATCTATTTGGTCTGTGCAGAGTTGCACAGTGGTTCAGTGCAGAGCAGATCTGCAGCTGGGGAGTGTTCGGCTCATGATCCTCCAGACCACAGCAAAAATATTCATTTAAAACAGTTTTCGTATATTGGCACACACCCACATTAAACAGTCTTCTTTTTCTATTTAATGGTAAAACAATCCTCACCTTCTTACTAAGCAAATATTTTGAAAGGATTATGAAACACCTATGTTAATTATTATTTTTGTTGGTTAAGTTTATGGGAGGGTCAGTTAAGACTACAGAGCAAGCTCTCCAGTTACATACATTTGGATGTCATCTTTTGCATATATAGGCATGCAGAGCATAAACACACCTACTTCCATAATGTATGTGAGGTTACAGTTACTTTGATCAGTGCGTTTCTGGATTTCTAGTTGCCACTGTGTTTTAGTCTGAAGGGTTTTAGCATTCTAAACCACCAGGTGCATTTTTTTTCTTCCCTTTCCATTTTCTTTATCAACTTCCGAAATTTAAGTCGAGCTTCACTGGAACATTTGAGTTCTTAAAATGTAGAGCAGCAGAATTCTCTGTGGAAGTGACATCCTTTCTGAGAAATATTGAGTGTAAAGGAATACATGCGTTTTATAGGGATAAAAGAACTGTCTAGTCCCTATCAAACCAGCCTCTTCTTTACTTTTAACAAGAAGGTACTATTTGTTCAATGTAAAAATCATCTTAGGGACATCCCTGAAATATTTAGTTAGCAGGCGGCTGAAATCTGGGATTCTTTGTAGGATGCATTTCACTTTCAACTATAAGTTTCAGTGCCAGCGTATCCATTTTTGACTTGCTGAATAAGTGGTATTCTGTCTTCTGGGTGGATCCCATCTTTCCTGATCATTAATTTGCTTAAGTGGAAAATTTGGGGGTGGAAGGCACATCCTAGGGAGTCAGCCGCATTGCGCGGTATGTCTGAGTTGAGCTGGCACAAGGAGGAGCCAAGTGCTCTGGCCTTTGGTAAAGTGAACTGTAATTGTGGGTTTGAAAGAAAGCAACAACATATTTTAAGTGTTTACCGAACTTTGCAACAGACATAATGTCAAACACACACATGAAGATGTCCTTACAAAGTGCTGAGAGTGAAGGAAACAGGGCTAGAAAAATAAGGAAAAAATAACACAAGATTATTTTGATAGTCTACTGAAAATGTATTGCTTTGAAATGTTGCGTGGTTTAGTTTTACATGGAAAACTGCAGGACAGAAAGTTATTTTAGTGAGTATTTGAAAAGGTAGCGCTTCCTTAGGAGGTATTCCTTTACAGGGGTGGGAGAGCTCCCTGGGTCTGGGCTCTATGTTTCCTGTCCCTTTTTCCACTGAGGAAGGGCTGGAAACAAAGGTCATCTTTGCAGACTCTGGACTTTCATTTTGCTCTGTGACCTTATGTGCTATAGATGCTGGCAGCTGCTGCCATAGTTCCCCCTGAGGGTGGCATTTGATTTGCAGTGAGGACTGTAGGAGGTTAATGCTACTTGACTAGAATTTGTTGGTAGGATTTCTCAAGGAGCCTGTGATGAGCTGGAAGTATTTTGAAATAAAAGACCCTTATATGCTTGGAGCGCCAAGAGCTAGTGGATCAGACTGGCTGTGCTATCATGTGGAAGACAAATGGTTTCTCATGTTATTGTGTCTAGTGGGAGTGTTCATTTAAGTGAAAGCTGTGTAATGGGTGCCTGAGCTAGCATAGACCTATATTTGGTGTTATTCAAGCAGAAGGAATGTAGAAACCCTGACTCCAGTGCCTCAAGCCATAGTAGCCTTGAGTGGTCCTTTCAGCAGACGTGCTTTTACAAATGTATCCTTCGGCTTTCTTACTTCCATTGTTCCTTTCTCCCCAAGACCTGAGCTCCGAACATCCCTACAGCTCTGCTGAAACAAATGTTTGTGGGGCTGTGCACTGAACTGAAGGAGGACACCAGTCCAGCTTAGAAGGAACTTTACATTTTGACTAACGTTCTCCGATCTAATGAAGAAGGAGAATAGGAGGAAATAACTTTTAAGTTGGTCTTTCTGGTAAAATCTATGTTCATTACATTGTCCCAACATCCACTGCGTGGTACTTGAGGTATTTGGCTATTTCTTTAACTTCGTGATTTTAAAGAAAAAGGGACTCAAGAAGCTGTTGGAGCTGGGGTGTCTTAAATGTAGTTAGCCATAAACCCCTCAGAAATAAACCCTTCCCCTTTCATTTCTGAGACCTACCTCCTAAGGAAGGAAATTCTTGATCATTGTCAGTTGGGGAAGGTCACCAAGACAAGGAGCATACCCCTCCCTTCTTTCTGGTGAGTCCCCACCAGTCCTGTAGCTAGGCAATTATACCTTTATTAGAAAGAAGACTCATAGGAAAAGGAGGAATGTGTAGATGAAGATTTTTTTTTTTGGTTTTATGTGGATCGGTGTTATCTTCTTGGTGCAGTTCCTTGAAAGGCAGATAGGTGTGAACACTCTGTCAGATGGTATATAATCCTGCTTAGGTAGGAAGTGGATGTGGTTGTCATAAGACAGAAGTATGTAAAACCTCCTAGAATTGAAAATGAGAGAGTCAAGCAAGAAATAAAGTTTCACTGAAAAAGATCCTTTTTAACCTTAATGGGAAAATTCTTAATGCCAAAAGTCTCATATAAAAAAGTAAAACGCTGGTCTTGCCTTCCAAGTAATAATGTTTATAGCAAGGCTCAGTGGATGCTAAATGTGATGGAACTTTCCAGGAGATTCTTGCTGCCTCTAGCATAAAGATTCATTTCACTTCTGTGGTGTTTGCAGAAAAGAACTGTTGTAGCTCTGATATGAGATCGGTTTCAGTGTCTTGTGAAGCTGGAAATGTTTTCAAAATTTCATTACTTCTTTTGAAGACAAAAGCTGTTTTTATGTGAGTTAAGGTATAATTTTACACTCATTCTTTTCTGATTATTTTAGACCTGGAAATATTTTTTCCTGCTACTTTCTTTGATATCCAAAATCAACAGCAGGAAAGTAGGACAAAAACATTTCTTTATTTCTGAATTTTTGATGCTTGTGACCATGGTTCTGAGGACGTATAATAATTAGCTCATTGTTTGGTGGCTGAGGACAGAGCTGGTAATTAATGCTTTCAGTGATTTTGCTCTTGTATATAAAGCTCAGAACGAGGTGGCAGAAATGAGGATGGCAGTTGTGTGATGGTAGTCATCATTATTCTTAAGCTTTTTGTTACATTAGGAGGAGACTTACCATCCTCATGTTTTGTCTTCAAGGGACTTACCATTTCATTATGTCTTTTTGTGAACACAGTATTTATTTCGTAACTCCCTCCTTTCATAGTGTCTCAAATTTTCAGTTATTAATGCACTGTGTGCTCCTCAAGTTCCTCCTTAGAGTACCTTTATTTTATTCACCATTATGAGACCTTTGCTTCTTTCTTTTTGTTTTAAATACAATTGGGTTTGTGTTGTTAGGTTAGATTGGATCAGATTTGAAACAGCACAGGACAAATTCATTATCATCTTCTGAATTTAAGATTCATGTAGATTCGTCATTGCATAAATAAGCAAAAATAGCTTGCCTTTACTGTTAGATATTCCTGCAGTGTCAGTATAAAACTCTAACACTGAGATTCTTAAATACCTTAAAATTAGTGGTTTAAACCATTGTCTTTTACCTGGTTTCTTGCTAGAACATTCTCCACAGTGACTATTTGATGGATTTGGGACAAGAATGTCTTCACTATCTGAACTGCTGGATCTGACAAGAAGAAATTTGGGGGCTAAATTTCTGAATTAAATTGCAGTTGCCCCAACACTAAACGTAATACTTCCATTTCTTCTAAGTAAATTAAAATATCCTTGCATGATACCTTAATTCTAAAGAGATAGCAGTGCCAGAATCTGATTCCTGCAAGGGCAGTTAAGGAAGCATCAGTCCAGATAACCTTGTCTGCATTGAAGCTCTTCTACAGTAACATTTCCCTGTTGCATTTCCAGAAGAGTTGTATTGCTAGAAGAGCATACCCTGTGTTCCTGTTTAATAACAGCAAAAATGTTACTAGATTTTAATTTCTTACATGAGAAAAGAAATAGGCCATTTAACATCCTGCAAATTAGAATACTGCTTACAAAGCAGATGCTTGTGTAAGGTCATGCTTGGTTCAGTTGTGGAAGGCTTTGTGGTTGAGGTCAGGGAAGCAAGACCTTGTGAAGCTCTATCTGAAAAGTCGTATTAAAATCTTTATTGACTCAGGTGCTGTGATGTTTATGCTTTTCAGTTTTTCTTTATTAGCTATTGAGGGACAGCCTTTAGCATTTCCTTGTGCAGGAGGAAGCAGTGATATTACTGCAAGTCTAACTCAGTAATTTTTAATCAAATATACTGTGTAAAATTCAGGAAAAGGGCATTAAAAGGTACAAAAGAGAAAATGTGGGCTTGAAGAGAAGGAAAAAAAAAAAGGGGATGGGGTCTGAAATCTCTGTTACATTGACAACAAAGTTGTGTCTTCCTCATATATGAGATTAAACTTTTAGCGCAGAAAGGAATTTTTTTTTTTACACAGGTACAGCTCTTTTCGGGTTCTGCTTAAGTTTAAGGGCTGAAAATTCAGACCTTAAGTTCCTATCTGAGATATTAAAAAAATATAAATATGTTTTATTTTTAGGCAAGCGTTCTGTCTTATACTTTATATTAAAAAAGAAAAAAGTCTACTACATACACAAATTAAATACAAAGACTTTTTCAGTAAAACTGTACTTTATTGTTAATAAGTGTAATTTTAGTGTGTTTGAGCTAACGGTGCACTTTTTATTTTTCCTATTATTTTTAAAGGTCTGACATGTTTTTCTGCCAAGCTAATGCAGGTACTGGAGATACTGGGATGCAATTAGACCAAATGTATTTCTTCTTTATAGCCTCTGGCTACAGTTCCTTCCTTGATCTGTTGCTGTCAAGACTTTTAGGCAGATGTTACAGTGTTTACTATATCTGGATTATGCTTGTCGATGTGTTTTCTAGCATCAATGAAAGCAAAAACAACATATATCAAACTATTAGTGTCTTATGTCTGTTATTACAAGAGCAAGAGCTTGAAGTTGCCTAAAAATTATTCTTGACAGTTAAGTGGTGAATAAAATCAACTGATCATCAGATATCATCCCATTGAGGTGTATGGGAGTTTTACATGCTCTGTCTGGGAATATGAAGATAACTAATCATATCCTGATGTAATATATGAGGGAAGTGGAGTACAGGTGTATTGAAAAATAAACACGGTGTGTAATTTCATATGATGGACATATTTTCTTTTTTATAGCAGAGCAATAGAGCTACAATCCGGGTTAATTTTATTTCTCACTGTGTAGATGTAACAACAGCCAAGCTGCAGCCAATAATTAGCGGAACATTTAGATTATGGATACTTCCAAAAAGACTAGGAGGTTTTGGGACTGCAATAAATAGGGCAAGATAAGAAATCTGCATGTGCTGTATTTCAAAGACTGGTTTTGATCATGGGAAAGTGTTGCAAAATAGAAAGAAGGATTGGAAAATTTTATGTTTCCTTATTTAAATGTGGGTCTAACTCTAAAGAGTTTAGTAGCGATGAAAAAGAGCTAAATTTCCATATCGCAATGACTACTTCATGCTGTTGGAGCAACAGTTGGCAGTTTGATTGAAGGTTAAATTAAAATATTCTGGATTTCCTTTACAGGACACAATTTTTGAAGTAGTGTTTCATGGCAATTTTGAGTATGGTCATTCCTAAAGTTGTTGCTCGCTCTTGAAGTTGTCAGACACGTTTCAACTTTCTGAAAGTTTAATAAGAAGGATTGTAAATAATAATCCGGATTACTTTTTAGAAGGAAATTGTGTTCTAGCTGCAGTATTTTTCTCCCTCCGCTAACATGTTTCTCCCAGTGAAAGCAAGAGACGTGATTGAAAGGGTAGAGGTATAGTATAATTACCTGGTGTACGTTTTCCTTCTCTGTCATTTACAGAGGATAATGGCGTAGTGTATAGGTGAAGTTTCTGCTGTTACTATCAATAGGCAGATATTTACATTTTACACTGTCAAATTTAATCTGATTTCTGTTAATACAGTCTTCATAACAGCCATTTCTGGATGTCTGATGTTGCAGTCTTCCCTGCTGTTTTCCAGCTTTGTGATATCTACAGATTTTATTAGCATGCATTTATTTTTGTGCCAGGGTGATTAACTAAGATGTTAAATCAGATTCAAAATAGACCCTGGAGAATTTCAACTAATAATCTTCCTCCAATTTTGTTTCCTCTTTCAATATCTACCCATTGTCATCTATCTTTTAGCCTTACCTATACTGTTAGAAGTCCTGGCATTTGTTCTTTCAGTGGCACTATTACTCGTGTGGAAAAAAAAAATAAAATTATTAAAACATTGTCATATGTCATTCTGTGTCAGTTACCTGACTCTGATGCCTTAGTGTGCGAAGGGATTTTCTCCCAGTGTTTGCCCGGTGTAGCATGGTATTCAACATTATCATCCCAAATATTACATGTTATGTTTGATGAAGTGAAATTTGTATGATGTTACAATAGTATGTGTGCATTCTGCCTGATTAATTGCAATATCTCCAAATACCGTTCTCTTGCATCTCAAAATTGTTTTTCGCTTTTTAAGAACATGAAACCCCCAAAGGTGTAGGAAATTAAGGAAAGCATGATTTACAGTGATGGCTTTTGCCAAAAAATAAATTATTGTCAAATTGCAACTCTTGCATAAATGTATATTCAGTCTTTGCTTACCTTGTTGTTTTAAACCATAGTTCCGGGAAATAATTTGTCTGAGATTCTGTATTACTAATGTTATGATTGCTTTTGACAGTCAGATGCTTAGGACAGTTGTGAATGCTGAAATAGAAAACATTATGATTCCCATCTGAGTATCTTATGTGGGATTAACTTGTCTCTTATTTGAAAAGTCAGAAGGGTTCTGAGGATGTCCCGGGTAAGAAATGCAGGGTTTGTGTAGTGTAGTGTCTGACTTCAAACTAGATCTTTGCATTCCTTCTCACAGATTTAGTTCCAATTAAGGAAAACTGATTTCTGATAAGCTGTGGTGTCTGACCTTAACATGCCTAAGATCAATTTTTAATTTTTGTTTTAAAATGTACGTGTCGTCAACAATAATGCCAGCTCCATTGAAAACACGAACAAGCATAGAAGCTTTGTCAGTGCAGTTTCTCTGGGGAGATAGGTTCTCCACTTTTGGTTGTTCTGTTGCTGCCCTAGTTTTTCTATGAATATGCCAACACCCAAAGTTTCTGTCCCATAATTTTTAAATGAGACAGTAACTTCTATACTGTGCCATTGTCTATGTGGGTACCAATTTCCCAGTTTATCTTTCAAATGTTTCTGTGGTGCTGCCTGCCAAAACTCTGCCTGTCTCAATGCATTCTTCCTCCCAGTTTACACTAACTGAACCTGCGTATCTTACCATGCCTTGATGAAACCAACATGAAACCAACACACTGAAACTAAACTCAGATTTTCACTCTTAGCTTGGAGTGTGTGTCTTCCTGTTGCAGATACTGATTTGTGTGGATTAGAAAGTGTTGTATAATGTTTTGGCTGTGGTTGCGTGACTCAGAGCAATAAACATTTCGTAAACATGTTTCGGCTCTGTTATTACTTCCCAATTCCGTAGTACCATATTGGTGCGATTTAATGTGTATATAATATTATTAGCAGCATCAAAAATCTTCTAATCCCTCTGTCCTGTTGCCGCATGAAAACAGAGAATATCTGGAACTGGGATGAAGATGTTTCTGGTGTCCTGTTAGAAATTTTGACACAATCCTGATGTAGTTCTTGGGTTCTGTTATGTCTGAAATTCTCTGACTGATCTGCTTGAACAAAGTGTAGCAGTTACTGAAGACCAAATGTACATTTAAGGTAAAAATGCAGCTAGTGTGTGAAATAGTTGAGATACACATGCTTGTGTGGGATTCGTACTACAGGCTTTTACTTCGTTTGTGTTTTATAGTAATGAGAATTCTTGGCTGCAAGTGTCTGATGTGATACGAGTTTGTACAACACTCAAATAGTATCAGGAATAATCTTACTGAGATCTGTAGTTACATTTCCATTAATATATTAAGCAGAAGAACTCTGAATGCCTTATGTGCTGTGTGCTGCTTCACAGGAGGTCAGGCTGGTCCCTTCAATAGGTTTTATTAGGGAGCTTGAAAGCTGACCATAGGCAGATAACAGGAAACTGGAAAACTGGGTCTAGCTGAGAGGAAAAACATTATTACCTCAGACAGAATTCAACTGGTAAATCCTTGTTATTGTTCCTAAATAACTGATCTTCTCTCAGTGTTGCGTACTTTATAAAGCTGTCAACAATTGATGGTGGTCTTTTATCATTATTTTTTAGAGTCTTGCAGCAAAGTGTTTAAAATCTCAGTGCAACTAAAATGTAGGGGGAAAAAAAGCCACAAAAATATCAGAATTTATCTAGCAAGACGCATGTGACTTGTTTTCTAAGAAGTCTATCTTGAAACAGATAGCTGAGTTGTTTACCCAGTATGGTCTTGCAGACCAGCTGATTCACCTGCTGCCAGAGTGGAGGTTTTCATGTCAATACACTATTGGAGTTGAATTTAACCTCAGTATATGCAATTTTCAGGAGAGTGGCAGGGGCTTTTTTTTGTAAACTTCTAATCTAATTGATACTTGTGAACCACGATTTTATATCAGTGAGTATGTGTTTATGACATTCAAATCTCAGTGCTGTTTTTTAATTTGTTATATTAAAGAAAAGTAAGTCAGGCAGTACTTTCCCACTATTACATAGTTTGTATACTCCTCAGCTCCAGATCCATAAGAAAGGTAATTTACGAAGACATTTTGAAGAATGTTTTTATTTGTTAAAGCAACCAAGTATTGAGTTGTCTATCTATTTGTAACCGATCATCTCGAGTACTTAATATTCAGTATTTAAACACCATCCATTTCTTTCCAGTATTTCAAAACAGAATAGGTGTTTTTCTTTGAATCTGTGAAAACAAAAATAGTGTTAGGCATGTAGGTAACATCGCTTACTTATGAAGCATTTTCACAGAATGCTTTGGTAATGGTGTTGGTAATGTCAGGAACTGTGGAAAAATTTTTCGGTTTTTTAAAATAAACACCTTGCTGGAAGCCATTTGGCTGCTGTTGAGTTCAGAAAAGTCTCTCCTGGTTGGAGCTGAGGCACAGGCAGCAATTAGGAATAATCTTTGACTCCACGCTTTTGAAAATCAGGACAATCTTACAGGATGTTTAATTTGAAATTAGTGAAATTTTTACTTTGTGGGTTTTTTTTAAATCAGACTTTTCCTGAAGCAGTCAGATATAGCACGTGTCCAGGGAAAGTTTTTTATTAAGTCTGCGTATGTATCGTGTTAATAAATCATTTATAGGTGTAACTGGTCTATTGACTAATTTAAGTTCTGAACTACTGTTTCCTGCTCTAAGGAATTTGCTTTTCACTTTGGTTTCCAGCATGAGGAAAGCAATGCTTGAGTCTCAGCCAGACAATAATGATTAATACAGGCATTAATCAAGTCACGTAAGTTCAAATATCAATCAAGTCTATAAAAACAAGCATCAAAACTAGCTAAAACTCATTATGTGAATTCTGAAATGTACCTTCTGTAAAATTACGTATAGCAAGGATTTACTGTCAGTCTCCTTATGAGCCATTAGATGCACAGGAGACAACTAATTCTACTTAAACAGGCAAGAAACAATGAGATTAACTGTAGGTCAAGTGACTGAAAATAGCAACTTTGATCCTCCAAGTGACCAGCTATTTACATGGAGGAGGATGCTGGATGGGAAGCAAGCAGGGGAGGAATACACGAGTGACTTCTGAGGGAGGAGAGGGAGATTTTTTGTACTTTTGAGTACTCCTGAATAACTGGTTGTTCAAAGATAGTATTCTCTGACTTTCTTTTAAAAATGTGATTTCGACCCCAGTTTTCCCTCTGTAATTGCCACTCTTTATTTGATTCTGTTTTTAATACAACATCAGTAGTTTAGGCATATCAAATCAATCATGTCTTAATTTCTAATAAAAAAATGGCAACGCTATGAAGTGCACGATTTCCTACTGTGTGTTTTTCTCATTGTAATTTCTCAATATGAATTCTGTTGTATTCTGTCTCAGTATCTAAAAAGGAGAAAGCTTGGATCGCTTTCCATAGTATTCACTGAGATGCAGCTTCTGGTTGTCCTGGGTGCTTCAAACTGGATGCAACCTGACTCTGATCACCTTTCCCTTCAGCTGCACAGGGTGCTGCTTTTCAGCATTTTAAAGGCTTGAAAATTCCCTTTCTGACAGACTCCTTCCTTTTGCAGTTAATGACTTTTGTATGAACATTGAATGTGAAAAATCACAATGAAAAAACAAAAACAAACTAAAATGGACTGTTACTGAAATAATCAGCCATCAGGCTAGGAAATCTGAAGCACAACCTCACATGGCCCACATCCTTCTGGTCGCTGTTTTCTACCCTTCACTTTCTACTTCCATATATGTTTGTGCAAAGAAGGGTCAAGGAGCTGCTCTGTCTGAGGAGAAAAACTCCCCAAGCTGTATCCCGTATTGCTTTGTATCCCATGGCCAGAGGAAGGATCACAGCCTTAGTCTTTTAAAGAAGTCTCGCCCAAATCCTCCGCAACCTAAAGAGTGGACAGGGTAGAGGGACCTTGAGTTAAATACGAAAATGCAAAACCTCATTATATAGGACAGAAATCTGTTACTCTTGACTAATTTTAGTAGCAAAAAGGAAAAAGCTACTGTCTCAAAATAGCAAAGTAAGAGGAAAAAAATATTTTAAGAAGTAGTAGAGGTATTTTTCAGATGATCACAGGAGACTTCTAGGGAGTCGTCTGTTCCTACCTTGTGATCCCCCTGGACATAGTCAGAAAAAGCCCTGTACGTTTTTCACGTTGAATTAGCTTAACACATCTGGAAAGCTAATGCCGAGTAATAATGTCAAATGTATCTTGTACTGGGGCTTGGGGGAGGCCAGTCCTGCAGCTGAGGTGACGTGCAGGCTGGAGCTGCTTCCAGGGTGCAGGGTGGTGCGTTAAAGGCACAATGTTCATTTTTTTACCCTTTTAAAATTATTTTAGAGTCCTGAGTGGTATAGTAAAGTAAGAAAAAAAGTTACATTATGACAGATATGGGAGGATTTGTATGTTTCTTCATTTGTGTTTTCCTCATGAATTTAGAACCATTCATGTCTCTCTTCAGCGCCTTCTGCTGGTGGTTTCTTCATGGGAGACTTCATGGGAGGGTTGTAATATCATTCTAATTCTGGCTGTGGAATAGCACACAGAAAACAATACAGTTCTCTCCTGCTTCTTTCTTTTCACTATAAAGCCTTGCAAGTGTACAGTCCTGTAAGGCACTAAATTCCTGCTGCTTCCAGCAAGGCTTTGATTCAGCCTGTATCAACATTGGTCAGGTTGAACCAACAGCTATTCATGTGGTTGACATGAAATGAATAATAACATGAAATAATCTAAATTTCCAGTGAAATACAGTTTTTTCTTACCTCTCTTGCACACATATATATGTGTGCTTTCGCATATGCTCTTTTTCTCTGTACCTAAAAATCAGTCACTTTTCATTTCTTGTGTTTGATGGCAGTATCTTCTGCTGTATTTTATCAATTGTGAATAGAATACCTTCAACACAGTTATTCAGTAGTGCATTTAATTTTTTTGCAAATAACCAAAAGGTAATAAATGCAATGCCATATAGGCAATACAGTAAAGAACACAATCAAGCTGAGTGGAAGCAAGAGAGATTATCCTAAATTGAGTTTTATTATTTCAGGAGTAGTAGGTTCTTTGGTCTCCACTGTTCTACTTTTTACTTAATCACTGGGAAGGAATCTTCTTTCCTATTATCTTTTAACCTATATATTGTTAATTTAGGGCACAGTTAAGTAGAAGACATGGAAGCACCATTCTTTTGTCCATTGTTCTTCACTAGCCCTCCCCCCCCTTCTTTTTTTTGTGGCAGGGTAGATATTCTTAACACTGACTTCCATTAAAGAAAAGAAGAGGAGTCGCAATCTGTGTGACTGCTGAGTAAATCTATATTGGATGAAGGAAGAAAGCGAAGGATCTGTACAGTACATTATAATGGCTGTATAGTAGAGTTGTTTTCTGAAACATTCTTCTTCCTGCTGGGCAGGAAGGTATTTAAAAAAATATGTGAAATCTAAAGCCATACTAGCCTGGGGGAAGAACAGTAAAATATAGGATATAACACTGCTTCTTCACATGCTTGCAACAGCTATGACAAGTATTTGATGTATATATTTGTTCTCTTGGGATGGCACTGTTTTTTCTTCTCATTGTAAACCATTTTTTTTTAAGTCTCCAGGGTTTACTTTGCAGCCCTTGCATCTTATCTTTGTTCTGTTTCCCACATAACTGAGGAACAAGAAACAATTTATTTAAATTTTTGTAATGTGCTCTCCATTCTTTTATGTTTTTATGTGTCTTTAAAGTATGTTTTACATTCTTCTGTGTGTTTTTTCCCCTCTTTAATATATTTTTATAGCTTCATGGTGATTTTTATTGCTGATCGAGTACATGGATGGGAGCAGGATAAGATCAACCTGATGTTAGAACTGTATATCTTTCCTTTTGCAAAATGATAAGCATCCAGTGATCTCATAACTCCCTTTTCCTCATCTCACATAAGTCTTGGTATATTTATATCTATGTATTTATTCCCAGAGGAATACAGAAAAGAACTAGGGAAGAGTTGCTGTGGGATGCAGTATGGACCCAGCTGGTTAGTTTGTTTCATCAGTCCTGGAAATTTTCTAGTCATTTGCAACTAACAGCTTGTGTCAGCTCAGGGAACTTCTAAATACTCCTTATAACTCAAAAAACATGTATGTGTCTTATACAGATACACATCCAAACACAAATATAAGAATATATATATATTAATAGTTGTTAAATTGTCCAGACAATGTCTGAGTGAACATTCTTCTGTGAATTGCTTAGTATCATCAACGTATTTAAAACATAGATATGAGAAATGTTATTTTTGACTGTCATTGTCAAAACAGAACAAGTCCTCGGTTTATGTTGTCTAATTTACTCTCAGAATTATTCAATGCAATCAAGTGTTTCAGAGACCACGTACAGTTGTATTGAAATGCAGAGAGCGGAGATTGCGTATCTAAAATGAGAATCGAAAGAAAGCATTTATCTGTCTAGAAATATGTGTTAAAGTTTTCTAGCATAGGTAGTAATTTACAGTACAGCAGCTGAGCATATTCTGGATTCCTCCTTAGCCTCTTCTTTCAGGATTTCTTTGACAGATGGCACTCACAGATGGACATAACATTCTTAAGGAGCTTACTCTTTCTGCTCCTTTACCCGCCAGCAACTCATGATACTATTAGAAATCTAAAAGCTTTGACATGAATTAGCCTTACTTAGCAGACTTTAATTTTTTAATCTTCGGAATATGCTGCAGGGTAGTGGTTGTGGAGTTCTTAATCTGTTTACTTAAGTTCTTAGAAGCCAAAATGGAATTCCAATAAAGTTGACATGGCAAAACCTGGGAAATGTATACAGTCTTTTAATTTTTTTTTAATTGTCATGATAATATTTTTATTCCTATCTTTTGGAGGAAAAGTGTAGGATGATATGAAAGACCACAGTTCAGCAACCCAGAAATAACTCTGCCAGCTGAAATTCAGAGTTCAAACATACTGCTTGGTATTTTGTTGTAATTACATTGAAATCTTAAGTGAGTAAGCATAGTATATAAAGTTGGGTGGTCAATGAAACTTGTTTCTACCACCATCAGCTTAAATTAGGGTTCTCTTTACTAAGAGTTTTAAGTATTATCTAATAAACCGCCACAAAAAAGAGCAAACTGTGTTCAAGATATTTGAATACGCTTCTGTGGTAGTTAAATTTGTCTGCTGCTTACTTAGTGTTGTTTCTCAATATTCATGTATCTTTGGGCTTGAACCTGAAGGCTGTTATTCTCTCAAGTGTTGACTCAAATGGCCGTTTTCTCTTATGAATGTTGTTGGTGTGGAGTTTCTGTTGAGGAATGTGAAACTATAAGCAGAATGATCGGATCCAAAAAAAGCATTGTGACAGCTGGGCAGGTTAGAGAGGTGAAAATAGTGAGTGCCCTCAGCCAGGTCCTCCGCTGCATCTATTCATAGCTTATAGAAAACTGGAAGAACACCAGATGGAGGTAGAGAAATGAAATCAGGTTTTTTTGTTTTGTTTTCTAAATGCTTAGGAAACTGAAGGTTCCCAGCTCTTCCTTCACAAATAGTACATAGCCCACCCTGGCAAAACTGGTTCACATCACATTTTCAACTTCTTTTTTCTCCAGAGCCCCTTTGGTGCAGGCTGCTTGCTGGTTGAGCAATCTACTCCCTGCCATCATTTTTTTCTTCTCAGAGAGGCTCCTTCATTTCAGTTTATTACTGTATTTTCAGTATAGGCACAGTTAATTAGTCAAACAAAGGTAGAATGTCAACACCTATTTTGAACCCTTCTGACTGCAGGTAGTTGGGTTCTGAAGAACAATCAATGAGCAGAACAGTCCTGAATCAAATCTTTTGCTTTTGGATATATTTATGTGCTCTGTTCTAGTGCCTACTGTGTTCCTGAGAATATTCTTTTGTAATAATAAAGCAGCACACATCACTGCAAATTTACAAAAAAATTGAGCTAAGGAAAACATAGTGAGAAAATTAATCCATGCACTGGATGTTCTGGTAAGTAGCCCAGGCCAGAATAGTGCCTAGTTTGCATCATTATCAAATTCCATATGTGTTTTGCCACCTAAAAGGCTTACTGTAAACCTTGCATTGCTGCTGTTGGTTTTAAAGAAAATAATAGGAATACAAAATTTGTCTTCCTTTGCTTGTTAAATTAAAAACTGCTGTACAGTGAATTTCAAGAGGATTAACTAGGGAGTTGGGCTGAGGATGGAGTCCTCAGCTGAGAAAAGAAAGAGATATCAGTGGAACCTGTGACTGTAGCTGGGGCTCCTGATGTGAGAGGCAAACCTCATGATGAATTTCTGTTTCAGTAGAATAAACCAACTGACTGATCCTTTAACATTATCTGGCACTAAGTCTAAACTCTTCTTGAAATTGCTACGTGAAAAAAGACGCTGCTTTGGGGCAGCAGAGCTGTGGTGGTTTCCGCACTTGGAGACACAAGGAGGCGTGCAGGCCTGCGGTAGCCCCAGACTCGAGTGTCGAAGCTGAGGGTGTCCTCTGGTAGCCAGGGCTTCTGACACAGAGGAAACCTGTGCCAGGGAGCGCTGGGGTGGATGGATCCCCCTGTGGTGTTATCTAATGGCTTGAGGCTGGTCTTGCCAGTGTTTATTATCTTAACAGTGTCAGCAAAGTCGAAGACCAACCTTGATGGCCAAACATTTTGGGATAGATAGGGCCTTTCTCTTGGTCAGACTTTAGAGCAGACAAAGAAAGTTTTTAATTTTAAAACTATTGTAAACCTGACTGCTACTTGATGTTAAGAAATGGCCATGGCAGTTTTGTGACTTTACCTGTCATATCCTTGTAGAGTTGAGAGAGACTTTGCCAAGTTTTGCTTTATGAACTGCAATTTCCAGTGCAAAACCAGGCGTGTTTTCACTGCTAAGGCTAAAGATGCATTCTGTCCTGAGCCACAAGAGCTCAGAAGTATTTATGTTGCTACAACTGAATATATTGTATAGTGCTACTGAATTTCGGAATTAGATTTGGGGAGCTTTGATACAATATAACCAGAATGTTGTTACTGAAAGACTATTGGAAAGGCAGCTTTAAACATAATTTCAGAATCACAGAAGTGTTGAGGTTGGAAGGGACCTTGAGATCAACCAGTTCACCCCCCTGCTCAAAGCGGGGACAGTGAGAACAGATTGCCAAGTGTCATGTCCAGTTGGATTTGGAACAGTCCTTTCAAATTAGCCATAATTCTGGGTCGACTGTCATCGATGAATGGCATAGTAACTCCAGAGCTGTAGAGTATTGTTTTGTAGTTAGGTCACAACTTGTCTTGTTCCTGATTTTTACAAATTGCATTCAGTTAGCAGTTTTCACTCATTTCCTATGCTGATGCTTGGACTTCTCAAACCAAATACTTGTTTTTCAAATGAGATTTAAAAAAAAAATTATCCTGTTTTGTTTCTTCCATCTTTTGTTTGCACATCTTTCAAAAGTTTTATGCTTGTGCCTCAAATATTTGGCATCCTGAGAGACCATCATAAATAGCTATTTGAAGCTACTAAAATCACTTGAAAAGAAATACAGTACAAGGCTCTCATGTTTTTATGCATGAATTTTCACTCAACAATACTATGCTGTTCAAGATCAATCTGTTATTAAACATTCAAATGTTCAATTCTTTATGTGTGCCCAATTTTATATTTGAGTCCCTACAAGTTTTTTGGTCTAATATGAAAAACTTGGATATGAGACAACCCTGAGGAAAGTTACTAGCTTCTATATTCTTGCTCTTCTGTAAGAGACCAGTTCATTTGGGGAGTTTTTAATTTCTTTGGTTTTTTTTGATGATTCCAATGCTTGGTAGTCAGTTAATTTCAATTAACTTCCTTTTCCTTTGAATTTTTACCATTTTCAGTATATCAGACTTTCCATTATGTCCATGATTGTTTGCCATAAGGAATAGCTTCTCTGGTAATGGCTACAACTCTTTTATTTTTATTTCATAGTTGTTTAAAATGGCATCTGTAAATCAGCATTGTGAGGTATTAAATTTAAAATGGTTATAAAATGACACAGTGTGTTTGTGGTTTTAGTCTGTAAAACTGACAAGACAATAGAAATAATCCTTAGACATCACAAATGACTTTTCCCTGACATCTCTTCCCTGGCATCAAAATACTTCATGAGGAGCCTAGCCTGGATGTGCGGGTTTGCTCCGTAGATATCTGGTTCTGTCAGCTGATTACCATTTTAGATGAAAGACAATAGCTACAGGGAGTATGCAGCTGCCACGCACTTAGCAAAAAGATTTTTTCAAATCACTCCCTGTACTTGTTTTTTTTTTTTTTAAAGGAGGGGAAAAAAGTTGGATATGAGCGGCTTTTAAAAATAATTATCCTTGGTTTAGAACTGTTATCGTATTTGAGAGATCCATTATTTGAAAGCAAATACATATGCAGAAAGGTCCCAGGGAGACATTTTTCTAAGGTAAATTAATTCTAGGACATTATAATATGATGTGGTGGAGCATATATTTATAAGCCAGCAACTGTACTCAGTTCAAGTGTTCAGGAATGACTACCAGTGCCTGAACAAACTCAAGATGTATGTGTGTTGGCTGATGTATTATTCCCCGTTGTTTGTTATTATTTCTTTAGTTAGCATTTGAAATTCATAAAGAACATTGGATACCATAAGGTAAATACTGTGTTGTGTCCAGAATACTTGTCTGAGTGGCAGAAATTAAAGAGTGGTATGGAACTGTGGAGAAAAGGACTAGGAGAGGCCTTGGGGAGGTCAACTAATAGTTTTCTTCTGCTGCAAGGCAAGATCAAGCTATAACTAAACCACTCTTGACACATGTTTGTCTAACCGGTTCTTAAAAAAAAAAATATACAGTGATGGAGATGGTGAAATTTCCCTAAGCAATTTGCTCCAGTGTCCTACTGTCATTGTTATGAAAGTGTTTTCTAATGTCTCATCTAAGTATCTTTCATTGGGATTTTAAATTCATTGCTTCCTGTGTTGCTTGCACTCAGTGTGAGTAACAATTCGCTGTAGTCTTTTTTGCATTGTGTACTTCAAGACAATGGTGCAAGCTCTTTGTAGTAAAAGAGGAATGTGATTATCGTATTTTTAGTGGACACAAGTTATTTCTCTCAATCTGGATTAGGGATATTAAAAATACACTTTGGCAGAACATATAGCCTAAACTAAGTAAGTTTGGATTCAAGACCCAATTCTGTATATGATGTAGCACATGTTCTGCATCCAGTACATGAAACCTCGATTTCTCTATTATCTTTCATTTAGTTTTTGTAATGCAAGAATAAAACTTGGTTAGGATGAGTAACAGCATAAATATAAAATTGCACACACTGATCTATAAATAATGACTGTATCACAGACCTAGAAGCTTTATTGTCTTGATTTGGTTGATGTTTCCTGGTAATTGATGAGAGTCTGTCCGCTGACTTTAATGAGATTTAGATGAATCTCCTGCTGCTGAGAGTAGTGAGATTCTTTTAGTAGAGGTAAATTACTGGGTGTTCCTGGAACAACACACACGATGATTTATTCTCAAAAGTCCATGAGAAAACAAGGGGGTTTTACAGTATCAAGATACTGTTTGAGAAAAAACCCAAAAGTTTAACCTCCTCATTGTAATTTTAAAATAAGATCGTTTACAGCATTTATTTTTTCCGTGTAGTAGCTTTGCCTATTAAGGCTTAAATCCTAAGGTGTTTAGTCTTTGACTATTCCTATTGACTTCAAGGCTGTATGCAAGGCTACTACATCTTCTTCAGTTCTTCAGCTTTGTATGAAACAGGTTTTGTTTAATATACAAACATGATGCAACTGTTTGGGTGCTATGTAAATAATAAGGTTGTGATCAAAGTTATTTAAATGGTTTTGAATTCAATTGAAATATGTACCTTTAGGATTCCACCCAAAAGCGGAGGAGTGTCTGTTTGGGAGAAGGCCCCATAGAGTCTTGATAAGAGACACGGTTAATGAGGTACAACATATTCCAGTTTTTTCATGCTGCTATCGGGTGCAGCCTATCTTACTGGGATTACTAAAGAATAACCACCGACTGTTGAAATCTAATTTGGCTCAGTGCACATTGGTCTTTCTGCCAGATGGAGCATATTTCTAGTTTTGCTCCCTAGAATTCCGATAAACTTTAGTTGGCAGAATATGGCAATTTTGACTTTGATATAACCCAGTACAGTGTAATGGAAAATATAAATAAGCTCCTGGACGTTAATGCCCATAGGTTCGACTGTGAAAAAATGCATCAGTTGACTACCATTCTTGATCGAAGTTCACCAGCTGTTTGACTCTGCATATCTGAAGTGGGCTGCCAGTATGACATTGCTGAATACCTTAATAAAAACTTCACAGGCACCAAATTTTCTTCTTTCATTGGAATGTTGCCAAAACCAGATGTCTTCATTTTTTATCATGGATGTAGCATTTCTGTGCGAGGAGGAGTGTGGAAGAGAAGTCTGCCTGAAATGACAGAAGGGAGTGAAGTAAACAGTTTGCCAAACTTCTGTCCTGAGTAAGGATAATCCTGTGTTCTGAAGGAATTTTGGATAAAAAGTCCAGGCATTCTGGAAGTAATATCTTGGTTATGTTTTTTTAAAGTAGGTAACTTGGCAAAGGATAACATTTCTTGTTGTAAGAGCAGATAATTATAACCATTGATGTCTGCTTTTAACCTTTTGATTTATACTTTTGGGGAATGCTCTTGCATGTGTAATGAGAAACTAATGTGCTTGTGAAATCCTCAATTAGTAATAAGTTGTCTGGATCAGTTTCTCTGTGCCAGCAGTTACACCTGAAACTAATTTATTTTTCTCATCTGCTGGTATTTTAATTTGCATTGGTAGCATTAAAAATACTATTCATGCGGAGATTTCACAGAAAAATAATCTAATGTAAGCTATTCTCTTTGTTCTTTACTATTCATGGACAGCATGTCTTGCAGCATGTGACCTGTTTAGGAAAATTAATTAGCTTTCATGCTTTTCTAATGCTAACATTAGGAATAAAAATCTGTTCTCCAAATTATCCCTTTCTTATGCGGTGGGCTAAAATACACTGGTAGCTCAGCTGTGACATTGCTCCTTTGATTTCAGACAGGTCCATTTCTTTCTTCAGGCTCAGTTCACATCGCAGTTGTTGAATTTAGAACCTCATAAACCCCTTTATTGTTATTTCAGTTCTGCTGCTTTTTTAGGAGCTCAGCTGTGTGCGTGAGGACAAACCATTAGCATCTGAAATGTTTAGTCCAATGAGGACATATTGGACATATTGAGACGTGTCCCCCTGCACCATCTGGCCACCTTTTATTGGTATTAGTTACAGACAAGGCCTCACCTTTTCCTCCATTTCTGCCTGATCATTTTGTTTTGGAAAGAAGAATAAATACGTTACAAATGAATAACCGAAGTGAGCACGTTCTGTGTCGTAACTCTCCAGTTACCAAGAAAAGGGATCCCTACTGGTCACAAACTCTTTAATACCAGAAGCGTTTTTATCATGTAAACTTAAAAATGTGGGCCTGTGAGTTGGTCCATGGGCAGAATCTTTGGTAGTGTCTGACAATACTGCTGTTTAATCATTGTGTTACAGTACTTGCATTAAGTGTCACTATTTCGGATGTATCTTCCTTTCTATTTTTGTGGTCTCCTGCCTCCATGAAAGAAAATTAACTTAAGATTCTTCTGGAATGTGCTGCTTCCTGTGCTGTAGACCTGAGGAACTCCGTGTGGTCTTGCAAATAAATGAATAACATTGATTCAGTGATTCGAAGAATGGCATAGATGAACTTCAGGAACAAATACACTTTGAAAGCATAAGATGATAAGATAATTCAAGTTGGAAGGAACTTAAGGAGGTTGTCTAGTCCAAATTTTAGTATGCACGACCTCACAAGTCCTGAAATTCCGTTTGCTATCAGAAATGAATCCAGGAAAAAAAATACATTCACATGTATTAAAAATTCTTTTTAGTTTGTTTTACAGCTGGAATGTGCTATGGATTTAGCATGTCTCAGAGGGAATACTTTTTCTCGAGTCTTACTGAACAAATGAAATTCTACTCTGGCTCATTAACAGAGAAATCAAAATGAGTGGCAATAATCCAGATGTCTGCTGTAGTTCCATTTCATAAGGTTATTTATATTAACATGGTTAGTATGTAAAATGTTTGGGTTTTAATTATGGCTTAAGAAAGTAAACTGTTTTAAAGAGAGGTGAGTGAAGTCATCCGGGTAAACATGCCAATCTGAAGCACAGCTCCCCAGATTAAACCAAGAAGCATTATGAAAAAGGATTCATTAATTTTTCAAATTTTTTCAATAAGCCTCCACACTCATTTTTTTTCTGCAAGTGGAGTTTCCAGTATCACACAGACTGTTTATTCCTGTAGCGTTCTTCAGATGAACAGAAGCAGATAACCAAAGTCTGCAAAACAAATATAATACAAAGAGCATCACTTTATCCAAGCTGCTGTGCAGTGCTGATTTTCTCCTGCAGTCAAGGCCAGTGCAGCTCAGAAAAACAGAAGGCACCCTTGTACTGTGGTGGAGTCATTATTTAAATGGACATACATGTTTTTAAAGAAATTTATTTAGTCCACACTTCTGGCTCCTTTGATGTTGGTTTATCATTCATTCACTAATTAAAAAAAAAGCAGAACAGCAGTCTTTGCTCAGTTCACATCCTCAGGTGACAATGCTGCAATAAAGTTTTAAGGAAGGTATGCTGGGCACCCGTGTCCCCTTAACTCACTGTGGCCTATGTCTGAAGACCTTGTATGAGCTTGATTTGTACCAGGTCTAGCTCTGGCAACCTGTACCCCTTGCACACTGGACTTTCCGCAGAAGCTGCTCTGCACCTTTTGGGACTTATAGAATCATAGAACCATTTCAGTTGGAAAAGACCCTCAGGATCATCGAGTCACTTGGTAGAACTCAGGGTCTGCAGAGGCCATGGTGGTGTCAGAGCAATTTCCCCAATTCAATGCTTGTTCCCATTGTAAATCTAACTCATAAAATGGCTTCCAAATGCTTATACTTCTCGAAACTGAATTATTAGTTAGTATCTCAACTGAGCAGACCTTTTTCTTTTATTATAGTTAACTAATTACAGGGTTATTAGAGTATTAGTGCTCCATAGCCTTATAGCCAGATGATATTAATTCCATGGCTGAGCACCCGTGTTATCGTTGGGTGATGTTGAAATGGTTTGCCCACAGTCACCCAGTAACTCTTATCTATGGAGATTCAGCCCAGTGGTATATTCACTAAACCATATAACTTTTCATTATTTGCTCATTATATTTGCCAGTTTTTAGCTACTTCGTCTGGAATTTTCATTCCTTAGTATCTGCCTGAAGCAGTAAGCGTCATCTCTTTCCAGGAACAAGATAAGAAACATGCATTGCTTTTCCTATATATATATTTTAAATGAATAAAATAATTCTGACAAGCCCTGTGAGAAATTCTGCTGCTCTGGGATATGAAGGCACTGTTGAAATCCAGAAGAGAATCTTCCTTGAGTCATGGATGTATTTTCACTCTTCTGCTCCCATCTTGATATTTTCAAGTTATAATTTTTCCTCATAATATGCCAGTTGTTAATGAGTTTCTAAGAACCATTTGCGGAGTTTGGTCCTGAAATGCTTTTCAGTTTTCTTCTACTGCAGGTTTGCAGTTTCAGAGCTGTAAGAATGAAAGCACTTGCCCTGCAATTTTGGGAGACGTTGGTAAATAGACACTAGAGACAGTGTGGAGGCTCCTTGTTGGTAATAGCACTCTTCCTTTTGGTGCCAAACAAGATTCCTGTGCAACAGAACAAAAATTAGACATGAGAAAAGAGAATACTAAGGATGAGAGGAATAGGAAGCCAGTGGGAATGGGAATCTGGGATGTGATTACGGTGAAATACTTCTGAGAACTGAGATGGGAGAAAAAAGTATTAGTTAAATGTGTACGTGCAGGGAGACTAGGGCTGAGGAGTGAACAAACTGAATGAAAGAAGGAAATAAAAGGGGAGGAGATTTGGGTTTGATAGGCTGTGGAGTACTGGGCATCTCAGCTTCTGAGGGGAGATCTAGGAGGCAGGGGACAATAGAAATAAAACTGCAGTGGAGATGGAAGTGTGGGAAGAGGGAACAAGTTCATACTGTCCACTAACTGAGATAAGCCAGGGAATGTGGAGTGAGTGTGGAGAGGGAAGACTGTGCTCTGTTTAGAACAGGAGAAGAATCAGTTCTGATCACTAAAGGAGAGTTACCAAATGTCATTCAAAACAAAAACGTGGAACAAAACTCATAATTCTAATGGCATCTAACAACTGCAGGCTCGGTAGAGATGTGGGGTTTATGACATATTATTTTTCCCGATAATCACCACCTTCAAACTCTTGAGTTACACTGGCAATAATTACTCCCCTTCCTTGCTCCCCTCTGGGGCTCATAATTTTCTTAACTTTCCCTTTGCTTCCAGCCTATTCTGCTCTGCAGGTGCCAGCAATTCTTGTCTTTCAACCTGTCTTTTATTAACGTAGTTCAGTTGAATTCAGAACAGTTGTTCATAACACATACCTTCTGTTACAAGAGCCGAAAAGAATTTGTATGCATTAAGTTGGTCTCATTTTTTCCTTGACTATAAAATTTGTTCCTATGAAGTTATTGCTGAGCCTTACAGACTTTGCTTTGCAAGAAATACTTGTCCCTCTCTGGACTTTCAATGCTGTTTGCAGGTTTGATTTTGTACAGTGTTGACAACAGTGAGATTTTTCTTGTTCTCTGCTGTTTTGTGAGATCAAATGGGGGAGGTTGGGATGATGATGATGATGATTATTATTATTATTTCTCTTGGGAGTATATTAAAAGATAGAACATGGATAAATGGAGCCTCAAGGGTGACTCATGTTTTTGTTTAGCTTGAACTAGGTCCAGCTTCTAAGAGGAATTTGATTTTTAGGTGCATGTTTTTGCAAAGTGATTTAAACTTAAGTTACGATTCCAGAGATCTCAATAGCATGTGTTTGTTTTTATTTAGGAACATGTTTAAGGAATGTTTTTGGTGGATGAATGTAAAATAAATAGAACTGTCTCAATCTGGAGGTTGCAATTCTGTGGCATGTTCAGTGGCAGCAAAAATCAAGTGGAAGAATGTTATTTTGAGAATGGGCTTGGTTATTTTTTATGGTATAATTTGTAAAGAATTGTCTTTATGCTCAGTTGCGAGATGGGAAAGTATGATTTCTTTAAATAGTGTTTGCTTTTTGCTTTGTAGATGTTTCTGTATGTATGGAAGGTGGCTAAAATTTGTTTTCAGGCTGGGCCGCTGCCTGATGGGTTTTGGGTAACCCAAATTCAGAAAGTATTTTTCTTCAAAGCACCGTACCGTTACTGTATTAGTTGACAGTGAGTGTGTAACAGTGCAGCATCATCATGCCAGTGCTTCAGTGATGTTGTTCAAGGTGTGGTTCTAATTTTTTTACCATTGTAAGTTCTCAGTAAACATTGTTTATAACTCAATTTTTATCTTTTAAAAAATATTTAAAAAAAAACCAACAAGCAAAAACCCCAAACAAGAATCCCAACCACCACCAACAAAAAAGCCCCAACAAAAACCCAACCCACAAAAAATAAATCCCAAAACACTAGCTGAACAACAACAAACCACAAACAAACAAAACCCCACAAACACAACCACCTTGTTCTCAAGTGCAAAGTGAGTATCTCAACTTACGAATATTTTGAAATGTGTCTGCAAAGCAATAGATGACATGCATTTATAAATTGTTAGGGGAATGAAGCAAAGTCAGGGCTTCACTTGTTTTTTGTTTGGTTTAGGGGATTTGGTCTTTTCTCTTATAAATGACTGTTCGCTGAGAAAGTATGCATAGTACTTTATTCTTGCAGCTTTAATTTGCCTTTGAATATGCTAGATAAGGTTAGAGGAACATTGTAGTAATGTTGTATATTTAAAAAAACATAGCTTAATGGGTAGTTCTAATAACAGCATTTTAATGAAATGGAATTTCAGCATTTGAACCTAGATTGCAAGTTGAACCACAAATGCCTCTCTGGTAACTTAGAGAGCACAGATGCTTTCACAGGATGTCAGGGATTGGAAGGGACCTCAAAAGCTCGTCCAGTCCAATTCCCCTGCCAGAGCAGGAACACCCAGATGAGGTTACACAGGAAGGCGTCCAGGCGGGTTTTGAATGTCTCCAGAGAAGGAGACTCCACAACCTCCATCCTGGTCAGCTGCATACTGGGAGTGTCCGTTTTATCTGCAATTCAGTATACCTTGGTGTGTGTAAAATATGAGGAAAAAAAAAAAAATCCAGTTTGCAAAATAAGGAGTATTTCTTTTGTTGCCTGCTTGGAAAGGTTTTCCCATGTGTGTCATGTCATGAGTGAGATGACTGCAGAATGTGGCCAAGCAGAGCTGCAGCAGTGTCCACGATGGCTTGGTTGGTCACTTCAGCAGAAGTGTGAGTTGACATGCACGTGAGAGAAAGATGTTGATGAGAGACATTAAATTTAAAAATGCATTCATTATTGTAGGGTTTCACTGACCTTTGTTCTATACTAAAACTTAGAGATTGTTTTACAGCTCCAGTATAAGCGTGTCTTTCACTTGAGACTTCTTCACTAAAATTCTTTAGATGATCTAAAAGTTTTACATACAGAAATTCAGTGAGAGTAAAAATCTTTTCTCTGTCCATGGTTGATGAGAGGAATCTGACTGCACAGTTCTTAATAAAATTAACAGGCATTAATTATTTGATCTACAGCCCCCATCATGAAAGGTTTCTCATGCAAATTTTATCATATGATGAGTGATTGTGTTCCGTCTACTGATCTGTTGCTAGTATTCAATGATAAGGGTGTTGCAGAGTTAATGCTTGGACTATATGCTATGCAATACATTCTTGTACTAACTCTGAAACTTGTTTTATTTGCAGGGATATTAAACCAGACAACATTTTGATGGATATGAACGGACATATTCGATTAGCAGATTTTGGATCTTGTTTGAAACTGATGGAAGATGGAACGGTAAATTAGAAAAAATGATATATGCCTTAACACTTCTCTTTAGTCCTTTGCTAGCTGCTGAAGTGTGTGCTGATAAAGGGAAAAGGTGCCTTATGTCGAAAGAAGTGGAATTGTAATGGTATTGGTATGTAAGCAACCTCAGTTCAAAGTGTGACTGCACTTTGACTGGATTTTCTGTATCATAAAAGCTTATAAGGTGCATTTAGTCAAGTTGTGAATGAATAAACAAAGAGAAACTGCACTATCAGTACTGAGTAGCTATTTGGTGATGAACTATGGATCTCTCAGTTTTGAGGTCTAATCTTTACTGAAAACGTAAGCCTCCGTATAAGCATACAATTAGCATATCATCATATTTTAGTAGTATATTTAAACTTGTATAGTATATAGTAGGTGTGACTAGAATGTAATTCCAGTGTGTTAATCATGTCCCAGAGCATTATGAAGTATTTGAGTTAATATAAGTGATTACCTAATCTATAATTACTTAATAACAACTCTAAGCCTAAAAATTGACAGTTTTGTTCTTTCTCTGTTATTAAACATTTGTAAGAGTTGAACAGAAGTACGTTGTTGGGATGCTGTTAATGTAGTGTCTTGGGTACTTACGTATTTCTTTATTAATTTAGAAACCTTTTTATTGTGTTGTTATAACCAGAACACTAGGCTAAATTTATATGTACATGCACAGTACCACGAACAGCAGTGTCTGTAGTGATGAAAGTTGATTTTAGTCCTGGAAATGTAACTCCTACAGGTGCAATCTTCAGTGGCAGTTGGAACACCAGACTACATCTCTCCAGAAATCTTGCAGGCCATGGAAGATGGAAAAGGGAAGTATGGGCCCGAGTGTGACTGGTGGTCCCTGGGCGTTTGCATGTATGAAATGCTTTATGGAGAAACGCCCTTTTATGCTGAGTCCTTGGTGGAGACCTATGGGAAAATAATGAACCACAAAGTTAGTGCACTTCCTCTTTCTCTCTCTCTCTAAGCTAATTTTTGATACAGTGATAGGGTAATTGGAGGCTTATTTAAAAGTGAGGTTTTATGTACTAATTATTTTAATGTTCATAAATGTAGAATGAAAAATATGTTTCCATATAGTAGGTTTATGGTTATGGATTGCAGATGGCTTTGCTTTAGGATAAAGCAGTTCAAAACTGGAGTTCTAAATCTGGATTCGGAAACATGGCTGTTAGTTTGCTCTATGGAGTAAATTTTGGCTACATTACATCACTCCTTTTGCGTTACTTTCTTCTGGCGGGATCCGTTGGTTGGCTTATGCAGAAGATTCTTAAATGTTCTTCCACATGGAAGCAGCTGTAGAATTTAATGGTGTAAGAGCAATTTAAATGAAGAAGAAAAACTAGAAGACAAAAAAGTTCCAATAGTTTATATCCTTTGGGGAAATCTTTTTTCCTAGAAACATTACTGCATATATTTAAGAACTGCAGTGTTTGCACAGTTCTTTTTCTATATAATAATTTCTCTAAGAAGGGTGATTTTTCCAACTTTTTCTTGGTAATAAACTATTTTATCTTAATCTTTAAGGAGAGGTTTCAGTTTCCTGCTCAAGTGACAGATGTCTCTGAAAGTGCAAAGGACCTCATCCGAAGGCTTATTTGTAGCAGAGAACATCGACTTGGACAAAATGGGATAGAAGACTTCAAGAACCATCCATTTTTTGCTGGGATTGACTGGGACAACATTAGAAACTGTGAGGCACCTTACATCCCAGAAGTCAGCAGCCCCACTGATACATCAAACTTTGACGTGGATGATGATTGCTTGAAAAATTCTGTAAGTATAAAATTAGCATTTTGACAAATCAGCTTTTGCAGTATACGTTGCAACAAAATGTATGTAAATGGCAGTTTATTTCAGTGGGTTCACCGTGTTCTGCATAAACAACAAAGTGCTGGTTTGAAGAACTGTGTGGGGAATACATTCGTAGTTTGGATGATGTTTCTCCATACCTGTATGTGTAAGAATAGCTTCAGTTCCATGTAGTAAATTCGTTGTAACTTTACATGTGTTTAGCTTACACATACATCTGTTATTTGCAGTAACAAGTTCTTAGTGGCTGGGTCATATAAAGAGTAATGTTTTTGCATGTAGGTAGTGTGCAAGACAGTATTTTTAGCAGAGCATTGTTGAGACTTGTACTACGTTTGCATAATGCATTTAATTGTAGCACGATACTCTAATTGCTCATATCTCTGGCAGATTCCATTCAGTTCCTTCCCACTACTGTTTTTCCAACTTGTTTCCTGACGTGAGTTTTACAAAATTTAGGGTGAATGTTACAGCCATTTCTTTAGGAACAATCTTAGTGAGAAAGAAATTTTTTTGCATTTTCTTAAAAAACTTCGCAACTGTCGATTTTTAACAACCTTAGTATTTCTGTGCTTTTGAACAGGAACTTTGACAGTTGCTAAGAGGTCTCAGCATCAGAGAAATGCCTTGTGTTGTCTTTTTGGAAGTAATTTTTTATTTTCCCCTGGTGTTTATTGAAGGATGCAAAACCTGCTGTTTATATATGAGATGAAGCATTTTCACCATTTTTGCTTTTGGTTTCTAAACTGCCTATGCATCTCAGTTTAACTGAGGTGCCTGGACCTGCAGACAAGCAAAAGGCAACATGAATTGATACAGGCAGGATGATCACTATTTGCATTCCCTTTCCTCCAGCTGCACAGTAAAACATGGAAAACACTATGAGTAGATTAAATCCAGTGGTAGACTTATGTGGTGCAGAGCATTAGGTCTCAGAGTCCTTTCATATAGGCAAGTTAAGCAAATTAGTCTAGCTGCACAGGACAACTTGCATTTCTTTCATTTTTTCCTTAGTTTTTCCTCGCTTGCATCTGGTTTTGACCATCTCCTTTCACAAGTATTTTTATCTTTAAACTTTTTTTTATATGCTCTTCAGGTATCTGTTGGCATATTATCTGGTCCAGGAACAGCTATCAGGGTTGGGTCGCAGGAACGGTTGCTGTGTGTAGCAAGTCTTTGTGAAGCCATGTTTGGAAACTGAACTACTTTTTGGAGGTTGTTCACCCATTCCAATGTTGGCCAGTCCAGAGTCTCCCTTGTTAGAGCCTGATCTCCCAACTCAAAAGGTGCCTGTGTGGTGTGAATGTTTTCCAGTTGTAAAGCAGCAGGGAGCTGCGGGTGAAGAAAGAATGGGCCTGTGATGAGGTACTGGACTCACATGTGAAAACGGAGTCCAATTATTAATTTAACTTAGGCTTTTGGGGGTGAAAAGTAATGCCATTTAGTTGTTTGAGGTGAACACTAGTTTCTGGAGCTACATTTTCAGCTTCCTCATTTCACAGAATCACAGAATGCTAGGGATTGGAAGGGACCTCGAAAGATCATCCAGTCCAATCCCTCTGCTGGAGCAGGAACAACCAGCTGAGGTTACACAGGAAGGCATCCAGGCGGGTTTTGAATGTCTCCAGAGAAAGAGACTCCACAACCCCCCTGGGCAGCCTGTTCCAGTGCTCTGTGACCCTCACTGTGAAGAAGTTTCTTCTCAAATTTAAGTGGAACCTCCTGTGTTCCAGTTTGCACCCATTGCCCCTTGTCCTATCATTGGTTGTCACCGAAAAGAGCCTGGCTCCATCCTTGTGACACTCTTTATATATCTGTCAACATTAATGAGGTCACCCCTCAGTCTTCTCTTCTCCAAGCTAAAGAGCCCCAGCTCCCTCAGCCTTTCCTCATAAGGGAGATGCTCCACTCCCTTCATCATCTTTGTTGCCCTGCGCTGGACTCTCTCCAGCAGTTCCCTGTCCTTCTTGAACTGAGGGACCCAGAGCCAGACACAATATTCCAGATGTGGTCTCACCAGGGCAGAGTAGAGGGGAAGGAGAACCTCTCTCAACCTACTAACCGCCCCCCTTCTAATACACCCCAGGATGCCATTGGCCTTCCTGGCCACAAGGGCACAGTGCTGGCTCATGGTCATCCTGCTGTCCACCAGGACCCCCAGGTCCCTTTCACCTTTGAAACATGTCAAGGTAGTTTTTTGTCTTGTTTAATTTAAGGCTATATTTTTACTATTTCTTTTTGCACCAAGCATCTCTGAAAAAAAAAGAATCTAGCCCGAGGTACTGCATGACTGAGGATGTTTTACATTTTTGCTTCAACTAGTGGACATTGTATTTAATACTGCTTCCCCTATATTCTTACCTGTAACTTGAAGGTGTTTTCCCTGCCATCTTCCATACACAATTTGTGAGGGAAGTTCACATACTTGCATTACTGTTACAGAAGTCAGCACCTCACATAAACCAATAAAACTTTTTCTTTTCTTTTCTTTTAAATAATTCTTTGCAAGGTTTGAATGACATACTGCAAATGAGGAAGGTCCAGTGCTAAGATAAAAGGCGGTACTGACAATCCATGATTGTTATTGTTCTACCTGAATTTGGAATGAGACTGTTGTCCCATGGAAAGATTATATAAGTAATAATGAAATTCAAACAATATGTTATAAAACACATAAACACAAAGGGTAAAACAGTGTTGTTAGGCAGCCTAACTTCTGCAAGTCTTTAGGTTTTACCTGTTTGGTTTAGTAGCATTACTGACAGTCATGATAGACGTAGATTTAGTTATAATTTTGTCGGAACGATAATACAGTTAAGTTCACACAAGTATCAGGAAATAAGTATTTTGAGCTCTGCCAATGAATCAGCAAAGAAGCAAGTTGTTTTACAGAATCTTATATTGTTATCAATAAATACAGTATTTTAGAACCAACATTGTTACCTGTCTGGTAACTGGGCTGTTAAAATCACACAATTATGCATGTAGTCTTTTTAAAAGTTATTCATAGAGATTATTTTGAAACTTGAATCTATGAAATACGACAATAAAGTCTAAAGGAAAAGCAAAGAGTTTTACTTTTCCTAACCGTAGTGTATAATAATTGATGTTTATATTATCAGTTAGTGGAAAGTTAAGGCTTCATAATTTGGTCTTCTCCTCAGTTTCCAAAATACCCAACAATGTACACTTGATGAGCTTACATAATCTAGCCATGTCACTGGGGTTGCTTTTTACTCTGAGAACTCATTTTAGATGTGAAGATTTTTGTGTGCTGAAAGGTCAAGGTTGTGATGTAATATAGCTGACACCACCACTTGAAAGGTAATTTTAGATTTCTTTTGAATACAGTCTTGTTCCCTTCTGCTGAATTCTACATTTAAAAATGTACAACTGGTTCTTTTCCTTCTTTCTTTTATTCCTTTTTTTTTTTTTCAATCATTATGTTATCTTTTCTTAAAACTTAGAACCTTCTAACACTTTCAGTGTGATAATCGTCTTAGGGATTTTATTTTGATGACTGTTAAAGCTATCTCTAATACAGCAACATAAACCTTGCATCTTGAGGTTAATCGGGAAACTTTTAACAGGGTATTTAAGAATATTAGAACTTATAATGGTTCAAATAACATAGCAACAGCATTGTTTCAGCCTGAGCAGAAGCTCAAAACTTGTCTTGGTTTGTAGTTCTTGACAGGAAAAAGGAGCAATGAAGGAAGAAATGGTCAAAGCACTAATGCGGTTAGGAAACCCTATTGTATTATATTACTTCTTTCTAGTGAATGTCTGAGTATTGTTCTCTTCAAACAGAGAGAGCCCGCTCAGAAGTGGGGTTGGTAAATCTGCAGGGAGGAAGCCCCGCTGACTGAATAGCAGAGGGGAGTACAGGAGGCAAGAGAAGGTGATACTCTTTGTGCTAAGAGCTTCTTGGAAAAAAGAAGGAATAAACTGGCTTTTAAAATAAGTATAATATTCTTCTTTCCTCCAATGGTAGTCTATTTAGTTAGAAAAGCACTTTTATGCCAGCATGCTTTATTTTTGCATATTGCATGCTATTATAAACAGATTTAGGTGATGCTGTTTTATAGCTGGGCTGTAGATAAGGATGACTGAATATAGTTAATATGATATTGTCACTAACACTTCACATATGGTTAAACTCAAAAATCTTTTAAGTCCAGTAGGATATTACTTACTCAACTGTTGTATTATTTTTCTAGGAAACAATGCCTCCACCATCCCACACTGCCTTTTCTGGCCATCATTTACCGTTTGTGGGTTTCACATATACAAGTAGCTGGTAAGTTAAGAGTTCCAAAGTTGTCTGTAGGATAGTTACATAATATCTTAAGTTTCTGTCTCTGAAACCAGCTGCCAACAGATACCAAGGAATATGGTTTACTGGAGACATTACTAGGCCATAATCTAAAATGCTGTCTGTCCAAAAGAATGCGCTCTCTGCAGGTAAAATTTACATTAATTTAAAGGTCAACAGCTGTGTTCAGAGGAGTTTCTTTGAGAAAGGTGATTTTCAGACAATGAAGTTAACTGTATATGATAAAGTTAAAACCAGATGTATGGACCCAGAGAGAACTTAGCTTATTAGACTTTAAAAATGTTATTTCTAGTCCTCTGAGACTCTTGTAAGTCGGAATGGAAACTTTAAAAACATCACTTTTTCAATATTTGGTATTAATGTGATATTTGCCATATCTTTACTTTTGAATTAAACATTAACAAGCAAGTCCATGTATGGTCCTTGATCATTTATGAAAGTACATAAACAATGAATGTTTACAACCATTGAAAAACCAGGCCTATGTTTCTGCAGACGCATGTGCTTAATGCTGGTTCTGTGACATGTCCTGTAGATTTCAAAAGGATTATTTGCAGAAGCAGTAGTATGTGTACATGTGTATCCACAGAATCAGGGCCACAGCACTTCTGATACTGTACATGCCCTGGCTGTCATGTGATGATTTCACAGCATTTGTTGTGGTTGTATTTGGGAAACTTGATTAATTATTTTAAAATAAACTGTTATTGTAATGTTCCTGAATATCTAGGTTCTTGTTTTTTGCCATCTGGCTAACATATAATCTCCATTATAATAATTTTTATCAGGAGTTCCTTCACTGTTATGTAATAAAGAAAATGCATTGAGGAGATCATGCTAGTTAAAAATTAATTCAGTTTTTATTCAGCACACATGAACAAGGTGTTACTTGACTATATAATAAATTACATATTAATTAACAATTTAAACAACTATTTATTGGTTGATACTTTTTTTTTAATTATTTTGAACACAGACTGTTGTAAAATTCAATACTGTTTAATTTTTCTTTGCCTTCCCCAGTGTGCTTTCAGACCGCAGCTGTCTAAGATTGACAGCTGGACCACCTTCCATGGATCTTGATGCCAGCATTCAAAGAACTTTGGAGGACAGTTTAGCAACAGAAGCTTATGAGAGGAGAATAAGACGTCTAGAACAGGAAAAGCTTGAACTTAGTAGAAAGCTGCAAGGTATAGTCATTTATTCAAAACAAAACAACCTCCCCACAAAAAAACAAACAAACAAACAAAAAAACCCCAACCAAACAAAACAAAAAACCCCCAACTTTTTTGATCTAGCTTGTAGCTCTGTAAGGTATGCTTTATACTGTGGAAAAAAATATACCTCCTGGAATGGGTTCTAGCAGAAAAGAATTCTCTTCTTTATTTCTGTTGACAAATTAAACTTCTATTGCTCTTTATGCCTGAAATATCCCATGTATGCAACTTCTTAGAACATGCTACCTTGGGTCACAATGTGCTTTGGTTGCTATGGCATGAAGATTTTATTCTTAAAAACTCTAAGAACTTAAATTGTCCAGCTGAGAATTACTGAAAAATTGGCACTTTGTACTTCGAAATTGTAAAATGTAGAATCCTTGTTGAAGGGGCTGTTTGGCATGTCTTAATTTGTTGGTGATTTCTTCCTGACCTCCTTAGATGTCAGGTGTGTAATTTGTCCCTCTCTCTTATATCTTTTTGTAGAGTCCACCCAGACGGTCCAGGCTCTGCAGTACTCAACAGTGGATGGCCCAATAGCAGCAAGCAAAGATTTAGAAATCAAAAGTTTGAAAGAGGAAATTGAAAAGTTGAAGAAACAGGTAACAGGTATGTTATAAATATGAATGTAAAAGTGTAACAGGAAACTATATTTTGAGAAGTTTTTTTTCTTGTAATGTAATGTTAGTTTTTCTTTCTGAAAGAGTCTTCTGGTCTATTTTGACTTCTCATTTTACACTTTGCTCTTCATTGATATTTCAACATGTTCTGCAAATTCAACTTAATATTCAGTACTTCAGTAATTACAGTTGCAATGGAGAAGGAAGATTTTGGTGACATCTGCTATTATTAGTAGTGGTAGAGTTCCAGAGTTCCACTAGTTTTAAACTGTGTTGCTAATGTACACGGATGTGAATCCAGCTCTACCTGAGAATCTGTGACACCATGACCAATTTCCTTAGGAGTACCGTTTATCTTCTTCTTGTTTTTTTTTTTTCTTTTTCCCCCTTCATCCTGCAATGTGCACTGCAGAAGTGGATGGAGCACTTGTTTGGTTATTTTTGGCAGTATCAAAAGTCACTGCAGTCCTTTCAGAATCATAGTCACTGTGACATACATCGTTCCTTTGTACATCTCTGCACTCTGGTGTGCATGTATGTAGGTAGTAAATTGGAAGGAAGGAAGGTGTTGTTTCTTGTTTATGTGAGTAAACATGAGTGGTAAAGGCTTTAGCCTAGCAGATTTAATAGTCTTAAAATATTTTATGGGAGAATGATTTGCTTTGATTTAGGTATCAATTGTGTTGAATCCTGTGTTCAGTTTTGGGCCCCTCACTACAGGAAAGACATTGAGGTGCTGGAGAGAGTTCAGAAAAGGGCAACGAAGCTGGTGAGGGGTCTGGAGCACAAGTGTGATGAGGAGCGGCTGAGGGAACTGGGGCTGTTCAGCCTGGAGAAAAGGAGGCTGAGGGGAGACCTTATCACTGTCTGCAACTGCCTGAAAGGAGGTTGTAGCATGGAGGGTGTTGGGCTCTTCTCCCAAGAAGCAAGTGATAGGACAAGAGGAAATGGCCTTGAATTGCGCCAGGGGAGATTCAGATTGGATATTAGGAAAAATTGCTTCACTGAAAGGGTTGTAAAACACTGGAACAGGCTGCCCAGGGAGGTGTTGGAGTCACCATCCCTGGAGATGTTTAAAAGACGTATAGAAGAGGTTTTTAGGGACGTGGTTTAGAGGTGGACTCGACAGTGTTAGGTTAACTGGTGGACTCGATGATCTTCAAGGTCTTTTCCAACCAAAATGATTCTATATTTTCCATTATCCCATGTTCTGTTGAATTTCCCTTGGAAGGGCCAAATTTGTGAGGTGTGATCACAATTTTGATTATATTTTCTTTGAAACCAGAGGTTTATAGTGTGCTGTTGCTTAGCACATTGTAACTGGATGTGGAATAAAAGCTAGTTCAAGATGGTGATGTGGTTTTCTGAGTATTTTCTTGGGAGAGTACTTTTAGAAAAGTGCTGGTTATCTGGGAGTTGATGTGTGTGCATGAAACTACAGTGATACTGGAAGGGTGCTTTCCATGAGAGAGGGCACTGTGGGCTATAAGGCTGCAGTTCTGGGAACAGCAGAACTGACCACACAAAACTCTGCCATCAAAATGGGTTCTGCTCACGGCTGCGTGGCCCCTCCTCCCTCTCTGCATGCCCTGGAGTTTAATTCACTGAATTGAAGAAGGAAAGAACTATCTAGATATAGGGAATTTAATCAACTCATGTTCTGATAAATCAGCACAAGGTGAGCAATAAGAGCATATGAGGAAAGGAAGATCAAAGGTGGAAGAACCACCTCTCAGCTGTGCTGTCAGTGAGCTATCATTTCTTATGATACTGACTACTTATTTCCGTTCCATTTAATGCCTTCACTTCTGAAAGTTCACAAAGCTTTAATGATAAATAAAAATTTGGCTATCAAGTATCTCAGTACTTTAAGTTTGAAAAGTGTTTTTGAAATCCGTGCAGATAAAGATTTGAATTTCTTTAATTAATGTCATACTGCCCTTCTCTAGATCTCCCAGACTAGTTTAAAAAGCAAAGGTCTGCTTAGCCCAGTATCCTGTGTCTTTACAGAGGCTACTGGAGACATTTAGGGAGAGATTCAAAGAAGTTTGATGTATCCAAATCCATCTTTTTTCCAGCCTTACTCTCCCAGATTCTGGCAATTCATGTTTTAAGAACCTCCAGAGTGAGAGTTTCTGTTGCACCACCAGGTTGAATGTAGCTGTTACTGAACCAATTTGCTGTCTGTTTAACTAGGATGTTTTTAGTGTACTTTAAAGGCCAGCTGCTAATACTACTATTTGGTATTCTTGATTTGATGCTCCAAATTAAGTTAAAGGGAATTTCCTCTCAAAGTGATTCAGAGCACAGGACTTGTGCTATCCTGTTCCGTAACGGTTTCTTCAAAAGAGAACCTCAAGAACAGAGACATCTTCAAAGTGAAAGAAAGCAAGTACAGCAAGGTGGATTTTATTTAGGAAAATTAACAAGATTGCTAGAGGCTGCTAGGCATTGGGACTAGAACTGTAGAAATGGGGAGGACCAACCTGATTCTACTTGTCAATCCAGATAGGAAAATGTCTGTATTTTAAGTGAGAATAAAATCAGAAACAAGTAGCAGTAGATGGATCTTTGTTATATGTCCATATCTTACCTGTGGCAAGGGCAAAAATGTGGCCATTCGTTCTGGTTTGTATTTGTGAAAAGACTTCATTCAGTTCCTGAAAGTGTCAGGAATGCCAGCAGAGACAACCACAGAAAGAATAACTTGAACTTCAGACATTTTAGTTGGTGTGTTTAGACTCTGCTGCTACGCTATGGAGCAGAAGCACACTATATATGAACTGAAGACTGCAACACGTAGATTATGTGCTGTTAAAATTGGGTAGTCTGGAAAAAAAAAAAAGTTATAAATATACAGTTGAGCAGCTGCCCTGGTGTGATGCAGCAGTTTTGTGTTGTACCATAAGCATTTTTTTTAGATGTGAACATGGCTTACCTAGCTCAAGGGGGATCGCTCTGGTTTGAGCGATGCCATGTTGGTGCTCTGTCAGAACAAAGGTTTGTGAAGTTTATCTCCACCCGAATGTCCATCCACTGCTACTGTTAACGAGGAAAAAGACAACATGATCGGAAACCTCTGTTCTGCAGCAATCCTCAGCTGTGCTTTTGGCTCTTTGGGACCACTGAAAAGCAGTGTCTACAAGAACAGCTTTTAAATGAGACCAGCCCTGCACAGAAAAGCATCAGGATCAGCTTTGAATTATATTTTATTCTTGACTATCGAGCTGCAACTTAAATTTTAGTTCATTGCTGAAAGTATTACTCTTTTCCTTTGATAATGAAAAAAGGTGTGTGAACATTCCCCAACACAATCGATATACTTGTGTACATTTAAAATAAGTCATTTAATATTGAGAAGGCTTTCTCTTAAGTATCCATGGAGAATTTTCTGCTTCACTCCACATACATATTTGTATAATTATTCCTAGAAACAATATGTGCTTTTGTTTTTTGGGTTGGAAGTGAATAATTTGATCAAATGATGTAGAGTTGTCTAATCCGTCCCCAGTCACCATATAACCTCCCCAGTATGTACTTCAATGCCTTGTCTGATCCAGTCAATACAGCCATTAGTTAGAAGATACTCACTTGTGCCTTCAGCTGTAACTAATACCAGCCAATCTGTTAAAATTGGAAAAAAGAAGATGTTGTAGTTTGCTTGATTTGTATGCCTTTTATTTTTTGTGGGATAGATTTAAAAACTAAATTAATGACAGTATACAGGCACAGACCAAATGATGATCATAACTGAATGTTTCCAAATTTAGGGGAGCTAGTTCCAGTTTTTCTGAGTGGCATTTAAAATATCTACATTTCCAAGTCTAGAACTTTAAAGAAGGTTCCGTTCAGGTGCAGAGCTGAACTTCATGCTTTTGGCTCATCTCTTGGACAATTAAATGTAACATAATGACATCCTACAGTAAGTGTTTGCATATATTAGCTAAAATGTTAGCAACAACTAGAGTAATTAGATGGAAAATTACCATTGAATGCATATTATGTCACAACTAGATTTTGGGTGATACTCTTCAGGCTGTTTTACTGCCTCTTCTGGAGCTGTAAGAGTAAACACCTGCTCAAAAAGGTAATAAAAATGAACATGAAATTGTGTCAAATTCAGGAGTATCACTGGGGGGTCTTAGAAAAAATACATTTTTCTTGTCTACCTAGTTTTCTAGGAAATGACAAGCTAACATGTGCTTTCAATTTCTGAGGTCAAAGATGTAATTTTTGTTCGCTAAGTTACATAGGAGAAGACTTTGAGGAATCTTTCACATTGCCAAAAATGTAAAGGGCAGCGATGGAAGACGAAAACAGAGCTGTGAAACAAAGTACTTCATGCACAGAAGAGGGATTTATCTTGGCTCAGGAGAGCCATATATAAACTTTTTTCTGGTGACTTCAGAGTAGGCTACATAAGAGCAGCAGTTAATAATTTCTGGCTTTGAGCTACATCTTTTATTTAAATGAATTCTTCAAAATTTTTAAACAAGAGTCAATGAATTAAAACAACAGTGAATATTTGCCTGATTGTAAGCTAATGGTATTCATTTTCTTATAAAATCCTTGTGTTTCAGAAATTGCAGCTCTTAGAAATGTATGTGTGTTAATGTATGATTTCGCCAAGAGATGCATTTATGAATAAATAGTAAAAAGCTCTTATTAAGAGTATAGGTGGGTTCCTGTTCTGTAGGTGAATGCATATGGTCTGAAGACCTGCCACAAGTTAAATCAAAAGCAAAATGCCCACTTAACTTGGAGTTAACCTACCTTCAGATATATCTTGCTTTGAATTAACGTTTTTAGCTGAAGGACTAGAAGGGAAAAAACCTCCCACTAGCTAGAAATCTTCAGTTGTCATGTTTTATAGATTACAGCTTTTTGTGTTGTAGCACTTGTGCCTATTGATGTGACATTATTTAGCTGTGGCTTAGAAACGTATTTTCATTGTGTAACTCACAGCTGGTAAGAAACTGGCAGTAATAGTTTTCCTGTATTTATAGTAGTAATAAAGCAGATCACATAAACACAAGTGGTTTTCACACTAGAAATAAGTAAAATCGTCTGAAGTTAATTTTAAGTGTATCAACAGGAGAACACTTGCCAGCTCTTGAGTGACCTGTTCCTTTTACTGTTGCTTTCTGGGGGAATTTGGGGTGATGAGGGAGGCTGCTTATAATTACAGTGTAATAAAAGATGCGTTATATATTACATCACAGTGCATGAAAGTCAAATGTATAGATCATGTTAAAGCATACATTACAGAATTGTGTATAGTGCACGATTATTATAATGTGAAAAGACAAGTTGTTTTCATTGCCTGTATTGTTTTGCAGCAAGCTACGGCCTTTTATTCTGTTATGTTAAGAGTGGATAATGGCAGTTGAAACAACCTACTCCCTATTCTAAGCCAGATAAGAATGACATTATTTTGTGATTAAATGGAAACCAGAACAAATGCTGAAGGGGCTTCAAACCTATGCTATTGTAGAATATTGGTGATTTTTTTTTTCCCTTGACACATTTAGAAGTTGTCTGCTTTTTCTAGATTCTGGTCAGCTAGAACAGCAACTTGAGGAGGCCAGCACTGCAAGGCGGGAGTTGGATGATGCTTCCAGACAAATAAAGGCTTTTGAGAAACAGGTCAGAACGCTCAAGCAAGAGCGGGAAGATCTTAATAAGGTAAAAGCATTTAGTCGTTAACTCTTCTAAACTCTAAAGACTGTTTTATTTTTGTTGATTTTGCTTGACATAACTTTCAAGCGTAAAATTAATGAGCAGACAATAGATGTGTAGCATGACCTGCTTTGCCTTCTGCCTCTTTTTTGAAGACAAGGACATTAATTAACATGTTGTATGTATGGCATCCCGGTGGTCCTAGGTGACTGCTTCTAGGTAGGGAAAAACTCCATGATCCAAATTGCATGGTGGCTGCAAAAAACCCGTTTCATAGCTTCAGATTAAGGTGATAATGATAGCAGTTGGAAGACAGAATAGAGAAGAACTATTCCAGACAACTAATTTAATCTAAAGTATGGGAGAGACTGTCTTTCATGGTCTTTTTTGTGTTCATGGTTAAATCAACTTGAAAAAGTAATCAGGTGTGAAATACATTAGCCTGTTTCGCATCATGATTGCATTGGCCCAGTATTCTAGAGTCCACACTCAATGTTGATGTGCCACCTGGAATTAATGCTCTTTCTTTTAACCCTTAAGGCTCTTGAAACCTTGAAAGCTGCCAGTTTGACCAAGAGAGACCGTGTGTCTTCTAAAACAACTTGTAGTGATTAGGAACTCATTTTAACAACCTTAGAAAAAGCTTTTAAATGTGTATAGATGTCAACAGTGCCAAATATTAATTCTTCCTGCTGCTCTTCTTTTCATCCTCAGACTCGCTTTTCCTTGCTTCTTTGTTCTGCTGCGGTTTGGCCGAACATCATTAAACCATTTAAACTGTTGTGGTCCCTCATTCGTAGTGTAGTAGCGCAGATGTAGGACACAGCAAGCTTTGTGAAGGTATCGTGCTGTAGACTTATCACAGCACTAGAAGTGTTATTTCACGTGGGTTCTTTTAAAAGAATAATTATCATATATTGCTGTTAATCACTACAGTGTTTTATTGCCCGAAACTTTCTGTAATATTTGATATTATGATACACTGTGTGGAAATTACACTTGCCATTGCAGGTCAGTTTTCATGGAGCAGTTTTTTCCATTCAATTAATGTAAAACCTTTTTTTAATCATTTAGCAGTTGAGATAAGCACTATTCCTTTTATTCATTTAAGTAACTCTTGAAAAACTACACTGACAACATTTGAATTTAAGAAAGCAAGATATTTTTATAGTTCAATGCAAGTGCTTGAAAGCGTTTGTGTTGAACCTATAATAATGGAGTAAATTCTGACTTGCTTTACCTGTATACAATCTTACTAACTTTAGTAATGCAAGACCTGGCCTCTTTCCTTATTTATAGAGGCATACAATTTGTGTCGTAGATGCATTCGTGAAAAGACATGAATATATAGTTTCTGTTCACTCTGGAGAAGGTGTTAGATGTGCATCCAAAGACAGAATTGGCATTGCAGCTTTCTAGGTTTATTACTTAATTCTTTTTTTAAACTGTAGGAACTGGCAGAGTCTAGTGACAGATTAAAATCCCAAGCCAAAGAGCTGAAAGATGCACACAGCCAGCGGAAATTGGCAATGCAGGAGTTCTCAGAGATGAACGAGCGGCTGACAGACTTGCACTCTCAAAAACAAAAGCTTGCCCGCCAGCTCCGAGATAAGGAGGAAGAAATGGAAGTGGTGATGCAAAAAGTAGAAAGTTTAAGGCAAGAGTTACGCAGAACAGAGAGACTTAAAAAAGAAGTAAGTGGTGAGAAGACTGTTCAGAATCTATGAAATAGTGGTTTTATGTAAGGTTTTCTGACAAAGTAATTTTTAATGTTATCTGTAAATCTTTCTCTTTGATTGTTGTTTCAAACAGTAGCAATTTTGTTTTCTAATAATTTGAAGTGTTGAGTTTAGTGCTGAAGATTTATGTCTTATATTAAAAACCATCAACAGATTTTGAAAAAAAGTCTAAGAATCCTACCCATTAAAAACGTATGTACTTTTGTAGCTGGAAGTCCAAGCTGAAGCCGCAGCTGCTGAGGCATCCAAAGACAGGAAATTGCGAGAGAGGAGCGAACAGTACTCTAAACAGTTGGAAAGCGAAGTAGAAGGGCTAAAGGTTAGTCTGTTTTGATATTAACACCTGCAAGCTTACCAGTCAACTAGGGCTTGGATCTGTTTGATTGCTTTCAGATGTGGAACAAAAGGGCATTGTCAGTTTGTCACTTCAGTTGCTGCTGAATATTAATGCAAGCACACATTGCATTATTGTCCAGAAAAATGAACAGACCAGTGTGTTCACTACATACTGAAGTATTTCTTAATACTCGATTATTTCTAATCAAATTGCTTCATGTATTACTTCGTTTAACTTTACCTGTTAAAAGTGGTTTTTTTTTAGTGTAGGATGGTTAAGTATGTGAAGATAAACCTGCAACCTGTGGAGGTTTCTGTATAGGCGTTTTGTGTACTGTGTTGTTCCTCAGTGCATAAGTCAGAAGAAAAATGGTTTCCTCCACAATAGATGTCAACTGATGTAATTGTAAAGGAAAAGTTGTAATTTATTGTGCTTTTCAGCCAGAAGTTGAGACATTTGTGCACAAGAGCAGCATTGAGCATGAAGACTTTGTTTATATTGATGAGATTTCTCACACATGCATGTTTTTTCACAAGCAGAATTTAAATAAGCCACAAATGTTATTTTATTCCATGATTTAGCATTTTATGCAGTGCTCTGAAGAAATTAGACTTTCTCAAAAATCAAGTGAGAAAGTTTTTTCGTTTCCACACTAAAGTTGCTGTTCATTTACAGCAAAATCCTGTTCCCAGTGTTTCATCCAGTAGGATAATACTAAACTTTTTGTGCATAATGCCTGATTAGGCCTATTCTGGTCTTAATTTACGTGAATAACAGGGTTTTTTAAATTAGTATTCTGTGGGACATTTGTTGAGACTAAGTTACTGCATAGAAAACTTGGGGTATTTTTGCAGACATTTTATCTTGCCTTCCTTTGTTAAATGAAAATAAATCATTTCAATATGAAATTTGGATTTATAAAGCTTCTACTGCTGTGAATACAGGTAGTTATCTGAAAATGAAGATGTGTTTCTTTTGCTTTCATGAATCTTTACCATTGGCAAAGAATTCATATGACAGTTACGAGGCAAGAGGAATTTATGACACAAAATTGGGGGAATGACACAAAATTGGGAGGAGCTGTTGACATTCTTGGGGGCAGAGAGGCCCTGCAGAGGGATCTGGACAAACTGGAGAACTGGGCAATCACCAACCACATGAAGTTCAACAAGGGCAAGTGCTGGACTTGGCACCTGTGACACGGCAACCCTGCCTGTACATACAGACTGGGGGACAAGAGGCTGGAAAGCAGCTCAGCGGAGAGGGATCTGGGGTTCTGGTCGATGGGAAGTTGAACATGAGCCAACAGTGTCCCTGGCAGCCAGGAGGGCAACCATGTCTTAGGTGCATCAAGCACAGACAGCACTGCCAGCTGGGCAGGGAGGTGATTGTCCCGCTCTATTCTGCACTGGTGCGGCCTCACCTGGAGCTCTGTGTGCAGTTCTGTGCACCACAGGATAAAAAGGATATAAAGCTACTGGAGAGTGTCCAGAGGAGGGCTACGAAGTTGGTGAAGGGTTTGGAGGGGAAGCCGTATGAAGAGCGGCTAGAGACACTGGGTTTGTTCAGCCTGGAGAAGAGGAGACTGACGGGAGACCTCATGGCAGCTACAGCTTCCTCACAAGGGGAGGAGGAAGGGCAGGTCCTTATCTCTTCTATCTGGTGACCAATGACATAACCAGCAGGAAGATGTGCCAGGGGAGGTTCAGGTTGGACATTAGGAAAAGGTTCTTCACCCAGAGGGTGCTGGAGCACTGGAACAGGCTCCAGCACCCAGGGAGGTGTCACAGCCCCAAGCCTGACAGTGTTCAAGAAGAGACTGGACAACACCCTCAGACACACAGTGTCAGGACACACAGGGACCGGAGTTGGACTTGATGATCCTTGTGGGTCCCTTCCAACTCAGGACACTCTATGATTCTATTTGAGATCTACTGAGAATAAACAATACACTGATGTATAATAACATGGCAAATTTATCAAAAGGTGAAAGGGGATTTGTAGCTTGCTTAGGAATATATCACAGTGCAGTAAACACGCTTTGGATCATGTTCATTTGTTGTGATAGTGCATTATCCATTTGCTAAAAGCTCTGCATGGTTCCTTACTTAAGCTCAGGAGACTATCACAAAGTTCAATGTTTTAAGAAAAAAAAAGGAAAATTTCTCCAAATGAGGAGAACAGAAAAGCCCATAAATGAAGTCAGATTGTGTACAGGTTGTTGTGGTCTAAATACAGAGACTTTAGAGAGCACTTTGCAAAGGATGCTCAGGGTGATTGTGGGAAGTTCCTGAAATACAAGCCACCTTAGGAAACTCATGGGGCTTCTTGTTGGCAGGGATGAAAAAAGTGATCTGTGAGTGGACAGGGCTGTGTCAGAAACACTTGACAAGTTTTTGGGGCATCAGACTTTACTGCTGAAGCAGGGGCAGTTGCTGCACAGAGCGTGTTCCTTGCAGCAGGTTGGTCGGGTGAGCTGGACCAGCCTCAGGCTGATGTGCAGACAGTGTTAGAGGTGGCAGGTGAGTCAGATGTGGAGTTGGCTGGAGCAGTCGCCTCGCCAAGGGGGTTCTGAAGGAACTCGGGGGAGAAGTGAGGGAACTGCTGGCCAAGATGTGCATCCTCTTATCATAGATGGCCCACTGTGCCACTCTGACTTTCATCCAGAAGACCCTGGGAACTGCGGAGGAGTGGGTGGGACTTCCTTAGAAAAGGGGTAGAAGCTCTAGTAAAGACTACAGTTGGTGAGCTCCTGGGTGAAGCAGAACCTAGTGGGAGGAAAACAGTGTGCCTTCCGTCCAGCCAAGTCCTGCAACACTGACCTGCTGGGCTTCTGCGAAGTTGTCAGTAAGTGTGTGGACAAAGGAGATCCAGTGGATGTCATGTATTTGGGTTTTCAGAAAAATCAGGCTTAGTAGGAGTCAGCAGTGTGTCCTGGCAGCCAACCCACATCCTGGCATGCACTGAACAGCATCCATCTATCTCGGTGCCAGGAGATGCATTATGTCTCTGTTGCACCGTTTGTCCACTTGAAACGGGCACATATGTAAACATCTCTTTGGATTCCACTTTTAAATTTGGGCAGAAATAAGTTGAGGGGAAATCATGTTTAAGCTTTACAAAATCACAAAAATAGTAGATAAGGTGAATGGAAGTGGCTGCTTACCAGACCTTACAGTACCATGGCTCTGGGGCACTGATGGAGCAAGCAGGACATGCATTTAATATGGTAATTCTTCGTACAGTGGGGAGTGAACTCCTGGAACTTGTTTCCACAGGAGTTTATGGTTGTGACAGTATCAGCAGATTCATTAAAGGATTAGACAAATTAATGAAGACCAGGTTGCAGAGAAGTACGCTCTGATACCTTTGGTCTAACAGTTGTATTCCAAGGGGAATGGACCACATAAAAAAGGCAGGCCTGGGGTGCTGTCCCCACATAGCCACTGCTTTAGGGAAGATGCTGGTCTCACCCAGTAGGGCATCTCTCATCCTTGTTCTTCACTGTGAAGCTAAATGCAATACTGGAATGGTAAGAGTAGTGAAAGCGTACTGGAGGAGTAAGTGAAGAAGGTAGTGGCTTCGACCACATATTGGAGAAAGGTACCAAAAGAAACCAGTTATCACTTGTAATAAATTTCTGATTCTAATCAAGCTTCCATTAACGTTGAAAAATAGGGCTATATGTAACAAAAAAAAAGAAGGCCTTTAATGTTCATTAGAGCAATATTATAATACCTACAAATCTCTTTCTGTTCTTCACCATTAGATAAACATATTTATTGTTAGTTTTTAGGACATTTCATAGGTGTACTAGAAGATCTTAGACTTGCTATTTACTTCAGTAAACTTAGTTATAAAGCCTCAGGTGTATACTCAGCCAAAATTCTGTTTATGTGCTGAACTACACATAGAGAAGCGGTGTGTTGGCTGAATCTGTTTTGGGCTAACTAGGCCATTTTTCATGCTAATTTGTATGGCTGATTTGTATTTTTGTTTATTCGTTTGTTAGCTCATTTCAGGCAAATTTAGACTAAATTTTGCATGTTAAATGTTTAGGTAGCATATTGAAAATGAAACTCTGAACTCTTCCCTTCCTACCTGAGCAACAGCAAGTTATTAAATTGAGAGGAATAATATGGTAATCCACATAAGTGATAATTAATAGGACTGTAATAAGGAAGATTGTGTCTTTCTTAATGTGTTGCATTTGGCAAATATTTATACCATAAAACTTTATGCTAGTAGCATCACAATCCCAAATAAGATTCTTCATATTCCTAACCGTGTTAAATTATCACTACCAACTGCAAAGGGCAAGATACAAGCCCTGAAGGAATACAAAATAGCACTTGTAACAAAAGGCTAATCTCATTAATGATAAGCCAGAAGTGTTCCAAGATTTTTAATGGTACATTCATTTAGGATTCAGTTTTCCCCATGTCACTTGCTCTGTTATTGCAGTATTTAATGATTATTATTCGTTATTCTTCAAGTGCAAAGCTTGATGTCTGTTAATGTTACAGTTATGATATCCATAGTACGTGATTCATGTGTCAATACATACAGTAATATTGAGAGTGCTGCTATCAGTTTGGACTTTTCAGCTTCATAACTGTCTAATGAAAGAGCTGCTCTGTGGAGGTTTTGTGTGTGTGTGTTTGACAGACAGAGAGCAGGAGGACTTCCAGCACAGGGTTATGGCATCTGGCTATCTCTGTGCCAGGAGATGCGTTATGTCTCAGTTGCACCATTTGTCTACTTGCAACAGGCATATATGAAAACATCTATTTGGAATTTGTGCTTACATAAATTCAAAATACAGTTTCTGTTTAGTATATTGCTCTAGTTCCGTAAACCATTGTACAATACCTTCCAGCTCTCTCTTCTACTGCACCATCTGTCTTACGGTCTTACTAGTATCTTTTCATTGTGGAAAAAATGTGAGATACCATTAAAACATTTTACATACCTGATAGATGATGTTGCAAAACCTAAACTTTTTATGTGCTCCATTGCCATATACATGTAGGCAGTTCAGCGCGTCAGGCAATAACAAATAAGTTCAGTAGTTAATTGCTTGTGCATGAAAGAAAATTCCTATACTTCCTTAAAAATGTTTTTTTTAAATCTTTCTTTCTCCAAACCACCTCCTACTAAGATGGGATCTTCTTTCTCCGATTCACCGTTCTGCATCCTGAGGGCAGGATTGTTACTCCTAGGGTGAAACAGATGGTCGTTTTGATGAGTTAGAGAAAACAATGCGTAGCAGCACGTGTCTGGCTCATACATTTAGGGAGTTTTGCAATGTTCTGCTGACACTAACAGCAAGGCCTGGCTTTCTCATAGAATTTGTCATAGTAGAAATTCAGCTCATCTGAATATTCTACGATTACATTTAGCTCTTAACGTCTATTCATACATCAGCAAAATAAAATAACCCAAATCCATGTTTAATTAGGGGTAACTGAGAGGATTTTAATATTTCATGGCATGAATTAATAAAATACCTTTGATCCTCCTGAAGGTTTAAGACAGTCACCATGAAGAAATAGGTTTTCCGGTTACCTGCATTTTCTCAAAACATAGTGTTTTTATTAAGTAATTTCCTTTCCTCAGACTATCTTTAATTACATATTTTTAAATATAGAAGAAATTCCAAACCAAGTTATATACGTGTTTACATTAAATTGTTATTTCCAGTCTTGGATTTCAGTGCATGCCCTGCCACTGTCTCATTTTGAACCTAATCTTGTTTCTCCTCTATGTTATGTCAGGACGTTGAGTTTAGTGAGTGCAGCATTTGATGCAAAAGTGTATGTATCCTGAAGCAGTGTGTAAAGACTATTGAAATGCTAGAAGACCTCACTAAGAGAGCTGTGCAGCTGTGAAAAGTGAAGTAACTACTCTTATTGTTTGAAGCTTGCTTTTCCTATTAGTCTACTAGGATATAAATGATCAGTTTGAGTAAAAAGGTCAGATTTTCCTCCTGCCTCCTGATTGATGCAATCTATGTAGTGTTTCCATAGCTAGATTTTAGCGTTCAGTTAAGCCTCTGCTTGTCTTGGTTTAGCTTTTCCACAGATTATTTGTGCGACTGTATGTATCATAGTCCTTATTCTCCATTCCTGAAAATAACTTGAACTTGTTTCTGTCAACCATGTGAGTGGGAGCATAAGGATCTTCTAATTCTCTGATGACTTTCTGACTGCATGTAAGGGTACTCAGAGTGTGACCAGAGATGTTTAAAGTGATGATCAAATTTTCAATGGCTTGAAAACTATTACTACATTTAAATCACTAAGTGATAACAGTCAGATTTATACTCTAAAAAATTTTTTTAAAAGTTCAGGTAGACGTGTTTAGCACAAGTCTGTAATGGGATATTTTCTAAACATAGACTAATGAATATTGAGTTGTTATTAAGTGTAATTTTCGGCATTCTTGAGTGCTAATTTGGGGCTGTTTATTTTAGCAAAAACAGGTTGGTCGCTCACCTGGGGTAAGCAGTATAGAACACCAGCAGGAGATCACTAAATTAAAGGCAGACCTGGAAAAGAAAAGTGTTTTCTATGAAGAGGAACTATCTAAACGTGAAATAATGCACGCTAATGAAATAAAAAGTCTGAAGAAAGAACTCCGGGATGCAGAGAGCCAGCAGCTTGCCCTCAAGAAAGAGATCATGATGTTGAAAGACAAGTTAGAGAAAACCAGAAGAGAAAAGTGAGTATTGTATGAAATTTACCTTTAAGCTCAAAATATCTTTTGAAATCTCCTAGTATATTTCCAAACACACTGTCACTTCCTTACCTGTAGTGCAGACAGGTGCATTTTGACTGAGCTAATGCCAGGGTGGAAAATAGGTGCCTTTAAAAATACAATACAACACAAAAATCCACAAACTTGTACTGAAGGAGTTAATTTTGCACAAGAATTCTTGCACTAGCTGACCATTCCAAGGTATGTAACTTGAGCTGCAGACTTGCAGCTCGGGGTAAGTCAACCCCTGAAGCTTATGTTGCAGTTTGAAATTAATTTTTTTTTTACATTTTTTTTCTGTTTAGTATTTTCATCTTTTGATGCAAAACAAATGTGTTAGAGATCAACTATTGCCTTCATTTCTGCCAGCACAGGAACAGTCACGTAATGCGGACTAAGGCTAATCCATGCTGGGTTCCATCCAGTGTTAACATCAGTCATCAGACTACTGTAGGCATAAGCTGCTTTATCTCTTCTGACATGGTAATTTGTTAGAGACCTGCTTTTTTCTCCCCCACGTGATGGAGCTTATAACTGGCCTTGAGAATGTTCCTTGAGGCATTCATCAATAAAAACAAGTTTTTTTCTGTTGGATGGTGTAGTAATGGAAATACTCATAAACTGAATGTGTTCATTCATAAAAAATTCAGAATGCTTTATAGACTCCTAACATAGATGCTTCTTTCTGCTGTTGTAGTAAGATGGTGTGTTAGAAAAACCATGAAGAAGTTCCTGCTGAAAGCCTCACCAAACTGTAGTGAGTCCTTAAATATGAGTAGTAAAACAGATAAAGAATTTTTCAAAAAAAGCTTATGCAAACAGAGGTGAGAACACTGCTTCTCTGGTAAATTGTTTCCAGCAGGGGAAGTAGATCATACAGCCTAGAATGCAGTGGATGAACTGTTTCTTCCAAGAATCTGGCTATTCATAGGACATATTAACCACAGTAGTTCACTGCTTTGCTCTAGGTTGAGAGAGAAAAATTGCATCACTGGCATGCTTTCATTGCACCACAACTTGATGGTCTTACTGGCCTATGAGTTAAATGCACAAAAGGCTATGCATATAAAGGCAGTAGTATGGAACTCCTTTAATGCCATGTCAACCCAGTAGTGTCTCAGAAGGAGGAATATTCAATAAAGAATCATGAATATGTCTTTCTGCCAATTAAACTGCTGCTGAAGATCATGCCTCCAACCACTGACCAGAGCAAAAACTTCTTAGAGTTTTATCGGGAAAAATGGCCTAAAAAATGTTAGTCTGCTTCATGCTAGCTGGTTCATAAACCTTCTTTCTGTCTAGTTTCTCTCTATAAATAAAAAAAATAATAAAAAAACCAAAACTGGACACAAATCTAAAGTGAGTGCTGATGTAACCATGTGTTTCCGTATGTCTGTCGAATGTTGGTGTATGAGAACATTTTAGAGCATGAACAGAAGTGCATCACAAAACCAGAATCCAACACGTGGCTCTTAAGGAGAAATGCTTCAGTATCATACAAAGTCAGGTATCCAAGCACATGATGGGTGCTTAATGAAGATCTGATCTTAGCTGGGTTTTGTTAACCAGATCTGCAGAATCTCATGCAAGTATTAGGACTCCACAGAAGTGCAGAAGTCCACTGTTCAAGGCGTGCTACAGGTTGACCTTTATAGTAGTTCAGGGTTTTCAAAGGGAAGCTTAAATGTTAGGAATGGAAGAATTGCTGTTGCTGCTCAGTTCTCAGTATTTGGTGGTTTTTCTTAAGAGAACGTGATTTTTAAATTCTTTTTCTGCCTACACATATTGTTTTTAGCTTTCGTAATCAGGCATGCGGAGCTTTTTGTGAGGCTGCCAGTACAGAGGTGTTCAATCTAAGTGTTGAAAAGGAACCACCTGGAGGCTTTATGCTGAAATAAGTGGAATTATTCCAACAATAGACTTGGCATGGGTGTGGTGTTGAAGTGTGCGTGTGCAGTTTGGGGGGAAAAAATAGTCTAAAAATAATCTTTAGTGCACATAAAAAAACCCAGGCTTTGGTAAGAGGATGAAGTTGCATTAGTTCATAAGGGCTGTAGCATAGAGTGAATAAGAGCTTGGTCAAAATCTGTGTGTCCTTTTTTATGTAACTTACATGGTGGGGCTTCCTGACATTTTTTGAACTAGGTATTTTTTTATCTTCGTTTCCTTCAAATGTAAGCTTGCTTACCTTTGCTATTTCAACAGCATAAGTTTTCAAGGGAGTGAAACCACCTCTCTGTACAATATGATTGCCTTTTGCCAAAGTCTGATAAAGTGCAGTCTATTGAAAGTAGAAACACAGGAACGCAGTATCAGGCCAGTGATCTGTGTAGCACCATATTCTATTTCTTAGAATTGTCGTTATTAAATATTTTAGAAGAAGGTGCAAGAATCTTTAAAATAAATCATGTTAGTAGAAATTTCTTTTAAGCCTGTCATTGAGTGATAGATGTATAAAGCAGAAAGCTTTACAAAACAGTGTTTGCTGTTTTTAAAGTGTGTGATATAAAGAAGACTGGGGGCTGGTGTTTGTACCGGGTCTACTTGTTTTAGTTTCAAAGCAGTAAGATAAAATATTTCTTCACTTTGTACAGCCGCAATAAAGAGCTGGAGTTACAAAGTGATACCATAAAGCTGTATTTCACATTGTTTGCCTGTGATATGCTACAGTTATTTTACTGACAAAAAGAAAGCTGGGTCATGTATGATTTCTTAAACTTGAAGAGCAGATACCTAGCTAAATTTCAGATGAGAGAAAAAACTCGATGGGACAGGAGGATGCCAGGCTTCAAAGCAAGTGTGTTATTTTCATCTTCCTGGCTGTCTGAGGTGCGACAGTGGAGTCTGTCACAGCTCTGTGGTTTGCTGCGTTGATATTTGGGTATGATAGATTGTACCCACATTCTTCTCTGCTTAATATTTATCTTCTTTGTTTCTGTGTTTTACTATAGCAATCTGGCTTACTGGGTTACTGACAATCACCAGTTGAATTAAGAATGTGAAATATAGAAAACTACAAAACTGTTGGGCTCCTTCACCCATCCAGAGGTTCCTTAATCCACCACCATTTATGGCTGCTTTGAGCCCTAAAACCTTTAAAGAACAAGTTTTAGACAAATACAGGACAAAAAAATGTAAACAAAACCATAAAAACTTAATAAAAGAAATCTTTTAAAAAATTAGTTCTATTTACTGTCAGAGAAATTAGCTTTGAATCTATGCCTTGCAAACAGAAGCAGGACCTGTTATTAATTCCCCTGACAGCCACTGCTTTAATCTCTTCCTGCCTTTTCCCTAGGCTGTTCATCATATGCATGGAATCTGTTGATATAGAAAAGGAGTGGTGGTGAATTTCAAACTTGGCATTTGAACAGTAAGATAGTATGTTACTTTGCTAGGATGGAGTGTTATGTTTCAAAGGATGCCTAGCAACATAGAATTTCACCATGAGCCTAACATGCTGTACTACATTTCAAAGAGTGGTCGAAGCACTAAGTGAATTTCAAATTAGGAATAGGAAATTCAAACCAGCATTACTCTTAACTGGGTTCTCTGTAACCACTGACACTTCTCATCTTTTAAGGGTGTTCTCTTAATTTGGCAGTTGTAGTAGTTCTGCATCTCAGAAAAAGAGGCGAGAATGTAATTTTTCTGTTACACAATGTAGAATTTTGATCGGTATCCAGAAAAAAATTTGCAATGCTCAAGACAAGGTTTCCCCTGAATTTTATTTTTACAGAGCTAAACTTTTATGCTGGACACTTTTAAGGCTGGACAGTGGTCTTTGCTGAATAGACATCTGTGGCATTTATAGTATGGTTCCACCAACCTACTGATAAATTTGTAGCAATTGCCTAAATAATTGGTGAAACAGTGAATACAAGATACTATGTCAGTTGTTTCAAAAGACTGGATTTGAGTTTGGAGTTATATCTACAAGTTGCAGTCCACCACTTTAAGGAAATTACAGTGTTACTGGCAAACAGAAGACCTGCAGTTTCATTTATTGTCAGGTTCTCATATTCTTTGTGCAAGATCATAGTTGATGTTAAGCAGAGTCAACCAGCGGTTCTTCTCTACCTAATGGCATCCACAGGAGAAGGCGAGCGTTGAGGGAAACAGCTACTTCGAAACTCTCCAAACTTGCTCTAGAATCTGGTGATACAAGGAGTGTATAGGTTATCCATCCACTTTTTGCTGATAGTAAATGTACAGTAACTGAATTAACAGTTTTAATGTATTCTCCGGCTGTTCTAAAATGTCCAAAGCCCATTTGCCCATCAGAGACCCAGCCTCACCTGCTCTAATTTAGCCTCTATATGTTCTGGTTTTGTATGTGGTAATTTCTGGCTGTCATTCTGTGTGAAACATGAAACTATAGAAATGTGTAAGTTAATATAACATTTCTGTGAGTTGAGAATTTAGCCTGAATGTTTCAGAATATTGACACACACTTCGACCTGCAGAATTACAGCTGCTCAACGTTTGAAGAATTCATCTAAGAAATAAAATGTATATAAGTATATTGATAAGCATTAGCTCAATGTAGCTCTATTAACTCCGTACTGAGAGATCACTGTTTAATGATAAAACTCAGCAGGCTCTCTGTAGGCCTAAGATGGTAAAATAATGTATTACTTGCTTAGTTTCAACAGGCTGTAGTATTACTGATGTAATATTTCACTTTCAGCTAGTGTGTGCATTGATCTTTATGTATTTAAGTAAATAGTGTGATGGGTTTTAGAATGGAAAACTTTCTGATTCTCCTTCATTTTATTTCTTAGCCAAAGCGAAAGAGAGGAATTTGAAACAGAGTTCAAACAGAAGTATGAACGAGAAAAGATTCTGCTAACAGAGGAAAACAAAAAACTTTCAAGTGAACTTGATAAGGTAAGTGCTGATTAGTTGAGTCCTGAGTTTACAACTATTGTATGCTATGTACAAATTTGACAATTTAGATCTGTATTGGTTGTTATTAACTCCTAATTGATAGCAGAAATTAATGTCACACAAAAGACGGTCATTTAACATTTAATTTGAATAGAAAACATCTACATTCATCTGAATTTGAGAATACATGTGTGCACATGTATAGCTATACGTGTATGTGTATTTATGTGTAGGGATTGAGTTGATGGTCTGACAGTTTAGTAAGGGTAATTTTGGATGATGTCCTAAGGAAATAAAAATATATTTCATTGTATGACCAGAATATAAAAATACATAGTCAGTGATGTGATTACATGGGGTATATTTGCATGTCAATTACTGTGAAATTGCAGTGCCCCTCCCGCCTATTGAGGTTAAGTGTTAGTTTGAGATATTAAAAAAAATACAAATGATAAGGCATATTAATTGAAGTGTGTATTGAGCACGGAATAATTATAATCCATTCATTTAGATTATCTTTTTATTGTTCATTTTGACAGGTTGTTCAAGTTCATTGTGGATTAGCCAAGTCTCACTAAACTTGTCTATTCTTTTTGTAATGCATTGAATTTTCTAAAAATATAATGGAAGTAGAGTGTTCTTCGAAGTAAGCATGTTTGCATGTCAGTGTTCAAATTAAAGTGTATTTTCATACCAGTATAAGCAGTATACTATATATGCTTTTATGGAGGCTTAGCTCAAGAACACCAAGAGACTAGTCACTTGGATAGTTTTTCTACATGGTCTTTTTATTATTTTTTTAAGTTTGATTAGCTTTGAGGTTTTTTTGTCAAATGAGATTTAATAAATAGACATATTTAAGTCATAAGCCCATTTAAATGATAATTTTGGAGTGGAGTACTCATATGAGGAGTAAAAAGAGCAGACTAGATTAAAAATGGCTATTTCTTTCTTAATTTTGATTTGTTACTGTATTTCAGTGCTAAAGGAAGCTTTTCACGTGAGATTCATTCTCCTAAGCAGGCCTTTCTATAAAGTCTATCTGATCTCTGATTCCAGTTTCTGAATAATTATTTAGCATAATGAAGGTTCAGTTCCCAGTACCGACTCAGGTTAGCTGTGGCTTTTGTCTTGCAGAATATGCATGTGTGAATGACAGCTATGTGAACGCGAGTGAGGTTAATTGCTAAGTATAACATATTGTCCTTACAGATGTGCATTTAATTTCAATTTCCCTGTCTGCAAGTAAGTAGAATGAAAAATAGAGGAATGTGAGACACCTGGAGAATCTCAGGACTGACTTGTGCCTGTATCTGTTAAGCCTCTCATTCTCCATGGTTACTAAACAAGGAAAAGGTTCAGCATTTTTATCTGAGTTATAGCGCAGATTTTGTGCCCTTGTTTTGCTCTTTTAATGTAGTTTTTTCTGTGTAGAACATTCCACACCTACATGGTGCAAAGCAAAAGGCTTCTAAGAGTTGTAGAGGTATTTGGAGACTAATTCTCAGGGAACTGATTAATTTGTTAAAGTGTGTTTCTAGTCCTTAAAAATGGCCTTTCAGTACAGCTAAGTTCATACATGAGAAAAGATTCTGGCTTTTACTGCTACTTGGTGTTTAATTTGGTAGTATCAATTTTTAAAGCAGATGTGAGAGGGGGGAACACCTGGCTTTGTGTCTTCACAGAGAGGGTCTCACAGCAGCTTATACATTTAACCAGTTGTTTAAATTCTCATTCAGCTCACCATCATGTTTGAGAGACTGAGTATGAATAACCGGCAGCTGGAAGAAGAGATGAGAGACCTGGCTGATAAAAAGGAGTCCGTGGCCCACTGGGAGGCCCAGATTACAGAGATCATCCAATGGTGAATATTCTCTGCTCTGATGCCGTTGCAGAACCCCCTCAGCGTTTGGTAGGGCCGGTACTGAGCTTTTGCCCTTGCACATGGCACTTACTAGTGCTGAGGCGAAATCTCACACTCATGGAGGACTCTGCTGTGGTTTTGCTTAAGATTTTAATAATATCCAAATCTGGAAAATTGTTTTCCTCCTTAAGAGTGAAAGTGTCTTAGCAAATACAACCATTTTAAATGCAGAAGAGTCGTGGCCATTGGGTGTGGCCTGTGGCTTGGGAAGAATGCTGGAAGGAGGCATGTGCTGAGCTCACGCCTCCAAGAAGGAACAAGCCTGGGAAAAGCAGTGGCTCAGAGTATTTGTGTCTCGGCATTAATTTCCTTCATCTGCTTGGCATGTGGCAGAAAGAAACAAATACAGTGCAACTTTTATGTGATTTTTTTTTTTTTCACAAGAAGGGCATTCGAGACTACCACAAAGCCAGTCAAGTGATGTTTCTAATAATAATCTTGCTAAAAATGACGTTATGTTTCTAAAGTCTTCAGGCCAGTTCTAATAAATGAAGTGAGGGGGAGGGGGAAGAGTTGAACCTATTAGAAGGAGAAGATTGTTTTATCTAGAAGGCCTTTATTTTTCTTCTCCATGCCTACTTCTCTTCCCTCCCCTTTTTTGATCTGTTGCAGTGTTTAGCACCTATAAAAACAGTTTGCATCCAGACATTTTTTAGAGGTCATCCACTTCTGGGAGGATTCCATCATTATATACTAATCTTCTTTTGGTTTACTACTTCATTTGATTTTTTTATTTCCCCATTTTTCCTGTATCATGTTAGTGAAAAAATCTAATTTGTTGTGTCAAAGGAAAAATGGGAAACATTTGTTTTAATGAAACCTACTTTGGTATTGTTGTAATGTCAGTATCATTTCATTGTCCAAATAATGAGAAATTTGGCTTTTGAACATAGCGATGTGAATATGTGACAAGAAAGAAGGACTGTCCTTGGAGTTTCTCGAAGTGTTCTAAACAGTGTTTGTTATGTGAAATCATGTAACACCCATCTGTCCTATGATGTACACAGTGTCTCAAGGCATTGTATTCATAGCAGAGGTTAAAGAATTCAAAGGGTCTGCTTTGTGAGTGCTCCTTTTAGATCCTGTCTCTCATAATTGAGTGCAGTAGATGGCCTGTGTCACAGAAATAAAAAAATAAACAAAAAAACCCCATAAAAGTTGTTTAAATGAACAGTTAATTTATAGCTAATTAGAAATGTTTATGCAGAATAAAATGAAGGTAACAAGAGAGACAAGTCTGTTATTTCACATAACATATTGTTTTAAGGTAATGATTATCTGTCTTAATGCAGCAAGGTAACCAAACTCTGTTTTTCAGATTTACATGTGAAACACTCATAAAACTTGGCAGTTCTGGAAAAAGACAAGTCAGAATTAGTTGTGGATTGTTTTACTTAACACTTTGTAAAAATGTACCTACAGCCATTAAGAATGTCCCTTCTCCAGTTTATGAGGGTATTTAATATTTTAAGATGTACTACTGATGTGGTTCAGGTATATGACAAAGCATCTTGCATGTATTAGAGGTGTTGCTGAGGGGTAGAAGAGATTTGGGATTGATGGTTTTGTTATCTCTAAAGATACTTGAAGAAAGGTCAGGAACTTGCAAGACTAACTTTCTGAATGAAAGATACCATTTTACTGATCTCTTATGATAATATAGTGTCTTTCAAAAAGTATGGAACTAAAAATTAAAGAATTATGTGAAAGGAAAAAATAGAATTACTGTTGGCAAATGTTAGGGAGATTTAAAAAGAAAATCTGGCTTGGTTCCAGTTTTTAATCACTGTCCACATCTCAGTTTTTCCCCCATACTTATCTCTGCTTATGTGATTTTTTTCAGCTATGTGAGGCCATATCTTAGCTCACATTTTTTTCTTATTATGTTTAGATTTTCCATGTGTCACCCAGATAACCTAATAATGTCCATCTACTGCCCTTAGAATTAAGTACTGCATACTTAAACTGGGTCCCACTCTGGGGATTTTTTACTTTGGGACATGAGGAGCTATATGAAGTATTTAAACATCTCTAGTAATGATAAACATTGCAACAGGAAAACAAACAAAACAAAACTCACAAATTTTGAAGAAATGTAATCTTACTTAGTCACAAGCCTATGTTTTCTTCTGAAGAACATGCAGTTTAAATCCATACCTACTTATCTCTTCAATATGACAACAGAATGAAGCTAAGAAAGTGTGGTAGAGTTTGTAGGATTCCTTTTCAAACCTAGCAGATTTTTCACATAATATTGCTTTAAAATATGTATTTTTGGTGCATACTTTCTGCCTCTTAAAAATGGGGTTTGCCCACCATCTTCTTTTTGTACCATGATTCATGAGGGATGGAAGGCAGTAGATGAAATTAATTACTGGTTTTGTAAATGGTTTGCTCAGCTCCCTTTAATAGTTCAAGGGTTTTGTTCTAGACCTAGCTTAAGTAACACAAGTCCATTATTTCCTTTGAGTGCTTTGCCATCTAATAGATCATCTCTGTCGGGAAACCTACCCCCTCAATTTAAGTCTACACTTAGGTGGTTAAGGTAGTCACTTTCTTCAAAACACTTGAACCATTATAAATAATATTATTTCTTTGAGATTTTTTATATTGTGAGTAATTTTAATGGCCTGTCTTGTTCCCTTTTGCCTTCCGTGCTTTCTTCCTGTGCTCTCTTGCATCTTGTTCAGGGCAAATGTACGAAAGTATTTTTGTTTTTGTTGTTATTATCCTAGGATGCCATAAATATAGCCACAATATTAATATAAACACTTGAAACAAACCTTTATTGCAAATTCTAATGTGGTAGAATAGACCATCACAGATCATGCAGCCTTAATGAAGCTATTATATTGACAAGTTTATATTAGCCAAATCACTCATCATTCCTTGACAAGAGTAAGAAATACTGAGGCTTTTATAGTCAACTATAAATTTTCCTGTGGGAGCTGGGAAAGAGATTCATTGCATAGGAGGTTAATTCAGTCACTTTAAAAAAGGAATCTTTTAAATAGCCATGGTACCATATTTCTGTTCTGTTGCAGAAAGAAGGTCGATGGAAATCTCGGTAGTGATTCCCAGAGTACTTGGCAAGATTCTTAACTTATTAGTCTCGCTGGGAGGGATTCGTATAACCTAATTTTATAAGTCCTGAGGTAGACAACTAAAATAAATCCCATGGCTAGTACTGTAGAAGTCTATTTTTCTTCCCACTGATTGAAAAAAGCAGCTTAGACAACAAGTTCAAATGAAGTATTCAGTATTGTTGAGTGTGTTTATATGGATGAACTAAATCCCACCTATTTTTACCCGTAGCGTGGCTGTTAGGCTTAGACTGAGCTGAAGCCAGAAGCTGTGACTGTTGTTTACCAGAGGATTCAGTTAGTATTGTCCTTGTTGACCAGATACCTTTCCAATCAGCTGCAGTGTGATTGATTTTTTTTTTTTTCCAAATTACTGATTTCAACTTAAAACAAACAAACAGACAAAACCAACAAAACACAAACAAAAAAATCCAACCTTCTGGATTAAACATAAAAAAGCCTCAAGGTAGTTTGTTTTTTTTATTCTGACAATTGGTTGGTCTCAGAAGAAAGCACACATAAATTGTGGAAGAGATTTAGGGAATGGTGGTACTTGGAATAACCAGTAAAATTCTAGGGAAGTTGAATTGTAAGAAACTCAAAACATGAAAATTTCTGAGATGCATTGTGTTTGAAGTAAGAATAAGAGGTTAATTATCTATAAAATAGAAGTTGTGGAGGTCAGAGAAAAATTAGAGGGTTTGGGAGAAGAGTGAAATGATCAAAATTTTTAGATAAGTAGCTTAAAACAATAGTTTGAGAAGGGAGAGAGGAAAGAAATAATTAAGGTAGAGGCTTTGAGTATAGTGATATGAAGACAGAAATATAAAAGCTTTGAGAAACTACAGCACTGAGAATCATGGCTCTCAGACTTCCTTGGGGATTTTAAATCATGTGAGATGCAGCTCAGCATAAGACCCCCAGGACTTCAGGACCCTTCCAGTTCAACAAAACTCTCTGGTCTTCTGGGTCCGTTTTGTACTGTGAAGTATCCCGGATGGAGAGAGACAGGGAATCTGACTTTCCTAGCAGCCTGGCAAATAACGTAGTAGATGTAAGTCAATGGTTATTTGAAGGTTGTCATGATGTTGGCTCCAACCAAAAAGTCACATTTAATTTTACAGGAATTTGTACTAAATCACTGTTTTATGTTCTTCGTAGTTAGTGAACTAAGCCTGTAAGTGCCTCAGGGCACTTACCTTATATATGAAGAGCAAACAGTTAATCTGATTCAAATTTTCAGTCAAGAAATAAGTGACTCTGGGTGGAACTTGAAGAACTTCTCTTCCTTATGTCTCCTGCTGTGCTTATTAGGGCTCTCTGTAAGAAGGGGAGCAAGGAGAGAAACATAGTAGGAGTAACTTTACCATTCTTGCTCTTTTTTTTTTTTTGCCTTAATAAAAAAGACAGCCAACAAGAAAACCCCTGCAAACCAGTAACAAATAAAAAAACTCCAGCAGCTCCTGGGTTCACATAATGTTTAATCAATATTATCTCATTATCTAGAGAATGTTGCCATCTAGTGGACAACAAAACTGTATTTCAGGTCCAAATTGTACTGCTTTTATTTACTGTCTTGAAGAGACTGAGGAGTTTCCTTGAAGTCAGTATAATTTTTTGCAAAATTTAACTTTATATTTTAGTTTTCTAGATTTCTGTGTGTTCTGTGGAACATCTCGGTGAGGTTATTGCATGTGCGGTGTTTCAGCCTTTAGAGCCTGAAGGTTCTGTGTGTCATAAACCAAATAACTGAAGTGTTTTCTCACCTTCCATAAAGAAGAATGAACAGGAGCAGAGTAGAGGGTTAGAATCACCTCTCTCAACCTGCTGGTCACGTTTCTTTTGATGCAGCCCAAGATATGGTTGGCTTTCTGGGCTGGAGGTTCACATTGCTAGCTCATGTTGAGCTTCTCATCAACCAACACCCCCAAGTGCTTCTCGTCAGGGCTGTTCTCAGTCCATTCTCTGCCCAACCTGTATTTGTGCTTGGGATTGCCCTGACCCATGTGCAGGACCTTGCCCTTGGCCTTGTTGAACTTCATGAAGTTTGCATGGATCCACTTCTCAAGTCTGCCAGGGTTCCCTGTGGATGGCATCCCCTCCCTCCAGCGTGTCAGCCGCACCACACAGCTTGGTGTCATTGGCAAACCTTAAGCTTGCTGAGGGTGCACTCAGTCCCACTGTCGATTTCACCAACAAAGATGTTAAACAGCACCAGTCCCAGTACTAACCCCTGAGGAGCACCCCTCGTCACTGGTCTCCGCTTGGACATCGAGCCATTGACTCTTTTAGTGTGACCATCCAGCCAATTCCTTATCCACCTTATTCATCAAACCGATGCCTCTCCAATTTAGAGACAAAATTCCCTTACTTTCTCACCTTGAGAGCTTCACATTCTTCTTATTCCTGCTTACATTACTTTCCTTTTACTGGATATTTATGTATCCATCTACCCCCCAAAAGCGTCTTATGCTACTTCTCCCATATTTTGCCCACCGTTATACCCTAAGTGGTTTGTATAGGCCAAGGTTATCTGTATCTACCTGTCTGTTATCCAGAATGTTATGGGGAAAAAGTTGGTATGCAGCTTCCACTGAGTTCTAGTATACCATGGGAAAAATAGTGACTCATTAATATCAAAACTCCCACTGACTTCAGTAGAGGCAGGACATTTTTTTTCCTAAGCTCCTCCTCATCTCTTGAACTAAATTGTGAGCAGGAGACAAAGAAGATAACGCCCAAAGCATGAATAAGTGCTCCCTTTTTCATGTTGGGTGTGAGCTTTGTGGCAAATGGTTGCTACTTTTGCATTAACCTCTTTTGTAGTAGAGCAATCTTCCTTATATAAATCTTAAGCTGCACACCCAGAAGTCACTGCATCCTGTAGATCTTTAGCCCGTAGCTTTGGCATTGGGATCTTGCCCTACAACCACTGTGGGAAAGCTCTTCTGTTCCTCCCTTGCCTGTGGCAAGTTCAGCATATGTGCTCTCTGAGCATCTCTCTCATTTGCCTCTGGTGACAATCTATAAGTCTTTGAAACATTGTTTTCTTTTTATTCATGAATGGTAAATTTGCAAGTAGCACAATTTCTTTGTTTACTGTGTGTACGCACCCCATAGTATCAACCAGAGAAAGTTATATTGCTTTGTAGTCCTGGAGGGGGAATTGCTTTGTGCAGAAAGGTCCCTGAGAGACAAATTTGTCCTTCTGGACAACTCTCAACTCCAGTCCAGCATACCCAGGATTACATTTGTTAAGGAAAGATCAGGATAAGTTAGTTTCCATGAAGCAGGAAAACTGTTTTCCTGCTTTCCTGTAAGTTATTTACCACTATTTGAGGTTGATGACTTGGAGCACATGGCAAACGTTTCTGTGGTTTGTGTGGGTAGATCTGTGATCAAGCTGTGGTGTTGGACTGGTGGTCTCTGCGAGTGTGCCCTGGTGTTGCAAAACTGAGTTTGTTCTGCTGTGGGCCAGGCGAGGATGCTCTGAGCCAGGCATGTCAGGTGAAAGGAAATGTGGGGATTTTGGTGGTTTGTGGCCTGGGGTTTGTTTGTTTGGATGTGGGTTTTTTTGCTGTTCGTTTGTTTTAGGTTTTTCATAAGCTACTTAATTTCAGCAAGGCAATTTTTTCGCAACTTTCTTTTCTACGTAAATACCTGAGGCAAAATAAAGAAAGAACCTTCTGCTGTGATTAATCACAGAAAGCTTTTTCACCTTTTTTTTTTTTACTTTGTAACTGATGATCAAACAATCTGAAAAACAGACATGTCTTCTCCTTGATGTCTTTACACCCAGAAAACACGTCTTGGAAGAAAGCAAGCTCAGGGGATGAGAGAGCCTCTTCTGGCTAATGCTGTTTAATAACATTTGAATTAGACTCTCCCTATTTAATTATCATTTATTGAAATAATTTCACTGTTTGATTCTAACTACTGGTTCTCATAGTCAGTTGATACCAGTGGAGTCAACCTCTAGTTCCAGTATTGTGTGGATGGTTGAATTGTTCATTATTGGATATAAACTTTGTCTTAATTTACTCCCTAAAAATAGGTTGAATCCCAAAAGGTTTCTTTCCCACAGTCTCAATTTCAGGTAGCTGACATTTATACTAGGACATATATTACTTACTTAGATATGTAGTTCTTTGATCTTTATTCGTTGTCTTAGTGATGCATATTATTTAATGGAACTCTGCAAAGAAGCAAATGCTTAGTTTTGTGTGGTTTCCTGTTTTTGTTTGTTTGTTTGTTTGTTTGTTTTTGTATCCTTTTATGATTTTTGCTTTGTATTCTTTTTCTGTTTGCGATTTTGTTGAAGGGACTTCTTTTTTTCTTAGATTGTTTAGCTAAAACACCTTTTTCTTCTAATGTAATTGTTTAGGGTAAGTGATGAAAAAGATGCTCGAGGTTATCTTCAAGCCTTGGCCTCTAAAATGACAGAAGAACTAGAGGCCCTGAGGAACTCCAGTTTGGGTGCAAGAGCTACAGTAAGACTCTAATTCCATATGACAGATTTTTTTGTTGTTTGAAAAAAGCCACTAATTTGATAGTTTCAACTGCAGGAATAACCTGTCTGTAGACTCCGTGTTAGTCAAAAGTTAAAATTTCCTGGAGCTTCCTTTGAGAATAATCGAATAGCAAATTTATTGTTTATCAATTAATTAAACACCAATATATTTATAATGTGATTTTATCTATGTTATTGTTCAAGTAGCTTCTTTATAATCATATATTAATTTGTTGAGGAATATCTATACTTTGGGTCATGAAGGCCTTAAAATCTTTCTGTTGCGAAATGTGAATATCCTTCATAGCTGTCATTTGAATTGAGGCACATCGAAACTAGAATTTGCGAAATCTCTTTGCTCTTGAGATCATGGCAGCATAACATGTGCATCTTGCCTATTTAGTACCTGAGTTTAAAAATAATAATACTAATAACAATACGCTTTTAATTTTTAAATTTTAGGTTACTTTGGAATTAGTGAACTCTTCTGTTAAGAACATAATACACTGAGAAACGTAGTTATTGAAGTTAATTACATTCCTCATTTTCTGCTTTCTTTCCTCTTACTCTTTCTTCTCCCCTTTTTTTATTGTTTATTAGGACATGCCGTGGAAGATGCGCCGCTTCGCAAAACTGGATATGTCTGCAAGGTTGGAACTACAGTCTGCTCTTGATGCTGAAATCCGAGCCAAACAGGCTATTCAGGATGAGCTGAATAAAGTCAAAGCTTCCTGTATCTCTACAGAGTGGTAAGAATGAATTGTTTTAATGGAAATTCACTTTGATACGTCCCAGGGAGTGTCATCAAATAATGATTTCAACTATCTTATCTGTCAAAATTTGGTAATGAATTATATGCCTGTTTCTTACATCCAAATGTGAAAAAAAAAAGACCGCATCTCTCTTGGTTGTGTAAGCAGCTGAACAAACACTTACTGGGAAAATCTGAAATCTCGAATACTTTCAGAAGGGACACATTCTCTTTAATAATATAATCTATCCTAGTTGTAGTAACAAGTTCAAATGCAAGCAAAGTTTGGTTTCGTATCTTAGAACATACTCTTTTCCATTCTGTGGGCAGCTGTATTGGGTTAACTGACAAAAATAAATTACTGCATACTGATTTGCACAGCAATAAGATGTGCATATGGAAGATTTTGAATTCTTTTATTCCTTCCTCAGACCTCTCTCCCCACTCCCTTCCTCCTTAAACTACAAAGTTTATTCTGAGTTGTGTGAGTGCCTGAAGCAGGGGATTAGGGGGAAGGTCTCCATCTTTAAACTAGCTCAGCTCAGCATTGCCCAGAAAAACTGTGGAAAGCTCTAGCAGCTCTGTGAACACAGCTCTAGTGGCATGAGACTTCTTCATAGCACCCACCCTTGAAAATGGTCCCTGTTGTTTCTTTGATAGTTCGGACAGAGAAATCGAAGACAAAATATGAGCTTTGCTATGCCTTCAAGAAAACCCCTCAAATTAAAGTTTGTGTAAGAATAAGCTTGCACTGCTGCTAACCACTTGCAAAGGAGTCCAGCTGAAAAAGAAAGGCTTGAATTTCTTTAGCTGTGGGTTCTAATTGCTTCTGTAAGCTGTTAACTCTATTAAGTAAAGAGATTTTAACAGATAAAATGCAAAAATATGAACAAATACAAATTACATGTTGTTTGCATAGTTCCTGTGGTGTGTTGTAATTTGTCTTAAACTAAAGCGTAGCAAATGTGCCACACAAAGAAAATTGGTCCTGTAACATGAAGTGATTGTAGTTACATTTCTAAATTCTGAATCCCACTGGGCTGGGGGTGCAATGTTAGTCTTTGAGTTGGTGTAGGTTGAAATAGGCCCTTGAGCTGAAGTAGGACGTCTTAGGTGCACACTCATTCGGTTCCTCTTACTGCTTTCCCTACAAAACCGATTTTTACAGTCGCAATTCTGTAATGTTGCAGTGTTTGAGCACGTAGACAGACAATACAAGGCATGAAAATAGCTTCTAGCAGAGAAAGGGGTAGGACGTGGTGTAGGAATTTCAAATACAAGCAAAGTGAACAATTTCTCTTCAGTCATATTTGAGGAGCCCTGGCTTGTTCTGCAGTCTTAGGGAAGCAGCTGGACAGAGCTGAAATTCAAGCGTGTTATCTGTCAAGAGGGAATACCTTGTCCACCTTACCTGGGTGTTTTTCAGGCCAGGTAGCACAATGGTAGGCAGCACTGCAGATACACTAAGAACAGGAGAACAGGTGTTTGCTTTCACAGGTGAGGATGAGAATTGTCAAAATGCACAGCGTTAGGTATCAGCTCTGAACCAGAGAGCACTGAAACAGCTTACTGTAAAGTAACAGAGAAGAAAAATAGTTCAGCATAGTTAATTAAGTATCACAGGCACTGTGAATTAACAAATATTTAAAACCCCAATTTTTAAGCATAAAAGTACATGTGGTCTCTTTTTTCTCATTCACAGGATACAGGCTTACACAGTTACTCATTAATTAGAAACACAAGCCTATTTAATGGGTAAACAGAGGCAACTAATTGCTTGTGGGTTTTTTGTGGTGGTGTTGTGGGGTTTGTTTTTGTTTTTTTGATACCGTGCTGAACAGGTCTTCATGGATTTCTGAATTAATTCTCACATTTCATGACATCATGAAGCTTGCTGGGCACTAGCTGTTACATAGCATGCAAAGTTGAACAAAAAAAAGCGACTTGTATAATGGATTGTAAATACTTACATAGTTTTTTTGTTTGTACTCTTTTGAAGTAAATTGCAAGAGTCTGAGAAGAAGAACATGGAACTATTGGCGGATATTGAACGGCTGAAAAAGGAGACGGAAGAGCTTAGATCAGAAAAGGGTATGGCAGCTGATATCCAAGTAAATAACATGTTTCACATTGGTGGGTACATCTTATTGATTAAGTGTCACCTTGCAACTAAAATATGATACCAACAGGCTTCAGCATAAAAATGTGGCACAACAATTGCTTATTAAGATGTACCCACAGCAGTTACATTTGCACTTCTCATACGGACTTGTAATATACTTCAGTTTTGTTAATACGCTTGAACCATTAAGGTATTATTTGAGTTGGAACTGCATTATTTTTATTTGGCATGCGTATGGTGATTTACTGCCAGAAAACTGTTAAAAGTGTCGGTGTATTTATAATTTTTTTTTTCTCCTTGATGATGAATGAGGGTATTTAGACTTCAATACTGATCGTAATGTTCTTCATCTCTGAATGTTTTGGGCCTGTCTACACAGGGTAACCACATGTGGAGGCATTCGCAGCTTTCATTTGCTTCTGGGATGGCTTTATTGATTGGATTTGTAACCACGTAGTAGAGCAGTGTGGTCATGTTTGTGGTATTAAGAGTATGTTTTGGGATATCTAGTGCATCTGTGTAACAGTATTTCATATTGTTGCTGGGAAAAGAGACTTTTTGGTAATTCTGAAATGAAAAAAAAATATTTAATTGATAGGTGATTAATGATTTGGCTGAGTTTTTGCAGTTCCTGTAGTAGCTCTAATATTTGTATCTTATCAGTCTCATGGGAAGAGGTATATTTTCAGGCCAAATGGAATTGTCTAATTTTCTGTAGGGAACTGTTTGAACTCCAAAGTTTCAAAACCCTGGCAACAATGGCTGCATAGGGATGTCAGATATTGTTCAGCCTTTGCAACCTAATGGCACATCAATCAATAATGTATTGTAGTTAACATTAATCTCCTATATATAGGTCTCCAAGTGCTTGTTGACTTGTAAAAATAATGCACACCTATCCAGAATGTTAAAAAATGACTGGTGCTGATTAGAAGAAGACTTAGGGAACTGATATTTGTTCATCTTGATTCTTAGCACTGATGCTGGGATAATGCTTCTTCCAAGTGCTTGCAGAGGAACTCCTGATAGCATCTCCCTAGAGAAAATGCTTTGTCATGTTTAGCTTTCATCTATAGATTCTCAAAATGTCTTAAGTATTAATCTTATGCATGGTTACTCAGCTTCAGAAACCTTCCTTTGTGTTAAACAAGCTGTTAAGAATTTATGATTAATATTTTACCCTGTATTTTTTCCAGTGTTTAAAACTTTTGGTTTTGTGAAAATAGAGATAAACATTTATTCTTTTCTTAAAACAAAACGACGAAGTAGAAGGAAAATGTACAGTTCAAATAAAAGTTAGTTATTGTGCTTTTTGCCAGAAGTAATTAATTAAGATTCTACTGCAACTATTGAAATATTTTGATAGAAAGACACCATAATCCAAAATCCTTATTATCTTTAGACTTGGTTTTCTCTTAGAAGAAGAAATATATTGAAGTTTGGATCATGAACTGTATAGAGCAGCGGTGTCAATCTCATTTTCAGGGGTGGGGTGACACATCAGCCTCGCGGTTGCCTTCAAAACCTGAATGTAATTTTAGGACTGTATAAATGCAGGAGTTGCTTTTGAAGGCAACCACGAGGCTGATGTGGCCCCTGGTGGAAATGAGTTTGACACCTCTGGTATAGAGGATTCAAATGGAGTCAATGTACAGTGGTGTAGTGTATGGTGATTGATTTCTAGGAAGGCATTACTTAGATTAGCACTTGAATCCTTTGCTCTTTATAAATGTTTTCCAGAACCTTAGGGTGGGGGAAAAGATCATTAAAATCGATTCTGTGAAATAGCAGGTTATTTGAGAATTGTTTTTAGTCTTTTACTGAGGTTTCAATGTATTTGTATTTTAAAGAGGAAAGATTCTTGGTGAAATCTTTGTTCACTATGAGTTACATTTAGAGCAAACAGGGTGAGAATGGCCAGTTAGAGCAAGACACTGACATTTTTTAAAAAGAATAAGTGACTTTTGGTAGCATCAGTCTTTTAGGTTGTGCACAGCCCTACAGGCTCTGGTCATAATAAGTGTATATATATAGTGTATTTGTAGTGTTCAGTAAGCTAGAGTTTGTACACATCTCTGATTTATAAAGACCCGCACAGCAACTTGAATTATGCTCCAAAGAACAGAAGGAAAAAAAAAAAAGAAAAAGATGTTATCAGTTGAAGCAACTTAAAGTAACAATCAAGACATGCCAGCCTCTGCGGCTCCTGAGGATGCAGCGCTCCCGCTCTGCTTATGGGCTGAAAACCATGTAAATGGTGTCTAGGAACAGAGACATTTGAAGGCTTACATGGGATTGTATTACTCCTGGACGTTCAAAAGCGAGAGGGGGCAGAGAGGCGTAGAGCGTGGGTCAAGGAACCCCTATCTTTTGGAAACATGGGGTGTTCCCAGAGACCCTGTTCTGCACATTTTTGTGGAAACTCTCGCTGTTCACTGAATTGGTCTTGTCGCGGTGGCCTGCCCAGCGTGTCACCAGAGCAGGGATGACACCCGCTGCGGTAGCGTGTGTGCCCATACGTCATGCACTGCGTGTGGCAAATGGACATAAGCACATCAGAAACCTTCTGCATAATAGACAGTACATACAGTATGTTTTCATGTTAAATTCACACCACACACATCCTAGCTTGGAAAAGGTTAATTAGACACATGGTGCTTGCCTAGTGGGTGTATGTCTATAAAAAAAAAAAAAGAAAAAAAATCTTTATCTTTCACTCTGGAAAAGAGACCAAATGTGACAACTCATTTAAAAATATGTAAGTGGCTCAGGTGGATACTCAAACCCTGATTCAGGAAGGCAAAAGGTCCTCCATGAAAAGGTCACTTTTTCTGTAGCTTAAAGACTTGCTGCTGTTTTCTAGGTGTAAAGCACCAAGACTCACAGAATTCTTTCTTGGCATTTTTGAATGCGCCTACCTCTGCTCTGGATCAATTTGAAGTAAGTGTACAGCTCTTCTAACTCTCTGTTAGTCAATAGAACTCCTGCTGTTACGTGCAGGTTTTATGTGCATAGTTGCTGAGAGTTTGTTAATGTATTTTTATCATATTGCCCCATTTATGTTTGTGTGTGAAAAGATGTGAGGTTTGTGATTTACAGTGCTGTCGGTCTTCTCTTGACCACTAGTAATCATAGTGAATTCTCTCTCCAATCCTGTATGCAGAAGTTTTCCTGATTTTTGTACTGAACATGAAAAGCATAGTTGTTCCAGTTGCCTTTCTTTGTATTCAGAAAAATGCTAAGTAATGCAGATACTGGTTTGGTAAAAATGAGAGAAAATATGTAAAAAATGCTTGAATGTATTCCATGAAGTCATTGGTACTGTATTAGGTTGTTTTCATCTTCTGTTCGTTTTTGCAGAGATCTGTAAAATCCTGGTAATTACTATTCATCTCCTCTTTGTGGATCCTACCTATATAGTTAAAAAATAAATCTGCTTAGTTCCTTTGTCACTTTTAGGCAAAAAAACAGTTAGGTAGAAAACCTGGAAGAAAACAAGTGAAACGACGCTATATGTTTCATTTCTCACTTTTTTAATTAACAGTAATTTTTGTTTTAAAAGAATAGCTGGGGTGAAATACGGGCACCACTTTTACAGTTATACATTGGTCTGAAATTTTCCTGTTGTTTTTTTTTGCCTGATGAGTGTACAAGGTCATCACATTTAGCTATGAAAGAGCATCATCCCTGGTGTTGTTGATGTTCCAAAATGTACTTTCTTTTCATTGTGTATTCGTTAATTCGTTGTTCTCGCTTGAAGTCCTCACAATTAATACCATTTTTTAATTTGCTTTTTAATTATTTATCTTGTAAGTTACTTTCAATATAAAAAGTTTCTTGAGGTATAGCAATATTATTATATTGAGTGAAAGCTGGGAAAACATCTGGTTTTATACAGGGAGTTTATTGATTAATTGTCTATGAAAGGCAATTAATGAAAACTTACTGAGGTAACCACTACTGGCACTAGGTGTTTACAGTTCTTTATTTTTGCACTTTTATTTATACTGAACAGTTTTCTTCATCCATCTCTTTCTCTCTCTCTTTTTTTACTGCTGTTTTCATTAAAATAGGATTCCTTTTCCTCCTCTTCATCCTCATTGATTGATTTTATGGATGACGTAAGTCTTTGACTTTCAAACCAGTAAATCCCTCAATAACAGATACCAGTTGATTGATTTGGAATATTCAGACATTAATGCAGTCAACTTAAAAGATCTGCAAGTGCAGTGGGGAACAGAATATCTCTGTAGTAGCATACTTACACTTATTTATGTAGGCAGCTGTTCCGTTTTAAAGTAAATGTTTTTCTTTAGATGGTAAAAAATTCTTAATTGCAAACAGTTCTTCTAATGGGGAAGAGCTGCTTTTGGGCCTTATCTACTGATATGGCCTGGGGAACATGGTTCCAAAATTACTGGAATGTTTATTTCATTTAGTTCTGTTGCTTCCTAACATTACTTTATCATGAGTTGTATCTAAAAGTTTTCTGATCACTTCAGTGAAATGTTTTTCCTTGCATACGGTTAACTTCTGTTTGCTCAAATAAAATATTGTCTCTTTATTAGTCTATATTGCAAGAAGTGATTTTAATTACAACTGAAGTGAACTTACTACTTTTTCTTGCTATTTGAGATGCAAGTTTTCTGTCAGGACAGTGTTTAAATATTTACCCTGGTTAATTGCATACTAAGGGAATTGAGATAAAACCTGAAAATTGACTGCATTATATTGCGTCCAAACTGAAGTAGTAGGCACATAAAAGTAAATAATAATAAGCTTTCTAAAATCAAAGTGTATACTGTGCATCCATGGTAGAGAACCACCCATTACAACTCTGTAGCTGCGTTGTGTGTGTACGTCTGTGTGTGCTTGTATATATGTGTATAGACACATATTTAAAATAGTATAACCCTATTTGCATTATAATATGATATAATTAATTTTATTCTAGAAATGTCTGCTGTGAAGGGTGTAACAAAGAGCATATAGTATATGGCTCTGTTCTACTGATTGCCTGTCCTTTCACAAACTCTGAAAGAATGCTTTGCTTCTAGGTGCTTATTTTCTGTAAATCAGACCTTAGACAAAACATGGACGTTCATTTGTGGTATGATAGTAGAAGGTATTTGTCTGCACTTTTGCAGAGCATGTAAAAAACGTCGTCTCGCTGATACTGTCAGAATTTTCTTATGCCAAAAAGAAAGAGAGTAGTTTCCTGTCATGGTAAATCTAGAATAAATTAATAATATTTGTATCTTTTATCTGGATTAAAGGGGTGTTCTCTATGTTGCCTGAGTATTAGGAAGACATAGTTTGTATCAGCAGGTTCTGTCATAGAAAGTTACCTTTAAAAATATCCAACGTTCTCTCCTAAAACCTGTTACAAGAGAGTACGTGTGTGTCAGAGTAGCTGATATTGTTCTATTTTGCAAGGGGAAGCTTAGGACAAGAAAGTTTTCCTGGTTGCTGTCTAGTTAATTTTGAAGGACATCAGAGCTTTATTATGCTTTATTTATTGTTGTGGGTTTTGTGTGGGTTTTTTCGGCTTTGGGTTGGGGGGGTTTGTAGTTGGTTTGGTTTTGGTTTTAGTTTTTGTTTGTTTTAAAGAAGGCAGCATGTTTTTTCACAAGCATTTTGACAAAATCATTTATTTTTTCTGTCTTTGCAAGTGAATAATTTTCAACTGGTCTAAGACATCCTTTAGGACATTCTTCTTGATTGGTCTGCCCAGATCAAATCTTTTCAGATACGCATCTTTGAGTCTTATGTAAAATTCCAGCTATTAATACGCATATTGTTGCATGTGGATGGCTTACTGCACTTCCCCTGTTGCATCTTCAGTCTGAGTCCAACAGTAGCATTTTTTTTCTTGGTTTTACTGGGCAAGAGTACATTTCTGGACTGGACTGGCAAGGGGTTGATGTCTCTGACACCGTGACAGATTTCTTTCTCACCTGGCAGAACTGCAAAAGAAGAGAGTTGCCTGTTCAAAGACGGGAAGGGTACCTTGCAGACAAATACAAGACTTGTTGAGTGACTTGTCTTAGAAGGAGAAGTAAAGCTGATATCTGTGTTAGCAGGTGAAAGGTGGTATAATTAAGTTGTGCTTGAAATCAGTTCTACATCTTTCTTTTATTGGACAATTACTGGATTCATTCACAGCGAGACTGATAACATATAACCTCTGATTTATCAAAGTGATTATTTATGTTTTAACTCATTGGGTTGGTTCAATATCAATGGATTAGGCAGATTTAAATTAAAATAAGGATATTAAAAAGCCCCTCCCCACTGGATGTGACCTTCATCCTCTTTCCAATGTCTCTTTTTGATAGGACTTACCTTACAGGGCAGTGTTTCTTCCAGCGTTTCAAGGATAATTAATCTGTGCTTAGTCAAACCTGACAAGTGTGGAGGTTCTTTATGTTAAGACCAAGGAAAAATTAGAAGTGCTCAGGTCAGACTCATGCAGTGCTGCAATATTGATGGGTTCTGGGAAAGTCTCTCCTGTTATCAGGAAACCAAAGTAAATTATTACTAATGCCCATGTTGTTTCTCTGAACTCTGCGCTTTGTTATGGAGTGACAAAGTATACAGCAATATGCAGTTGCAGTTAGATCTTTGCAAGATCTCTGAAGTCTGTTTAACATACAGATGTGTAAGCAGCACCGAGTTGCGTCAATGGATTATATTTGGAGTTTACTGGGGTGGGTATGTCTTGTGTGTCTGCCATCCAAATAACATAATTGTTTATAGCACTCCATGAATGACTGGAGTTAATTCTGATTGTTTTGATGACAAGAATGGTAGCTTTGCAATATCTTCTGGAGAGAAATAAAAACAGATGTCCCCCCCACCTCTGTAGCCTCTGTAGCGGATGCTGGGCAAGAAAAGTAGTATCTTGCTGTTTAGAGGAGTAGCGGTCCCTGTTGGTTTCAGCTATCATCCCTCCTCTAAGCCAAAGACAGATACTTGGTCAGGTTGGCAGAGCTGGTGCCTGAATCCTCACACCCGTGAAAGCGCAGGTGTTGGAAGTGGAGGGTGCCGAGGAGAGCGAGAATGGGTTTTTGCTGTCCCCAGTTTCTCATTTGAATGGGGAGGGAAGTCACCCCCAGTGGCTAATATACTCATTTCTAAATCTTTGCCGCTGTTCCTCCTGTGTGTTGCAGTCTCTCAGTAACATCGTCTAGGTGTTAAGTCTCCTGTGTTCACTAGAAATGTCTGAAAATGGAAGTGTTGGGTTTTGGTTTTTTTCTGGATGGATCTGTGTGTGTCTCACTAGCTATTAGAAGCAATTGACTTGTTTTATTTAAAGGTGAATTTGTGATTATATAATAACAGTAAAATGGAATCCCGTTTTCCCTTGACAAAATTATTTTCCCCACTTGCTAGAAAATATGATTTTTCCCCTGTTATCAACACATTATGAAGTAAAAATAGATTTCTTAAATAATCCTGCAGTCTGTTCTCACACATAGTCCCCATGGGCTTTGGTCAGACTGAACAAATCTGAACCACAGAATAAATTCTGTTCTGAATTCTCATTATTAAATACTAAACAGAATAAGCCATAGTAGTGTGTGGTGAGAGCCGTGACTCTACCTGCACATTCACAATTAAGTTTAGAATAAGTATGCTTGTTAAGGTACTCTAAATTGTCATATTGCACCTGCAAGAGATTGTTTTATTAATCTTGTTCAAAATACAGAGATAGTGTAACATAGTCTGCAGTTTCACTGCTCTTGTCCAGTGTAAAATTACAGGCTTTAAAATAACTGTTTGGGTTTCTTGACGTTTCTTTCCTCTTGTTGCCTCGTTTTCAAAATACTTGTAAAAGCAAACATGTTTTGTGTGTGTCTCAACACTACCTCTGGAGATAGAGAACGACGAATTCTGAGCTGATGTATGTGTCACTGTTTGGTTTTGTAACATATTATCCTCCTTTCTTTGTTAAAGCGCTCTCCTTCCTGTATTCCAGCTAACAAAGGCAGACGTGTAAGAGGCTGTCCTACTCTATGTGGCCCTTTATTTTTTGCCTGTTGTGTACATGCCTTTGTTTAATGTATGGATTGTGTATTTACCTCACTGCATGTCTTGTGCTGCTGCTGCTGTTTGCTGCTGCTGCTGTGCTTATTTTTTTGTTCGTTTTACAGCTGTGAGCTATAAGCTTTTGGGGTATTTCATTTGGTAATCCTGTGGCCAGAACATCACAGTAACTGAGAAGATGCTTTGGGTACTTCCTCATTTCAATATGAAAATTGTTTGAGAAAGGCTGTTTGTTCCCTTGCCCTTAGCAGGGGGCATGTGTTGAGTTATGGGATTGCCTATAGAAGGCAAAAGTCTGGCATTTGGGAGGCATTTCGTAGGAAATGGTAGAAGATATTACAGTACAGAGATAAATAAATGGGAAGTGGGAAATTCAGTAAATTGGGGCCTCAAGGAGGGCAGGTAAAATTCATACAAGGAAAACAAAATTGGATGTATTTTTGTCTGTTCAGCTGGAAAGCTCTATGACGTTTCAAAAATTAAGGTGGATTTTTAAACATGGTGTTATCAAAGCTTTGTCAGACTGAATTGGTACCACATATGCTATGTCCATTTTCAAGTCGTACTGCCACTTTTCTTTCTTTTATACACATACGATGATAGGAATAGCAAAGTGTATGAAACATTTGTACTGAATATTCAATAAACAAGCAATAATGCCCCCCACATCTAATAATCATGGAATCATAGAATCATTTTGGTTGGGAGAGACCCTTAAGATCATTGAGTCCAAACATAACCTAAATCTAGCACTAAACAATGTCCCTAAGAGCCTCATCTGTGCGTCCTTTAAATACCTCCAGGAACGGTGACTCCACCATTTCCCTGGGCAGCCTGTTCCAGTGCTTCACAACCCCTCCTGTGAAGAAATTTTTTTTAATTTCCAATCTGAACTTGCCCTGGTGCAACTCGAGGCCATTTCCTCTTGTCCTATCACTTGTTACTTGGGAGAAGAGCCCAACACCCTCCATGCTACAACCTCCTTTCGGATAGTTGCAGACAGCGATAAGGTCTCCCCTCAGCCTCCTTTCCTCCAGGTTGAACAGCCCCAGTTCCCTCAGCCGCTCCTCATCAGACTTGTGCTCCAGGCCCCTCACCAGCTTCGTTGCCCTTCTCTGAACTCTCTCCAGCACCTCAATGTCTTTCCTGTAGTGAGGGGCCCAAATCTGAACACAGGATTTGAGGTGGGGCCACACCAGTGCCGAGTACAGTGGCACAGTCACTTCTCTAGTCCTGCTGGCCACACTATTCCTGATACAAGCCAGGATGCTGTTGGCCTTTTTGGCCACCTGGGCACACTGCTGGCTCATGTTCAGCTGCTGTCAATCAACACCCCCAGATCCCTCTCTGTCAGGCAGGTTTCCAGCCACTCTTCTCTGAGCCTGAAGCGCTGCCTGGGGTTGTTGTGACCCAAGGGCAGGACCCAGCACTTGGCCTTGTTGAACCTCATACAACTGGCCTCAGCCCAACGATCCAGCCGGTCTAGATCCCTCTGTATGGCCTTGCTACCCTCCAGCAGACCAACACTCTCACCAACTTAGTGTCATCTGCAAACTTACTGATGGTGCACTCCATCCCCTCATCCGGATCATTGATAAAGAGATTAAACAGGGCCCAATACTGAGCCCTGGGGAACACCACTTGTGACCAGCCACCAACTGTATTTGCCTCCATTAAACAACTCTTTGGGCCCAGCTATCCAGCCAGTTCTTGATCCATCACAGAGTGCAGCCATCCAGGCCATGAGCTGCCAGCTTCTCCAGGAGAATGTTGTGGGATGCGATGTCAAACATCCACAGCCTTTCCCTCATCACAGAATCACAGAATGTTAGGGACTGGAAGGGACCTCAAAAGATCATCCAGTCCAATCCGCCCACCGGAGCAGGAACACCCAGATGAGGTTACACAGGAAGGTGTCCAGGCGGGTTTTGAATGTCTCCAGAGTAGGAGACTCCACAACCTCCCTGGGCAGCCTGTTCCAGTGTTCTGTCACCCTCACTGTGAAGAAGTTTCTTCTCATATTTGAGTAGAACCTCCTGTGTTCCAGTTTGTATCCATTGCCCCTTGTCCTATCATTGGTTGTGAGCAAGAAGAGCCTGGCTCCATCCTTGTGACACTCGCTCTTTACATATTTATAAACATTAATGAGGTCACCTCTCAGTCTCCTCTTCTCCAAGCTAAAGAGACCCAGCTCCCTCAGCCTTTCCTCATAAGGGAGTTGTTCCACTCCCTTAATCATCTACTAGTTGGGTCACCTTGTCAGAGAAGGAGGTCAGGTTGGTCAGGCAGGACCTGCCGTTCATAAACCCATGCTGACTGGGCCTGATTTCCTGGTTGTCGTGTATGTGCCGTGTGATGGCACTCAGGGTGATCTGCTCCATGACCTTCCCTGGCACTGAGGTCAGACTGACAGGTCTGTAATTCCCTGGATCCTCTTTCCAGCCCTTCTTGTAGATGGGCATCATATTTGCCAACTTCCAGTCAACTGGAACCTCCCCAGTTAGCCAGGATTGCTGACAGATAATGAAAAGTGGCTTGGTGAGCACCTCCATCAGCTCCCTCAACACCCATGGATGGATCCCATCTGGCCCCATATACTTGTGTGTGTTGAAGTGGGGTAGCAACTTCAAATCCTGTAATAGTAGATCAGATTCTGTGTGTTTTGCGGGCTTTTTATGTTCACAAGTAAATAAAAAATATATTTGTTCAGCAGTTGTCTTCAGCCACAAAGGCTTTGTAGCACATTCCAGAAAGGTTCCATCATTTATATTATAATTGTATTACACTTTTAAGAGACATCATGAAAATTCTTTGGTACTCGGATGCTACTTGGAGGGGGAAAGCCTTTGGAGTATCTTGAAATATTTATGAGATGATAGATTAGATCTCGGAGTTTAACTTGCAAAAGAAAAGGAATGGCTATTTCTTGCTATGAAATGTTTGCCTGTAGTTACTGATTTGCCTTGTTTATTAATAGCAGTTTTAAGAGGGAGGTAGAATTTTTTGAGGTGGACTTTGAGTGGACTTTGAGTGGACTCCAGGTTTTCCCATGTTTAGACTTGATTTTAAAAAAAGTTTAAAATAATTGAAACTATTTCTGTATCTGGGGATTTACTACTAAAAGCATCCATGTTTCTAATACTGAATAATGCTTCCAATTATTATTTGCTTCTGATAAACCTGAGCACAAAATGTTTGCTTTACTACTAATTTTTGCCTCAGTGGTTGAAACACATGATCTATGTGTAGAAAACAGGTGTATCCCAGTGTGAGAATTTCCCATTTCCATTACAGAAGTCCTTGCAGGCATCTTAATATGCTGAAGTTGATTAAGCTGATGAGCATTCTCCACCAGATAATTTTTTTTGAAGGCCATGATGAAACTAGAAGCCATCAGACTTAACTCACTACTATTAAAAAGAAAAAGGGAAAAAAAAGGGGGAGGGAGGAAGGAGAAAAAACCAAAACCAAACAAAACCATCTGCAGTGGCACCTGTTCGCTACCATGACTGAGTTTCTGGAGAACAGGACTGTATATGCATGTGTAAGAATGGCTTGGCAATATATGTTATTCCCAAAAGGCAGTAGAGTTTGTGGAATCCTTAGTGTGATGTCAGTGACAAATGAGATGAAAAACACTGGAACGTTCACATGCTTTCTCTAAGCGCTGCTGCATATTTTAGTTTGTGTGCAAGCCAGGCAAATCCTTCACAGTGGGAAACTGATGATGCTATTGCTCCAGAAAAGCCAGGCATGCGATGGAAGCCTTCTGCAGGCCTTCAGCTTTTAGTTTTGTTATTACTAGGGAAAAGCATCCTCATCTCACTTTTTTTTTAATTTAAATTTACATAGAAAACTTTGATCTGGAGATGTCTTATTTTCAAGGAAGAATCCCACACTCTCTGATTTTTCAGTTGCGCTGACAAAAGAGGATTTGTTAGCCAAGATACCTGGTCGTATCGATATACTTTGTTGTTCAGTATAGTTCTGGGTTGGGCTTAGTTTCATTGTATATCAAGGAGTCGACTAGGAAAATAGTCTCTTGAAGAAACTATATTCCTGGTAAAGATGTTTTTGCAGTTTAAGTGGGGTAGAAACCCCCTCCACAATTCTCTGTGAATATAATTAACACTAACCTAAGGAAATACGGTGTTTGCTCTGCCTTTTCTCCTTATTTTGTCCTAAGTATGTTTGCAGTGATTTCCATGCGCTATATGGGAATTCACTTTAGAAAGTGATAACAAAAAGGTAACAAATCTCTACTACCAGTGGACAAAACCCAGTAGTGTTTAGAAAACATCCACCTTTTAAAAATGCTGAATTACAAGTCTCCTCAAGTGTTTATCAGGCCCCTGAACTAGCAGCTCTTATGCATGTGCTCAGCTCTCAGCAGAAGCCTTCGCGTGTTCATATTCAATAATTTTCATTGCATTTTTATACTTTATTTAAGAAGTTGCTTAAAACTGAATTTCTATCCTCTCAGTTCTCTCTTAGGAATTCTACTGCTCCCATATCTTATTTTGGTAAGAGCCAAGAATGTTTTTTTAATGATGCTTTTGATTTATTTTTTCATTTTTGTTTTGTTTTGTTTTTTTTGTCTTGAATTGTTCTCCTAGATTGATTCAGTTGAGAATTTTACATTGTCTAATACTCCATCACGGGATGAAGATAGCAAGTCTCATCTCCATTCAAGATCACGGTCTCCTTCTACAGCTAGTGAGATTGAACCAATTGAGGTACTTCAGTGTTGATGAATCTTTGTCTTTTTTTTTTTAAGGAGTAACTGTTTCACTCATAAAAATTGCTATTGCAAATATTTTATTTAGAATTAAGCTCACTCCTCTGCAGAGAGACTGTTTAGAACCGTGAAATAGCCAGTGAACTGCGTTTTGGGGAATGTCGCATTTTCTTTCACATATGGTTAGTTGATTAGGGATGGGAACTATGTTGAATTAATTATTAGATACAGTCTCTCTTCATAACATATCCTCAGTTGTGAATATTTAAGAAATGTTGGCACAAAGTTAATGTTATACTGTAGTTTGTAAGAGCATGTTTTGGAGTCCTGCTGAAATTCTTGTCAAAACCTAGTATTATTCAGGCTCTGCAACTATTATTACGTATTCCCTTTCCTTGTTAAAAAATGTAACTCTCTGATTATTTTAAATTAGAAAAAATTCAATCAAAGATAATACAAAGTTATTTTTGATGTTTAAGAGATGAAGCTTGCACATCATTTTGCTGAGAAATAAGATTTGGTTTTCTGAGTCCTTTCCTGTGTTTGGTTTCAGTGTCTGTATGTTTGGGGATGCGGTGGGTGGGATGTTCTAGTCTTTTTACTTTTTTCAGGCTATCTTTGATAGTGCGTATTTGATGTCTTATTGATCCTTTGGGGACTATGTTCAGGTTACAGATCATCCTCCCCGTTCAATTCACACACCAACCATGAGGACGGCATACATTGGATCGGGACTCTCTGCACCAAAGGTATTCAGTCAAGCGTTCACGCTTTTTATATAGTAAGGGAAAAAATAACACTCGTGGGCAACAGCTTCAGGAGAATTGTTTATCACAGTAATCTTAGCAGAACTGACTGGAAGCGTTGTTTATATGCAAGCTGGTTGCTTTCTAAAATTTAAAACCACTCATTCTTATATTATGTGGTGTGACCAGTTGTCCTAAACATTCCACTGTAGCACCACGCAGGCATTTGATTATAGGAAAAACAGTCGTTTGGCCATTAGAAAGAGGTAAATGAACCAGAACATGTGGAAAGGAAAAGAGACTTCCTAGAAAGGGGGTGTTTTCCAACCTTCCTTTATCCTCTGCGTAGAATAAGGCTGATGTCACTGTGGGCCAGTCTCGGATGAGGACATCTTTGTGCTAATTACATGCTTGTTTTTGAGAAAAGGCAAAGAGTAAGCCAAAAATCTAACCATAGATTTGCATTTTTTGTAAGCAACATAGAGTGAGCGCCACAGCCAGCACTACAGCACTGGAATTCCAGTTTTTCTGGCTTTTTACTTGCATGAACACTGACTTTACATCAGTCGTTGAAATTATTTTGATGTTGGCCAAATAAGTCTATCAGTGTATGCTCGTTCACAGTGAATTGCAGATATTCAAGAAAATAAGGAATAAGATACAAGCTGTTAAAGGAAAAATTTTCACATAAAAGTTTCAGAAGTACCTCAATGGCTTAGGAGTCTTCTGTATATTTAAAAAAACGACAGTTTTTCTCCGACTAATCAATGAAGTTAGTCTTTATAATAGATCTGGTTCTCTGCTTCAATAAATTGCAAAGTAGCAAAATACTTTATTTTTGTAAAGGAAGGCTAAAAATTTTGATCAGTGTTCTGTTGGCAATGTCCTAGTAGATCAATTAGTAAAAAAAAAACCCTAAGTGCACTTGGAACCATGTGAAACACATTTTACTGTGCACATCATTTCATTTTTGCAGCTATTATGCTCAGTGAGTAATGATTTGCTTTCTAATTTATTATGTTCCCTAACCTTCTTACTTTATGATTGGATCAGTTTTTAAAGAGTATTGTTTCTGTGCAAATTTCAAAACAAGACATCCATCTGTAGACAGAAAGCTGCCATTGTAACAGTAAAACTTTCATTAAATATGGATGAAGTTTGAGCCCTTAGCAGTGATATCTTATGCTGTGAAAAACAAAAAAGCGAATAAAATTTTAATATACCTACTCCTTAAAGCAGTCTGTGTAATTTTCTTATTTCAGATTACATACATTATCCAGGTTGTGTGGACAGCCTTGTGTTCACCCTGTGCTTTATCCTTTCGCCACCACTACCTACTTTTCTATAAAACCTCCCAGCGAATCAGCTTCCTGGATTTTATATAAGGCTGTTCATGAATCATACTGCCACATTACATAGCCATTTAGCCTTGATATCATAGCATCAGCACTGCCATCCTTGAGGGGAGAGAGAGAATTAAAACACTTATGTAGTCTGTGTTCCCAAGAACTAATGAAAATCCCTTTCAAAATTAACTTCATCTATACTTGTGCTTTTAAATTTGGTGTTCTGAGAATTGCTTGTGCCTGACACTATAAAAATGAACTCTGTCATGCTTTGTGGCATAAAATTAGGATTTGGAAAAAGTCTGATATTTTGCTTTGAACTAAGGCAACGCTGCTTACAGAAGCTTGGAAGATGCTGTGGTGGGTTGACCTTGACTGACCACCAAGTGCCTACCAAGCACATACAAACACAAGATCAACTTCTAGTGTGTAACGGAGTAGTTTCGGCGACTTTCCTATCTGCAATGGAAGCGAACTCGTGTTCTGAGACAAGGTCCAGTTTCCATGGTTTCATTTACGGAGGATGGTTTAAATGATAAATAACAAGCACTGATAAGGAATTTTTTCAGCCCAATTGTTGGGGTTCAGATTTCATTTCAGTGAAGACGAATGAACTAACTTATTAAATGTACCTATGCAGTCTAATGTCTGTGAAAAAAAAATAAAGAACTGTTCTTCCGAAGTGTCACACGTACTAACATCATTGTCTGCTTGTTTCACAGCCTAAAGCCCACCAGTTTGTAGTGAAGTCATTTAATACACCAACAAAATGCAATCAATGCACATCTCTGATGGTCGGTTTAATACGACAGGGCTGTACTTGTGAAGGTAAGCACTTGGAAAAGCAGGAAACCTGCACTGAAGTTCTTACAGACACAAATTGTGTGATAATGTGGGATTCTACTGTTTGTATTTTAAATAACAGAACATAATCTTGGGCTTCAGTCTTTCAACAGTAGGAGCCAAGCACTTTGAACAGCTTGCGTAACAGATTACTTCATTATCTGGGGACATACTTATTCCAGTTGGTGGTAAAAGAGCTTAGTTCAGTTTACTTAAAATAGCAATAAGGGGCCACAGTCAGTGATCAAGTATGATGACAGCAGCTTTGCTTTCTGATTTAGGGCAAAATGTCAGACGGCTTTGACATTCACTACCACTTTTGCTTCTTCCCAGGACTAATTTATCCTAGGTTTGTATGTTCACAGAATGTCACTCATGTTTTAGAGGAGCTTCCAGCTGTTTGTTACTAGTAGAGTTGGGCCTAGAGGAAATCATAGAGATTGTCTCAGTGTGAGCTTCTAGTTAGGCTCTTTCTTACCTGGATGAAACCAGACTGTATATCCGTATATCTCTGAAAATGAGAAAATCAGAATTTAGAGTAGATAAAAGCATGAACTGCTGCTGTACTCAGACTTAAACTTCTGTCTCAGTATAGCACAGTTCAGTTAAACTATTCAATTGTTGGTCAAAAAAGTCATTGTCATTATTATAGCTTTTGCACTGCACAGGAAGTAACCATCAAATCTTTTTTTTCTTCTCCATCCAAGTATGTGGATTCTCTTGCCACGTGACCTGTGCAGACAAGGCTCCTGCAGTGTGTCCGATCCCTCCCGAACAGACCAAGGGACCTTTGGGAATAGATCCGCAGAAAGGCATAGGAACAGCTTATGAAGGACATGTCCGAGTAGGTATCAGGTAGCTGCATTTGGGACACATATATTAAATATGTTGTTTTCCAGAGCTGTAATTAAGCTCTAACTGGGGCTTCAGGTGGGATCGCTTCAAATTTTTACAAAGCAGCTCTTAGCATTTTCAACAGTAATTCTCTCTCCATCTCTGTCAGCCATCGTGCTTTGTGTTGGTCTTGAATAGTCCATCTCTAGAGATCAGATCATCCTTGAGGGCCTGTGAGTTTTTGAGTCTTTCTGTTATTGCCAGTACTGTTTAGGGTCATTGGTGTGGCTACTTGGACATAAATACTAAAAAAATTACTCGGCATAGTTTTGGCCATATTCCTGTTGACCATCTGGAGATGGGTTTTTTTCTCTATATTTGTCAATATAGCTTTGAAGGAGTTTGTGAAATAAGAACAGAGAATCTGGTGCTATGAATGTTTTAAATAATCTATTGTGTTGTCTTTATGGCTGTGTTTGATGCTCTCACTGCACCCATGCTATTGCTTATGTTGCTTAGTGTTATCTCTGCATGAAAACTTGTCAGCCTAGGTGAGAGAATTTTGGGTTTTTTTTATTATCGGTTGGCTTTTTGACTGCATGCAAACTTACAGAGAGTTGATCAGAATTTATTTTGCTAAAGGTACCAAAACCAGCTGGAGTAAAGAAAGGTTGGCAGAGAGCACTGGCAGTGATCTGTGATTTTAAACTCTTCCTGTATGATGTAGCAGAAGGAAAAGCATCCCAGCCCAGCGTGATAGTGAGCCAGGTCATAGACATGAGGTAAGCTGTTTGGTGCTGAGTGGGAGCTTTTCAGAGGCATTGGGAGGTTGGGTTTTTTTCTGCTTTTTGTGAAATCAGTAAGCAAGCTCCAGAGCTTTTATGAAACACTGTAATCTTTGAGAGCCTCTAATTTCTCAGAGAAAAGCAGTATTTTCAGTTAGCCTGAACTCCACTTGCATGTTCATATGTGGCAATTTGAACTGCCATTACTACTTCATGTGCCAAAATGCATCTGTTCAGTTGGATAGAAGATCAGGAATGAATAAAGAAGAAAAATACATTACTTTGGGATTGAGTAGAGTTTTGAAAGATGGGCAAAAATCTGTTGTAGCATAAAATTAATACCATTTTTGATCCATAAGGGCTAAATAGTTTGCTCCCACTGTCTTCTGTATTACTGAAATACTACCAGCTTCACTGAAGGTTGAGAATATTTGACATATCGACCAAGTAACCTCTGAACTAGGTTAATTTATCCAGGTAGTCTCAAACCGCTGTAGTGGTTTGTTCCTCTCCCAGTGAGTTTGGATTTTTATGAAAGAGTTGGAGAGGTGTTCTTGGTTCAGTCTTATTTTTTAAGTGTTTTAAAGGTTTTAATTTAAAAAGACAAAACACAGACACTCTGAATAGATGTATCTCCATCAACATTTTCCAGGAATTAATTAGCATTGCGTTTGTGAGTGTCACCTGCAGAAAAAAGAAAGGATAGTTTTAAAAATTTGATCTTAGTGCTGTCTTATTGTGTCCTTCACAAAACAAAGCCATTGGTACTATGGAAAAATAAGTAACAAACATACAGCTTTTACTCTCTCTAACTCTTTTCCAATAATGTTTGTGGTTTCCATAAGGGATGAAGAATTTTCAGTGAGTTCTGTCTTGGCCTCCGATGTCATCCATGCAAATCGAAAAGATATCCCCTGTATTTTCAGGGTAAGTGTTACGTTGAACCTCGTAACCCAGAAGTAGAGGGTTTCACGGTGGGATGTACAGTGTCCAGTCACTGACAGCTTGCTAGTATTGAATTTCCTTTGCACGTTCTGGTTGCATGGTATCCATGACAGCTGCAGCAGTGCATAAGGATCTGTACATATATAATTTTCATGATAAAAATAGCACTTGAACATTTAGACAAGTTCTCATTGCCCCTTTACAAGGGTTTTATTTTTTTTAACCTTTATAATAAGATTTACTTTTCTCCTGTTAGTCATGTGAAGTTTTTCTGTTATGACTTTTGACATTTTCCTTTGCTAAAATTGCCTTCTGCTTCTCAGTGTAATTTATTCTGTTATTCCTTGAAGTATTTATTTTGTAGATTTTCATTGTTTATATACATTGAATCTCTGAAAACTCCTATTCATCAGGTAGTCAGTATAGAAATGGAGTGTAAAATACTCATCAAAATTTATGTCTGTTATCTGGTATCACGATTTTGCTATTGTTGGCTTTTTCTAGTATTCTTATTTGTACTAGATATTCTATTGGATTTTTTACTGCAATGAAATATCTTTGGTGTCTTATTAATTACCCTATAATTTCTTTACTGTACCATTGCACTTCTTGTTTTTCTGGCTTTCAGCCTGCTCATTGCTCTACATGCTGAGATGAGAGAAACCGACAAAAGGGGCTTTCATTTCGGTCTATAAAAGCTGTACCAAATACAGGAAAACAGTCATGGATCATTCTTTCCATAAAGACCATTCCTATTCTATTAAGCTATTAATGAAAACTATTGATCTTTAAAAAAATACAGAATACTGCGTAAGAAATACTTTTCATTATAAAATTGCTGTGAGAAACAGATTACTATCTCATTTAGGGCAGACATTTCCAAATTATAGAATAAGTACAAATGCATTTAGAATAAAGCCACAGTTTTCTCAGTTCTTTGCTCAGTTACTCACATCTACAGGTTTTTCTGCTGTGGGTTCTTGATTGTGATAGAGTGTTTTGTATTAACTAAGGGTAAATTTTTGCATTCTTAGTTCAGACAGCTAATTAAAAGGGTACGTACAGGCATCTGATATCCTTGTAAAAAATGGTCACAGTGAATTCTTTTATTGTTTACCACTTAAAATATATGTTTTGTGATTTTCCAGGTCACAGCTTCCCAGCTCTCTGCATCCAGTAATAAGTGCTCAATCCTGATTCTAGCAGATGGTGAGAATGAGAAAAGCAAGTGGGTAGGGGTGCTCAATGAGTTGCACAGGATCTTGAAGAAGAACAAACTCAAAGACCGCTCAGTCTATCTTCCCAAGGAAGCTTATGACAGCACCTTGCCCCTCATCAAAACAACACAGTCAGCAGCAATCATAGGTATGAAATTAATAAGAAGAAAGCTCTGCGAAAAATGCATATGCTAAAAGCGTGCTTTTTTTGCAAAAACGTTAAATAGCGTTATCTACTGAATAGAGAGTAGTATGTAGTGTTCTTTTCCCATACTGAAATGTGCCTGGGTTTGAGAGAAGTGCATTGTACTACCCAGTACTTTTGTCAGACCTTTAAGAATGTTCACACGTATTCATAATTATGAGGAATTTTGACTGAGAATTGGACATTATTCTTTTGTTATTCTGTAAACATAATTCCATAACTGGGCAAAACTATAGAACAGACATAAATCACTGACTTAACAAAATCTACATGTGGGACCAAAGAAAAAACATGAGAGCAGAGAATGAATTTAGTAATTTTAAGTGCTACTGCATAAAGTATGTTCAATTCGGATTATTTAAATATGATATTATATTTATTTAAAAATTGGTAGTCTGCTTAAGTTCTCTGATGGCTTTTTAAAAATGATGTTTCTTGTGTTACTTCTACAAACAGGAGAAATGGGAAAAAACTTTTTTTTTTTTTCAGAAATTTTAAAGATTGGGAGGTTAGCAGTGTTGTTACATGGATGTGTTGGGTTTGGCTTCATATTTGTTTATTTCAAGATATTAAAAAACTGTCTCTGTTAATCAGATTACTGTTGTTGAAGAAGTATTTCCAAAGGAAAATATCTTTTTTTTTTTCCCCTTAATATCACAGACCATGAAAGAATAGCTCTGGGGAATGAAGAAGGGTTATTTGTTGTGCATGTCACCAAAGACGGTAAGAGATTAGGAACTGGTAATAATTTCCTTAATATTAAATAACTCGAATGTGAATTTGTAACATTTTTTTCTCTTTCAATATCCTCTGGTTTCATTTTTCTTAATTTACTGTATTATCAGCTGGGCAGCCCCATATGAGAGCTGGTAACCAAGAAGGTGTTCTGTGGGCTTTCTGGTTTGGGTGTCCTTTCCAGTGACAAAGATCCAGCATCTGAAATGCAGACAACGGTTTTGTTCTCCTGTTTGAATCAGGCTCAATATGGAATTCAGACCAAGTCGCTCAGGGCTTTGTCCAATTGGGTCTTGAAAATCCTGAAGGATGGAGGTTCCACACTCTCTCTGGGCTGCCTATTGCAAAGTCTATTTATTCTTAAAATGAAGCATCTTCTTTGTGTGTCCAGCTGGAACCTCCCCTGTTTCAATTTGTGACCAATGTAGCCTGTTCTCATACTGTGCACCTCGGTAAAGAGCCTGGCTTGATCTTTTCTGTAACCTTCTTGGAAATGAGATGAAAACTTACGTTCAGCATTGTAAACAAATGTAATGACAGATGCCCAAGCTAATTCAACAAGCAACATATTTAGTTGTGTGTTGCAGTTCTTTGATGGTTTTCCTTTATTCAGTAGTTTTGTGGCTCAAAACCATTTTCTGAAATGAACGCTGAAATAATACAACGGTTGTTATTGCATCGGATGTGCTCCTCCTTTTTTCTGATGATGAAAAGCCAAAGGTCTATCCAACATTGTTACGTCTGGTAGCATTAAAGTACAAATTTTAATTCTGTACTTTTTAATATTGCAGGGAAGCAATAAAGGGGATTTCTTGTGATTATTTCATAGTTTATCTGTACAAATATGTATGTTTTAATCAATTCACACTTCAACATTATTTACTTGGACTTTGGGGGGTTTTGTTTGGTTTTTTTTAGAGATAATCCGTGTTGGAGACAATAAGAAGGTTCATCAGATTGAGCTAATCCCAAGCGAACAGCTCATTGCAGTAATCTCAGGACGAAACCGGCACGTGCGGCTTTTCCCTATGGCCGCCCTGGATGGAAGGGAGACTGAGTTTTATAAGCTGGCAGAGACAAAAGGCTGTCAGTCAATAGTTTCTGGACACGTGCGCCACGGAGCTCTTACCTGCCTGTGTGTAGCTATGAAAAGGCAGGTCCTCTGTTATGAACTAAATCAGAGTAAGACGCGTCACAAAAAGATCAAGGAGATCCAGGTCCAGGGCAATGTCCAGTGGATGTCAATCTTCAGTGACCGTCTTTGCGTGGGCTACCAGTCAGGTTTCTTAAAATACCCCCTTCACGGAGAAGGCAGCCCATACAGTCTGCTCCATCCAGATGACCACACGCTATCATTTGTCTCGCAGCAGCCAACTGACGCCATCTGTGCAGTCGAAATCTCAAATAAAGAATACCTGCTGTGTTTTAGCAGCGTAGGGGTTTACGTTGACTGCCAGGGCCGAAGATCTAGACAGCAAGAACTGATGTGGCCCGCAACTCCATCTTCCTGCTGTAAGTGTCTCAGTGTACTTGCTGTTATACATTGAGGTGATCACTGCTTGTATTAATGTCCACAGGAAGTTAAGTTCAAGGATAATGACCTGACAGGTAAATGGATGCTCTCAGCATTTTTAGTCTAGTCAGAGGGTTTATTCCTGACTTTATTTATGCTAGTTTTGACTGCTCTGTCACTGAGCTATACTGCCGTAGCACAAAGAGGAGTCAAGAGTCAGGATTTCTAACTCTGATGTCCAGTTTCTAAACACATGGTCTGATCTCTAAAATGGCCAAGAGCCTCAGATCCTACAGAACCTTCACTAGCACTGAGATTGTGCTTCGGCTCAGCATTTTGATTCAAGCTTCCTTGATGTTCAGAGTCATCAAGATCTGGTAGTTTGACTTGTTTTTCTCTAATGGTGACTATTCCTACTTTATGTTTTTTTTTCCTTTTCTTACTCATTCATTCCCTCTTCCTCAGCAGTTTTTGATGACACTGTTCTAATTCATCTCCTCTCTACTTTTTTTAAATCAATTTTTAAGTTTTCCCTCCTCACTTCCAAATACAATGTATGGCAGGCAGTATAAAAAATGTATTTCATAACCTTAAATGAAAAATACTGTAATTTTTCAAGATTTCAGTTGCCAGCAAGAATTGTGTTAAACATTTATTGTACATTTTTTCAAAGCTGAGGCTTTATCATTGTGACAGTTGGAGGAAAAAATACCTGCAATGCCTGTCGTCTTCTTTTTAATCTCCTTCTGAATGCAGATAAAGATTAGCCAAATTTGTCCTCAGGGTGTCTGTGAATGAGCCCAGTCTTCTGCTGATTTTTAAAACAGTCTGTGACAGCAGCGCAGTCACACTGCAGAGGAGAGGAGCATTTCACCACATTTGAGTGAAGCCCCTTCTGAACCTGGAAGGAGCAACTTTTACAGGCTGTAATGTCATTTCGGGTTTTCAGGCAAGAGTGTGATTATTACAGTGGACTCAGATAATGAATGAATCAATACAAAAGGTTTTGAGATAGATTGAAAACCAGGTATTTTCACATGTAGTTCATCTATATGGTCATTGATATTTGTGAATGTTTTTTGATTGCTTTAAACGAAGTGACTTGATGTGATTCCAGTTCAGAACGGAGGTATGTTTTATAGCAGAAACTGTTACATTTCAACACAAATTGGATGCTCTTGTTAGTCTTGGCAGACCATGGCAGTCTTGTTGCTGACATGGAAATACTGAATTCTCCTTTAGAAGTGGTCCCAGTGGAACAAATTTCATCCTGGGGAAATGTGCCAGATAAGTAGCACAAGAATTTTTACAATCCAGAAAATAAGAGAATTAAACCTAGAAGGAAACATGAAGATTTTTATGACCGTGTCATGGTGCCTAGTTCCAACTGGTGTTCATTTAGTACCTACTCCAAAGACTTAAGAGCTCAGTTCATTCAGATGACAGTTATTAAAAAACAATATATTTTCCTACCACATCATTTACAAAATATGAGCTCTTAAAAACAGGGCTTTTAAAAGAAAGATGATGTTGAACCACATCAGTGTTTGGCAAAGTAAACTGTAATCCCTTGTAGTTCAAAAAATATAGTTTGATTCTGCAAAGTTAAAAGAAACGTCATGGAGGTTTTGCTTTTTGGTGGTGCTGGTTTGCCCTCAGAATAAATTTCTTGATCATTTTTGAGTTAAAACATGGTTTGCAAAGATTGTTGTTGGATTGTGGGATGTGTGGGGTTTTTTTATAAATACGATTAAACCATGAGAAATGGTATATTTTGAGCCATGTCTAAAAGCACGTGACACTGTACCTAATAATTCCCTCTCAGGTTACAATGCGCCATACCTCTCCGTGTACAGTGAAAATGCAATTGATATCTTTGACGTGAACTCCATGGAGTGGATTCAGACTATTCCTCTCAAAAAGGTAGCTTACTGTTTCAATATCAGTTAAAAAATATATCTAGACTCAGTATTGCTTTGCTGCAGTCATATCGGGTTTTTAAGCACATTAAAACTGCTCATTTAAAAACAATCAAACTAAAAGAAGAGCTACTGCCAAGAAACCAGTGCTTTTTGTTCAAAGTATAAGATGTGAAATGTGTTTTGCATGTGGTTTCAGTGTTTTAGATGAATGGTTGGTCTGGAACAGATTCATATGTTGGACTTGCTGATATTAGAGAGCAGTTTCTTGGTATCAGTTGTATTGGGCTTCACTGGGACTGATTGCATCTGTGTTACTGCCAAAGGATGGTGGATGTTAAACAGGTGGATAATTAAACAGGTTTGCAAAAAATTGATCTATCTGCTGCTGCATGAGAACAGTGTTAGATAGGGTTAGAACATTTTGGTTCAACCAGTACAAATACTAAAACACGAGGATGATGTCAGGTTTGGATAACTTACCAAAAGGAAGAAGTCTTTGAAAACTTCCTTGGTATTTAGTTTTCTTCTCAACTATATTTGGAAAGAAAAACTAGAAGTGGAGTTTTTTTCCCCATAGTTTAGACTGACTTCAACTTTGTGTTAGTGTCAACATAATTTCTTTAGCTGTCATTTCAGTAACAAGAAATTATCCTTGTGGTCTTGTGTTAGTTATTCAGTCTCCCTGTGTATCAATTTCCCACATGTCAGATGCAGACCAGGGCACTACAGCAATACTGTAAGGGTAGATAATGCAAAAATAAACTTGCTCAGCTGTTGACCATCTGAAGGAGAGAAGAAGAATCTGGTCTTTTAGACAAAATTTCCTTTACTGTTTTTGATATCCAATCGAAAACTGTTTAAATTATTAAACAGTTGGAGTGTTTTTTTTCTATACAGCAGAATGTGATTTAGCACTTTGATTAATATTTTGTTCAAGACTGCCCATATAATGGATGAAGCTACTTTCAATAAACAAGAATTGCTGCATCTCGGAGACTCAAGAATGGCAGTTTATTATGGAGAGTTTTGTTTCTAACACCAGTTGCAGATTCAGAGTGGAATGCTTCTTTCATTTTTGAAGTTGGAAATTACAGATACCAGTAGGTTTCAGCAAGCTGTATATACTCTGATCAAGTTATAAAGCATAGTTGTGACATGATACTAGCACAGAATAAAAGCATAGCTTATTGCTCTGTGCATCTAGTAGACAAAATTGAATTGTTGTATGAACTAGGCTTCTAACATAACTATTTATTTAGGTACTGGGAGGAATAGTGTTAACCCTATGTCTTTAAGTGGAACTTTAGGCAACTCCCTCTATACTCATTCTCCAAACAGAAGTTTCAAATCTAAAATTGTTTTATAGCTTTAATGACTGACTTGTTGTTACTCTTGAGAGCAGGAATGTGTTACTGGTGATAGGAGATGCTGCTCCCTCCAGCCTGCAGATCTTCTGTGGAGCTGGCTCTGCTCTGCCCAGTTACATTGTTCAGCTCCTGGGTTGGCTTCATCAGAGTGCTCCTTTTATACAGTTTATAATATACCTTGGAGCTTTCAGAATAAGATGCACTCTATTAATGTGAGTTATTACTGCTACAAGGACTGATTTTCCTTGTTTCAGGTACGACCCTTGAATACAGAAGGATCACTAAACCTTTTAGGCCTGGAGACAGTTAGATTAATATATTTCAAAAACAAAATGGCAGGTAAGTAAAGAGAAGCCAATTTTCATTGTGCACATTTTTGTTTAGAAAGAGCATTTTTTTTGGCCTCAATCGGTGCATTGTAGACAGTGATCTCTCGAATGTACGTGTGCTTGTTAATTTGGGAGAAAGCAAAAGCTTATAGATTCCACAGTGATTGCAATGATGTCTGGTAGGCAGGTGCTCTGAACTTTTTTTTTCCCTTTTGAATATTTAATGAAGACTTGAATGAAAACTGGAAAATAGAAAATAGAATGACTAGACGTTCCCTGCAAATGTGGGGTCACCTGCCAGGACACTGTCTAAAAATGCCTGCACAATTAAGGTCCTTTTGACCTTTTTTTCTTTTCAAAGCCTATTTCATAAGCATGGTTGTGAGTAAATTTCCTTAACCTTTTGTTTAACCTCCTAGATGGAGAGGGGGTGTGCTTTGATTTAACGCTCAAAACCTTTTTTTTAACAACTATTCTGAAAATAGTGAGAATAGACACTCTAGAAAGATATATATTCCTGTTGGCAGTATCTCAAGCAAACTGGTAGAAAAGGAATGACAGTGGTAGAGAGGAGCAATATGGTGGGAGTATGTAGAAAGAATTTTCAAGTCTAACAAAGATTCAACATTAAAAGTAGAGCAGAAGAGGAAAAAAAACTGGAGAGCATAAGGATCGGAAGTAAGGCTGATGGTTTGTTCCTGTATGCTTCTCACTGTTTCAGAAAAGGTTGCCAAACAGTCAAACATCCTCTGGGTGTACCGCTTTAGCTAGAGGAAAATACTTGCAGACTTGCCTAGAGATCCCACAGTTAATGTAATATCCAGTTGATCTTAAGGAAAGAAGAGATTTCAGTTGCGTACAAAACTGTTTTGGCAGTGAGCAGTAGGTGTTGGGTATGTTCAAGCTTATTAAGTGTAACTTTAGTCTCCATATGTAAAAAACAAGACAGAGCAGCTGCAGCATTCATTCAAAGTAACGCTCCTATTGTATGATTATCACTGCTATACATTTCATGTATTTATTAAAGATGTCTTGGCCAGACACACACATGTGGAAAAAATCTTCCATTTTCCCACAGTTGCACCAAAATACACCAGTGCTCAAACATTTCAAAAGGAGCAGTCTCTTTTTAGCAGGGACTGAATGAAAAATAGTCTTGCATTGAATTTCCAGACAACTGGCAAAACAAGAACGTTCTAGTGATTTTCAGTGAAAACTGCCGAAGGAAGTTTGAGATAAAGGATGGAGATCCTTTCCTGCCCACCTCAATGTTTTGTTTGAAAGAATTAATCAGTGGTGTTTTGGGAACATAGTTATGGCAGCTTGTGTGTGAAGAAAGGTTAAGTCTGTTGCTGTAAAACACAGTAGGTAGACCAAGAAAATCCATAAACCAAGGAGCATTTGTTCAGGTTTCATGGGAAATGGGTGGTGTCCAACACTAGCAAGAGCAGAGAAAATGCCATTGAGTTCAAATTCCATTAATACCTAATGACTTGTCCCGCTGGATCATCATATTTATATTGATTGCAGAGGGCGATGAACTGGTAGTTCCTGAGACATCAGATAACAGCCGGAAGCAAATGGTTCGAAACATCAACAACAAGCGCCGCTATTCATTCAGAGTACCAGAGGAGGAGAGGATGCAGCAGAGGAGGTCGGTATTCAACATGTACTTGTCCTCTGTACATGCCTGTAGGCCCTGAAGGACAGCGACTGATGCCAATGCCGTACTTCATTTGTTGCTTTCTGGAATGCCACTCAGATGCTTGTGTCTCTTCACAACCGCCTTAATCCTCAATGTTTAATTTCTGGTAATACCAGTTTGTACATGGATATGTACTGGATACACAAGTATTAATTACTTCAAATTAATTATGTCAAACAGCTGTAATTTGGAATGCATGTCTCAATACTGTATATAGGTACATAGGTGTACACATATACTGTATATATGAAGATCTGTAATAAATGCTTTGCAAAAGGAGATTACATTGGTAACTATGCATATGAATTAATTATTAATACTTTTAGAGTCTGGTTCTGCTTTTCTTTCTGAAGGCAATTCCACCCTCGCAGTATTCCAAGGCATCTGCTCTTTTGATTTATAAATTCAACTACATAAACATTCTAAAAATCTCAGAAAACTCGCCTCTTCAGAGAACATAGGACTTCAGGATGTGTTTCTAATAGAAGTCTTTAACAGGTCACAAATGCTTCCCTTAAATGGCAATAAAAATAGATCCGCACTACTCACAGTGTTCACAGAGGATGTTACTGACCATTTACTGTCACTCACTAAAGATGCCCTGCTGCTGTGCTAAGCTACACCCCAAGAACTGAGCAGTTCAGTTTTCTAACTACCAACATCTTCCAACAATGGTTGGCTCCCAGCTTTCCTATCTTTTTGCCTCTAAGAAGTGTAACAGCTGTGTACAGTGGAGATAAAATTCCAGTTCTTGCCTATTTGGAGCTGATTGCGGTTTGGTCTTTTAAAATTTCATTTATTCTGAGTTCTGAAATGCATCTTTGCCCTTTTGAAGAGCTTTTAATTCTGACCACAGACTGAGAAAGGTACTGCAGTATTATTTTAATTCTATTTTCATATTTTGTACTTCATTTTCATCTCCACTTTATAATGCATCACAAATGAGTTCTGCTTTTCCTCATCTTACAGAGCTTTTTATCAGCTCATAGTGGTTGTATATTCTTTGAATGTCAGTAACTATTGGGTATGGGCAAACAGCATTCTTTTCTTCTGGCCCCATTCCCTCTTTTCAAGCTGGAAGCTTGTCCATGCTGGTGCTGATAGCAAGGGTTTATCACTTTTAACATGGTTAAATAGTTATTTTCCATTTAAAATAAGCTGATAATCAAAGCTGTACGTGTTTTATAAATGTCCATCCTCGCCTGGAACGAAATACCCAAATAAAGTATTTTCTCTTCCAGGGAGATGCTACGTGATCCAGAAATGAGAAATAAATTAATTTCTAACCCAACTAATTTTAACCACATAGCACATATGGGTCCAGGAGATGGTATACAGATTCTCAAAGACCTTCCAATGGTAAGTACAAAACTACATGTGAGAGTGACTGACTGCAACAGAGGCTGCAAATAGGTGAAAGACAAATACAATTTTAAATTTGTATTCAGTGTGTTGATGTATTTCATATCTGGAGCAGTGTAACTAGAGGATATGAGCTGAAGATGCTCTTCTGTATGTGATAAAATTTAAACAAAGAGGATGACACTTGAGCATCGATGGGAGGAGGAAGAGTGGCCAGCTCCTCCTGAATTTTAAGGAAGGTTGGCCTTTCAGTGTTAATGATATTTTTTTAGAAACCATATGCAGGGACAAAATTAAGAGGATTTGGACCTGTGTTCTTTGTGGGAGTGGAAAGAGAAATTCCTTTCTCTGTGAACTGTCATTCAATTCCTTTCTTCTCTTCCCATGTTTAGCTCCAACTTAGCATCTCTCTTCACAGTGTCTTTCCCTCAGACCGTGGAACTGTAGGAGTTTCAGTGTGTGGTGACCCAGTTTCTTTCCATGCCAAAGATGCTATGTTTCACTTTAACTCAACTAGTCTCAATGAAACAGAACTTCTTACATAAAAACTGGCATTTTAAGTTTAAAAATGGAAAAAGGAATCATGTAATAGCACACACCTGTTCCTTTCCACAAAACCTTATGCAGGAAGTGTTCACCTGGAAGTTACTGAGATTTTTAATGAGCTGAAGACCAGTTAATATTTTGTTCATACTGCTTGCTTCAAGCTACATTGAGCATCTCGTTTGTGTATTCTGTATCGTTTTCTAAACTTGTCCACAATGACACAGATGTAATTCAGAAGATGCTAATTAGCACTGTAAGAAAGATCAAATAATATATCAAACAGATGACATGAGTACCACCACAAGACACAGGCATTAGTACTGTCTGAAGTGTAAAATCAGTGCTTTCTGAAATGATCATCATTATTACTTGGAGTTTGTGCAGAAGTAGCTGTTCAGATTGTGTTTTTCAGATGCTGAGAAGCCCAAACGAAACAACAGTAAGACTAGAAAATAAAGCGTGCCGTGCAGTTGCACCTGTTGAGGAGCAGAGCCTCTGGTCTCTAGATTCTCATTTTATCTCACTGGTGCAGCAAATGATACTCTTATGTTACACTTTACTGTAACATCTGCACATTGCAACTGAGCCCTTCCAGCACTGTGTTTTCCTTAGATGAGAATATGCAAAGAAGGGCAAGTATTTACTTGTACACTCTGAGAAACCTCTCAGTAGCAAATACATGCAGTGTAATTGAGCAAAAAACAACATCGTGTGCGTGTGTTTATCAATGAATAAAAAAATAAAGGAACCGATTCTAGAAAACACGTGACAAATCCAAGGAAGTTGGCAGGTAGTGTTTATCTTACCTAGATGTGAATATAGACATGTCTAATGTTAAACAAAGAACGATCATTTATTTCAGGGCAGGATATAGATCAGAATGTTTTTCCACTTTTCCATTTCTGGTGGGTTCTTTGAAATATTTCTGACTCTACTCAAGCACAGAAAATAATCTGCTACTGCTAAAGTTAGGGCAAAAGATATTCCATTTCACACCGTCAGTAGCTGAAAGTTCATGGGAATCAAAAGCTGCAAGGTTTCTTCATCAAGCTCTAAATCTGGCAAGTATGAAAGGAGGAATGATTTTATCCACAGAAGGGACTTTTCTAGACTTACATGGATTAATATTTCTTCAGCTACGTCATCTCTAAATGGCTTTGATCTTAAAATTCATCGTAATTATGCAAGTCTTGTGTTAGCTCAAAAGTCATATTTGAAGTTAGGGCTGGTACTTTGCTTCTAACCAATCAGTATGATGTTTTGAAAGAGATTAATCAGTCTCTTTCTGTGATGAGAAGACATTAGAAAATGTGTACAATATAGGATTTATTGCCACACTTGTTCCACGGCTGCAGCTTCTTTCTAAGTTTACTATTAAAAACTCATTCTTAACTCAATCTTAATGCTGGGAGATGTCACTGCAGATAAAGCAAATTTGACATGTATTTTTCCAGCAGCTTCTCGCAATATCATACTGTATTTGTATTCCTAACTTAACGGGTACAGAATTGCTTCAGTCACAGGACTTGAAAGTGTGTGAATTTGAAAAGGAAAGTTGAGATTAGGAAATAACTGTTGTGTTGAGCTACTTCAGTCCAGGCAGCTTTTTCTTTTCCAATGTCTTCCTGTAAGGTATTTGGCTGGACTGAGTTTTCATTTAGTCTGTTCCAAATTACCTGCTTTCTTTCTCAGGCACAAATATACAAGAGAAGGAGTTGCACATGCATATGATGATATGCATTTAGTCTGATGTTTTATTTGAAAGATAAATTTAGAATTAAAAGAGAGGATGGAAAGAAAGGATGTTTCCTGGAGAATCAGTGCACAAGGTAAAGAATACTCATTCAAACCTGTGTACAGTTCATCTCTAATAGTGGTTTCTTTACAAGGGCTTGGAATTATTTCATACCTTGTTCCAAAAAGGTGAATAGCTATTTTTTTTGTGCTCCTTGGCATGTGTGGTAGTTTTGCAGCTGGAACATCTTCCTCATATTTTTAAATAGATTAGTATGTTTCAAGAGAAAAAGTATTTCTTTTTAAAGAGCTATGGGAAAGACTGCAGCATTTCACTTTGTGAGTGCCTGTTTCTGTTTATGAACACAGACGATAAAATAGATTTTTGCATTTAAAGAGGGCTACCGCTAGGGGGAATAAGTAGTGCAAGGCTGAGAGTTCTCTCAAATTCTCTTCATCCAACTATTTTAGGTGATATAGCTCCTTTTTTAGTGGATACTGGAATGCAGAAAGTGTATAAAAGAATGGACTGGGCTTTTCCATTTGCAGTTTCTTGCAAATTAGTAGAGCAATTTCAAATTTGACTGTATCTACTGATACAAATTTGTTCATTCAGCATGAGCTTTCACTGAAGTCAGTATTGTGCTATGTAGGCAGAAGGCTCCTTAGTAATAAATAGGCTTTAATAGAAAATAGGTAATTTAATCTCTGTGTTGGATGAAATTGTTACAAACTAAATAGCCAGCTCAGCCTAGCTTTTATCTAGCATCCATGGATGAACTTCATAAAGCAAATGACTATTTTTTTAATAAATACCTTTATTTATGAATATATACAGGGTGTTTCAAAAAGGTGGAGCCAATTTGAAATCACTATATCTCTGCAACCACGAACCACGCATGAATGAAACTCTTACCACTAGAAAGGGCAAGGCATAGAGTTTCAAGGGATTACCGCTAGATAACTCATTAATCCATTTGTACATGTTTGTGTAACATGTTACCGCCTTGAAATATACTGCTTTGAAATTGGGTCCATCTTTTTGAAATACCCTGTACGTATTCACTTCATATGCGCAATGCGTATCAAATCAAAATGTATCTCTGCAGTCCTACTAACCTGCCCCTGCTGCCTTTTTCAGGGGAAATGGCAAAAACTGAACAAAATGCAGAATTAGATATGGTAGCGGTGGCCCTTGCATGAGTGGGCAGGAGGGGACAGACATTGCATATGTGTTCCCTGGCATAGCTGCCTGCTGGATGCAGAGCCAGGGGGAGATTGCTTCCTCTCTGCCCTCTAGTGCTCTTAATGATAGCTTATAAAAGACCCACTTTAGAGCATGCAATTTGTATTGTAAATGTACAAAACAAAAATTGGAAAAATTGAATATTTTAAACTCTACTGGGCTATTTGGTGTGTTGTAAACAAAACATGCCTATGTATGTGTGACACATCTCTCTGCGTGGGATTGCCCTTGCTGAGGCAGCCACACCAGGAGGAAAGATGTTTTCTCTGTGCATTGTTTCTGATGTCTTGCTATGCAACAGGCACATGGCGTGAACAGTGAGATATGTTCATGGCAAATTGCAGTCTGTTCGCCTGGTCCCACATTCTCTCCATGAATGGGCACCCTTGACTCCCATATAGCCCTGTGTTTGGGCAAGCACGGACATGCCCAAGGCTCAGAGTGAGATCAGCTTTAAGAGAGAAAATATTACAGGTTATCAGTCAATTATAAATTTGCACTCTTCTTCCTGGCGAGCAGTTACTCAGGGGTCTGGCTTTGACAAACAAGTTTTTGGGCTACAACACAACAGAAACCTGAAGTGCTTGTTTGCCATTAAAAGAGCTGTAATCAGTACATATTTGTATTTTATTGATGTGGATACTAGAACTGGGTCATTGTCTTGTTTTGTACAATTTAGAATCGTTCCTGTTAGTATATCCCCAAACTTATTTATTTACATGTTTTTCTTCCCTAGCAGCCTGTCACCAATTAACTGGCCTTACAGTCTGGCCTCCCTTCTGCCCTCTTGTCCCTTGAAGCCACTTTATCGTGGATGCTCCTTTGTAGTGAAGATCTGAAATCTGGAACTGCACTTACTGCAGCACAGACCACCTCTCTGTGTACATCAGATGTACAGGATTGATTTTGCTTTCATATTCTGCATGCCTAAGTATTTCATATACAAAAGCTAGTCTTGACTGCCATTATATTTGAACATTATGCTTCAGTTTGACCTCATTATACATAAGCCATTATACCTTCATTCTAGATGATGTGTGAAACTTTGCTTGTTTCAAATGAGAAACTTTTGGAGTAAATGGATACTTACTCAGATTTGGGCTTCTTTAAAGAAAGTGGGAACCTCATGCATGCAGCTAATGGTGGAGTCCATGGAGGAAGTTCCATGGAGGACCGTTTTTAAAATGTTGCCGTATTGTGGCTTTCTCACATCCATGAATGCTGGCTAAATATTTTAATGGTCTGCAGTTGGCCTACCCTCTGCTTTTGAGCTTCTCATTTTAGATGTTGCCTTTTCTCCCTTACTGGCTTTTAGGAATGTAGCTGGCTTTGCTGCCAGTTCTCTGTTGTGAGCAGATAACTTGGCAAAGTCTGCTTTCATGGACCATTCTTGAAATGGTGGCTTCTTGTACTGATACTTAGATGCCACTAAACTTACTAATGACAGTTCAATGTATATTGTGTCTTATATGCCATGATGTGGTAATTGATCTTTTGGTTAACATGCAGAGCCTCATAATAATTGTGTTTAGGGGAAAAAAAAAAAAAAAAAGTTGGATTTCACCAGCTGAACTGAAGAGAACAGTAATAATAATGTTTGATAATATGTATTGCGATGTGACTTAATGTTCTTCCAAACTTTAATACGTTCCACATACAAAAAGTAGTGCCTTAGGTTTAGCGGAGGGGTAAGCTATATTTTTACCATATTTTATTTTTTTAAGTCCTAACATTTCTAACGTTACTCAGATGTGTTTTAAGGTGATGAAATCAGTTGGGCAAGGGAAAGAGAAAATTAGAAGTTAGAAATCAGACAAGGTGTTCTGATTTGCTGGTGGCCGCTGGGCAAACCACCCCCTCGCAGCCTGCCCTGCTGGACATGTACAGGTGGCACAGGGAGGAACATGGAGCCTTGAAATGCTCCCCCATTAAACCTCAATTGAGATGACTTTAAATTACAAGAGCACTTGTGTCAGCACATGCTGTAGAGATTAATTAGAAGTTGTTTCTGTTTAATTTGTGGGATTATTTCTCCCCTCTCTTTCTTTACATCACGCTCTGGGAGCACATTGCTCCGTTGACCTATTAAAAACATTTTAATTTCCCAAGACTTTTGCACCTTATCTGCTGAGGGACTAGTCTGCTGCAGCACAGAGAGAGGGCAGAGCGAAGTCTCTTGGTGACTAAAGCGCTGTGAGGATTCAGTGAGTGAGTAGGACAACAGAAGCCTTGGGTCGTCTGTCTGTCTGCAGCGCAGTAAATTTTCCCAGTTGTCTGATACTAACCAACTCCTTCCCACCCAACCTCTGTCCCTCTCCTGTCAAAACACTGTTCCCTCCCCTTAGAAATACTCTGTGTTTGTTGTACGGGTGATACTTAATTTTAATGGTATCGCTAAAATGCATGAATAACAGAAGGAAATCTCTTATGATCTTTAACTGTTGTGTATTCTCATCTTTTCTTCTCCCCACACCATCTCACCTGTGTTCACCTTCCTTTGTTTGTGTTATGTCTATTTTAGATTGTAAGCTCCTCAAGGCAGGGAACTGATGCTTCTTGACTGTCTGTAAAGCACCTTTTACAACTGTGGTGCTCTTTGAAATATCAAATAATAATAAATATTAGAATCGATTCCCAATGAGTTAAAAGTTTTATTTGTTTTTAATGTTCTAGCAACAGCAAGGGCAGCAGGCCCGTATGACACCACGTAAGGAAGGTGCTCGGAGGACTGGGGGTGACAATGTAAGAACCTGTGTGTTGGTGGGCGAGCAGGGTTGCTGTTTGGCTCTCTGTCAATGTCTGACTGCTCTTGCCGACTGCTGTTGCCGATGTAACCTGTACAACCATCCTTCATTGCTTTCTCTCTCTGTTGTCTTTGATAGCAGCGTTCCCCTTACCAATTCCCTCATCATCATCACTCCCGTCTGATCTCCTCTCCGAGCAACTTTGAGCACATCTACCACATGACTGTTAATTCAGCCGAAAAATTCCTCTCTTACGATTCCATAAACCCTGCATTTTCCCCGCCTCCGCGCTCTGTCCTCGGTACTCCAGACTTAATGACTCTGAGGGTATGAACGGCTGAGTCAGGTGTTCACTCTACTAACACTGTGTGGTTTTCCTTTTGCCTGGCTATTAACATGGGAGAAAAACCCTTGTGAGCAGTTTCTTTGATTTTCTGTGGTCTTTTTGCAGCTCTGACATGCCAAGAAACAGATACTTCATCGCTTTAGAAAAAAGGGAAGAAGCATATGACAACTGGGCTGAACCTTTAGCTATGAGCATAGCATTTTTGATCACCAGGAAGGATGTGGGAATTTCAAATGACAAGTTCTCTGTTCCACAGGGTTCATCCTCGGCAGTCAGTGGCAGGACGCTGTGTATGGGGTCGCATTAGGAAAAGGTTCTGGATTCTGTCTGTGTTGGACCAGTCTTTCAAATTGCTCGTTCATGATGAAATCATGGAGTGTACAAGAATGTTTACACAGTACTGTACATAGATTGAGAGAGAGACAGGTTGTGCCTCAGTTTCTAGGTTAAAGTAAACAAGTGAAGTTAGAGTATGTACAAGCAAGACCAGAATTTAAAGATGGTAACTTGCCAATGTAGATCCTCTTAATCCTGGTAAGCAGGAGCTGAGGTAAGATACTGTTCTGTAGATATCCTTCCAACTGGAATGTAAACTGGAAGGGTAGAAGTGATCTTGTCTTTTTTGTTGTATTGTGCATCCTAGTCTGACTAGGTGGGGGTCGCTGGGTCCTGTGGTCACACAAGCCATCCAAAAACAGGCACACACATACGTGCTGTGCATTGTAATTGTGTGCTGCGCTGTAGCCTGCAGTTCTCCTGGGGACAGATTCGCAGATAAATCAGGAATAAACTATGAGGTAGAGGTGTGTGTCGGTGGTTGGTTGCTCAGGTTTTGTATGGGTCTGAGCCGTGTCTGTTGCTGTAATGGAAACGCTCCTGTTGGTTTCTGTGGCCTTCAGACACGCCTGGCAAACCTTCACTGCCAGGCTGCTTCAAGTGCCTTTGCATTGCTGTTCTAGATCTCTGTCACTGGGAAGATTTTTGGATCTATACCTGCATACAATACTAGAGCGAACGTAAAATGCAGGAAGAAAATTAATCTCTACTATATGGCTTCAAAACAAATTTGTACAGCTAAGCTTTGGTTATGTGTTGTGAAGTGCCAGTTGTCACAGCCATTAGTAATTAAAAAAATGAAGTTGCAGCATTTTGGAAAATGTGCCCTGTGATGACAGGTCTGTATTTACCCTGGCTTGTCTGGTAAGAAGAGAGATGCAAATGCACAAGAGGAATGTTCTATTAAAAAAAAAATAAAAATGTTAAGCCAAATTGAAATTTGTTTATCTCTTAGAAGATCATTATAGGGTCACTGAAGTTGTATTTCAGTTATGGCTTTAACAAAGTTTTTTTTAATCCAACTGTACTATACAATTTTCTATGTTTAATATGCAGTGATGCATCACCAGACTGTGACCCACCCTCTACCTTTCCTTTCTCATGTGAGTAGTCTTCCTGGGATCAGCAAGAAATGACCCCTGGTGTTTCAGACAATTAACTCTTAATTTTTACTTTAGGAGCATCCTTCATCTTAATATTGCAGCCTTCTAGCAAAAATCAGGAAAAAAACCAAAGTGGGCAACCTGGAGTGTTGAGTTCTTGAGCCTGTTAGCTCCTTGGAGCACTAGAGGTTTAGTCCTGTGTGAAGAAAAGCTCTTTGACTCCTTGGTGGCTTGAGGGTAGAACAGCTGTAAGCTGTATGGAAAGCAAGGCTGCGAATTTTGGTGTTGTGTGTGTCCAATCCCCGCTTTGTTTCTGGAGATTTTAGTGTGAGAAGGGCTAGTACTCCCTCCGAGGGGACTGTGGTAATGGAACCAAACAAGCATGGAATCCATAGGGGAATTGAAAAATGACCGATTAAAGTAGGCTTTTGGAGTCTATCGTATTATTTAATGGCAGAATTAAAAAGCTCAGGTTTATAATGTAGTGAACAGAAGGCTACTTAAAAACAGAAAACCCAAAACAACAAGGAGCAGCAGGATGGCCAGAGAAGCAGAGCTGAACAAGTCCCTGTGGGCGTTGTAACTGCTCAGTTGGCCCGTGTGGCTGTTCTGGCCCCACTCCTGAGCAGGCAGCGTGGGGGCCGTGGGTGCTCGGTGTCCCTGCGGAGCCGCCGGCGCAGCAGTGATTGCACGAACACAGACACAGCGCCGCAGCAGCTCCCGGCCCTCCTGGCAATGGACGCACTGAACTCATTGGGCCTTGCACCCTATTTCACAGTGATTCACTTTGCTCAGCAAGCAGCTTCTCTGCTGCTGATATTTCAGTTTTTTTTACTCTTCCCCCACCTTTCTCCATTCGGTTCAGCAGTGGGGTGAATTTCCCTGCTGGGATTTGAATTGTTGCTCTAAATGAGGGGTTTTTGTCTCTCTCTTCTAAGTAATGCAAGCTCAGGTTTCTTTTTTTTCCCCTTTGTTTTTAACTTGCTGCATTTTGCTGCTTTATAATTACTGCTAATAACTGCCATTTATTTTCCTTTGAATTCCCTTTCTGCATCATGTGCATATGACTTTCCAGGGGTTTTGGTCCAAAATGCCAGGGTCTCTGGCATGTGCTTATTTTATTTTTAGAACAAAGAACAGTGAAAGATTTGCTTTGTGGAGAAACTTTCTACAAGGAATTACATGGACTTTGCAAACTGAGGTCATGAAAAATAATCATCATTAGAATACACTATTAAAAGAAATGAGTCTCTTTCATGCACCCACTGGGTCCCTCCTTCCCGTGATGCCTGCGTGTTTGCAGTCGCTGATAAGGAGCTTTAATCACTTTATCATTAAACATAATTGTTCTCTTTGCAAAATGAGCCATTGTAGGTTTATACAAGTACTGAAGACCTTCCTTGCAGCTCCAGTGTACTAACCACATGTCTGCATGGTGCTGCCCTTGGCTTTCCTTCGTTTCTCAAAACACAGCAGTAGCTTATTCCTGAGCCCATTAGTTCTAGTTCCTCTGTGGATTGTCAGGGGAGCCTCCATGGTTTATGTACAGCCAGGATGCTCATACTCTCACCTGCAACTCACATTATTGTGTGGCGAAGGACACAGGGGCAGAAATTGAGTATTTTGTACTGCAAAGTAGGTTGGTTGTTCACATTTAAAAAAAAAAAAGAACAGGGCAAGGTAAACAAGAGACAGCAGTATGATCCTACAAATGATTTAACAGACTTTTTTAAGCCTTCAGGTATAAATCTTCATTGAGAATCGTGCAGCAATGGATAAGGAGACAATTAATTTATTTTTTTTTTATTGGTAAGGTCTCTGATTCTCTTTTGTTGGTGTTTGAGAGAGATCTGGGAACAGGAGGAGAGATTTCGATTCTTCCTTGTCTGTTGCATGTTAAAAATCAGGCATTTCTAGCCCACTGGGAGAATGAGAAGCAAAGGGTTAACTGTAAGAGCAAAGGGGTTTGTTAGAGCAGCGACTCTAAGGATCATGGTAAGGCTGCATTTAACAGCAGGTTGGTAACAATTATCTGAAAAAGTCTGAACTGTATCAAATCTGTTCCTACAAAGCCTCTATTTAATTATCCATTTTAAAATACAGGTAGAGAAATGAGTAGTAGCTGTGGGTCTCTGAAAAAATACCCTTGTGGGGGGTTGGAATCATTGTCTGGTCTGAATTTTCATAGTTTAAAAAGGCATTGCAATTGCAACTTGCTTTATATGTGGCTGCTTTATCTCAGAGTGAGGATGGGGAAATAATTATATATAAATAGGAAGAAATTAACAGTTATTGCAGGGGGTGTTTTGTAAAGTGGAAGTAAACTAAGTCTCAGAGCTACCTGTAGTTCTTTTCACATTCTGCATCTGTAAAGGTTCCCTAAACCTAATTTTAGTTAATGATGGTGACTTAGTAGTGCAAATCATGTTAGGAGCAGGATGAAGTCTCATAGAATCACAGAATTACTTAGGTTGGAAAAGACCTTTGAGATCGAGTCTAACCATTATTTAGCCAGAGATGAAATGATACACATGGGCAATAGAAAGTCCCTCTGTCCTAAGAAACCGACTCGTATACAGAAAGATGGGCTAAATAAGCTGAGAAGCCTTTTCCCCTTAGATCAACTGTGAGTTAACAGAAGCTGAAATAAAATCTCCCAGAACTCACCTCAAAGTGCTCTTTTCCCTTCTTTTAGTGACAACTTAGGTTTAAGGAACTACCATGTCCATGTAGAGAAATTGTGGTTTATTTCTTCCTTCAGTAAAGGACCACGTCAGTCCGGTAACTTACCAATTTAGAAAATCACACGGGATCTCAGGATGCAAAACAGGAGCGATAATCAAAATATGTAGAAAAACAGTGGCAGGTGCTCTGGTCATCTTTGAACGGGCTGAAAACAGGAGGCTGATTCTCACTTTGGCTGAACTGGTGTAGGTGTGGAGTAATGCTGTTAATACCTTTGGAATTAGATAAGTAAATGAAATACAGATTGATCCACTGTGTGTTCATAACTCTGCAGGCATTAGGGATTAACATGGTTATTGTATAAAGTTACACATGTATGGCCCAAACCATGGCATCAAAGAGAGTAATTTTAATAAGATCCTTGGAAGCCTGTGTTCAGAAAGAATGCATTATGCAATATGACTTATCTATAGCAGCTTAATGAGGCTTGCAAACCATCCTTTCAAGGAAATTCTTGAATTATTAGATATACTTTTTCAGTTGTCTGCATATGTCCATGTAATTCAACACTTCTCTGTCGCGTTGCCGTGTGCTTCCAGTCTCTGCACTAAACTGCAGAATATTATTTTGCGAATTTTGCTGACTTGCTGCCCAGATAATTCAGCTCTGGTAAGGTTGGGGTTTTAATGTATTTTGGGGCCTTCCTTCATAACATCCAAGGCTGAGCCGGCAGTCAATAAGTAAATATGTCATTGTGTGTGTCTGCATTGCAGAATCTTCGGCCTCAGGAAAGTCGGACCATGTTCAGTGGCTCTGTCAGTATCCCATCAATCACGAAATCGCGCACAGAACCGGGACGATCGATGAGTGCAAGCAGCGGGTTAGCAGCACGTAAGCAAACTACAGTGTTGCTTTGGGGTCTATGCACAAGTATTTTAGCAAAATGGTTGTCTGGAATTGCTTCTATCCGTATTGCCACTAGACAGGGTTTCCAGAAGGGATGGCTGACTGTGTTCCCATGGAGGGGAAGCACAGTATTTTAATCTTGCTTTCAAAGGAGCTCATGGATAAGCAGCTAGCACTTTTGAGAGCCCTACATTTGTAAGTTCTCAAATTTTTAAGACTGATGTCAGGATCAACATTACATTCTTATTCTTGGGACTGCTTTGCTGCTGCTTAAATGTTTTAAATCAGCAGCAAGTTGTTCACCGGTTCCATGCATCAATTTTGTTGCTGAACTGTGTAGAGCTCTTGATGCCTCTCTCGCTGCTAGTGCGAAGAGAAAGCAGTAGAAAACTGGCTGCTGGTGAGAAGAGTTGCATTGCATTGCAAACACCTTTCCTAGTGCTGCCTTTGTGTGCCAGAGTCAGCACAGTCACGTGTACCGAGACCAGGCAAGCGACTCGATAGTGGACCATGTGAAAACAGAGGCAAGACTGGTGTCCCAGCTTTTCTGGGTGTTTTCCCTTGCTGTGGCGCACATTGCGATTGTTGCACATTGGCCGCTGTTTGCAGAGTCTGTTTGCTGGGTCTGTACCTGCAAGTGTGCTGATGCTGACATGCCAAGGGAGGGACCAAGGGATCCCCAGGAAAAGCTGCAGCTGGCAGCAGACAGGGTAAAAGGCCAGGCAGCCTGCAAGCCATGAGCTGAGTATCTTGGGCCGTGCTGGAGGAAAGCAGAAGTACCCAGAGAAGCAGCTAACAACTTTTGAGTGCCTTGAGCGGGCGTCTGTAACGCAGTTTAATTCCTGCGCACGTTTTAGGATCGTCTGCACAAAACGGCAGTGCTTTGCGGAGGGAATTCTCAGGAGGTAGCTATGGAGCAAAGCGTCAGCCTATGGCATCGCCTTCAGATGGTTCCTTATCCTCTGGTGGCCTGGACCAAGGCAGCGATGCACCAACAAGGGACTATGAGCGAGAGGTGAGTGGCAGGAGAAAGGGGGGAAAATGTAAGTCTGTTGATAAAGATGAGGAAGTTAAATTCTGTCACACATTTGGCTACAAGTTTGGGAGATGTTGACAATTAAGACTTGGATTTCCTGTATTTCAAGCTATCCTGACAAAAGACTTTATTCAACTATCTCAACTCTGGTTCTGGTATTTAACATGCAGAAAATGTTCTCTGTGTTCCTTACCTGGAGCTACGTGGGTGGTGAGGCTCCCAAAAATACTGGCCCCATAGAGTAACAGCTTGATAGTGACCTGTGCACAGCATGAAGTGGTGATCTTCCTTCTGCTTTTTATTTGCAAAGATTCTCAGGCTATCTTAGCAACCATTTCACAGGAGAGACATTTTGTACTCAGAGTGCCTCTAGTTAACAAGGTAATTCAAGAATTATAATATAATAATTTCATGTAGAGCAGAACCTGGATTTATTAATTTGTATCCTGTGCAGAACAAAACTATAATTATGATAGGACTATAATCCTGCCCAGTGCTACTCAGTCCCTCCAACAAAGAATATTTTGCATGGGAGGGTTCAATCTGAACTTTGCCAGCAAAACTTCCCCAGCCTGTTTTCTTACCAAGAAGTGAAAAAAATTAAGAGATCACACAAGTACTGAATATATCCTTCCAGTTGAAGCTGGAAGGCAACTGTCAACCCAGTCTCAAGCTCAGACATAGTTGCATTCTGCTGTGCTCTGGAAAATCCAACTAAAGTAACTTGATAGGATGCTTTGAATTAATATCCTGAGAGTGACACAGAAGAGGTAGCTGTGGTGAAGCTCATACCAAAAAATCTCTCAGTTTAGTGCAAGAGTGTATCAGATCATAAGCTGTGAAAAGGCCAGAGGTGTTGTAGCTTCATGAACAACCTGACATTGCACACCCTGCTGACCAGGAGGCCCTCGGCAACATGCAGACTGCAAGAATCCCACGGGTGCTGTGTCCTTATGTCAGCATCAGCTATGCCTGCTGAAAGCAGAGTGATCTGACCACTTACTCTTAGGTCTCCTCAGACCAGGAAATTCTGAGCAAAATAATTCCTCGGTATTTTTAGACACAAGCAAAATACATGGAGGCCCTTGAATCCAGTCACCTGTTGCTCAGACACCCTCAGTGGCTCTCAAATTTACCTGGCCTTTTACTTACTGGTGTTCATCTGTGTCTTTTGGGCTGCAGGACTCTGACTCTCCAAGACACTCTACTGCATCGAACAGCTCCAACCTCAGCAGCCCTCCCAGTCCGGTTTCTCCTCACAAGACCAAGAGCCTCTCCCTGGAGAGCTCTGACCACGTGAGTTGGGACTCATGAACTGCTTCAGCATTCAGATTTGACATCACAGCAGCTTGCTGTCCCCATGGCTGTCCCCTTCACTTGCTCCAGTTCTCACCTTCATCATCCTAACCCGCCCCATTCCCTGTCTGAAAGCGATATGGGAGTGGGGTACAGAGGAAGGTAAAAGCTGGTTGTCTTCAGCACCGTTCGGCATTGCCTCACTTTCCCTTCCCCAGAACTGACAGCAGCGAACGAGCAAAGCTTAGGGTGTTGGTAAATATCAGATGCTGTGGATTTGTATTAGTATTGGTTTCATTTTTGTGGTTACAGCTGCTTTATTTTTAAAGACATATTTATCCCACCCCTCTTCCACTTCACAAAAAGTAGCTTAAGTAGACCAGACCAGTATCAACAAGAGAAAATTCAGAGGGATTTTGTTTCCATACAATAGCTCATTGTACTGTACAAAAGTAGCACAGAGACCCCTTCCCCTGCATGGGGAATGATCAGTATGTCAGAGGCACATAAAAGCTTTCAGCCACCACGTTTGAATGTCAATCTGATTGTCGCCAGCAAATCCTTATTGATTAAAATGATGCATATTTTACTACAGTACAGAGTTTAAATAAATACGCAGATGTTAGAGTAAAATACGTATGTATATATTCAAAGAAAAAAAAAAAGCATTGTGTATGCAGCAGAAGATGGATGCTTATTTAAGAGAGCCTTTAATTTAAGATTTGTGTTGTCCCTGTTTTCATGCTCGGTAATATACAGACTTGGAGGCCTGGCCTAAAACCTTTCGTAGGACAAATATTCCTTGTGCGTAGCGCTCGCTGCACTGCCGGGAGAGGTCCCTGCAGTGCTTTTGCAACATTTCTTTACTTCTGGCAGCAGCATAACTGAAGCTATAATTCCTACTTTCCTGTTCATCCCCATCCTTTGCAAAAATGACAACGATGGGAAAGCAACCCCTTGCCCCAAAATCCGAGGGCACCGGTGGGCCCGGCGGCTGCGCTGGTTTCTCGTGCGCCGGCGGTGCGGCTGAGGAGCCTCGCGGCGTGCCACAGTGGAGGTCCTTCAGGCAGCAAGGGAGCTCAGTGCAGCAGCGTTCAGCAGGAAAACTGTTTCCCTGCGTCAGTCTTTGACCAGGCTGAGCAGTCTTCCGCATCTCCTTGACCATCCCTCACCAGAGAACTGTTACCGTCGTTACCAAATACGAGTTGCTAATACACATCAGCCAAATGAGTGCCCTTAGCCAGCAGCTCGCTGTGGCTGGCTCTGCCGTCACTGTAGCAATGAAGAACCTTGAAGACTGACCTCACACTGTTCACACTGTGGTAGTCGAAGATGCCTCATCACCCACAACTGCCATGCTGGCAAGGTTGGTTTTCCTCTCTCTCCCCGACCCGTGCTTGTGGGTTTGTGCAATTTGCAGTTGTTTCTATGCGCTCACCTGCTGTTTGGTTCCAGTAGCAGGTAGGGTTGGAGGGCAGAAAGTATTGTGGTGAAAGACAGAGCCCGCTGAAGTATCAAAAGTAATTAAAAAGCTGAAGCTGGTCATGCAGTGAACAGAATAAAGCGAGAGACTGATGTACAAATGGATGGTAAGAGGAAGATGTCTCTTCTCTTTAGTTAGCAAGGCAGATGTGCTTTTCCTTTGGGAGTGCGTTCAAATGAGCCTCTCTTCTCAGTAGTGTTGTCGGTGGCTTTATACTATGACCATACTGAAACACATAAGGGCTTTTTGTATTTAGAATACTGGTTTTTGTGGGTTTTGGAAGCTTGTTATGGCTCTTACTAAACCATTCCATGTTCTTGCAGTACTCAGCAGTATATAGTGTTTCACCCACACAGAGGTGTTAGGAGTTTTCCAGTTTCTGTCTTCCCTACTGGAAGTTATAGCTCATGTACAGTGATTTCCAGGTGTGATCTAAATGTGAAATAGGGAGTGAGGCACACAGATCATTTAATCATGCTGGGTCTCCTAGGTAAGATTTTCACTCTGAATCAAGAGGCTTGTCCAAGTTTAAGCTCATTCAATGCTATTTTTGGGACAAGAATTCAAGAATTTTATATAAGAAACCATCATATCAAAAGCCTGTCTCTCTCCTGTTTGGGTTTTTCAGGGTAGCAAGCTGGTTGTGTTGTCTTCACTTCAAAGCTACTACTTTTGCAAGCCTGGCATTTAATGATAAAAGCTTTTGCAAAAGGCTAAGCACTTGAAATTAATTCCTACCAGAATAGTTGTCAGTGTTTCTGAGGGACAGATAGGCAGGGTGTTATTGGCATTATTAAAATTCCACATCAGCTTCTTTTTAAAGGCTGCATATTGCTTCAAGTATAGCCACTGCTTTTTCCCCACAATTCCCTCCTGTTGGTGTAACACGTCCACACACTTTTCAAAGCCTTTGCAGACTAGTTTTGTATTTACTGTGTGTTGTATTTAAACATTAATCTTGTTTTGATGTTGAGAGAGGGCATTTAAAGAGCGGTCATTTAAGCTGGAGCAGCCTATGTGACAGTCCCCTGAGAGTGGGTCACAGGATCGTATTGGTAGTTTTTTTGCAGTGGGGCTAATGCTCTGTCTGAAAACAGAACCCAGAGAGTCACGACACAGCAAACAATTAAATCAAGTAAACCCCCATGTTTACTCTGTTACGGTGCCTACAAGCTATTGATATCAGAACCTGGCATTTTCAGGCAGTGTAGGTCAGCTGTGTTACACAACTGAGCTCCAGAGGATGAGAGCACCACAGGCCTACACTGTTTGTACACCACAATTTCTAAGCCTTGGCAAGTCTCCTTTAGGATTATTGTATTTAATCATTAGTTTGGTACTGTGCATTTTTATACGCGTATGTTCAAAAGAGAAGCAGCAACTGTTCTCTCAGTTGAAAAGCAAATGACCACATCACTTATTTGAAAAGAAAAATTGTCGTAGGACTTGAATAGTTTGGGATATTTGGGGACCATTTGATTATACACGTAATTTTAAACCACACTCATCTTTTTTTGTTGGTATGAACACTGAAAAAAACGCATACTATAGCTGAGCTTTTTAAATACTCATTGGGCTAGGGAAAGTAACTTGGTCATTTGAACTGTAAGACTCTTGACTGGTATCTCTCAGACAGTTGTCTCTTAGGGTTTGATGTTTGCTGCTGCGCACTGTAGCATCGCTTCAACGCCACAGTGAGAGAGAGGGCTGCGTTTTCTTCAGGGAGCTTCCAATCTCCCACTGTGTTTCTGACCGTAGCATCTGTTCTCTGTACACAGTCTGTATCTAGCTGATTTTTTCCTTTTGGCTGAGACTGAAGGTGTTTGCATTTTTGACGCTGCTTAATCATATGGCTTGTTGGGTTTTTGCATTTTTTTTTTCTTCTCTTTCAATGGCAACAAAGGATCTGAACAGATTCAGGCAGCTACTAAGGATTCCAGGTTATAGAATGAATAAGGTTTGGTAAGTAGTTTTCCCCTGCACGTGTGCGCACACGGGTATGTGGCTTCCTTCCACATTTCATAACCCCAAAGCAGGGTTATAGCACTCTCTTCTCTGATGCCTTTGACCTGTAGAAGACAGCTGGTGGTTTCAAAAAAAACACAACATTCCTGAGGCTGTGGTGAAGTAGTTGCTTTTTTCCCCTCAGTTAGTTGCTGTGGCTTGCTATGAATGTACATTTTGCCCATTCTAATGAGTGAGTTTCAAAACTGAGTCAGGAATGTTACCTTTTTTATTCTCCTAAAATTACAAGCCAGGTGTGTTATTCTCAGGTATATGGCAGAGGGAAGTTAAGGGTCTTGTCATAAGAAAAAAAGGGTCCACAAAGCATAGAGTATTTATAGAAATGTAGTTAAACTGCGCCTAAGTGGTTCACACAGTATCAGCCTTTCAAAGCAACACAGTTGAAATATTAACACAGAAAGAGATTCTGGCACCGTATTGTTTTGCATGGCCAGACCCTGAATGACAGGACAAACATGCTCTTGGGTGGAAGAAGGGTGTATTTTCCATTTTATGCAAGCTGTTTAGTTTTAAATGACTTCATTAAGGGTAAAATTTCTTGCAGTGGAAGTACCCACACCTCCTGAGCCTTAGTCTGAGAATCGAAGTGGCACATAGTAGCTTCTGCTGTGTTGGGTTTTTTTGATACTGGGAGTCAGTTCCATGGAGTAAATGGGACAACCTTCTGCACTAACACAAACTGCACCCTTGCGTGGGCTGTGTGTTCACACTGTATTTGATGCACCCCCCCCCAGAAACCGCTCTGCTGCAGGCTTCCCAGCCTAAATTCCAACTCCACTTTGTCTTTCATTCCAGCTGCAGCTCAGTACAACCTCTTTTCATTCCACATTTAAGAAAGTCTCATCCACAGGGAAGAAATCCACAAACCAACCAGTGTTGGTATTTCAGAGCAATTATACCTGCCTTTTTATGTATGACAGTTTCATATCATTTATTTTTAAAATACGTTTTTTAGGTTTTTTCATTGTAATATTATTGTACAGTTTTGCATGGCATAGATGTAATCACTTTTTTTTTTTGTTTTAGAGTATAAAAGCTGACAAGTGTGCGTGTGGGGGAAAGATTCTGCTTTTTGCCTCTTCTCACTTTTATGTTTAATGCCCTCAGTGTTGTAGGGGACATTGTAAGAGATTCTCTGCTACAGAACAATGATGTAGATTCTTTTGCACAGAAATATTTAAGGTGGAAAAGTCAACAATGTAAAAATGACTTACCACCAATATTTTATGTTGGTAACACACTTAATATTAACCTACTTTGATGTACTGCAATAAAACAGGGAACTGTTAGAAATGCAGATGTTTTGTCTTTTTTTCTACCTCCCCATGTTAAGCTTCGAGGAAGAACTGGAAGGGGGAATAATGGCATTCTTGAAGATAAAACCAGCATGTTGTAACGTATCTGCACAAGTGCAGAGCAGGAAGAAGAGGAATATAGGAGAAAAATCAACATCGCTCTAAGAGCTCTGAGAAAAAAAATACCAGAACCTTTTTGAAAATTTGAAGTCAAGCTACCTTACACTTTAGTATATTGGACTTCATCAACTAGAGTTTTCTTAACCTTTTTTTAGGTCATCTGTCCTGTGTCAGTATTTGTAGTCATTGTTTCTGATGTTCCTCCTTCATGTAGTTACGCATCAAAGGTTTCGGCTGAGGTTATTGCTGAGCCACCATCAAATTGATGTAAGTGCCTTTTGAAATGCCTGTGAGGTTTTGCATGTGCTCCAACCCTTTCACATCTTCCAGCAGCTCCTCACAGGCCAGTCTGGGAGTTTCTGTGCACCAGGGTTTGTTAGTGGAGGCCTGGCTTTGAGTACCTGCTTCAGACGGCCACCTGCAGCAGGAGTGCAGGACTCTGGTAACAGGAGACACAGGATCCATAACAGCAACGACCACCAGCAATCCCCCCTAGGAGCACTTCTTACATGGCCACAGAAATGTCTGACCCTGTCCCTCTCCTTCAGTCAAAATTATTACTTTCTCAGCCCCCTGTTTAGCTTATGTGGAGCTCATCCCAGCTGTTTCCTGTGCTCAGACTTGTATATTTTTTATTTCACCAAGTTCCTGCTGCACCACCACAGCTGTGAAGGTCTTGGGAAATGGGCCTTCTATTGTCAAGGGATTTGGACATTAGAAAAGCAGCTTTCTGTTCAGCTCCTCAGCATTAGTTTTCTGTCTTGATGCAGCAAGCAGGTTACCTAAAGAAAGAAGATATGAATATCACTGCTGATGTTCATGATGATTTAAGGCTGAATCTTGATTCTTTAGAATGGAAAATCCCCATCCTCAGAGCAGCAGATTCAGGCTCCAGCTTGCCTCAGGGAACACTGAGCCATTTTCTGCAAGAGGATTTTTCTGAGACTTAGAAGCTTGCTGCAGCAGTGTTCATATCCTCAACCTACATGTGTAGCTCAAGCACATGCACCACCTGGCACAAAGCAAGGAACAGTGCTGAAGGGTTCTCATTCATCAAAAATGTCATGACTTCTGTGACTTGAAGCCAGAGCCGTGTTTCTTGCCCACTTTTTCTCCGCAGCTGTTACTTTTACTGACATGCAGTTCTTTGTGTCACTCATCTCTCTGGACAAAACTGTAGAAATTATTAAAGCTTTTAGAACATACACAAAAGGCCAGAAGAAATTAAGGACCAAGTGCTGTAATCAGCTCTCCTAATAAAGGAACATCTTACCTTGTGCAAGTTGCTATCATCCTTTAGGTAAAGGCAAAACAACTCCTCACTGTTCAGCTTGATGTTACTCTTTAATAATACACTCCCTTTCAAAGGAAGGGAAATGTTTGCCAAGCTGAACACCGCTGCCCCAGCAGCATTATACAAAGAATCTGTGATCACATGAACACGCACATACCCATCTCACCTAGTTGTGCTCTTTTGAGTTGCTTTGCAGGTTCTCTGAACATACTGGGTCTGAATCTTCAGTTTCAGAAATTTTGCTCTGAACCTCACATAATCCAATTCCCTTGTCAGCTTTTTATACTTCACTTTTTAACAAACATCATACACATTTAACATCTCAAACAATTCTTGTTTTTACACTTGCAAGGTCTAAATCCAAAGGAGAAAAAACAGTGTCTATCAGAACCCAAAACAAGGAACCTTACTCTGAGTGTACAAAACAGCTTAATGCAAAAGAAAATTTTTCACTGAACAGCAGAGTTCACTCTTCTCAAATGAATAACCAGATAGCTACTTTCAGTTTAACTAAACAGTACTGGATACTTCTCAACCAAGTCTTAAAGGAAGCAGCTTATATGTTTATGATCTTGGAAGAAAGGTAATAAAATAATCCTTTGTCCTATTTCACAAAGGTCCCTCCTGAGAGAGACCATTTATTCACTTACCTGTTCACCTCTGGAAGTGTCAGCAATCAAGTGTTTCTTATGTACTGTGGTTTAAGATCATAAAACCTCCGTATGGGCTGTGTTAACTGAGTAGAACCAACTGAGCCTGCTTGCTGAATATCTGGGCACCTGCCCAATATGGACATCTGCCTTATGAGCACCATGGAAGCATCAACTCCAACAGCCCCTCCTTCTTCACAAGTGGAGGAAAGGCAAAAAGACCTGTGTCCAGAGTCATTAAAACCAAGGAAGACAAGAAAAAAAAACAGGGATGTTCATGGCCAGACAGCTGTTCAGGCTGATGTCCCTCTGGCTCCTGGTGAAACTGTCACCATCACTTTTAGCACTAGTGACAGAGCTGCAATGGAACGCTGCAAGAAGAAACAGGCCACAAAGAGCTGGCTTTGAAGGGTGGTAGCAATTCTTTGAGCAAACAACTGCAACAAGAAGAGACTTGGAAACTGCTGCTCCTGCTCAACTCCTGTTTATCCCAGGACATAGTTCACTTGGCTATTCATTACTGCACCAGAAGATGAAAAAAACGCAGGCAGAAGGCCCACCGCACAAGCACTTTTTTATTGAAATCAGGAAGTCGTACAGGTACAGGCTCGTACAAAAAAAAATATCTAAGAAAGTAAATTTCCTACCTTGACTCCAATAGTTTAAAACTGTGCATCTGGTTTTAAATGTGTGACATTTCAGCGAAAGCTGGAAATGCTCATGAGAGACGCTAACGTTTGTCTGCCTTGCCGTAAGTTCTGCATTACAAGAAAAGAGAGAGAAGACAGACAGACTAAGTTCTTGGTTTGGAGTCCAGCTAGCAATTGGTGTCAGAGCTGTAGCTTCTCTGACTCGCCCTCAGGGAAGCTGATACCTACCAGACAGTGAAGAATCCCACTACTTGTGCTCACATATAGCTCTGTTGATTACATATTTGACTCCCAGAACCCAGATGGGTTGGGTGAGTGTACATGTGTGTTTAAAACAGATTGGCACTCAAGTCGCAGATTGCTTTAAAATATATCCTATGTTTAGCTTGCAAGCCAAAAAGAGGCAGAAAGCATAATACTTCACCCTATGTACACACACGCTCCCCTTGCGTTAAACAGTGTCAGTAAAATCCAGGAGGGTTCTTCGACTGCCACCACTTGACTTACAAAAATGGGGGGGAAGGTGCTAAATGTGTCTGTGTAGGGAACACCTTAGTATTTTCTTCTAAAATTCACAGTATGAAAACTACTTGAATTCCACCTTAGCACAACGAGGACAGGTTTTTAAAAAACAATTTCTGAAGAATAACAAACAGGTTTTAATATTAAATTCTGAGCTTCTCCTCCTTCCCCTACTTGATATAAAACCCAGTTGATACGCAGCCACCATCACAATGTGAAAAATGCATTCAAGGTAGTTGGCTGGAGCCTTGAACAGTACAGAAGCAGTCAAGAAGATAGTTTCCTGCAAGCTGCAGACTGTACCGGCAGTCAGTGTGGGATAAACGCAGCATGAAAGAACAGCCTTGTCCTTGTGAAATGCACACTTGGCTTCCAGGGCACAGGCTGCTGCATCTCAAGAGGATGGAGAGCTGGGGTGGAACGCATGGGAGGCTACAACGCTCTCTGCAAAGCTCAGATGAACTGCGCCCTCAGAACAAGAGGTGTTAGTTCATTCTTACTAATCCTCTGGCTTCTTGCCCCTACTGCTCCAATATTTGCTATATGCCTCTTGGAACATGTTTTTGCAGGGAATTTTGGCCTTCAGTTTGGTGCAGATAAGGAAGGAACCCCCCATCTTCCGATGAAGAGAATAGGTCTCCTCGGGTGGAGGGACAAGCCGATGCTTCAGCATGACTGGGATTAAACCATGGATCTTTTCAGTGGTGCTTTGGCTGCCGAAATCAAAAGGTTCCTCAGACGCAAAAGCCTCTCCCAGGATGAGGACAGCATTTAAGTGGGCATCTTCCATTTCCTGCCCAAAAGGAAAGAGGCATAAATAACATCACTGGCCATTTTAACCACCAGGGAGGAAAAGGAGAAATACTAATGCTAACAGCAGCAGCTCAGGAGAAATACCCAACCATACCCACAAAGGTAACCTCCAGCCCCCAACAGACTGATGAACATCTGGTCAGTACAGTTTCAAGAAACTCAACCTTCCAGAAGACCATCCACCCAGTCACAACATTTCAGCAGTCATGACCACCTGCTGGGTCTTGCTGGAAGAGAAGGAGGGACAGTGGTTTTGGGGGTAGCTGTATCATCAGTACTGCTCCTGCTCCCAAAAGGGAGAGAACAGAACAAAAGTCAAACTATTTGCCCTCATCCTTTGTCAACAGGGCTTTCAGACCAACATTGGCTTTTACCACATCAAGAAATCTGGGCAAGTCCACAGACCCACAACATACTTATCACTAGCCACTGCAAAAGCAGATCCTCTGCTCCATACCTTGACTTCATAGCCAGTAAGGAACCCCATTTCAATGGACTTCTTCAGTACTCTCTCTCTGTCCATGTCAGCAGCTGCCTTGATTACCTAAACGGGAAGAACACTTTCAGGAGAGCGAGGGGATGACTGAAAAAGGTGTTGAGCACAAGACTACTACGTGGGCTACCGTGTGCACGTGCTGCCTGCTTGCTTCATTCCTTCTGCCCACAGCTTCAGGGCTCTGCACATTGGCCAGTTTAAGAGCCACTGGCAAAAACATACAGCTGCTGGCTCTCCAAAGCTCTTCCCAGTATGGCTACATATAGCCCAGACAATTTAAGGAACATAAAAAAAGTTACACTAATCAATCAGCTCCCTCCCCCAGCAAAACAGTGGAGCCAACTGTGAGAAGCTTGAGGTGATGTCTCCTGGCCCCTGCACTTTGATTATCAAGTGCAGAACACAGTGATCACAAAGGCAGCATATATGACTTCACATTAATTCATAAGCCTGTAAACCAAGCTAGAAATCACAGGAAGAGACAGTGAACAGGACAAGCAATTCCTGTGTACCCTCACTGAAAAAACAACCAAACAACAAACAACACTGAGTTACAAGCACTCTGATATGCTCTGCTGCCTGAGTCTCCCAGTAAGCAACAGGACAGCTCTCCACATTTGTCATGCAATTTAAACATCTGAACTCAGATGGCCAGCAGCTTGCAGCAGACATGCAGAAAGCTGTGGTAAGGATGAAACAGGAACAGAGATCTCTCTTCCCTCCTGCCCTGCTTCACTACGCACACAGAGTGGGTTCAAGCACAACGTGATACAGCTATGAGATGATAAGCAGAATTTTGCAAATATTTTAAGACTTCCCCCAGTGCAGCACTCTAGGGCACAATGCAAATCCTCACCTCAATGTAGACATCTGTGAACTTCTCATCAAACCCTCGTGTTGCTCCAAAGTCCAGCAGGGCCACCTGGAAATGAACAAACCCATCTGTACATCAGCATCAACCACTTGAGTAGAGCCTGACCCTAAGACGGCTCCTGATGTCTTCATTCCTCTCAGTTGGCTGGAGAGCCTTTCCACTGCAGCTCCACTCCCCCCAACTCCTTTATTTCCTGACAGCAGCACAAACATTTGCACGAGTTCATGGCAGAGGAGCTGTGGCCTGTGCTCACATTGTCACACCTGCTCAGCTGGTAACGCTGCTCAGGCTTTTCACCTGGGGACAGAGCAGTTCCAAACCTTTTCCCAACACTTTCCAACATAGACCTCAGGGATGAACAAGCAATTACATCTGACCTGCAGGGCACAAGCAAGCAGCCAAACCAACAAAGAGCACATTTGCAATTGCTTCCCCAGGCACCCTTATCTACAGCACAGCACAAGACAAGAGTATTCAGCAAGAGTCCTTGGCTCAGGTGTGCCCTGGTAGAGCACTGCCAGCTGCAAAACAGACCCTGAGGCGACAGCAGTAGCTGTACCTGGATCTAAGGCCAAACACAGGCAGCCAGCCAGACTTACAGAAGCCCTGCTCTCTACCAAGACCAAGTGAAGACAAGTGGCAAAGGGACAGGCTTCACTGTCCTATCTCAAGTCTCAAGGACAAATCTGAGAGAATCTCATTAAGGGCTCATTAAATTCTGGGAGCTGGGGAATAATCAAAAGCTGGTGAAAACTGGCTCTTGTACAGGCAGAATAGCAGCTCTTAGGCTTACCTTGTGCAACTCTGGGTCATAGAAGAAGTTTGACCAGTTTGGGTCAGTCTGCATGTACCTGAACTCAAACAGCTCCCGCAGACACAGGACCAGGATGTTGTGACAGATCTTGAAAAGCAAGGAGAGAAAGCAGCAAGTCAGGAGGGCAGGAAGCCCTACTCATATACATCATTTACAGCAGGCATTAGCAAACAGGGAACACATCGCCACGCTGGCAGGAACTACCTGCTCCATCCTGCAAAACTCCTGCAGAGATGAGAGCGCTTCTCAGCAACTCCCAGCCCACACCTGCCATGGGACATCCTTAGCAGACAGCACAGATGCCATGCAAGTTGGACATCAGCCTGAGCTGTAGTTCATATCAGCCCCGGGATGTGCCTCCAGAGAGGAGGCTGCCGTGTATGTGGCAGCTGAGAACAGCAGGTTCCAGGGGTCAACCCACCGCATGTGTTATCTGTGTCCCAGTCCTGCCTTTCACCTTCCCAGCTTTGACTACCCATTTGGTTGTTGCTTTGAGAGCAAAGGAACATCCTCACAGTGCCAGGAGGGATCCAAAAGCAGAGGTGGGGGAGGCCAGCAGAGAATTACAGCCTATCCTGGTGGGAAGTCCTGCAGAAGCCTGGCCAGAATGAAGCCAAGGCAGCTCAGGAGAAATGAGATGCAGTTCCAGGGCATTTTAAGTTGAAAGATTAAAGCAGCTAAAGAGGAGAGTCTCTTCCTGTAAAGCTGCTCAACAACCTACAGAACTAGGTCCAAACCATTATTGAAAGGGGGCTTCACTAGATACAAACACCCACTGTGTACTCCTCAGCCAAGTCTTCTGCTGGACTCAGCACTGACCCAGCTTGAAGGAGGAGCAGCAGAGCAACACCAGGGGACTGCCAGGCATGGGGAAGGAAGAGCAGCAGTCCCAGAAGAACCCCCTGCTGAATTACATACTACAGCAGAGCTTTTTTGTGAGGATATTCAAGCTGGAGCCTGTTCAGCAGAAGAAACACCAGCCTCATTCTGCCTCTCTTCAGTTTCTGCAAAGCTGAGTGAAACATCTAAGAGGGAGGGAAGAGAGCACCAAATGCAAGCCAGGCCCCAGACCCTACTAGAGGACACTGCCATTTGGGGCAGAAGGCTGTGCGTCAGATAGGCCAGTCACTAATAGGAAAGACAGGCTGCTCTCCTGCAGCAACACCCCACCTCACAGCCTTTTAAAAGCAGCCCTGGTGATACAGCAGCTCATCAGCAGGGACAAGTCCTACAAACTGACAGCTCAGAGGTCACAGGCAGCCAGCTCTGCCATAGCTTTGTGTCCAGTGTGACACCAAGATCTGTTTATCTAGAGGAACGTAACTCTGCCCTCTTCTGCAGTGACCAGCTGACAGCTCACACCAAGACAAAAACAACAACAACAAAAAAATCCAAATACCAGGACAGTTATTTCTGCTGCTAGAACAGCTGCTTGTCCCACCACAGCACTCCAATCCCTTGCTATATTCAGCATCAACGCCCACCCATCGCCACATCCCCCCTCCTTTTTACCAAGAGGTACTTTTCCAGCAGCCCTGCGCAGCACAGGTCAGTCCCACAGGAGACAAATCCCACATCCTTGCACAACGGCAGATGATTCTGCACTCCTGCCCAAAGGAGCAGTTGCAGAACAAGACCCCTTTTCCCTAGCTGACAATCCCTCCCAATCTCAAGGTCATCTGAGAGAGAAACAGGGCATATAGGAAATACGCAGCAAGGCTACCTGCCCTTCAGCCACCCTTGCCATTCACCCCTCCAACCCCTCCCTGCTGAATGCTGGCACCTGCACGTCCTAGACCAGCCTGAGGAGACTCCAACGTCACTGCCAAATTCCCTACACAAAAATCTTCCGACAAGCTCCAGACAGTCTCCAGCTCCAGCCCTGCTTTGCACTGTTTGGGTATGGCATTCCACAAAGCGCTCCCTGGCCCAGCAGTGCCCAGGCAGGCCGAGCAGGATGCTCTGGTGAGGGAAGAAGACAGAACACCCCACAGTACCTCATTTCGAATCTCCTGGCTCAGCCCTACACCTTGATCCAAGGGGAAGCCAGACACCAGCTCTGTGGTCAGGACGTGCTTGCTGCACAGCTCATCCACTACTCTCGGGATGTAAAAGAAAGGATGGTCTTTCAGCAGCTCCCTGGGGGATACAGAAAGGAGAGGAAAAGGTTAGCAACACTGAGAGCAGCCAGGCCTCTCCCCAACAAAGTGGTAATTCTAGGGGGCAGCTCAGGCCACAAACACCGATTGTTCCCCTGTGCTACATCCCAAGGCATGGCATTCATCTCCCCACTGTCCCTGAGGTTAAACAACCTCTCCTGTGTTTCACACACACAGACCAGACAGGAAGGGTTGAAGGCAATGGCATGAACATACTGGAATTTCTTTGCGCAGGCAGCTTCTCTCTCATAGTCACACTCCAGGGCCAGCTCTCTGCTCAGGACTTCAATCAAATGCTCAGGGAACAAACCTGAAAGACAGCAGAGAAGCAAATAGGCTTAGCAAAAAAGGAGCCCCTCAGGCTAAGCTTTCCAGAGCTGCAGCTGAGCAGCAACCTGCTGCCCAGCCAGCTCTGAGCTGAAGAGTAAGTACAAGAGGCCCTAGAGAGCCAAGGCGTATTTCCAAATAGATACAGGTTCTGCAGGCAATCCTGGGTCAAGGCTACACAGCTGCTCCTAAAGCAAGGCACATCCACACTGTTCTTGCACAGCAGAGCTCCATCCTCCCCCGGCTCCCACTCCACAGCCCAAGCTGTCCGTTTCTGAGCAGAAACACACACCAAGGAACAGAAGCACCCAAACACTAGCCTGGGCAAAAGCAGCTAAAAAGGCTCCAAGCCATGTCTGCCTGCAACTACGAACAGGCACCACTAGGTGAAAACAGTCAGTGTGACTAAGGCAGGGAACTGCAGCAGCACATAGCCAGAGCATGAGTTGCCAAGTCCCATCTTCTCAGTTTGGAGCTGGAAAACCAAACTACTTCTTGGGCCAAAGCTGGGACTGTAGCAGCCTCTGGAGGGCCCTACCCAGCCACCACAGAGAGCAGTCACAGGTTTTGTCAGCAGCCAGCCTGATTTTAAAGCAGTATTTGTACAGTCCCATTAAGATGTACAGCTGCTGCAGGCAGATATTTGGAAAAAGGAGTAGCAAGCCTTGCATTCCCTGTGGGGAAAGGGGACTTATCTGTGTGCTGGGACACTGAGCAAGCTCTATGCCTAGAAGTTCTCCACCTCTCCACAACTTTGTGAAGAACAGAGAATGACTAGGAAGAGCAGAGAATGGCAGGCAGAGGGTTGCAGGAAACAGAGAAGAATGGGTTCTGCCAAACGTACCAGAAAATAAGAGCGACAAAGCAAAACTACCTGACATGAACAGCACCCATGCTTCATGCCTAGGAAGCCATCAAAACTAAGTATACCCAGACACTATACTTTGCCAAGAGTCCCTGTGGATTGCACAGAGATGAGTACACATTATCATGGCCCGGAAAAACTAACAGAGCTGCACTTCCCACCCCAGTGGGACAGGCACGTGCCCAGCAAAGGCAGTGGCAGCTCCGCAGCAGGAGAGAGGAGCAGGGCAGGGCTCCCCAAATTGGCCTTGCACCTGCTGCCTACACATCCACTACTACTGCTTTCTGCAGATCTGCTCCTGGGCAGACTCAGCAATTCTCAGGTCCTTTTCACTGTTTCCTTGAAGCTGTTTCCTCTCTCTCCAGTCTATAGAGAACAGTTTGCAGTGCGCTGCTTGGAAGAGGTTGGCAGAACCCAACGTGTGCCAGCAGGAACACAGAGCCTGCCAAGGGTCTGTGCCTTTTTACCTTCAGGGAGAATATTGCTCATGTTCAGGACGGTCATCAGGTTGTTAACGTCACTGTTGATGCTCTGGGCAACTCCAGGGTACTGCAGGACAGAATGAGAGAGGTCCGTGGTGAGACCAGATGACCAAGTTGTACAGGGTAAGATAAAAACATCTTCCAGCTCAACATCCACTGACCCTCACAACACAGCCACCTACAGCCTGGCAATGAACCAGGGCATAGCTGAGCCACACACCCCTCTAAAACCCGATTTAAAGCCCAGCATCTAAAATGGGGGACAGAGAGACAGGCTAAGATGCATCTCCTTGCGAGCAAAATGGCCTGCCAGGTCCTCTGACAGTGACTCTTCCAACAGATGAAAGGTTCTCAAACACAAAAGTCTCACTACTCATATGGCAGTCGGTCATGCACCAACCACAGCTGAAAGGACATGCCACTGACAGCCACCAAGCGTTTCATCCACAGCAAGAGGGCAAGTGGTGAGGCCCTCAGCCCAGTCCTGGCAAAGGCACCTCCTTCTGTTCTTTCTCAAAAAGGGAACCAGCCTACCCTGCTGTGGAGCAGAACATTTCCTGGTGCCAGAGTTCACTTTCCATTGCTTTTACCTTGGCCTAACTTCAGAGAGTAGTTTGGAGACAAATGGTTTGAGAAGACAACACCAGTGCCCATCCATATTGTTTCTAAAATCTCCCCATGTTACCAAATACACCAACCAGACAACCAGCTTTGCCTCGGACCCCACTCACTCACCGATGGATCTCACTCCTTTGGATTATAAACCACATATACGGGGCTTTCAGCTCCAGACCTCAACTCTGTTAAAAATACCTCCTTGAAGCTGCTGACAGCTTTAGTGTGAGCTGGTGAATATGCTCCTGCATCGTCAGACTGCCACTGCTCAACAGTCAGTGCCTGCTTGTCACTTAAAACTTCTTTGACCTTTGGGTTGTGATCAGAAAGGGACACGTGACATGTGCAGGTCCCAAAGAGGGGGCTGGCCTATGGAGCAGGTAGGACCCTCACACACAGCTCCAGAAGTACAAGCAGCCCCTCACCACCATTATCCACACATGTCACTGATACACCTGTGAGATGTCTCCTGCTCATCTGGAGTCAGAAACTGGCTCAAGCTGCAAAACCTTTTCTGTCCCTTCCTTCTGCCTGCACTAGGTAAGATAGTGCTGCACCCAAGTTGTCACTTGCATTAAAATGTTTCTTACATGTCCAGCAGTAAACATATTTATGCAGCTTCCCTGCCCTTCTATGGGGCACAGACAAGAGACGAGGTTGGTCTGTAAAGCCCACCTGGATTTTCATGGCAACTTCTTTCCCGTTTTTCAAGCGTGCCAGGTGGACCTGACCGATTGAAGCAGCAGCAAAGGGGCGTTCTTCAAAGGACTCCAGTTTATCCCTCCAGTTGGGGCCAAGATCATTGTTCAGAGTTTTCTACAAATAAAAAGCAAGCATCAGAGTATGTGAAACAGAGATTTAAAGATTTTTTGCTAGTGGAAACTGCACTCCTCTGAGGTGACTCACACAGCCTATGGCACTTCTGAGTAGCTAGACCCTGCTTTCTAGACTGTCCCCACTTCCCCATCATTGCAGACCATCATGAGGAGTGGTCCAGCCAGCAGTGTTTCCCCAGCACCCAACAGATGCTGATCAGATCTGTGTGACGCTCTGTTGCTCCTGCCTAAAGGGCAGAGATCTTGAACACAAACACTGCTGCCTTAGCAATACAAAAGTCCCCTTCTTGGTGCCACTTGTTATCTTCCAGAAAATGAGCAAGGAGTTAGATATTTATCCTCCTTCATCACGCTGCCAAGCTGAACAGAAGCAATCCAAGCATGCAAGAGTGACTCTCTTTAAGGCAATATTGACAATTAAACATCACAGCTTGCTTTAACAGCTTTTTTGCTACATTGCCAGAGTGCCATATTGAAGTTCTGGCTCTGCTCAGTGTCTTGCAGAAGATAAGTAGTGCTGGCAGTTCCTCTTGCATCACCCTTCACATCTTAATTTACAGAGGGAAGGAGAGAGAAAGAGAGAACACCTGCACTGGATAAAGCAAACTTAGTTTGCTTCATTGTTGCTCCTCTTGGTGGTGGGTTAGATTTAACCAAAAAAGTAAGGACAAAGTTGCTGATATTCTAGATACTGGCTTAGCATCCATGAGAAAGCCAAGAGAGAAGAAACAGAAGCAGAGGCTACATTAAACCAGACCCTATGATCATATTTGTATGCAACATCCTGTTCCATCAGCATAGTCTTGGGACATAAACACACACCCCTCCCCCCCCATTTTTCCCTCTCTAAAGCTAAGCTTTCATGTTTTGGACAGAAAAGGCAGCATATGATCAAGAGAAATAATTAGTTGTTATCCAAAATTTAAAAATGTGCAACATTATTGAAAGAATACTCTTAAAAATCCCCATCCACCTCCCTTACTGAGGTTTGTCACAGGTGACATTTATTACATTATTGTCCCTACTTCCCTCATACATAGGAAGAATATTTCCTCACCATCATCTGCTTTATCGGCATGAAGTCAGCACTCTGGCGTACACGCTCAAAAATCCTCTGGAGATGGGGGTTGATGAAGGCATCATCTGCCACGGGAAAAGCACACAACAGTCAGTGCAGGCATTCTCCAGCACACGAACAAACATGTACCTGCATCCAGATGAGCCAGGTTGTCCTGCCCCCAGGCACACCCCAGTGAAAGTTTTGGAAATAATTCTAGTTTAGAATCTCTCCGTATCCAGAAATAGCACCTGAGATGCCCTGCTGAGGCATCACACCTTTAAAAATGAGCCAGAAGTCTTGCGCACAAGTACTGAAATAAAGGGAAAAAGCTCCTCCTTCCTTTTCACTCTTGCAAAAGAATTGCGTATTACCCAAACATCTCCTACGCTACCCTCCTGCTGCAGGAGAAAGTCTGTGCAGCCCCTCCTAATTACGAAGGGAATGACAACATATGAATACACTAGAAAGCATGCTGACAGTCCTTTTTACACTTCAGAATCAAGCATCAGTTGCCACAGTACTCCCTGGCTTTGTCCAGCAGCACTGCTGAGGGCAGCGGGCAGCTCTGCACAGCATGGAGGCCTTTGGTGAGATGGCGGGTTGCACAAACCTGAGTGGAGGGTGTTCTGCAGAAGCCTCTGTCACCCAGCAGCCCATCTCCTGGCTGATAGCGGTACAGCATTCAGGTCTAGGAGAGGCCACTGGGCCATGGATGCAGAGGTCGCAGAAGGAACCCTCTGGACAGTCAGCCCAGCACTCTCAAGTTCACAGCGTGGTTTAATCCAGTTCATTTTAAGGGGTAGCAGCTTCTCTAGAAAGCTGTGCAATGGTAAAACACCGCTTACACAAAACTCAGAGAAATCAGGATTCAGCAACTGCTACTGTAACTCACTCCCCAAATGCAAAGCAACTGCAAGTGGGTAGAGGGAAACAAAGCTGAGCCAAAAGTAATTTATTTTAAGAGTCAGAAGGATATAGCAAGCAAATATTTACACACATAAAAAGGAAGGGTAGGGGCATCTTGAAAGATTAGTCCTCTCCTTTGAGCTTCTACAACAGCCCAGAAAAAAGCCACCAGTTCTGTAAAACTTTTCATTTCATAGATCTAATTCCTCTCTAAGCCTTTATCTGCTGCTCTCCCAACACTGGAAAAAAAGTCCAGGCTAGCAGCCTTCATAGTGAGAAAACCTGCACATGTGCTTGTGACATTCAAGTAAAAATCCATCATTCCTCCACATTTACAGAAGCACGTACAACCAAGTCTGTCCCAGGAAACAAGAAACAAACAGCTACCTTAAGAGCACTGTCCTGGCCAGAGAGGCAGAAAGGAATGGAGAGAAAACTATAGATAATGTGCAGACATGACATTAACACTCAGTATTGTTTAGAAATTCCCACTGAAGCCATGAGCAGCATTTAAAAGTACTAACAAAACCACACTTGTGGAATCAACAGGAGGTTTTTAGAGGAGCTCCCATTCCATCACTGCACATCAGAGATGAACACGCCTTGCAGGAACAGCAAGTGAAACTCCTGTTGTGACGTTATAACCCTGCAAGACTGCCAGATATTGCATTTGCATGCACATTTCAGACACTGAAATAAACTTCTACTCTGTCATCAGTTGGGATAGGGGAGGCATCTGTTAGGACAGGAGAGGCATCTATTACCTCTCTTGTGAGGAAATACTGAGAGTGTTGGTTGTTCAGCCTGGAGAAGAGACCTTATCGTGGCCTTTCACTACTCAAAAGGTGCCTATAAGAAAGATGGGGACAGACTTTTTAGCAGGCCTGTTACAACAGGACAAGGGGTGATGGTCTTAAACTGAAAGAAAATTCAAGCTAGACATGAGGAAGACATTTTTACAAGGACAGTGGTGAAACACTGGCCCAGGTTGCCCAGAGAGGTGGTAGATGCCCCATCCCTGGAGACATTCCTGGCCAGGCTGGACAGGGCTCTGAGCAACCTGATCTGGTTGAAGATGTCCCTGCTCATTGCAGGGGATCAGACTAGATGAGTTCTGAAGGTCCCTTCCAACCCACACTATTCTATGGTCAATGGTGTACCACTGCCAGGCCTCTCAATATTATAAAAACTGTTCTCAGGGGTATGTGAAAATATTAGCCACCATGCTGTAAGATGATCACCTGCACTTCCTAGAATGACTGTGCAGAAAGAATGGACCTTGCTAAAAGTGATTCCTGCTCCCAAGAAGCCTTTTGTGCCAAGGTATCAGGGTCTGCCACAGCCATTTTGGATCATCTTCTGTTCTTTTGCTTATTGCTGACATCCAAAAAACTCCCAAGGTATTTCAGCCTTTAGTAAGCAGGCATTCTTAACTGGTTCTTAACTGGGGCTGCCTGACCATCACTGCTTTGTTCATTAGCGCAATGCCAAATAGCCAAGAGACCTGCATGACTGTACAGAAACTCAGCGGCCACGTTAAAAAAAAAAAAAGAGTCATGCTACAGAGGAAACAGTGACAAAACGAGGCTGACAACATGCTGATGAACAAGGTTATACGTGTTTGTGGTAAACTGATGAGGCCTTACCGGAACAAAACACAAAGCAAGAGTCAAAGCAGGGCACTCTCCACTGGCAAATGCAGCTGCTTTTCCAACATCTGCCAGAGTACACACAGTGGAACACAGGATGATTTTGGGTCCCTGACACCTTTCTGTGTACAGCCTTCAGGGATGTGTCCCCCTAACAAATCCACTGACTCCCAGAAGTAGACATCAAGGTTTGTAAGGACACTGCTTTGTGGTGGTTTAGCTCACAGGTGCTCAACTGCACCTGGACAAGACAACACAGAGCCCCTGTGCTCAATGAGCGCACATCCTCATTAATATAAGAAGCCAGTTCAAACTCACCAGGTCACAGGGAAGCCCATGAAGTGGCAGTAACTCTGTGAAACCCTCCTGTCCAAACAGCCAGCCCAAGAACCGGATACTCTGCACTGTTGGAAATGTCCAACTTATTTGACCACCACTGTCCCTCAGCAAGGTTACCAGGGCCCTGTGTTCTTGCCAAGCATTGCAGCACTCCACACGCTCGTCACAAGAGTCAAATGAGGGCTGGGCAGCACTTCTAAGTTGCTAAAGGCCTAAATAATCTTGACACCCAAGTGAAGTCAATCGGCAAGTGTTTGACACTCCTGCCAGAGCTTGGTAACATTAGGAGACAGCAGGCAAGTGACAAAAATCCAGAGCATTTCTGCTCCTCAGAGCTGGCCTTTCACAACTATTGCCTCTTCACTCACATCCAAGCCCAGGGCAGATGTGACCAGGCTCTGGGCACCCATCAGGTGCAACTCAATATAACTTAAGAATTATAAGTTAATTCCCACCTATGGTAGTTAAAGCTAACCAGAGGCACTGGCCACAGAAAACAAGGAGCACAAGAGCTCCGCCTGGATCTTCACCATGAACCTCCAGTTATTGGCACCTGGCAGCTTCTGGAGGGTGAGAAAACAGCATATGGGGTGGCAGCCTTTGACACAGCAGCTGCTGCATCCCACCTCACTTGGTTAGTGTTGCCATCAGTATGGCACGCACCTAAACCAAGTGATTAGCAAATGAAGAACTATGACATGCCACAGTCAGGACACTCTGGAAAAGTGAGCTGGTCTTGCTTTATTGGCTAGCCCAAGTTATTTAATACAATACTAGATCCAGCCTCATCAGCCAACACCTACAAAAATTCAAGTAGAAGCACAAGCCAAGCAAGCATAGTGCTTCAAACACTTAGACACTGACTCAGTTTCAGTGACATCTTGAAAGCTATTTCCAGACAAGTGTAACAACTATTTTTGGCTGGTTCTTTCTTTCCCTATCAAGTTGTGCAGGAAGGCAAAGTGGACAGGTCCAGATAAGGTTTGAACTTAGCACACCTGCTATCTTCCAGGAGTAACCCAACAGTTCAGTGCAGACACTGATGTCACTCATGCCTTCACCTGTGATCACTGACTTCAGAGCCCAATGGACTAAGTATCAGTTTGAAGTCTCCGCAAGATGAAAACAAGTGTTTTACAGCTGATAATCTTATCAGCCTTTCCAGCAAAGCTTCAGTGCCAACAAAGCATATAAACCATAAATATGCTGTAGTCAAAAATACTGTGGATAAAATCTTGACCACTTCATGTGAACAAAGAACAGGATCACTTTTTGTCATCATTCTCCTCCCTTCTAGCAGGACACTTGTGTACTATGTGCGATATAACCCTGCTTCTCACCAACTACTTGTTTTAAAACAGGCATTAAAATTCACAGAGAGCATCACCTTATTTTCAACCAACTCCTGTTGTGTGCCTGACACAATAGAGGCATTGGCAAAGTGATAGTGTATAGTGGACACACCTAGTTGTTTTATACTGGGATTAGACTGCATTGAATCAAATTTATCTCCACCACATGAGAAAGCCACTTGTCTAGTCTCTCCACATTCACTTAACACTGATTCTAAACAGCTGAGAGTAGATCACAAGACATCAGCTGTCACACCTCGCAGCACCACAGAGGACAGCTGAGGACCTTTGCTACCACTTACCTTGAATGCTCAACATTTGTCCCAGCTTCAGTGCTGCTCCCCGGACCTTGCACAAGGTTCTCACAATTCGTTCTGCATTGGCTTCCGACAGGAATGGGCTAGAATCCATCACTGCTTTCTTTCCTGAGCACAAGAGAAAAAAGCGTATGTATGAGAAACACCCTTATCTCAGCAAGCTCACTTCATTGTACTAGCTCACATTCAACAGGAGATCTGCCATTCCCCAGAGAAATCAAACTAGGACTCCACTCAGTGCCTTCACTGCAGCCCAGGGGCACAGATTGCAGTTGTACATGTGTCTTGTGACAATTCTGACGCCGCTGGCCTGAAGGGCAGGAGCAGCAAGTCACAGCCTCCATGGATGTCTGTGCTGCTGTGCAAGCTGGACAGATGTTGGTGCTTGAACTCACTGTATCAGCTAGCTCAACATAAAACATTATGTGGAGGTCTCCAAGGCCCACACGGTAGGCTGCAGCACAGCCATGGCCTCAGAAGAGCAGCAGGGGTGAGCCACAGCAAGGGGGAACTGTCAAAAGCCTTGACAGCTCACTGGCACAGACTGAGAACGTGCTGGCACTACTTAAGGAGGAAGCAAGGGTTCACAACAGCACCAAACCTCTTTTCTCATACCAAGTAATTCTTGCCTGAAACACATACATTCATAGGCAATTGCACAACCAGAGTGTGCACTGCTCTGTAGGGAGCAGACACAGCCTCCACATCTTCAAGTTGACAAAAACTTTCTTCTCTGGTCAAACTGAAATTTACCATCTCCTGATATACAGACAAAACAAACTCTCCTCATACCATAACCCCAAAAACACCACAGCTGCATACAGCATTTTGAAAAAGCAGTTGATTGTTAAATCTATGATGAGGTTTATCAAGCTAGTCAAATCCAGGGAGGCTGGAGATTGTCCTGACGGGAGAAGCTCAGCAGGAGCGCCCATCTGTGATACCATGCTCTTCTTGGACAGTTGCACTGAAGGGGCAATTAACTCCTGTTGTCAAAATTGCAAACCTTTTTCCCTTTGTGCTCACACATGCATGGTGTTCCTCTGGGCAGCTTGTGACTGAGAAAGATGCTCCCTTTAGACTGGGGAACATCTCAATGTAGTCAGTCACTTGTTCTGAGTGCACATACAAGCCATGCACGGAGGAGGCCAAACTCTTCTGTCCTTACTCTCATCAGCAGTCACACAAGCATCAGCTTGCACAGAACAAGGCCCAAAATGTACATACTCAAACACATGTCCCCAAAAAAGGCTAAAGCTTTTTTTTTTAAGGTTGTTTTTGTTTGTTTGTTTGTTTTAAGGGAGAGGGAAGGAGACTCTTGGTCCCTTTGGTAGAAACAACCCAGAACTCCTCTTCCCATTGCTGCCCAGCAGAGCAAGGTCAGAAGGGCAGGCAGGCACCCACCAGCCACTTCTCTTGGGGCTGCAGCTCAGCTCCTGGTTATGGAGAGCCAAGCAGGAAGAAGCTCAGGTCCTACAGCCAGGCTGCTGGGCCCACAGCTGGTATGCAGATCTTGGAGCCACATCATTTTTTTCAACACATCAGAAGAAAGGGTACTAAGGACAGAACAGCTGAAGCCCACATATATAACAAGCAGGGCCCAAAACAGCACAGCAGCTGAAATGGCCCTGAAGATCTCAGGCAGATGGAAATTACTGGTGTGTCATGTAGTAACTGCAGCAGCACGAGATGCTCTCCACCTCCAGCTAGCTCTCAGGAGGTATACAGAGACAAGCCAGGGGACAGGAGAAAGAACCAAGACTGAAATAGCTGCTGTCTAAACTCTGGTGGCTCACACAATTTAGTACCACTTTCCTGAAGTGCTAAGCATGTTACTGATGTGACAGACATCCTTCAGCCCCTCTGAGCAGCTGGCTTGCCTACAAAGCTTTCCCTAGAGATGTGACGCCACAGAACTCTCAGAGAGGTGCCAAGCACTGCCCTCCCCTGTCCTCCAGCCTCCCCTTTCCTCCACCTGTTTGTGGGAGGGCAGCAAGATGGCACTGCATGTGCGACATGTATCTGTACCAATATGTCTCCTAAATAAAGAATGTACATGAAAAGGAGAAATAAAAACACCAGGAGGGAGTACACAGGACAACTATCCTGCTCTTGAGAGCAAGATGCAGAGAAGCAGGAGAGACCCAGAAGTCACCATTTGCATCTCACAAAGCAACCCTCAGCACATTTTACTCTGGATCCTGAATGTGAGCAGTCAGAGACTGAACAGGCAGAGCTGCCCCGGGCAGAAGGATGTGGCTTTACCCACTTGGAAAGCTGGCTCTGGAGAGTGGAGTGCTTGGAGCCATCTAACAGAGCTCTGGCTCTCAATGATCCCATCAGGAAAACTCTGTCTTTAGCAATGATGAGGCAAATAATCCCTTGTATGAGCTCCATCAGACACACAAGAGCTAGGGAAAGTACTGGGTCAAAGCCTTAACTTTCCTTCACGCCACCTGCACACAAAAACATCCTCCTTTGAGTGTGCAGCAAGATAAAGGAGTTAGTTAATGATTAAAATAACCTCCAGAAGCCAACAAATCCTGGCAATTTTGAAAAAGTCTAATCAGAAAGAGAGCCAAACACAGGCACTCCCCATCCTCTTCTCCTGGCATGCTGCTCATTGAAGCCAAGCCCCGGGGGCACTACATGCTCATCAAGCAGCCCCACAGCACCTCATCAGCTGTGGCTTATGTTCTTTGCCAAAAGCGGGCATGAACTTGAAAGCAAGAAAGCGACTTGAAAGCAAGAGTCAAAAGCAAGATTATGGAAATGGCAAGTGAAGAGGAAAATACAGAGAAAACAGACACAGGCTTCCAAGGCTGTAGGGAAAGGAAGTGGGGATAAAACCCAGCACAAGATCATGAAGAAATATACCAATATTTCCTGAGGGAATGGCAGAAAGATGTGCCAGGGGAGGTTCAGGCTGGACATTAGGAAAAAGTTCTTCACCCAGAGGGTGCTGGAGCACTGGAACAGGCTCCCCAGGGAGGTGTCACGGCCCCAAGCCTGACAGTGTTCAAGAAGAGACTGGACAACACCCTCAGACACATGGTGTGAACTGTGGGGTTGTCATATGCAGAGACAGGAGTTGGACTCGATGATTCTTGTGGGTCCCTTCCAACTCAGGACGTTCTATGATTCTATAATTTACAGTAAGTTAACATTTTTCCCAAAGATGTCTGGCACCTTTTGATGCTACAAACTATTTCCTCCCCACTCCAAGATCACAAAGTTGTTCTGGGGTTTTGGGGGGCATTTGTTGTGGTTTGGTTATTTTACTTAGTTCATCAAGGAAAGAAAAAAGGCAAAGAGAAGTCACATCTAACCAAGCTGCAGCAACAAGGAGAGCTCAGAACTGAAGGCTCCTGCAGCCACGGTACCTGGAGCTCAGTTCTTCCCCCACAGAGGCAGCAGGCAGGTGCCCTCAGGAGTGCTTGATTCACACTTCTCTCTCCAAATCCAAAAGTGACATGAATGCTTCCAAACCTGTGCACATCTCACAGCTGTATTCCTGCTTTTCTGCCTCCTTTGCTACTGCCAAATCGAGAACTAGCCACTGGACTTTGAATGCATTTCTTTTTAGCACCATCCACCACAAAAACTTTGGGGCAAGGGAAGAGTCAAGAGTACCGCCTAAGCACTGTGACTGATGACACAAGGAGATGACATTATTCCTTTTGATAGGAACACAACTCCACATTCAAACCTAGGCCAGCTGCCAGCCCTTGGGAGCTCTGCCCAACCTGGCATCTGCACAGTGCCCAGTAGAAGAGCCCTGTACAAACAGTTAATGAGTTACAAAGTTGACCTTGAATCCAGAGTCTCTTTACTAGTAATGGCAGCTATTTAACTGGGCAACCTTTCATTTTTATTCCTGGAAACTTACTCTACCCTCCCCTTCCCATCCCATGTCAGCCTTTCACTTTAGATACACACTCTAAATACTGAGACTGCCATCAAGGTCACCAGTGACCGAGGAGGTTATTTTTAATTAGCTACATCAGCCTACCAATAAAATTCCCATTGGAAATCAAGCACAGCCTTTTTTTTTTCTTTTTTTTTTTCCTTTAAAAAGAAAAAAGGAAGATAAACCAAACCACTTAATAAAGAACTTTACAAAGGGCAGAATTAGGTCCTCAAGCCATTAAACATACACACACAAAACACTGCACCTACTCACAAAAATTTGGTTGGCAATGGAAAGAACTTATGTCCAGGACATCAGGCTTGGAAGAAGGGAGAACTTCACAAACTCTTGCACCAGATGATTTTGTTCTAGGACAAATCCCTTAAAAAGTGAACTGTTTATGGAAACAGTGGCAATTCAAAACAGAGAGGAAGGACCCTGGGGCTACTAAACCAGGATGGGGAAATTGAGCGGAAAAAGACAGATCGGCACTAAGGCAGTTGGTAGAGAACACGCAGGACATTGTGGTCCCTCCATTTGATGACAGCAATGGAAAGAAGTACGAGCCATGCTGTTAAGATCACTTTAGCTCAAGAGTTTCTGGCTTGTGGTTTTGTCACTGAAGGACCAGTGTATCTAGTGCCATTTTAAAGGAGTGAAGAGGCTTTAAATTGTAGTGCCTGGGCAAGAGGATGGTAACCAAGAGAAGGCTCCTTCCCATCCTGGCTGCTATTGAAAGCGTGAAATTCTTAGGCATGACTTCAGGCATGTACACACCCCGCTTGTTTAAATTTGAAGTGCCAAGAAGTTGCTATTAATATTGCAGCAATGGGGAGAGAAAAGACATCATCTACCAGTTTCCAAAGAACAGGACAATATGTCACCTTCAATAGAGATGGGTCTCAGCCCGAGCTTATGGTGCTGCAGCCAGAAAATCTGGACACAAATGTGTCAAGTTGGATTCATGAAGGGGGTGCAGAGGTATTTTTTTTAAGAAATATAGAGGTACCTATGTCAAGAGATTTCCCCCAAGAACAGCTAAGGCTGGTACTACCAGAACAACAGTAAGGAAATAAGATCTTGGACCCAAAACTGCATACATATCCTCTGTCATGCATTTTTGCAGGAGCAGGGCCCATGGAGGGAGTTCTCATCCATGGAGCCTTACCACTGTAAATCCTGGGGAAAACATCTCCAAGGGCACAAGCTAGAGGCTGTAGCTGCATCACCTGGAGACTCTGATGTGTTCTTAGTGTGAGACACTCCAAGACAGCACAGGGGTTGAAATAGTCTTTTACTTCTGTCCTACCTCAGCACTTGCTGCTATCATTTTCTAATTCCCTTGCCTAGCAGCAGCCCTCATGGCCTCATTCTTTAAACAAGGTTTGTTCAAGAAAATTACTCCTCCCCAAGCACAACTCAGGCTGCAGAGCCAGCTTCTGGCAGCAAGTTATAGTTAAAGGAGAAAATAATCATTTCCCTAGCAAGAAGAAAAAAAGTCTGAAGGTGCAATTGCTTTATTGCAAGGAAAAAGCGTCTGTTACCTTCTAAAGAATCCTTTCCCATGCTGTGAGGAAGAGAAAAAAAGCTCATGTTATTCCCTCAGATTTCATAGCTCTGCAAGCTCATGTTTGTATTTTGGGGTGTGCCCAATTAGAAAATAATCTGGCAAGCAGAGAAATACCAACAGTTGTGCAATCTGTTAAAAGCAAAGCCAACTTCTAACAGGTATGAACGACCTGTAAAACATCACAAGCACTGAAAGCAAAAGCCTTCAAGGATTCTCTACAGGATAGGCCACGTTTGCCTAAATGCATGCTTTTAAAGCAAAGAAACCCATCCAGCCTCAAACACCTCAGGTCATGGACAGAACAATAACTCTTTGCCAAGGATCCTTTTTCTCCACTGGGTTGCTTTGTATCGCGTAGTTGTACAGGGACCAACCACAAAGACACAAGCATTAACTAGGAGTGTCCTGGCTGGCACACAATCCCCCCTCACCCCTGTCCACCCACCACAGGGAATGTGTTTCATCTGCTGGGGTGCTGGGTTTTGTCTGGGGGAGTAGGGGGTTTGTTTTGCTTTTTGGGGTTTTTTTTGTTTGTTTTGGTTTGGTTTTTTGTTTGTTTTGTTTGTTTTTTTTCTTACTCCTCCCCTTCCAAATTTCTTCAGTTTTCAGCCACTCCAGTACCTTCTGGAATAGATGTTCACACTTTCTCAGTATCCATCTCCTCCCTACTCCCAAAGACAACCAGAGAAAAGACACAAACTGGCCTCGTAGCAGAATACCATTGGCCACAGAGTAAAATGACAAGGATCCAGCAGCTGTCATTACTTCAAAGTAATGCTTCTGAACCAGAAACAATTTTTACCTCTAGCTGCAAGAGCTTAGCCCTTTCCTCAGTTCCCTCCAGTCACTGGAAACAATCTAAACACACAAATGTGCCAGCCAAACCAGACAGGGCAGCTGAAGACCCAACTGCAATAATGGTAACAAAAAACTTTACGTTTTGCCTATATTTGTAGGAATCACCAAAAGGCTTTTCGTGGATAAGAAACAAATGCATGGAGCTATAAGCCCATAAGTTGTAATCTCATATTTTCTAGGAAAGAATGCCATGTCCTTTCTATGTGCTAAACCATTCACGTGAACAGAATCATTCAGTACCACCATATTTTACCAACATGTGAGCTTACAAGAAAGCCACCATAGCATGGCCAGGTACACCTCAGGAACATTTTATCTCCAATTCCAAACAAAGTGGGAAGAAAACAAGACCAGGTCAATTCGCACAGCACAGCCTTTTGACCTGTTAGGAGAATCCTTCAGATGGTCGCAAAAGAAAGATACTAGAAATAAAGAATTGCCATTTAACATGTACAGAAAGGGTTGTGTCTCTCTTCAAAGAGAAGAGCCATCCTTGGAGTTCCTACTAGGCAGAACATCCTTAATTTTCAGAGTGCAACCACAAACTACAAAGTTTTCAAACAAAAGGGGTCATCTACATTTTCTATATGGACAGAACTACATGGTTTCACTGAGGAAAGATTTTAAACCACCAAGACAACCTAACAGCAGGTACCCGTGAATTCAAATTCACGGGTGGCTGTGGAAAAGTCAGCTGTAGGAGTCGTGCTGGCAGATACTAATTCATTTGCATGTACCTCTGATCTCTGTCTACATATGGAGGCTGTGGTGTACTTATATGGAAAAAAAAAGACTTGGGAGACAGAAGGATTATGTTAAAAATAAAAGAACTAACCACATCCCCCTATTATTTTGACTGCCTCACCATCCCACATTCAAAAGAAGAAAATTTTGCAAGTGCAGGTAAACTGTGTCTGGGAAACTAAAGGAAAACAAAATACATAAAGGGCTTACCACCGCGTTCCTCAGGTCTAAGGCTCTTCTTTGCAACTTCTGCCAATGCCCCAATGCCAAGACCAACAGCTAGTCCTTTAAAATAATAAGAAAAAAGACCCAGGTTAGAATAAAACAAACAAACACCTCTGAGCCACAAATAGAGGTGTTTTTGTAATTAACCTTCAGCCATACAGTCACATGCACAGCAGCAAAACAGCTTGATTAGAATATCCTGGCTCTTGCAATTGGGTAGTCTTCGACACTGACTGGTTTTCTCCTGTACTTCTTGAGCCCAGCACACCAGCCAGGTATCATAGGCTCAGCCAGTCTGGGATGTCCAACTTATATAAAGTACATCAACAAGTGCTACTCATAGCTCTGTGCTCTGGCTGAGGTGCTGCTGTAGGCTCAGATCATGGAGTTTCAAAGAAGGGAAGAAAAAAAATCTCACAAACATGGTTCTCAAAGTACAAGTCTCAGGAGACAACAGAAGTCCCATCACCCTCCAAACTGTGCCACCACAGTAGAGGGAAGCAAACCTGTAATTAGAATTAGATGAAGCCACTGCCAGTAGAGGTTAAGACTCTGTGACCCTACTGTCTATGCATTCGGGTTTATTTGTGCTCATAAGCTGTCTTTGACTTTCACGTGCTCATTAACTATGGTAAACATGTTTTTCCTAAGGCCCACCTTGTGCAAGCAGTGTGGTAACCTGCAGTTCCAAGGAGCTGGGCTGGGGAGCAGCGAGTAGCCCTGCACAGCAACAGCAAACCCATAAAACCAAACACCAGCGCTCCCTGTGCTGTTTCACACCTGCACGCAGGGAATTGCAGGGTGTTGGTTCAACAGCCACAGATAAAGCTACAAAAGAAGTGAGACACAGATCTAATCATGCAGTAATCCATACTACCAAAGGTCCCGCTGCCTTCCCAATTTAAAAATATTTATTTTGCTGGATAATAAGTGACTTGGGCAACCAGAACAGCTGGTGTTCCTTAACATCTCCTCAGCAACGGTGGAGTACTGGGTGTGCATGTTTTCCAAGCACCGCCAAGTCCTCCTTGAGGCTCCACAAGACAGCTTCCCAGGCCAAACAACTGGGGGACACCAGGTACAACGAAGGCAGCACAGCTGACCAGCACATGGTACTTTGCACATGTGTGCAGGAGGAAACACATGCACACATCCTGTAGTCTCAAGTTGAACTTCATCTTGCACTAAGTTTTCCCTCTCTCCCACCAGGTAATTACAACCCCACCTCTCTCAATAAAACTTCAAACTTGCACAGAATGTCTGCTCGGAAATAGCTCCTTCTGCAGCCTTGCAGACTACATGCACTGGGCCAAAGAGTCCGGTGTCAGGTGAAGCACAGGAGGCATCAGTGCCATGTCCATCACAAGGACAGCTTCTAGGGCAGCTCCCGTGCCATTTAACTGTCAGACCTTTCATTCTAAATGGCACATGAATGTCTTGGAGCATATGGCATAATACAGAAATCTGCATTAAGAGAAAAATCTAACTTTCACGGGATGCCATGATTTTAACATTATAGCTAGATTGAAAAGTCCTGAATTTTGTTGTTTGCTTTGGGTTTCGGGTTATTTCTTTGGGTATTTTTTGTGTGGAGTTCGTCTGTTTTAAAAAGAGTTTTCCATATTTTGTGCATGTTTTCCTGTGGAGGTGGCAGCACTGAAATGACAAATTTAAGCCTAGGGAAGTCTGCTGTCACTAGCTAACTTGCGCAGACCCTTCCATAGTGCCAAGCCATGCATGACCACTGAGTGAGTCTTTTGCGCCAGAAAACCAGAGGTTTAATGAGCTGAAAATGAAAAAAAAATATTCCTGCACTCCACAGGCAAGAAGCAAAGAGACTTCTCAAACACACCATAAACACTATCAATTAAAATGCTCATACACAGTCATCTCCCATCAGATCCCATATGCAAGGCAATAACTTGGAGCAGAAGAGTCATATGGGAAGCCAATGAAGACACATATCTCATCAACAAAATGTGGTTTTGTAGAATGAATACCACTCAGGAAGCACTTCTGTTGGCCTTGATCCCACTGTCACCACCTCCAAAGCAATGCTACCCATCAGGAATCTGCTTGGTCATTATCAGAGTTGGACTGAACAGAGCTGGCAGTCTTTGGTTCCAAATGAAATACATTGCTTCTCCTTCTAAAAACTCTATATTCTGTACAGAGACTTAGTGCATGCATCTAAAATAAAACATATCTGAAGTTTCTAATCTCTCTTCACCGTTAAGACACAAACCACTTCAAAGGCAAACAAAAGACCAGGAACCAGATTCTACTCTGTCTTCCGAAATAGAGCTGGAGAAGTTCTAGTATGCTCCAAAGTAGCTTGTGATTTACACCGGTGCTGACAAGATCAGACTCCAAACAACAGTGTGTCACACCTCCCCTCTCCTGGAGGCACACACGTGAGCATCTGAACCAAACGACATTGTGACTTACAATAGGTACTCTTGGAATCTGCTCACTGCTCCACCTTGTCCAATTTTCTAGAAAATGAACTCCAATCACCAGTCAACGACTTGTTTCAAATAAACTAAAGCCAGGCATAAATACGCTTCCTGTTAAACAGTTGCTAAGGTTTAAAGACCTTAAGTTTAAACAAAGGCTTCAAGCATCTTCAAACTATTATCACAGTGCTCAGCAGGACATTTAGCTCAGGGCATTACACAAAAATACAACGCAACATTCCTACTTCAGCTCTTCAGTAACTACCTGGAAACACCTCGAGGCACACACAGCCCTGTGGTGACAGGAGGGTAGATCATATTCTTGGGACTGTGCAGGGTCAAGTGTATCTTGGGTGTTTGCTGCTTCTTAGCAGCTAAGCCTGCAAGAAATGAAGTCAGCTGTATATGTGACCTTTTATCACTGAAAAATAGGTAACAATTCAAAGTTGTATTTCTCATTGAAGCAATACCAAAAAGCTGCCACTTTTCAGAAGCCTCAGTGGCTCACTTGATTCCTTACTATCAGAAGTTACTATCAGAAGTTCTATGAAATTAGGGAATTAAATAATGGCCTAAATTCCTAATGGCTATAACTCCATCCACTAATATCACTACTAGGGATAAGTCTTCAAGAACACATTGCTTTGTCCTTTATTACCTTGAATTTCATTTCCCATGGCATTTGGAGCACACACAGCTCGCACAACAAAAAAACACATGGAAACTTCACCCTTCCTCATCTTACAAACCAGACTAATATTGGAGGCTTCAGAAAGCAAGTACTAGACAGGAAGGTTCAGAACCACAACACTCATTTCCTGAAATGGCACCTGATTTGTTTTCCAGGCCTCTTTTACACACACACCCATTGGAAAAGTTGTGGTCTAGGCACATACTTGAACACAAATAATGCCGCATACTGGCTCTGGCTGAGATAGAAATTCATCTTCTTCATAGCAGCCTGTACCATGCTGTGTGTTGGATTTGTGAATACAGTGTTGATAACACACCGGTGTTTTAGCTGTGTGTTTGCACAGCATCAAGGCTTTATCTTTTTCCCACTCTGCCCCCAACAAGTCAGCTGGGAAGGGACACAGCCAAAACAGGTGACCAAAACCAATCAAAGGGATATCCATACCACACAACGTCATGCCCAGTAGTAAAAGCTTGGAGAAAGGAGGATGAAAGGGGGAGATGTTTGGCGTTATGGTGTTTGTCTTCCCGAGAAACTGCTACAGATATCGAGGCCCCACTTCCCAGGATGCGGCTGGACATCTGCCTGCTGACAGGGAGTAGTGAATGAAGTTCTCTTGCTGCTTTGCTTGTGCGTGGAGCTTTGCTTCACCCATTAAACCGTCTTTATCCCAACTCCCAAGTTTTCTCACTTTTGCTCTTCCTATTCTGCTCTGCCATGGAAACGAGTGAGCATGGGGCTCAGCAGCCAGCCAAGGTCAACCCACCACAGACTGCCAGCAGCTCACCTCTTACTGGGACCAGGTCATCCCTCCAAAGAGCCTGCACGGGGGCAGAAGAGCCTGCTCCTCATATGGGCCGCTAGTCTACTGACCTTGTACAAGTCACTCCTAACGTCTTGCATTTTCCTTGTCTGCAAGGTATTTCCTCCAAGAGTAATCACTTTGGGACAACTCTCAGCATCACTGAACAGCCACGGTTCAGCACCTTGGAAAATAACATCCCCAAGCACCTCTAGAAAGTCACACTCCTAAGTTTTGCTCTTTATGCAGACAGATTATTTCAGGCCTGGAAAACGCCACTTTGTTTTTACATTAAGTGCCCCTTCAGAAATTTTCCAGGCATCTTCAGCACTCATTACACTTCAAACCAAGCCCATCAAGAGATGATCTGGAATCAGTTTGGTTCAGGAAGAATCCTCTTGCTCAGCAACTGACACAACAAAACAAAGAGGAGACTGAATGGGCTGTTATCACTCTGCTGTGCCTGCCAGGCACAGGGTGGGTGACACTCCCCTGGAGCTGCCTCTGCCCCGTTTTTCGGTCAGGTCAAGCACCACAAAGGACACATTGCAAGCTGGAGGTAGTTGTGCATAGATTTCCACTTGCTTTCTGAGCATTAAATGCTCACCAGAATAAGGCCATACTTGCTTGTCACTCGTAGGACAATCTGAATCCTGTTGTCAGTCCTGTATATACTTAATAAGATACCTCAAGAGGCTAGCTTCTTTTTTCTTCCAAAATGACCACAATAATCACATTAGATCTAGACTTCACTGCAAGCTTCCTGAATTTTCTTTATTGCAAATGGATCTTATTATATCATTAAAATAATAAACTCACAAACCTGGAATATGATTAAGGGAGACAGAAACTGCTTAGAAAAGACAAACGATGCAAGGAAGGGAGAACGGAAAACAGAAAATATCAGGAACTGTGCGGGTGGAACAGATGACCCATCCAGCTACAAAACAAGCATGGAAAAAAAAAAAGCAGAAAGATCTGTTTTACCAATTCCAATCCTGGGGAAAAAAAGAAAAATAAAAAAAACAAACATACAACACACACACAAAAAAAACAAATATGAGGTTTAGTACTATAAATACAGCTACGAGCAGTCATCCCAGCTGCTGCAAGAAGCATACAAAAATACATATAAAGGACAAAGAGGTTCAGTAAGAGGATCTTGTGCTGATTACAGAGAAATATTAGCTCAGTATTACACGGAAGCTTTGGAGGTGTTCTTTGCTCAAAGAAGAGGTAAGAAACCAGGTAAACTCTGCAGTCCAAGTATTTCTGCCTCCTGTTCCTCATTTGTCTGTCACCCATCAGAGTGTCCTGTCACCACAGCTGAGAGATTTGAATTCCCTATAACTCTGGGAGACAACAAAAAACACACAAAGACAAGAGGAGGAATGATTCCAGTGTGAATGGGATTGTGCAGATAGCATGGAAATTCAGCTCTCTGAAGCCCAGGAATGGTTAGGAGAAATCTGCTTTTGACCTACTCAACATCTTCCCATCTTCTCCAAGTCTAAAATGATGTTATAAAATGGAAATTTAAAAAATAAGTGTTTGGAGTGTTTTTGGTTTTTTTTTAAAGTGAGTTTTATCCCACAAAGAAAGGCCAGAGTAAAATTCTGGATTGACTGGTGTGGAAGTGGCAGGGGAATAAGTCACCTCAACCATTTCCCACAATGATTTCCCAAGGTCTTCAAAGGAAGATGGCACCCCAGAGCACAAAAGAAAAACTGTGCACAAAAAGCTAACTTGCTGTAAGCCACACTCCCTCACAGATAGGAAGCAGCTTCCTGCCCTTAGTTATTTTCAAGGCAATGCAAAAAGGCAGGTGGCAGAGCTGAAAATAATCACCCCTCAGCCGTGCTACCCACCATTTAATCCTGATCACTTGGATGTCAAGGGAAGCAAGAAGAGAGCCAAGTCACTCCTAGTCCACAGGTTAACAGTGATATCCCCTGCAAAAGGGCTCCTTCCAGCTGTTAACCATCATCCCTCAGCAGCAGCAGGTGCTCCCAAAAACCAATAATGTACCTGGAGACTCTCATTAAATCATCCTACACCTTGTTGCTGACTTCTATTGAAAAGGCAAGACATGAGAAAACGCATGAGAGAGAACACAGGGAACCTCAAACTCACCTATCACTGAACTTTGAAACACTTCATTTACTTCAAGCTTATCTTGCTTTCTCTAAACAAATACATTAAAATGTGGCTGATCTTAGAAAAGCAACAATGAATTCTCATCTCAGTTGGAAACTGCCTCCTATGCCCTCATGAGACTCCCTTAACCAGCCTCGTTCCTCAGCTTGGAGATTTTTTTACAAAATGTATACACACTACCTCTTGCATCACTCCTGAGACTAATTCCCAGAAAGGACTGACAGCAAGGACAGTAAGCAGCTGGGAGAAGCACACAAGTACTGCCTTGCTCTGCTCACAGTCTGAGAGGGAAACAGTCAACCGCAAGCCAAAGCTCACCAACAACTTCGGAGCAATCCAAAGATGGGTAAAAGTGAATGGTGCACCACAGCTCTTGCCATCAGATAATGTTCCTTAGTTTAAGCCTTTAAAATGCTTCATATCGCTGCAATTTGAAAAGGACATTTCTCATCAGACACATGCCAGTTAGGAAAAGTCATACTAGAACTGGCTGACGGAGTTTCATATTTGTACTGGTTCTCTCAAGGCCATGTGCAGGCTGGAAAAAGCACTCTAAACTTGGAGCAAATAAAAAGCAGGAGCTGCTCCTTGCTATAAAACAGTCCCTCTTTCCAGGCAGTTCTAGAGGCTCCTTCCTATCAGTCTGGATCAAGACCTGACCACTATAAAGCATTCCTCACATGTAGTCCTTCCCATGTGGGGCTGCCCACACTACTTCAGACACATCACGCCTCCAGAAACCTTCAAGCATCATCCAGCCTACCAATATATTATCATGCGATTTCCTAAACTAGAAAACAGAACAAAAGCAAAACAAAAAACCACAAAACAGAAAACAAAAACAAAACCAACCCACTACCTACAGGCCACATCTGTTGTTTGTTAGCCAGTGTACTGACAATCATATTTCTCCTTGCTGTTGCAAAGAAAAATTCAGAAGGAAAGATAAGCAATGAATGCTAACACGAGATTGCAGAGACCGGAGAACCTGAACATCATTTTTGCAACACAACGTTCCCCAAAAAGCAGGCTGAAAGCAAGAGCTCTGCCTTGCCAGCAATTTCAATCATATAAAACAGACACCCGGAGCAGAAAGGCAAGACTGAAGAACAGGTGACACACACACTGCTTATAAACAGTCTCTTTCTTTCTTACTCTCCCTTTGTGGTTTTGGTTTGGTAGGGTTTCTTTGTTTTGTTTTTTAACCTGAGGTTAGGAGAAGACAGGTAGGTAGTTATATTTCCCCTTGAAGCATGAGTCAGCCTTCCTCACGCCTTGGGTGCCAAGAACTGGAACATACAGCAACAGCACTGGAACTCAAAGTGCACAGAAAATTCGGTCATCTGCCACTTCACATCGCTGTCAGCAAGCAGCCACAGATAAATCTGGAAGATGACAGCTAAAAGTGTTGTGATCCTTTCCATAAAAATCAAAGGTGGATTAGAACAGAGACCTGTATGCTACTAGAGCTTAAAAACAAAGTCAAGTGAGTTTTTTACTCCAAAAAGCAGATAATGACTTCTGCTTCCCTTTAAGGAATACCAAGCATGCTGAGAAACCAGAGCGCCTGCAATGAACTTCAGTGTTAGAGAGGTCTGACCAGCATTTGAACCTTATGTTATCACAAAAGTCACTTGCTGTTTACTTCTGCACTGCAGAGAATCAGTCTCTGCACCCAGCTCCTCCTAGTGTGCATTTTACTCTGACAAAGAGACACACAGAGGAAGAATAATTGTTTTTTTATTTAACAGTTGATCTGCATTACATTTGACAGGCTATTTTTCTTTCTTCTGGGATCCATAACACAAGGATGTCTGCACTGAACATGTGCTTCTCTATCAAATTTTGTGGAAAAGAAACATCAGAGCCACAAGGGCCTAGCTACCTGAGAGAGACTGTTAGCAACCTAGACAGGCTACTATCATCTCAAAACACTATGGTAACAAAAAAGCTAATCCTTCGATGGGTAGTCTCTGTTGTTAAGTACAACTAGCTGTGATCATCTTTTCCACCTGAAATACTGTGATAGTTCCCTTTTCCTCAGGAACATGTTAAGTCCTTTGATGGCTTTGATACAAGACATTAGGTAAGCACCACCTGTTAATATTACTGAATATATTTAGCTGCTTTTTAACGTAGTAAGTCCCATTCTGCAATTAAAATTCACATAGGTTTCAGCTAGCTTGATCTTATAAGCTCAGACTTTACATCCCTCCCCAGAGAAAATGGTTTATAAGCAATGGCTAATTAAATCAAATCTTGACTGCTATCATTTCCCTGTCCTCAAAAATCAATACCGAAAGGATATATTTTATATTTAACCACTGTTCAGAGAAGTAGCAAGGATAAGTTTGGGAAAAAAAATTATTTTACATAACAGCTCCTCCAGCTGTCTCTGATTGACAGTAACAGTATACTGTAAGGATTAGGAGAGCGAAATACCATAAGCAGGACCAGGGTATTTGTACAGACTGGAGAACAACCTGCACCTCACTCTCTCCCCCTCATTAAAACAGCGCAGTCCACTATGTGTTACCATGAAGATGGGCAGTTCTGCTATGCACCCCTGAATCATCGGCCCTATGCTCTTAAGACCGACTTTTTTTTCCACTTCAGAACAGGTATATGAAAACTAAGCTCTGGGAATACGTCAGCCTGCCATCTTATGACAAATGAAAACATACGCAAATTCTGTAGTTACAGGTAGCTTGCTGGATGCATCTGAAAGGTCTGTTTAGGTGGGGAGCTTTTCTTCTTTGCCATAATATCACAGTAGCAGACACAACAGAAGAATAACAGAAGACAGAATTCAAAGTATAATTTCATTCTGACACAAGGCCAAGATCCATAATTGTAATGAAACAGCCTATATCAAGCTCTGAGCTAACCAGTTGTTTGTGGGAAAGCACCTTCCTATTAGCAAGCTTAACCAGAAAATAGAACCAACTAATGCTTCAGCAGGAACACCGTCATAGCCACTAATCAGTAGGTGCAAGTGTAGTGACTCTGCAAGTGTGGGTGTGCAAACTGACCTCCAAAGTTGGCGAGCCGTCCGATCCTTGTGACAGGAACCTTCCTCTCCCGGGCCCGCTCACTGAGCTGTACCAGAAAGAAGAGGAAAGGAAAACAAGAAATCCACAAATTAAATGGGCATATGGTCAGATATCTGCAAATTCAGACCGCAACTTTAAAAGCACTTGAAGAACAACTCTGTTACAGAAAGCTTTTCTTGAACACTGAGCCTTACATATGTGGAGAGATTTTCAAGTGGACACACTGCAGAACAGATACACCATGAACTGAAACATACACTAGGCAGAGGAGTGGATAAGAGGGTTGGAAAGATAGAAGAGCTGACAACCATGTTTAGAAATTTCATTTTTTACCTTCACCTTAGCAACCCTTATATTTTGAACATAGAGGAGCAGCACAAAGCCAACCCAAACTTAATTCCACCATGGAATTAAAACTCATGGAAGGTTATCAGGTTCAGAGTACTGTAGATAATCCCACCACACACAACAGCTGGAGCAGCAGAAACATATACAGTTTCATCAAAGCAATATCCTGAATGAGGGAACCCACAGTAGCATCTGATACTGGGTTTGGGGAAGGAGGCAGAAGGTCAGAGCAGATGATAAGTGTCTCCATTGTGAATTCTGCTGTGGGCTTTCTTTACTGTCTTACACAAGGGCATGAAGCCCTAAAGTAACAATTGTGAGCTATTCTACTTTCCAGCCTACAGGACATTACCCTCCACGCCTAGAAGACCTGCAATGCGCAGTACAGCAAGCCACAGCCTTCACTGAGAGGAACTTGGATTCATTCTTCACAGCCATAGCAAAACAACTACCAAAACGGAACAGGGCCCTTCAAGGAGAAGACAGACTCTAGGTCAGTCTTCAAACCTTTGTATCCTACAGCTGTCCCCACCTATTCAACATTTCACCCCAAAAACTGGGGTGAAATACAGACCCATCACTACCGTAACATTCATCAATAATTACATTTAGTCCTCCCTTATGAAGAAAGGCTAAGGGAGCCGGGTCTCTTTAGTTTGGAGAAGGAGACTGAGGGGTGACCTTATTAATGTTTATAAATATATAAAGGGTGAGTGCCACGAGGATGGAGCCAGGCTCTTCTCAGTAGGAGATAGGATAAGGGGCAATGGGATCAAGCTGGAACACAAGAGGTTCCACTTAAATTTGAGAAAAAACTTCTTCTCAGTGAGGGTGCCAGAGCACTGGAACAGGCTACCCAGGGAGGTTGTGGAGTCTCCTTCCCTGCAGACATTCAAAACCCGCCTGGACATGTTCCTGTGCGACCTCACCTAGGCGTTCCTGCTCCAGCAGGGGGGTTGAACTAAATGATCTTTTGAGGTCCCTTCCAATCCCAAACATACTGTGATAATACAATGAAGGAAAGGAGAGCTGCTGTTAATGTAAAACTGAAGTCTAACCCTCTGTATGCTTGTTAAACATGCTCTCATTCCATAATATCTGATATAGAAGAGGCAGGCGTGAAAGCAGAGCCTGAAAAACTATTGACAGTTAAGGAACGCAGGGACTTCCCTCTTTTGCCTCCACAAAAAGGAACAGCGAAAGAGGAAGAAATGAAAGGAACACAGGAGAAGGTAAGGACAAACCAGTACAGAAACCATGGTCCTGAGAATCCTTAATTATAAACAAACAAACAAACCAACCCACAACATACCATCTGTTTGTAGGGTTTCTGCTCTGAACCTGTTTTGGCCTGTCTGGCTTTATCAATATCTTCAGCTGTTAATCCACCAACAGAGGAATGGTCTTGGTGAAAAGCCCTATTTTGTCCAAAGGCAGAAGCAAAAGGATTTCCAAAGTCCCTAAAGCCTCCAAATAACCTTGCATCCACTTTGGGAGGGAAAGGCTTCTGACCCATGCCAGAATCTCCAGTCTCACCAACACTTCTAAAAGGTCCATTCGTAGCGTAGGAGTGAGCAGGGCCTTCACTGCTGTGTTCATGAGGCTTCCCAGGGGCAGTGGAGAAGTCCATTGAAGCATCTGAGGGCTCTCGGGCTGAGAAGTCATAGTCTTTCCCAAAATCCTCACTAAGATCAGTTAAATTCTCCCGCTGTTTGCCTAGTTCCTGCAAACAATAATAGAAATACTTTAAGAAAAGAACTTAAAACCTGCTCCCTACTCATCTGTGGTCCTCAGAGATAGCCATGCAGATAGGCTGTCCTGTCTGCACAATATGTCATTTTTTGAGACTCTGGAACTGCAGACATTCACAGTAGGAGATGTGGAAAAGGAAGACACTGAGGACACCTGGGATCACTGCCAGTCTTTTAACCCCACAGATGGGACAAATTCATTAACAGCTTCTCAAATACCCGTAACTGGAGATGCCTTGCTCTGCATTCACTGCCAGGAAGGGTCACCATTTATGGAGTTTACTAGAAACAATACACTGCTCAGAAACAACAGGTAATGGGAGCTACAATATCACATAAGATATACTTAGGAGGGACAACAAAAGGCTAAACCTCATAATATTCTGTTCTTACCCCTACCCTGCTCCTTCCTCCCATGCTGTCCTTAATCATGAAATGTCAGCACTTTCAAGCCCAAAGCTACCCAAAGCAATACCAGATTATAGACAAAGTAAGCTCAGCCTTCCATGACCATGACATTACCCACTGCAAAGCACATTTCACTACTCAGCCACTAAACTATGGCAGGGTATGCTGTCATCCCAAAGTAAATAAAATTCTGTGCTTGAATCAAGGATAGCATCATCAGACACAGCAACACTCAAAGAAAGCCTCTCCTGACAGTCTTTTCTGTTCTGTCATGACCTGCAAGAGTTGCCTCACTAAGTTCAGATATTTCCCACCACTTTTTGATGTAAAGGAAGAACAAAAATTAAAATAAATAAATAAATAAATAAATAAAAATAATAAAAAAAATCAGCCAGCACCAGAGCACTATCTCCAATTTACTTGCTACTCATCATATGGTATTCACCTGTCTCAGCAACGGCAATACCATGGAAGAACTAATAACTTTTACAGCAAACCAACAGGATTTAAAATCCTTCCGTGGTCAGGTAAGCGGGCAGCATATTTTAGGCTCTTTCCTAAACACTAATTACATTTCCGCTCCTTACAGAAAAAAAACAGAACATGGTCTTTCCTGTTATTCAGCAGGTCTTGTGCTATTCTGAACCTCAACATCACGGCCGAGGGTTGAAGGAGAAATCTGTTTACAGATGGGGACTGCAGCCACGCACTGACTGATGATTTGAAGCAAGAATGCCTCTCTGCTTCCATACTTAAGTTTTAAAAAGCATGTCAGACAGCCACAGATCAAGAAAAGTGAAATACAGTCACTCAACATAAAAGCTTTGCTTTCTTCTGAACAGAAAAGCATCGTAGCTTCAGACCACAGATTTCTTACTGAGCTCTGCTTCAGCAGCAACTTCTCCTGCAACTCATGTACAACACCAGGCAAATGTTCTGCAGGTGTGTTCATGGGGAACATGCACAGAAACAGAAGAACATCGTATCTCTGTCTCTTCTTGGATGCAAAAGGAAGAAAAAGGCAAGACAAAGCATTGTCTCCATAAACTCACTTAGGGTATTTCTATTGCAGGCTTGCATAGAACCAAGGAAACACAGGCCCAGAGTCTAGGACTGAAGCTATAGGAGACTGCTGTGATAGTCAAAGCTTATTGCATTTAAAAAAAAAAAAAGCCAACACCTCACTCATTAGTTTCTGCTTCAAAATCATGACTTGAACTGCACTGTCTCCTAAAGGATGATAAATGATGATTGGTTTTGATTTAGAGAAGTTATTTTCCTCATACAAGCCCCAGGTTTGCAAGAGACAGCAACATTGCAAATGCAAAGCTTTTCTAAATCCATGCCCATGTCTGCTTATCAGAAGCTGCTGGGGTGGTTTTTTTTGGTTTGGTTTTGTTTTTAAAAAAATGAGTTCAGCTTTTCTTATGTTGCTCAACTGAAAATCAGTTCTGAAAACCCAGCCTGGGCTGCAAGTAATGAACATGCAAACACCCGACCCTGAACCATTCTGAAAAATATCTCATGCACCAATTCTTTAAAGAAAGGAAGAGCACTGAGATAAATCCAATTCACTCTATAAGAGCTCATTCACTTAGGCAAAGGAGAGGTAATCAATTACTTAAGTTTGAAGGAGACTTTAAATAACAAAGCTGCTGGCCAATCTTAGCAAGACCTTGATCTTTGACAAGATAAGGCAAGTGCTTTTCATTTTCAGCATGTCCTAAACAGTCGGGAATGGAAACAGAAACACTCCACAGTAACATTCCCCTCCCACTCCTGTCCAAGCACCTACAGCACACCACAGAAATCTTGGAGAATTCCCAAAGTATTGCAACATCTGTGTTATCAATCCAGCACTTCAGTGCTAGGTTATAGTTCGCGATTCAAGTTCCTGGCCACTCTCACAACAAAACCAAGAAGTACCTGGCGGAAGAGCTAAACATCAGACTAGACTGTGCACAAAGAGCTTTGCTTACTTACCTGCATTTTCCCCAAGGCAGAACTGAACTGTTCTTCAGCAGTGGCCTGGAGGGTCTTTGCAATGGTAACTGCATCGCCCCCCATGAGCACCTGCCGAAGCTGTCCTGCTTGGGTTTCTACGACTGCTTTACTAAGCTTTGTCAAGCCCTTCACCACCATGATGGCATCACCCGCCATGACTGATCTCCTTCTGTGCTGAAAGATGAAAAAGAAAAAAGGCAAGAGGTCAATGAACAAGTTTGCAACCAGTTTCAAGTCACCTAAGAGCCAGTGGCATATCCCAATCCCTTTCCACTTTGGCAACCAGCCACCATGGGAACTTGTTTGCAGCTCAGATAGCACACAGGCCAGCCTGAATGACAGCTCATTAGCTGACATTACCAGGGAAAGCCAGAACTCTCCTTACACCTGTTCATGAGTTAGGATAGTGTTCCAGGACTCCACACAAACATTCAAGTTACCATTGCCCAGGGGAAGCAAAGACACATAAACGTCAGTAACACTGCAAAAATGGTCTTGATTTCTTCCAAATGTTTAAAAAGGATTAAAAGCATTAGCATGTAACATTTAATCAGGCCCTGGAACATATTCTCAGTGCCTGATAGCATGGATGAAGCACACTGACAACTGTCACATCCCATTCCTGCCCTGGAGCTATGCCTGCTCATTTTACACAGCCAAATTTCTTCACCCCCACACCAGTCAGGAAGCTTTGTCTGTCCTCCAAGGGCAGTTTGCTCAGCCCTCCACTTCTAGCTCACTCTGCTACTTTTAACTGGAAATTTAAGTACTCTCAGAACACGCACCTACCACAGCATTTGCAAAGTTCTGCACTACTACACAAAATTTTTTACTCAGTCCCCCTTCCTGTTCAAGAGGCACTCCATGTCAGATTCATAACAGTCTGTGCAATTTCAGTGTCCTCAAATACAAACTGGGCACTGTAGGATGCAGGCCAGTGTCTGAGAAGAGCAAGTTTCACCAACTCCTTTGTCTCAGCCTAGAACCAACTCCACACCAGCTCTTCTACAATCCCTGTGGTTCATGTAAAAGGAAATCAGGAATGGCTGGGATGCCCAAACCATTTTGCAGAGATCTTCACCTTATTTCACTCATGTCCCACATCTTTAAAGCACAGTCAGGGTCATAGTTCCTGGGCTGGCCCAGTTGCACATCCTCCCACCTTTACAGACACGGAAGATAGAGATGCACAGTTGACACAAGATGCTGCCTAAGGTTCAACCTTAACCACAGAACATTCTCTGTCTTGATCCGTAGAAAATAAATCTTCTGGCTGTGATAGGTACCAACCACTACTCTAAGGCCTGATATTTTAGTTATTTCCTAGGTGGGTACATAGACACGATTCATTTTTAGAAGTTAACCTCTCAACACTCACATATGCACAACAGCTATAAACATTAATACACCAATACAATACATTGATACAAGTGGTTCTGAGCCAACAGTATCCATGGTATTACACCCTGCTGCAGACCACAAGCAACTGGATCCAGTTACCTTCTCAGGAAATGCAAAGCCTGTCTCAAACATGTCTGCTGTATCAGTCACACAGGAGAAGTATGGACTGCTGCAGCCAAGTTCCTGGATAAGTACACAAATTTGCTGCCATCACACAGGAGACACGTGGATTACTACAGCTGAATTTCAGAAACACATTATTATATAATACAAGGTAAAGCCTGGTTGCTGGAGTATTTGTTCAACAGCTGTTAATCAATTATTAAAACCAGGAACAACTGCTGTAGCCAGGAGGAGAGTACTATATAACACATGCTTTAAATATGGTTGTTATAAAGACAGACAAGTGTTGACAACAAATTTGGGCTTAATGGGTTCGCTATAAAAATAAAAACCAAGCCTACCCCAGTCATTGTTCTGTGGTTACCTTTGTAAGACCTGTCCATATGCTCCAGACTTGTAACCTGTGTTATTTCTGAATCTCTCCAGAGTTTAATGACTAGGGTTGATTTTAGCATTGTGTAACACACTGTTAAACTTGAAAGCTGCTTGTCAGGTAAGGAAATATACTTTGTCAACAGGTAGCATTTATTGCCCTCCCACATCTTCACTCTGGAAATTTCCGCATGGATCTCACTCAAAGCATTTGCCTGCAGTCCCTGAAACCAACACCACACTACTGTCCTAGCTGAACTGAGACACTTCAAACGTTGCCACTACTAATAAACACGTGTTTTTGTAGTCACAAGTATTAGAAGCACAGGAAAGCTTGAATGCAAAAGTTCATACCCTCCCTCCCTCCCTTCCAAGAAAGGCAACTAAAGGTAATGCAGTATAGATTCATATACACTTGGACAACACACAAAAACATTCACTTTTCACATAGATTCTTTCTAACCAGCGATATTAAACCATATCCTTCTTTCACCCAAAAGCAGCTGAAGGATTTATCTTGAAGTGACAGTTATTATACACTAACTGTGCACTCAAAAAAAAAAAAAAAACCACCATAAATCTTCCGACAAAATCACAGGGACACTAATGCAACCACAAATGGAAAAAACACATTGCATAATGCATGCTCAGCCCCCCGTTGCTAAATATATCAACAAGCAAAGAGGACCAATTGCCCTTTACAGCTTTGGCCATAAACAACAGCACTGGGCACACGGCTGCCGATAACCTCCCCACTTCCATGCAATCATCCCCGCTTTCCTCTGCACAGCAGCTATAACCACTGAGGTACCGTGCAAGTGGTTTGTCAGCTCAGAAGCATCAGCAACATGCTCCTGTGCAGCGCTGCCAAAGAACAGGCTATTCTAACAGGCCATTTACCCCAGCACCTTGCTGAAGCACAGCCCTCCCTGCAGCAAACACAAGCCTACAGACAACTGACCTGCTGTTTGCAATGATCTTTCAGAATCTCTGCAGGTAGCTCACAGACTCAAACAGAAAGCACAGTACAAGCACCAAGGCATGGCTCAGCAAGGACTTCAGAGGAAAGTCACCAACAAATAAAGGCTGAGAAGGAGGAACATATTTTCATATTCATATTCTTGCTTTTCAACAGAATTGTGTCTGTAAGCCATCTCCTTCTAGTTCCTCATCTTTTCTACACCAAGACCTCACCTTTAGCAAAGCATGGTCAGGAAAAATCAGAGGAAATAAAAATATATTACAACGATTAAACCTTTGGCAATAGGCATCAGGAGCAAGAAAACATTCAGGTAATGTCCATACCCATCACCAAGCAATATGAAAGTGGGAAAGAATAAGTGCAATGAGAACTGAACTCATACTGGAGGCACCTTCCTAGGTTATCTAGTTTTGTAGATCCCACATTTAGCAGGACACATTGGTTAGTTATCCTGGGAAGGACACAGAAACTAATGAGGTTAGCACAACCAGAAGAGAAAAGCATGAAAGAAAATAAGTGCTAGATAATCAGAAAGGGAAAAGACTGCACCCCCAAAAAAAACCACAAGAATTAGGAAAATTACCTTTTTGCTCCAATGAAAAAGCAATAAGCACAAGCAAGGACAAGAGACAAATACGGAAACACAGAAGAAACATGTACGTCCAAGGAGAAGGCTGGTACATATCCCCAATGATACACTCGCATTAATGCCCAGTACAGACAGCAGGCATGGGATTTTCACCCGCACCTACAGCAAGTTCTATTCATGTCACTACTAAAGCAATAAATAAATGGCATAAGCAAGCTCTATCAAAAACAGATTTAAGGAGTGGTTTCAAACAGATTGTACAAAGTCTACATCACACTTGATGTGCCCCTGAGTGCTCGCTATCTAGCGCTAGCAAAGCAGAACACTCCCTGCAGACAGTAAGGACAAGTCAGTCATGTCTACATGAGCTGCCAGAGTGCCTGCTAACCTGCATTGAAGGGGGCTGACAAGTGTCAATGATGATCTGTTTTTCAAAAATAGACAGGGTCACAGTTCTTGCTGAGGGAACTTTTCACAGTCGAATGAATGTCTGGAAAACACCCAGACCTTCTAGCAGGAGGAAGCTAGAACGTACACAAGACAAAAGCTCATCTACTGTTGAAAAGTAATAATAATAATTTTAAAAAACACACAAAAAAAACCAGGAACAGAAACACAAACAAAAACCCAAAACAAACAAAAAACAAAACCAAACAAACAACAAAAAACCACCACAAAACTGCAGCAGTTTCACAGTCACCCACATTCCCACCCTCAGGTCTGTGAAAGTTTTAGCTGCCATCTTTATCCCTAACTTTTCTTTTAGATAAATGAGAGAAAAATGAAAAATATTAGGTTGGACAGGCAGTAAGGCAGATTACCTTTCCTTCAGAAATGTGATATTTAGTTAACTGGCTGTATGCCTTCCCTCCCTTCCTATTAGCCGTTATCATAATCACAGTTCTCTTAGTTGTATGTAAACAGGGATTACAACCCTGGAATCAGCATTACAGCTGCCCATACCACCAGAGCGAGTGTGGCAACAGTATGAAATAAAAGTCATAAACACCACAAACAAGATATAGTTGACCAGGTATTCAGCATATTTGTTCTGAGGCTATAAGCCAGCAGTTGTCTAACTTCAAAATAACTATCTTTCATTTAACTGCTCTGTAACTGATCTTTTTGAGATTTTTCCATTTCTTTTTATGTGTGTTGCCATACCAACCCTTTCACATGGTCCTTTCATTCATAGTCTTTTTCAGTTCCATCACACACCTCCCCACCAGTTCCTTTTATACCAGATTTCCAGGCCCCTGCCTAGACCTATTTTCATTTAGCTGGATTCCTTGGGTTGCAGCTGACCCAAATTTCAACCATGCAGGGCACAGAACAAACTGCATTTTAAAAGGAGAAAGTTGCCCTCGTCCTTTGAACTAAAGACCTACCTTGCTTATCCTTCATTCTTCCCCCTCCCCACATCACCCACACCTTGCAGCTCCAAAAGAAACTTCTTCAGAGATCTAACACACAACCGAACTAAGGACTCCTATGTTTGAGTCCTGTCCCATGGCTTTGACTCAGGCCTCCTTAAACTGAATTCATCAATTCTCTGAAAGCTGCTTTAAAACTACCCTTGCACAAAACAGCTTGCCAATGCCATTTAAAACAAACACCTTTGAAGGGCAGGCGGAACTTGTTTACTCTCTTATCATTATAATAGCAGTACATGCACTAATAAAAGTGGTCTGCTTGGCAGACAAATGCATCTTTTCACCAAAACTCAGAAGGCTCAGCAGTCATTTTTGGCAAATGACAGCAAGCTCAAAACTCAGTACAGGCAATTTTCCCCATAGATGGCTTGACACACAACATAAGAGTGAAAAGAATGCTTGGACACTTCAAAAGTAAGCAGAGTCTGGTTTATTTTAGGCAGAGATACCTCAATGCAAAGTGAATGCTCTGGACTGACTGCTCTATTTACTTCTTTCTGGAAAACATCTTGGGACCTGCAAAAGCGTAGTCACAGTCCACGTGCCTGGAATTAACAGAGCCTCTTTCTACCCTGGCCATGGATCTAGAAATAATTAACTCACAATTAAGATCCTAGTGCAAAAGCTCATTCCCTCATTACAGGCCATTTCCTCTGCTGATACATCTTGACACAATACACTAATAAATTCTGTCGTGGGTGTACATTGTTTCCCATTACGCTGAGGTAGACCCAACTCAGTCACTGTGATTTTTCAGGCTACCATTTGCGCACCCCCCTCCCCCCTCAAATGATTTCTGTGCCTTTTTGTGGGAAATAAGTATTTGCAGTCTGAGGTGAAAAAAAAAAAAAAAAAAAAAAAAGAGTTCCATTTACCTCATTTGCAGGCCTTTAAAATTTAGTACTTGGGCAACAAAGATCTGGGCCATTGGGCCAACATTACAATCCAGAGTTGTATTTATATCTAACATCCTACCTTTGTGTTATCAATGTTACCAAGAAGAAAGGGAGGAAGACCAAAAGAAGACAAAGAAAACCCAAGGGTTTTCTTCTGTTTATGCACTGGGCAGAGCTTAGAACAAGCAATTTCATTGCCTCCTGTGTGTGACTCAAAAGCCATAAGTAATTCTGATAAAGTTACTTCTCATACATGTGGATCTTTCATCCAGCAACAAGGACAACAGTATATTAAAATCAAATGGAGTGTGACCACAAAGCACATATATCAATATGAGATACAGGCAGATGCCACGTTTGAAGTATGTACTTAAGAAACAGAACTACTACAAGTTGAATTTACACCTTTATTTGGTTTTATGGCAAGCTGACAGGAAAGCACAGTTCACTAGTTCCAAGTCATCCCTCTGTCACTGTTAACATCCCATATCACTTTAAAAGATAAATCACCACATTCAGGTGGAGCAAGTCTGACCAGTAGCATTTATAAAACGGTCACACTAAAGCTCTGCTAATCGAATTCAAACGCTGTGCTTCAAACAAAAACTAAAGGCTACAAACATCTCCCTCAGCTTTGCAGGGCAGCTCAACACTTTCAGAATCACTTCACCAGTTACAGTAGAAGCAAACACCCAAGCCCAGCTCCTCCGATGCACCAGGAGCCCGTCCCTGCCCAATGGCCAGCTCTGCAGCACTAAGTTGTGTGGGGAACCAACACAGCTCCCGGCCCATCTCATGCTCTGAACTAAAATACAAAGTATAAAAGAGGGAGGTGATCGGTTTGCATTTGATTATTTTTTTTTTTGTGGCATACGCTGTTATGTTGTAATTGTTTTTATTGGAAGTTTTAAGTTTCTGAAAGTGCACCAAGTCCAATTTGGGAATTGGAAACCAATAAAAAGTTATGCCTCACAAACAACTGCAGATTCTTTTAGACTCAAATACAGCATTACTTAAGATAAAATTCTTGAGAAAAATAGCAGCTCTTCCTCCTGCACTTAAAACACACATCAACCTTAACTTCTAGATCTCAAAGAGCTAAAGAAACAGAGCTGATAACAAAGTTCTCCACTTAAGAGGCGAGAGAACAAGTCATTCACCCAAAGTTACACAGCATGCCAGTGATGGAGTTGGAAAAGAATGACAGCTCTCTCTGGAGTACATGGATCCTTACAGCACACAGCCTATACCCAAGTCCTTTAAATATGCACTCCTATAGAGCAAAAAGAAACAAGGATTTATAGCCAGTTTGCTGATCCTCTTAACAATGTACTATTAACAGTCATATCTTAATAATTGTAGGTTTCTAGTCAGAACCTTTCTAAATATAACCTCTGGAAAACTAGACTGTAACTGTACTATACATCTCTCATCCTCAGGAGTAAAAGGATCTTTTCCTTATTATCCTTTTTATTCACCGGGACAGAACCATGCACACTACATGGAGTCACTACTCTGCAAGGTCAGTAGGAGGTACCCCATGGGTGTCCCTCTGGGTGGCACACAAACATCCACCGCTCAAATGGCAAACATTACCCTCTCATTACTGCCATGAACAGCAGGTCAAACACCACAGCCTCTCGCTATCGATCCTGCACGCATGCACATTGATATAGATCCCTTGCCCTGGCAGCTCAGGTTAAGTTCAAATATAGTAACTTACAACACATCCTAGTCTATTCATAGCCCCCTTGCATACTGGCATCCTAGCTATGGGAGCCTTCTTTTTTCTGGCCATGCCAAAACCCCCTGTAAGAAGAGGAAAAACAGGATGCAAGAAGAGGATCATAGGCAAAAAAATAACTCGAGAAGACATAAGTTGATCTCTGTGCTGAAGGGGAACATAGCCTATCAGAACATACAGCTCCCTGATTACAGCTCTGCCACAGTCCTCAGCCAAGTTATTTGCGTCAGTTCCTACTTAGCACAGGTAGGTAATTTTGACACTAGGATAAATAATAGTAACAAGCTCTAGATTTCTCACAACTTACTATTAAAGCAAATCTGCAAGATCTCATACCTGATGTAGAACCTATAATCTATAATCATGTATGCTCTCTCTCTGTATAGATTTTGACATTATATTCTATACAACATAAACATATTGCTTTTCTGAACTAGAAAAGACAAAGTCTTAAGCAACACATATAGGCACATTTGAAAATCCCAAACCTCCCAGAGCAACTTCTGAATGACCATGCTCCACAAAGCTTTGCTATGCAATGTAAAATTCTGGGCATGTTGATTTTAGAAGAATTCTCTGAAAGAAACACTGGACTCACTTGCAGCATACTGTCCAGTTCTTCTGCCTTCCTTCTCTTTCCTAGTCCTGATTATTCTCTTGATAAGTACGTTGACCATATCAAACTACATGAGCCTAAAATGAGCATTTAACATTCCCAAATTGCACAACTCAGACAGCAGAAGAGCTGTGACATTTCAGAGTACTACACCAAGCCATTTTATAGTACATTTGTTCAGGACATCCAGAAAACCCAATGTGTGCAGGTGGTTAAAAGGAAGATACAAATAGCAAAAAAAGGGTGACACAAAGATTTCATCTACACACAAAACCAGGACAATTGGTAGGGACAAAACACAGTAAAAGTAAGTGGAAGCTATCACCTGCACAACACAAAACAGTTCTAGGACCACCTAGATCACAAGCAGACCATCTCTCGTGGTGTTTCCACGTACAGAATCTGCGTATTCTTTAAGTAAAAGACATAGCCTTATGTAGGTTAAAAAAAAAGAATACCACTTACAAAACTTTACTTTTTTTTTAACTCTGTATATGTATGTAGATTTGTTTAAGCAGGCATACAAATCTGTCAAGCCAACTCCATGGATTGACAGCTGAGTTTTTCAGAGCAACTAGTTTTCTTTTGTTTGCTGTCAGACATGTATAGAACACTTCAGATATTGAACAACTGCGAATGTAAGATGCTTCACTTCGCTTTGTACCTCTACTGACTGAAAAAAAAAAAAAGGGCAAAAAAGCCAAAACAAACAAAAACCCCAACACACACAGACGCCATTAAAATAAGGTGCAGAAACACAACGGTGCAAAGAAAGGGTAAAACTTGTGTGCCTTGTTATTTCCTCGTCTTTCTCACCAGCTTAGTTTAACTTTGCCACCTACTGTAATGGGAGGTGGCATCTAAAAAATGAAGAGCATTTTTGAATCTAAAGATAGGCACGTGTCATAATAAGCTTTCAGTGCTGGGTGAGAAAGCAGACACCGATCAAACCCCCTCCCCTCAGAGTTTACAGTTAAGCTTGCATTTTGGCTCCATATGTGAATAACTTATTTTCTTCTTTAGGTACTGAAGGAAAGCACTCACTCGCAGAACAGGCAGCACTTCTGTAAAACAAGCGGAGAGAGAAGCTGCTCTTGTACAGATGCTCTGCTCCAGAATATACAGCTCAGCAAGTCAAAAAGCCTCTTCCAAGACTCCCTTAAACAGTTTCAGAGGGAAAAAGCCAGGAGACCTACATACACACAGGACGTAGGACACCTAAATCCTGCTGCACTCACTACCTCCATCCTAAGCTGAACTGTTCACCCGTCAGTACAGACACATTTAAGGAATAAAATAGATGCTTATTCATGCATCAAAAGCCAAGTCCTGAGATGGGTTTCAGAGGCCATCTGGATCAAGTGAGCTATACCATGCACACTGACATACAAGATAAAAGACCACAAGACACGTGCCATCCCTCACATGATCCTTGTTAGAACAATTAAACAGCAAAACCAAACCAGTCTTTACCTACAAAGAAACAAAAAGCTCTGTCACCAACCACCCAGTCTAACATGAGGGAAGTTAGAAAGCAGGAATTCAGCTGCTGTCCCTCTTCCCTCTCAGTTTGTAGAAAATAAAAAAAAATGCAGCCTGACAAACAGGGTGTGCAAGAACAGACCACCACTTGCCTGTAAAAGGACTACTGCAGGACTAGAAGCCAAAAACAGTTCTGTTCTTGCTGCATGGATGCAATAGGAGCTATTATTAACCTGTTCTAAATATCACAAATGAAATAACCAGAGCTGCATTGCATAGCACAGAATTCTCCTTGACAGCAATGAAACAAGGTGATCAACACTCAGTTGGTAAACAGGGAAGGGAATTCTCCACATCTTCTGACCTTTTCTTCTACTTATCACACCACTTTATTTTTAAAAAGGAGACGTTGTCAAAGCATCAAGTCACCTATTTCCCCCGCCCCTTTTGAGTAAGATTGGACAACATGCAACTGCTTATTTTGAGCATATCTTATTCAAGGTTACCAAGGTCATTGCTAACGAAGAGCAAAGAAAAAGCATTTACAGAACACAGAAATAAGTCTCCTGTTCTCAGAGCAAGCAGACTGGTAATGGTAAGCACATGAACTGCAGCTAAACGTTTCCTTCTGATGATACACCAAAGAGAGGCAAGTTCTCACTGCACGGCAGAGAAATGCAAACCCACTAATTGTCTACACATCAACCTGCTTTGAGTTTTTTAACTCAGAGCAACTTCTGAATCCTTTGAGAAGTCTTTTGTTGAGCTACTATTGACTTTGGCCAGTCTCCTTCTGCACCCCGTGCTACGAATTATTTTGCACATGCTCAAAGAATACACCCCAGTTCAGTGAAGCAATCTAATTTAAAAGATAAGCAATGCAGCAATTAAAGCTTAGAAGTTCTTAATTCTTTTTAGAAAAACAACGCTTCAGCTTATTGAAAGAATAATCCTTTTATTTCGTCTCACATTTTTCTTTGCTTAAACATTAAGTAAAAAAAGTCTGCTTCACTTTTATTGAGAGTAGCTTTATAAGTTCTATATTTTACAAACACTGACCACAAACTTAGGATTTTAATTGTATGAAGGGAATGCAGAGACCTTCCCCACCTACGTTCCTGCTGGGTGGGATTACTGTGTAATAACACTATTTCTGATACCCCAATACAAGATAAGTTCTGCAGAAATTAGGATGGTCAGTAACTATGAAAGCAAGTTTATGCAAGCCAAATTTTTATATCTGTAGGTATTTTTAGGTAGCTTGTTCAGCACCTGTTTAAAACGAAGTATCTCCCCATTAATTAAATAAATTAAATAATGAGTTGGACGCGATGATCCTTGTGGGTCCCTTCCAACTCAGGACATTCTGTGATTCTATGAATTCTTGATCACTTTGTTAAGAAGACTACAAGCCCGTTAGTTTGTGGAAAGTATGATTATTTCTTTGGGTGCCATTCCAAAGCCAGGGGTCTCATGGTTTCTTCCCCCCTCATTTCAGCCGCAAGCAAGCTCAAAACAGCCAACTGATTTATTTTACATCCATCTTCAACCAGACACATGGAAGAGCCCGAGGGTCTGAGAGAAGCAAGGTTCTGAACCAGAGCAGCCTGGAAAGCCAGCACACACAGAGCACAGAACAGGACAAGACCCTGCGATATCCGTGGCAAAACATACAGCTCCCAGAATGGAAAAGTAGATTCCCCCCGTCGTCCTAAGCAACTTTAGATTGAATAGACAGCCCCGCAGAAACATTTAACTTTCTGGAATATTCTGCACACCCGCTTGGGCGAGCCGAGAGGAGACGGCGCAGGCAGCGGGGACACGGACATCCCCAGCTGACCGGCCGGACCCTGCCTCTGCACAACGCCGGGTCACACGGACCCACGTCGGGCAACCGGGCACGGTGACAAGTGCCCGAGCGCGCCCCGCACCGCTCGGGCCGCCCGCGGGGCAGCCCGCGGCCCAGCTGACGGGCTCCCGGAGGCCCTGCTGACCGGCTCCCAGCCCCGCGCCGGCGCTGTCCCGCTGTTCAGCGCCCGCGGCGACGGCTCCCGGCGGCGCGGCCTCCCCCGGTCACCGGCCAGAGCATGGAGAAGGCCGCAGCACCGGCCGGCTGCAGCCGCGGGGGCTCGGGCAGCCTCTGGCACGCCGCCGCCATTGCCCACCGGACCCCACACACGTTTTCCCCCGAGATCGACCCACTGAACCGAGGGGCCAGACGGCGACCGCGCCCCCTCTCCACGCCGGGCACGGGCGTCCTCTCCACGGCCGCGCCGCCACCGCCCTCCTCCCTTCCCGCTCCGCCGCATCGCGCTGCACTACCGGGTGCAGCCCCTTCCCTTCCCCTCCGCCGCTGCAGCCGCTGCCCATACCCCGGCCTGCGCGCCCGGACCAGCACAGCCCAACCGTCCCCTCTCCTGCTCCGCTCCGCGCCCGCCGCCTGGGCCCGCGCGCCTGTTTACCGCCCTGCCGCCCCCGGCCGAGGCCCGGCCTCGCGCCCCGCCCCCGCCGCGTTCCCATTGGCTGCCCCGCGGGCCCCGCCCCGTATCGCGGCAGAACCGCCGCCGAGGAACGTGCCGAGCCCGTGCACCCCGCGTCCCCGCCAATGGCAGGCGGGTTCGGGCGGGGCGCCGGCCAATGGGGGGCGGGGAGAGCGCCGGGACGGCGCGCGTGGCGGCTGCAGGGGGACGTGAGGCCCGTGAGGTCCGTGCGGCGGCGGCTGTTGGGCGGGGGGCGGGGGTGGCGAGGCGTGAGGTGCGTGTGCTGCGGGCGGGTGGCGCTTGGGGACCCGCCGGCACCGCGGGGGCGCCTGGCAGCCTCTCCGCCGCTGCCTCCTGTCAGTGGTGGGCTGGCCCCCTCCGGGCCGGGAGCGAAGGGCAACCGGCTGGAGGCGACGGATCAGTCAGGGCCCGGCGCGGGGAGGTTGGTCCCTCGGCGGGAGAGGACGCGAGCAGGCAGTGCTCGTACCCCACGTCTTGGGAGAGTCGGGGGAGAGGGTGTCGTGGCTCGGGCAGGCCCGCCGGCTCTCCGGGTATGTTAATGTGCAGGAGGAGATGCGGAGGAGCCCCGCGCCCGGTGGGCTCCAGGCAAACGCTGAGCCAAACGGGAAGCTCCATTCTGTGGCACTCCATGGCCATGAAACCTTTGTACGTGGATGCCAGTGTGATTTTTTTCAAAGAATTGGCTTAAAGTCGCGGTTGATGTTGTTCATGCGTGTGTTGGAAATCGTGTGTTCATATGCTTGTTGGAAATAAAAATCATACGGTGTTTCCTACAGGTTGATTCCAGCTGTATGGTGTCTCGCAAGTGCTGCAAGGGGCTGATAAGAACAGCTAGCTCTGTGCTTTTGTACGTGTTCTGGTAAGCGCCTGTCTCTGTCAGCAACTTTCTTGTCTGAAAAAATAACAATACATTCTTTATGGTGCATTTGCCACATGGCTGCATTAGTGCGGAAGTATATTTGGATGAGGTTTGGAGATAATATAATTCATTTTTTCTTAAACAGCATTCATATTTCTCCTCTAGTCATAGTGTAACTTATAGGAATGACCAACCAACAGCCCTGAGCTTTAATTTCAGGATTTTCAATTGCTTTCTTTGGCCAACCTTTTCACCTAAGCAATAGGTTGAATTGAGCACCTACATCCACACTGAAGGACCTATATCAAAGTAAGTAGGAGTTGTGGGTGCTGTGGATTTGTGATCAAGGAAACTGGATAAATGTGTTTATCCATAAGATAGATGTGTTTATCTATAAGTGTGTTTAGGGGTTTAACTCTATGCAGTTTGTTGGTGAATATTCCTGCCAACCTGCTAGTGCCAAACTTCTCCTCCTCTGTAGAGGGCAATAATTATATCCCTTATCTCCAGATGCACATACCAAAAATTATATGGCTGGTATTTATGAACACACAAAATATTGTCCAAATATTGCATATATTCCTTCATGTTTGGTTGGGTTATTTTTAGAGTTTGGGGTTTTTTTAACATAAAAATCAGACTTCCCACGCAAGCCCCACTCAGCGTCTCAGGTAAGTGATGAGAAGGGCTCTGCTAAGCACTGAAGAGAGAACTAAAAATAAATTTATTAAAACTCATCCCAGACATTATCCGAATTGGAAGCAAGCCTCAGTCCGTACTAGAAAGCCTAGTTTTGAACTCGAAAGGTTAAAAAAGCAATTACCTGTGGAAGACACACTGTTGACTTATTTCTCTACACACAGGGTATGTGTAGACAATACACCTGAAATGGAGAGGCCAAACATGACACTTTGATGTTTGAGAATGGGATGGAGACTGGATATCTTAGATGATGTAAAAACATGGCTGCGATAAGATATTATACCAGCCTTTGAAAGTTTTGTCCAAAAAAATGCCTAGTTTTCTTAATTTCAGTATTGACACCTTCAGAAATTCATACAAAGTAACTGTTTTGTTTTTTGGTTAATTCCATACTATTTTCTTTAAAGGAAAGACAATCTCTACTCTCATCTTGAAAGAGATATGTCTCAGATGTCTTTTCTAAGCAGACTCTTACCTACTCCTGTACTGAATTGGGGTGTCAGTTCTAAGTTTCTGTGTGACATCATTTTGCTTGCGTCAGCTCAGCATTAATTGTGAAATATGTCTTACTCAGTGTGCTGAGCACGGAGAACTGCATGGATTTCTGCATGAGCACGCTGTCGTAGTTTGAGGCAGAACAAGCACAGGATAAAGCTCTCCCCATCTTTCAAAGACAGGCCTGGCTGGTTCCCTTCATTCGCCCCGTGGTAAACCATTGGGTATTTCTGCCGCTGCTGTTCAATTTGCATCACACCTTCTGTTGCCAGGCTTTCTGCAGCCTTAAAAGACCCCTTGAACTTGAGTGCAAGGCTAGCTTATTCTAAACTTAGACTAAAGAAGAGAGAAGTGTCTGTTTTCCCACCCAATTTGGAATGCAAAGAGGTAGAATTGAAAGCTGAAATGAAGCTTCTGGGAGCAGATATTTTGTCCTTTTTTGTTACTGTTTAGTTCTCGAGGGGAATAGGAGCGGGACACTCTGAACCCAGAGGCTTACTTTGTGGGGATGGTTGCCTAACTGCACCCACAATCCTAAACAAAAAGTCAAACATGGTGTGTGTAAAGCACTGGAAGAATTGTTCTGCAAGATCTCCCTGTAAACTGAACAACACTGGTAAAAGAAAAAAAATACTGTCAGTGTTGGGCATTGGTTTAGTGCTACCAATTACAAGATTTACACCCATGAACCCTGGAAAAAAAGAAGGGGCAGAGTGCTGAACTTCAGAAATAGACCAGGGAGTCATCCTTTTCTTTGGAAAGTCTCTCAATGGTTTCTAGAACAGCCTCATGGTTCACAGCTCCTGTGGGCTTTGGAAGGTCCCAATTCAGGTTCCCTCTTGGCTTATGAACACTTAGAGCACTCCACCCTCACATCAAGACCCTTAACCGTCATGCATGCTCTTGTCTTCTCCGCTCTTCAGCCTTACTCGTATTATTGTTTGTTATTATGCTCTGCACAATAGGAAAGCTCACCAAATGCCAGCCAAATTTCCAGTCCGGCCTTGTGCATTCTCTGACTTGTTCACTGGCAGGAGACGTGGATGTGAATCCTGTGGAGATCAGACCAGGCTACTCCATTCTGGTTTTGTGCCCTCCACCAAAGGGTTGTAGGTAAAACAGCAGAGGCACCTGCTTCATCCTTGCTTTGGATCAACTGTCAGAGTTTGTGTAGGAGCTGATCTGATAGAAGTGATATGCAAACACTTGACAGATAAAGCCCTTCCAAACAGGGTAGAGAGAAGGAACTTAAGAAACTTGTACATAAAACCCTAAACGCTGGCATCCCCTCATGCCTTAGGGCCTCCAGTATAATGTGGCAGCAGAATGAGGTTGTTGCATGTTAAAACTTTTTACTTCAGCATCTAAATCTGATATAATTTTTGTGCTATATGCCTGCAGTTTTTGGCAGAATTTACAGAGCGAGCCAGAGCAGTCCTACGAAAAAGCAAGTTCCCAGATTTTGGGGAGTCTCTTGATTACCTGTAAGAACAAGAAGTGAACATTATTAAGAAATCAGCCACAACGTATTTTTGGCACTGCAGCTGTCATTTGCTTCTCACATCTATTCCAGTAGTGTTGTATTCAGTCAAATTTCAACATATTTGCTGACTTAGCTGGAAATATGAGCATTTCTAGCAAGAGTCTTACACCTATGAGGATTATGTAAGTCAATCTTTTATTAAATTATCATAAAAGTATGATAAAAATTATTATAATATAAATTGCAACATAGACAGAAATACTACTGTATGTCCTCATACTGTATAAATATAATGGAAATTATAATCAATTTAAGTTATAACTAATAATGAGTCACACTTCCCCAGAGCCTTCTCTCTACTGACGATTATTTAATTCTCCAAATATCTTGATTTTGCAAGTTGGGGAGCAGTTAGTACCTTACCCAAGGTCAGTGGAAAAGCTTTATGTAGCAGCTGGAAGTCCCAACTCCATCGCAGATGCTTTAGCCATGCCATCACATTGCTTGTTGATATTTACATAACAAAGGACTTTAATGATGCAATTTCATGAGGTGCATGAGCAGCTCTGCTGCGCGTCTAGTGTAGAAGCAGCACAAAGGGCACTGCAAAGACTGAGCCCAGGGCTCTCTGACTGTGACTTTTGCAGGGTCGCTGTCAGCCTTTGGGTGGGGTTGCTTCCCTCCTCCTGTTTGCTGTTTTCTGAGAGGCGTCTGTTCGCTCACCACCAAGCAGCTCACCACGTACTGGGTGCCAGGGAACACCCAAGAAAAGCTCTGCCAGTTCTGATGCTGACTGCTTTGAAGAACCCAGTGAAAGCTGGCTTCTGTAAAGCCTTGTACAAAGTGGGCCAAGTTCCCAGAGAGGAACAGGCCAGAGTGGCTCGGTTTTGACAAACCAAAGGAGTTAGAGAACCAGAGCCTGGAAGGAAGGATCTTCAGGCCCTGCAGTAAGAACGGCACCTTTGCAACAGGAAATTAGTAGGCAGACAACTAACCTGCAGAAAAAAAGAGTTAATGGAATCTCAATTAAGCAGCTACTGGTCATGTCATTAGGTTGACAAGTATCCAGGCTATTCAGAGAACACTCAGAAATCCTCTTGCATAGGACAGGCCCAAGCTGTTTCTCTGACCACAATAAAATATACGTCACCATCCTTCTCCTGTGTTCACACAGTAAACCACAAAACAAAAGCTGCTCGGGAAAGGTTTCCCTCAGTCCTTCTTCTCCAGGCAACCACTGGGGCTCAGATAAGCTACCTCTTGAGGGGTTTTGCCTTGTGTTCACTCATCTTCTTCAGAGGTTAATTTATTTGGGGCAGGAGGAATGTCTTATCTGACTACGTAAATTTATGGTGTTCCATCAACTTACTATAATAATGTAGGGAATTATGAACTGGAACAGCTCAAGGAGAAGTCACTGGACAGGTGGCTTGGTGTTAGTAGTTAACTTGTAGGTATTTCAAAACTTTGGCAGGTTTCAGTGACGTTGGTTGTACCATATGTTATTTACGTGGCTTTATGGCCAAGAATGAGAGCAGCAGCCTTGTAAAGAAATGAGATCTCTCTGACTCAATCCGAGGTAGATGCACGTCCAATATCATCATAGGATCCAAATGATGAGCTATTTTTGTAATGCTTTGGACTGCTCTGATTCCTGAACTGTGTATTTTCATCCCAAAGCACTCAGGCATTCTTCAAATTTGTCCTTCCTTTTTCTCTCCCCTCACTGCAAAGGGATAGAGACAAGGCTTCATTTCAGTTAGCGAGCACTTTATTTTTAAGATGATTGAGTGCTGTCGGAAGGAGACAGTGTGCCCGTTCTCAAGACAAACTTTTTCTCTCCAAGAGGAAGACACAGTGCAGGGAGCAGGATGGGTATTTCACGATTTCCCGTCCCATTTTCTCTCCAGGGCACTCAATGAGCAGCCTCACTCCACACAGCTAGAGAGGGCAGGGGACACCAGTGGCGCTGCAGGAGGGCCCCAAGCCCTCTGGCTGGGGGAAGGTGAGCAGGGATAGCCGTCAGGTTCTGTGCAGGGGAGAGGACTGGTGAAGGGCTGCCTTGTCCCCTAGTTGAAAAAGAGGAGGGGGAAGAAGACACAAAAACCTTCCCTTTCCCCTCTAGGTTTTGCCTTGCTGAGAAAGCTACCTTCATAGGTGCCTGTTCCATGTCACCCAGAGAGGGCCTGAGCAGCAAAGCTCAAAACTCGAGTATTTCTTGTCTCCTGCTATTATCTATCCGGAAGAGACTGCAGTGGCTCTTGACAGGGTATTTGTGGCTTGTGCTGTACAGCTCCAGGACATTGACTATACAGGACTGAACTCTTAATGGGAGGTAAGCACAGGCCCATGAGTGCTGAGGTTATCTCTACTTGGGGAAAAAGTACCAAGTCTACTCTTCAGGCATTTTAGAGGGTACCTGCCTGGATTCCTCTCCTCAGGGCTGTGAGGCAGATCACAGCTTCATTATCTTTCACCAGGGTTTGCCAGTGCCCTCCACACATGCATGCTCAGCAGGCTGGATAACGTGATTTTCTCTCCCACTGGGAAAAAAGAAGTGTCCCAAGTGCAGTCTCACAAACTGGAAATTTACACATAGGTACATGGATTTTTTTTTCTCTCTTTAGATTATGAAACAAAACAAAACTAGGTGTTATTCTCCTTCTCTGTAGCCACAACAAGCCCAAGCTAAAAAACATGTTCATCATTGACAGATGGAAAAAGTTGTGCAGCTCACCATGCATACGCCACCACACCACACTCAGCTCCCTCCAGACTTGGCCACGTGGGTGCCAAGTGGGTACTGGCTGCTTTGGAAAGTTGGAGACATGCCGATGGGGGTGGCGTATGTTGAGAGAAGGACAGTGCCAGGTGGAGAGGCTGCAGATAGAAGCACTAAATGGAAGAAAGTGATATCAGTTCTTTTCTTTGGATAGTGTGTGGGACAGTGTAGGGCAAGGACAGGCACCTTGCGCCTGCCACCTTAGCAATTAATGCAGTAAGTAATTCACAATATCACTTGCACGTTAAAACCTTGCACAACAGCACTTTTTATAGGTATTGAGGAAGACCATTTTGAATGAGAGGAAGATTGCAGCAGCCTCATTAGCAGCTGTGTGCCTCGAGAATATGGTATTTCTCTCCAAATCTGTAAGACTCAGTTAAACATTATTCAGTCTGTATCTCTAGGCTAGACAGATCAGTTGTTTCTGCTTATTGTAAATTGCATTTGCTTGCATAGTTTGGTGAGTGCTTTGCCCTCTTGTCTTGCCACCTGATTGATTACATGTACCTCAATCAGTCCTGCACAGGCATAGTGGAAAGGCTGTTCTTTGTAGCTTCCAGCCAAGATTCACTTTACAGATAACTAGTGAAGCCATTCACCCCCTGGGTAAACATGGCAAATTAATTTTGAAGCTAGGCAAACAGAAGCCAGTCCTTTGCCTGCACTTAGCCAAATAGCTTTTTACAAAGGACAGAATGACTATGTGGAACAGTTTGCGCAGAGTTCTTCTAAATGGGAAGGCAGTCTAGAGCCAGAGAAAATGAGAGAAACAGCTATTTCTGAACACTTTACTGGAACGAAGAATTGACACTAGTCATCATAGGTTGCTCTGCTGGCAAATGGTAAAGTGTGCTGCCAGACTCAGCCACTGCCATCAGCTTTTGGCACAGCATTGCCATGTGTCAGTTAGCTGGAGAGCAGCGAGCCACCTTGCTTCAGCCTGGAATCGTCCCCAAAACAACGTGTTTTCTTTCACTGCCCTGAGAGCCGGTCCTTGTTCTGGCTTCCTGATGTCTTGCTTGATTATTCCAACACACAGCAAGGTGTGGGAGTGAGACAGGGAAAGCTGTGGGGTTTTTCTGAATGCCTGCGTGGCAAACAGACAAACTCATAAACGCCATCTACTTTGTCTGAAGGTAATTCACAGGTAGTCCCAACGATTTACTTGTAGCCATCAGCAAGAAAGCAGAATCTTTGCTGCCTTTGGATGCTGACTGACCCTTTTTCTGCCTTGCTGTGGCTATTGATCCAATTCCTGAGGTCAGTTGAGAAGGGCTGTGTAATCTGACTTCTACTATCTACATCTGCGTCTGCATACCTGGAGAGAGAGGTCAATGGGTGGCAGGACATCCCGATTAACACGTACCTGAGTGCAGTGAAGAGGGAGACGCCAGCGGTTAATACAAGCCTCTGGAAGGAATGACTGATCAAGAGGTGGTCTAGACATCCATGTTAAGCCCTTCATTTGGCCCTAAACAAATTATTCAACTCCTATCTGTAAAATAGGGCTGATGGCATTCTTCTGCTTGGTTGAGCTCTCGAAGCCCGACTCCTACAGAAGTGCTTGGAAAGCCTCAGTGGAAGCCCAGCAATTTCCACATGCTCTGTAGCTGCACACAAGGAAAAGAGCTTGCCTTCAGGCACAGCGGTGCCAAGAACCAGCAGTTCAGGTTCACTCTCCCATCACCTCCCAGATGCTTCAAGAAGATTTCTAGCCTGGAGGAGCCCAAGGTGTGAGCACAAAGATGTCCCTTTCCTATAGAAATCCCACTAGATACAGTATCTAGGACAAAGTCTGGCCAGTGATTACATCCTGTGCCTTTGTGGCAGTTGTACATCCCCTGATGAGATCTGGAGCTTTTGATAGGGCAGCTGATGGCTCTTCAGCACCTTTTGTGCCCCACTGTGCCTGTCCCCATGTACACACCTAGGGTGGTGCCAAGGTGCTGACAGTCACGTCCTCACCTCAGGGCAGGGTGACTTCACCTCCACCAGCGGGAGGGAGCAGGAGGGATGGGACCCTCAGTTAGTTGACAGGGTCCTCAACAAAGGAGCTGCCCAGAGTAGCTGAGAAGGTTCTGGACCATGTTGTAATGACCACAGCCAGATCTCACCAGGCTGTAAAACAGGGTTCCTGCTGAAGATCCCCTTTGAGTGGTCTTCTTAGAGCAGCAGGACTGTCAACTGGAGCCCTCCCCTTAGATTTGGACGCCATCTAAGGAGACTTCCCAGGACTGAGTGCCCTCACCTCCTCCTTTGGTGAGTGGTTGTTTTTCTCTGTTGGATATATCTTTGAGTGAGTCCTTGCCTAACCCAAGCAAGTGATAATTTCTCTTCTGGGTACCCTTGAGTGAGAGGCCTCTGGTTTCGTTTCTTGTGAGTGAATGTGTGTACACTGTGGATCCTCTTTATTTTTATGTGGTCATACCCCAATAATCTCCTGAACTGGTACCCAAATCTGTGTTTTATTGTTGTCAGAGTGCTAAATAATTTCTATAAACCCTGTTTCTAGTCAGTTTATTTGCTATACTTTTCCGGCTAGAATAAAGTCTGTTTTGGAACTTGTCACTTAAATTGACTTTTGGGGTGCCTCTGTGACAGCCATCCACTCCATGGACTTTTGACACCTGTCACTTCAGTTTACCTGGTGGCCTGCTTTCAAGGCATGGGAAACATGGTCCCTTTCCTGGAAGGCGAGTGTTCTTCCTGTTTTCTGCAGCAGCACTCCCATTTCATGATGGCACTGAAAAGCTTGCATGCACACAACAGTAGCAAGGAAGGTGGCCTAAACCTTTACATGCTAAGTGCCTTTCATATTGCTTTATGTCCCCTGCTAGCCCTCATCTTCCCATCCTGTTGAAGTCTTTAAAGCTAGAGATGCATGGGCAGCACCCCACTCCTCTTTTGTAAATCTAAGCCATGCCTCAGGTATGTTTCGATTTTTCTAACCTCATACTCTTCCCTAGGCTGACCCGCCACAGCCTCTATAGCCAAATGCATTTGCTGCATTTCTGTTCCCCATTAGTTTTCTGCACAACCCGGAGTTTGAATTGGCAGCACGATGAGTTGTCTGAAATCATTCAGTGTGTTTGCCATTTCAGGTCTTATCTTGCTTGCTCACACAAATCACATAGGAACAGACATCAGATATTTTTTTTGTTGTTATTAAAGAAGAAAGTCAAACAGTTTTCATGGCTCTTGGAAACTGCACATAACACTGCTGGAAGACTATTAACACAATATTTGGAGGACAAAAATAGCTCAAATTTGAACTTCCTGGAATATTACAAAGGCCTTATTTGGAGATGGCATATATTGTTTGGCATGATGAATCGGCAATAAGTTCCTGTTGGAATAATTGTTAACGCTACTGGCATTTTATTGCTACTGACGTTTGGTATATCAAAGCTGTGGACAGGTAGCTTTAAAAATAATCCTGAATACCTCCCTTCAGCTTCAGAGATCTTGCTTCCCTTACACCAGTTTTGAACAAAGACTTGGGTTCTTTCATAAATAGGTGCAGCTCTACCAAATCAGGAAGAATCATAATTGCTTCTATTTAGTTTTGCAAAGATTGAGGATGGCTTGGCATAAGTTAAGAGGTTGGGTCAGTTTTCCACGCTCTTTTTACATTATTCTTACTCTGCTTACATGCAAGTAAGCTGTGGGCTTACTCACATTTAATAGTGGGATGAGCAAGGTCTCCCTGAAATCATATAAACCAATGATGTAGGAGAAAATAGGGCTAATGCTTTTCCTGCTCTGCCCCACTTCTGACTCTTCAGGCCCTGCAATGCAGCTCAGGAGTTCCAGGCTTCACACCATTTATCTCTGCACAGACCTAGTCCTGAGTTGGCCTTGGGAGCTGTCACTTAGCTCAGGTTCTATTTGATAGGACTCAAACAGTTCCCAGTTTTGGAAAACTTACATTCCAACTACTTGGCCCTGTACCTGTCTCAGGTTTCTCTATCAAGGAGTTTAGCTAGTTCCACTTCAAAGTCTCTATTTATTTATATCTTTTTAAATACTGAGCTGTAAATAGTGCTTGAGCACTGACACCTCCCAAATTGTGCTCTTGGACACCTGTCAAACAAATGTGTCACACAAAGAAGATAACAGTTCATATTCACTCAAGTCCTTGAGTGCTCAGGGCAAATGTCCTGAATTTAGAGCGGGAAAAGATTGGGTGATAGCAAGCTTGCAGCAAAGGCAGGATGTAAAGGAAGCTGTAGTGACTTGTGTGATCACATATAATGCCGTGATCTGATGTTGGCAGATGTTCCTTATGTAACCAAGCTTGAACCCAGCATTTACTCTCTTGCTCCGTTTCCCATTTGTAGAATGGGAACAGCTCACATCACTACCTTACTGAGGCAGGGGAAGCAAGGATAAATTCAATGAGGGACGCAACAGTGTGTTACGGGGTGTATGAATAATGGGGTAGGAGAAGTTCTGGCAAAGATGCCACATTTGTCCAAGTTGTTTCATTTCTTGTGAAACAACTGAGTTCAAGAAAACTAGATAGCCCCTGGTGCTCCTGAGAACACAGATAACATGTTCTAGCTAGACCACAGATTCCCCAGTACAGAGCTGAAATGACAGCACCATGCCCTTTTTTTCCCCTCAGATTAGCAAGACCTGCTCGGACAGGAGACTGCAAGTGAGAGGAGAAATGACAATGCAGTAAGTATAATTATTCCTTTGCTTCTTGAAGATGCTCTGAAGAAAATCTAATTTAATGGTGCCCTGACTTATGCTTGGGGTTTGTAGGACTGAAACTAGGGCTGAATATTAAAAAAATAAAAATAAAAAAAATTAGGGAGACCCAAACAAAATGCAGTGTGCAATGTAACAGCAGCACCTCAGCCAGAGCTGCAGTGTTGAACATGGCATGACATTGAAACCTGCTGGTTTTAAATGGATTCTGGTACACTGAGCTCACTCAAAGCCTCTCCCATGCTGTGCCAAAACTGCAGCCCTGCTGGAGTGTGGGGTGCCTGCTTTCTCCCTGCCACGAGCAAGACTCCAGGGCATTCAGCCTCACTGAAAAACGAGAGTACTTTAAAATGGCTGGTACTTCTCCATATAGACTTACTGCCCTCCCGTGGCTGCCAGGGAGCATCCCTAATGCAGAAACGGGGAGCCCAGGAACTGAGGGAAATGGTAAAGAAAAATAACTACATATTCAACTTAAACCAAAATGCAGTTTGAGTTACAAGGAAGAGGAAGGCAAACCGATTGTGTGATTAACTGGAAGTACCTAGGAAAGCAAGAACAAAGTGGAGAAATTTACTGGTTTAGGAGTAGCAGGGAGACCTCTACATATGTTGTTTTGCAAGGACAGTGGGCCTTGAGCTATTCTGCACCAGTGTCCCATCAGCAAGTGCCATTTACTCAAAGAGACATGGTCCATCTAACTTCATCCAATTGCCCCACAGTGGAGACTTTACTGGTAACTGGTACAAAGAAGGTATGGGAGAGCAGCCACTGCACCGTTTCCCAACTGTGGTAGGCGTGTGCTGCGACCCTGCTATATCTACTAACCCTCACTGGCCCAGCTTCAGCAGCATGTATAAAGCTCTTGCTGAGACACCTCATATTGCAAATGTGTCCTTTTCTCTCCATGATCCAGAAGATGACATTCCTAGCACGGATGGAGTCCTTTCTGAGGGACTTCCCTTAGGAGCCTGAAGTCACATTTTATGAATGAGACCTTGGAGCACCTGATGAGAGCTGCTGTGGAAGCACTGCACAGTTCTGCAAGGAGTGTCCTATTTCTTGTACTTTCTTTATGACTGTGCTGCTGCTTATGTGCTCTCCGTGGGCTGAATGCATCTCCAGTCTTTGATGCACAGTAAACACTTAAAACAACCAAAAAAAAACCAATCGAAACCAAAAGCCACAATGAAGTGGCAGGAGGAAACACAGCAAAAAGCATAAGCAACAGCTGCAGGGTCAGAAGGTGATGATGCCAAACTGGTTGAATTGCACATGCTTCTAACAAAGGCAATAAATGCTGCAAGGAGGCAACATATCTCCCACCAATGAAAAGCTTGGATTTGCATTTTTGTTTGTGGACTTAGCATCAGTCTTACATGTTAGAGGTTGGTATATGCCCAAGCCACATGTGAGACTAGATGCAATGAGACACTCATTTTAAACTGCAAGGGAGGAGTGGGTGTGACAGAGATCATGCCAACTCATGGCACCTCCTGTACAGCTTCAGACTGTTGAGTGACAACCTGCATCAAGACAGGTGTCAGCCCAGCCTACCTGACAGCTGTGCTTTTTCAGGGATGCACATTACCGGGAGTATTGGGATTTCTCCAGAGTGAAAGAGACGGCAGTTCAGCAGAGCACGCAGTAGATTGAAATCAGTGAATGAACATGGCAGACAGACAAATGCTTTGCTCACTCGAGCTGCCAGAACACTGGGTCAGTATCACGTAGCGGCCAACCAGGGAGCAGAGTAAATCCTGCGCTCTCCATTTGCACATCTTAGGCCATGCTAATGTTGTGCAGCATCATGAACAAAATTCCACTTTTATGCACAGGTGAAAATGTCTAATGAGATGAGAAATCACTCAGAATCATTTTAAAATGTGTGTATGTGTGTATATACACACATAAACAGACACAGTGAATATATATATATATTTGTAGTAAATACATATGAACTTTTAAACAATTTAAACCACTCCAGTATATAGATGATATACTCCTATCACTTACCAGGACAATACATTTTGTTACACTGACAGATTCTGCTGCTCAGTTACCTTTTAAATTACAATTTTTATAAGTTACACATAATTGCTCAGTGGAAGGCCAATCTGGCAAGCACAAATCTGCAGCAAACCAGTAGTGATCCTTCAGAATTTGAAGGTACCTCCCCAGTTTCCTTCAAATATCAACTCTGCTTTCACAGAAATATACTGTTTCTAACACCATGCTACAACCCTGTTAAGCCAAGCAGGATTTTTCTTCTAGTACATATAAATATTTCACATCCTCTCTACATCATGCTTGCAAGTGATTGTATTCTGATTTGGCCCCGTAACTGTTTTAGTTAAACAACAAAAACAAACAAACACACAGAACTCTCAAATAAACCTTAAATATCAGCAGATTTTAAAATCTAGTGATTCACATTTCCAAAGGAAATACCTTTTAGAAATAAGTCCAAACATTGTAAATGTAAGAAATGAGGACAGGAAACTAAACAAAGCACAAAAATGACTTGCTTGTCCAAACTGAGACATACACAACTCATAAAAATTTTTTTTAGATCACCAGTGTGATGTCCTTGTTAAATATCAAAGTAGATTAGCTTGTACAAGTCTATTGAAAAAAGGACTATCTTAAAAAAGCATGGTTCAAAGCTTTACCTAAAAAGTATTTTCAGAGATTAAATTCTGCATCTCTCAATGACATTGAATTATTCACAAAACCTTGCATAATGTTACATTTTCAAACACTGACATTGATCAGCTGTCAAAGAAAACACAGCTCCTTTGTGTAATAGACACTGAAATATAAAGAAAAAATCACGGAGCTTGGCTATTTCTAAAAAACTAACTCTCAGAGTAGAAATAAGATTATTTTAAAAGGTGGATAAAACAGTGAGGTTCAGTCAGACCTGTATTTTTTATTGGCAACAAGCACTGTGATTTTTATATATTTTTTTTAAATGAACTCACTTGAGGGGGTGTAAATATTCCTAGCATTAATGATGCCTTACGCAGAGTAATATAACAGAAGATTAAAGTTTGCACTCCCATATTTTGATACAAACTATTATAGGGTATTTCTAAAAAGTCCCTTTGAGAATAAATAGCTATTTTCAAATTTGTAATTTAAAAATAATCTTTAAAAAGTACCAAAAACTAATAAACCAAGTCTCAATCAGTGTAAGAGGACCTCTTCATAAAGAAAAGGTAAATCCTCCTTTGGAGTAGTTACAACAATGTGCAGAAATGAGACCAGAAAAACACACAAGAAGGTACAGGTCAACTGATTTACTGGAGTAGTGCAGTAATTTCCACCTTGTGGTAATTTGAGGATTGTAGTATGGACCCAGAAGATTTCCAAAAAGATACAACGCTGGGAGGACACAGGAAAATGTATGTTTTCCCACGCTGAGGATCTGATGCGCCTGAACAGGCGTCCCTACCTTCATCAGCTGTTAGTGGCAGCGATGGATGCGCTCGGAACCAGAAGCCTGACATTTAAATGTCCCACCACTGACACCCTGTCTAGATCTGTCATGGCTGTGTCTAGGGTCAGAATAAATAGCCATTTGGGGCAATTTCAACAGAAGTTGCGTGCACAGAGGCCAGTTTATGCAGCTCAGCCTCACTTCTTTACGGGTGTACACACTGCTCTCTTCTTGTAATTACAACTTACTCGCGCCACATGTTTGCACAACACTTCAAAACTGTGGAGTGTTAGTAATTCTAAAGTACGGTTAAACTTGAGTGCAGTTCCAGGGCTAGAACACTTCAGCTTCTGGAAGCACAGATCAGACCCTTCACCTCTCCAGTGTCCCACGCTCCATACGGTTTCTGTGCTCACAGCAGCCAGTGTGCACGTGACGTAACACAGAAGTAATGCTCTGACATCAGCAATGAGCCAGGCTTTGCACTGGAATCCAAGAGCCCTGTGAAAAATCTCAGTTCAACATGTAACTATTAGATTTACAGTACACATCATGTAACAGATTTAGTGTTTTCCTTAAAAATATATGGCACGAAGTGTAAAACTTTGACTTATTCCAATTTGTACCATACTTCACAGCAAAGCTTTAAAAAGAATCCTCTAACTCCCACGTCTTCTAAATATACAGCTGGTGGGAGGCCAGAGTGTCCATGAATGGTCGCACAAGGTTGTCTGTTGAGAAGTAGAAGATCAAGCCAAAGGTGATGGAGATGGGAAGAGCAGGTAGTGCTTTCTTAAAAACAGCCAGTAACAAAAGAGTTAAGCATAAGCCCTGCCAGAGAGCATAAAAAACACAAGAAGATATAGTAAGAAGCCAGGAAATATATCTGTCATCAACAAATATACAAATAATAAGCTATATACACTATACAGCAACTGAAGCCTGCCTGAGCTACCAGTGGCGCCAAGTACATTTGTCCACACCTTCACCTTTCGCACAAGTTGGCCAGGTATTTTCTTCAGCAATCTTGAGCACAGCTCTTTGCCAAGAAAGATATATAAACAGCTAGTGCTGACATACAGCTGACCCAGAGAGGTTAATTTATTTACAGATTATTTTACATTTTGTTCTATGCCATTCTGTATGGAAGTACTGATCCAGCAGATAAAAGCACTTAAATCCTGGTGAAGTGCCCAGATAAGGAGTACTTTTAACACCTTCTCAGTTTTCAAGGTCTCTTGGGGTTAAAAAAGGAACAACAAAAAAATCAACTGCTGTTCTTTTGACTGGATTGCTTACTATGATAGATGAATTCTGGTTTTATCTGGATAGCAGGCCAAGATCTGTTGTTTGGGGTTGTTTTTTTGAGCATGTGTGAAACCTTGTGTACATTTTTGGTACACAGTATGGCTAACTGCACTTAGATATGGATTCCTTCTCATTTGAGCCCTTTTTACTTCCTCCATGATGACAAAACTTCTGACACCAGGCTCCAAAAATTTTAACAGCACTGTTAAGAAACAGAATGGGACATTGGGCCTCATGGAGAGAAAAGACTGAGCATCCCCACAGCAAAGAGGCCCTGTGCTGGACCCCAAGATGTGGAAACCAGGTGATCCTATAGACTGCTTTGACCTAGGAGGTAGGAAGGCTACACTCAACACAACTAGTTTCAGTTAGCTCATTTCCAGTTCTCATGCTTTTTGATCCATGATCTTCATAAGTCAAAGTCACTGTCTTTCACTGTCCTTGGGATCTAAGTAGCAAAATAGAGGCCCAAGAAGGATGGGATAATTAATTTTCTTCTACCTTCTGGGTAGTTTCCTTAAGGGTGCTGGTGTAAACAGCAAATTTCTAGTCTTGTTTTCTACCTAGGTGAAAGCTCAACAGTGTGTGGTCATTAGGCCTGGCAGAACCAAGTGCTTTAGCAGTTACAGTATGATTGTCATCTGCTTTTACTGATAATTTCCATGGATATATGTCTCTTTCCTTCCTGTTTTTTTCCACTGCAAACACAAGAACAAGATTGGCTAAATAAGAGGATGAAGGCCTTTCTCCTTAGCAAAAGGGAGTTAACCTTTTCAACTATGCTTGCTAATCAATGTGGAGTTCATAATAAGGACTTTTGTGGCTAACAAAAGGCCCCAGTCTTTGGCACTGAAGCAAATACACAAACACTTCAGCTGTAACTGTTTTTTTCCTCTGGGGCTGTTTCACCTTCACCATCCCCACACTTGGCTCTGCTCCAAGGAATCCTCCCTCCCAGCCCATATCATTCAGCTTCTCCCAGGGCTGCTTAGAGCCTGTCTTTATAGACAGAGGACTGGCCTGGGAAATCCACTGGTGGTTTCTCCTGAACACTCAGTGTGTTACCTGCAGAGATGTAGCAGTGCTCAGTTCTGGCAACACTGCTGTGCTAAACAGGCTATAATGGAGTTTTTAAGAGCTTGCTCACTTACTATAAGAATGGCTACAAAGCAGGCCAGTGTAGTATTCCAGTCTCCACTAGCTGTAGCAGCTGCTTTCCCAACAAGCACACTGTAAAAGATGAAGTCTCCAAGGCCCAGCTTCACACCCCCTGAGAGAAGTGGAAAAAACAAGTGTTACTCCTGCTCCTGTTCAGCTTTCTCACAAACAAATTCTTGTCCCCTGGGGAGCAGGTGAAGTTTCCTGCTTAAATTGTCAAGAGATGTCACTGGAAGCTCAATCCCAGAACAGATACTGCAGCAGCAAGAAGTAATACAGAGTCAGACTCAAGACCATTGTTGCTCAACAAGTCACCACTCTTTGAATTAACTGCAATTAGGCCAAACTGAGTAACAGCATTAACCACAATGAGTAAAAAACATCAGGCACTGCCTCTGACTATGCTGAACACAAGGTATGAAGCCTCTCTTACTTTCCTCCTCCTCGAGCTCCTCGAAAGAAGTGATGGGGCGGGTTGGAACAGGACTCCTCTCTGACATCTGAGAGTCTGTGTGTGAAGGGCTCCTGTGGGTCTCTCTCCCATCCTCAGCTTGGTTCCACAAAAACAGGCCAAGGAAAGCAGACAAATAATAAAAAAAAAACCACACACACCAAAACAGGTAGCTACATTTATAACTTGTTTTAACACATGAAATCCACACTTCTGTGAAGCTTCTCCAGAATGGGTAAGTCCTTTGTTTCTTGAAAGTGTCATCATCATGACCAGTTCAAGCAGAGACATTTAGTGGCTTTAAGTCAGAAGGGGACATGTTCACAGCTTCTTTGGCAGCTACCCAGAAGTTCAACAGCTTGAAGAAGTGAGTACATAGGCAGAACTAAGCATTGCCCAGCACAGGCTAAAATGACAAGTAAAACCAAGTGAACTTCATATGCACCCCTACATTGTTATATCTTTGGGGTGGAGGTGCTCAGGTATTCCCTAACTGGTTGTATGACAAAAAATGGATAACTAAGAGGACTGCCATTTATGAGAAAAATTCTGCCCTGAATCACATTGACACTGGGGCTGGGTGTGCATGTGTAGTTAGTGGCCACATTTAATTGTTCACAGATTTAATTTTTTTTGGCCTGTTAAACACATCTAGCAGAACCCTTGGTAGTGCTTTTGGAAGCAGCCAGTCTGTGATATAGTACTCTATCTGGCAGTTCCTATTTTTCAAAAGTGCTCATACAAATTTTCCAGTCCACGTCAGTCTGACAAGATGCTGCCGCTGCACATGTGAGCTGACTGTGATGTGGGACAGAGCTCCGCAGTGGCATTCTGTATGCCTCAGCATGTAGTTTGCTTCTGCTCTGTGCCCAGTTTCAAAGCAGCATTGTGCCCCTGCCATTTGTTAGTAAGTCAAAGGCTTTATCCTGAAATAAGCAGCATGTTCAGTTATCAAGCCCTAGCATACATTTATTGCTTCAACATGAAAAGGTACTGTCATCTCTGAAGTGCAACAGGACCAGATGGGAAATTCTCCCAACACCACAAGTCAGATGTTATTAAATCACCTTCAAAACTTGCATTTCAAGAAGATAAAAGCAAAGGCACAAAAATTACCACAGGACCAGCTAGAATGTAAACTTGGAACGTATCGGCTACTGTTGAGTAACTGCCCAAACATAAGCCTTATCCAAGGGTAAATGTAAAGATGTTCATTTTCTTTGGCAGAGTAAGCCACATTGCACTTAGAGCTCAGTAAAAGCAGGTCTGTTCTGTGACACTGACCCGGATGCAACACACTGCAATGTACTTAAGTTCACCAGCTCATCGGCATTATATTTATGAGCCAATGTTATTTACCATCTTCAACTATTAAAAATATAAACTAGCCCATTTTCAGCTTTGACTTCAGTACATCTGAAAACGTGTCATGGATAACACTTGTTTGGGGTTTTTTTTTGTTGGTTTGGTTTGTTGTTTTTGTGGGTTTTTTTAAATAAAGGCAGCCTGAATGCTGGAGCTTCCTCCATTGTCTGGTCATCTTTGCTGCCAGTCCTAAAAGCACATTTCAGAACACCACTAAGTTCTGCAACTAATGTAACAACACTGAAAAAAAAAAATGCCTCTGTCAGGATTCAAGGGCTTACATTTTACATTTACTTTCAGTCACAAACACACACATTATTTCCATGGGATAGTGCTCTGTATAGAAGAGTGACATGCAAGCAAACCTGCATCCCACGCCTGTTGACTTGATCTTCTTGCTGCTGTGTCTGGCTTTGCCATTCCAACTGTCCATATCATAGCAGCTAGAAGAAAGAGAGAAAGTAGCTGCATAAAACGTAGGTTACTATAGCTCAGAGGAGCTAAGTAAGCACCTGCCCGTAAAAATATAAACCCTTGCCTCTGTAAATGCTTTTCTAGCACTCACTCTTAGTTGGTTTCCCTAAGCACTTAGAAGGCAAGGTGAGAGGAAATTAGGGCAGTGCATACATTCAGCTTTTAAGAAGGTCCCAGAGCACAAATAGCTAAGAGTCAGTATAATCTTCTCTGTAGGATAAAGAAAGCAAAAATGCAGAACTAGGGTCCTCATCTACTTTGTTTTCTTCCTGGCTACTTGACTCTCCAAAAAATTGCCCAGGAAATTATGCTAGTACAAAAGGTAACCAGAGGTTACCATACACAGCTTACTCCTGTTCTGCTAAAGGTGAAGCACACAAGCAAGGGATATGCTGCAGTTGTCAGAATGCCAGTTTTCTCTCTGCCTATTTGTTTTGGTTCTTTCCTGTCAAAATATTGGCTATTTCTGTTTTGTTTCCAAGAACAACTGAAGGATGCTTGGGGGTTATTCTTGAGGTGGATCCCTAAATTAAAAAGGAATACAAACTATTCTGAAATCAGTGGAAGGGAACTCAAATCAGCTGTTTATGTAAGTGTGCATCAGTCCTCCTATTTTTATAGAAGCTAAACTAAAAAAATAAGCCGAGGCAAACACAGTGCCTGCTTTTCCACTACAAGCTCATCCAAAGTGATGATTTTGCATCTAGAGGGAGCCACAGAACGTGGCCTTCCAGTGGAGACACTGACATTCTGCATAAGAACTTTTTGTTTGGTATTTATTATTTGTTGAATTGCATTCTCTTCTAGAGAAATTCTTGTTTGTTGACTAAAACATGTGAGAGACTTCATTTAGGTTGTCTCAGGTCAGTATAACAATCTCCAGTAAAAGGGAAGTCAGCTTAAGCCAACAGAAGCTCTGCTTAGAACATATAAAAGCATTTATATAACATTAAATGCTTGGGGAGAAAAAAAAAAAAAAATATCAGTCAGGTTGTGGGCATCCTCAGCTTGACACCCAACATTTGGAAATACTCATTCATCTTACAAGTGACATAATGAAAAAGTCACCGAGATCCGTGAAGCACTTGAGTCCAGGTCCCCTGAGTGTTGAGTCGCCTGCCTTCCAACTATCTGAATCTTAAGCACATGTATACCTTTGTGGATAAAGGCACCGGGCACCATCATAGTTAAGCCAAGAAAGCCAGGGAAGAGATGACGGATCTTGTTTGGAGAGTAATACGTGAGTAGAGCCCTTTACAAAGTGAGCAACCACACAATGAACAAGAAAAAAAATATATTCTATGCACTGCCATCCGTACAGCGCAAGAGGGAGCTACAGGAAAAATGGAACCTCATCACATGTTTAAAATGTGCCTGTAAAGTATATGCACGTGAAATAAGTGTATTGAGTGAGCATCTTCTAATCACAGAACTTTGCACACACTACTGTCCACCTAGGACAAGTTCTGGTTTGCAGAACAAAGGAGCATGTTCTGCACTGTATTCACAAAAAGATAAATCTACTTTCGAATATATCAGCTTCACAAGGTAAATGTAGGCTACTTTTACCTAATTAAAGTTGTCCCCATTGTAACCGATAAACAAGGCCTTCTACAAATGGTCTGTTGTAGAACATAAATGTGTGCCAATCTTAGGGCAAGGAAGTAACTGAAATAGTGCTCTTTGGTTTGACACAGAAATAGGTTGTGAGTTTAATCTGGCTAAAAACATTAACATTCTAATCTTACTCACAGGAATATATTAATGCAGGAAAAATGGGCTCGTTTCTCTCCTGTGCAGTTTCTACCAGCATTCTCAGTGGCCCCTTGGGACAGAGAACTGCCATCAGATCTGCAAAGAGAAAAAGGCCAGACAATGTCATCTCCAACTATCATGCATATTTTTCAGTCTTTCTCTTTAAAAAGCTATTCTCCCCTCAAAATTACATCTATCAATATTAACTGGATGATTTCCTGAATGGCAGTTTCTGCCACTTTGCATAATTCTGGCTGTTCTGGTCCCTGAAGATGTTCAGTTAAAATACCATCCCCAAGCCTTAACATAATAATGAGTTTTCATTGTGCTAATCCTATAAAAAGCCTCTTGAGAATACTACATATTTCTTTGAAAGCAGATGGCAGTATTACATCGAGGTGTTAAATTTAACTGGAGAACTGGGGGTGCTTTTTTTACCTTCCACAATCCATCGCTACATACACTGACTCTGTTTCCCATGAATGACGGCTTTTGGTCCAATTCCTCTTTGCTCACCCTCCCTCCTCTACCAGAGCTCCTCACCAACCTCCCAGCTACCTCATTCTGCAGGTTCTCTTGAAACTTGTAACTCATTCCAAAATCCATGATCTCCCGATAACCGTAAACGAAACCTACAAGACTATCAGGTTGCTACTGATAAAAATCCAGCCACCCCTGCCATGTAGTTACATGTGGTTCAGTACTTCCCTGACATGGTGTTCCACTACAAAAGATATGGTAGGAGTACAGTACCTACATGAACAAGTTAGCAAGAGACAAGCCAGGAATCTGCCTCTTTCTAAAGCTGTCAGCACCATAAAGTTGTTTTTTGAATAGCATACACAGTCCTGAGATTGCCTCTCCGTGAGCCACACCTTTGGAGTCACAACCCAGACTTACCATAGATGGAGATTGCACCTAGAATCACCCATGCTGACCATTCAGGTAGATATTTAATGAAAACCAGTGCCATCAGAGCACTGATCATAATGAGATATGCTTGCTGGAGCTGCAAGGGACCTTTCCAGTGGATGCAAATCATTCCAACAGCTCCAAAATTCCAGATGACTAAGATCAGAGTGGGGTAATCCATGGCCACATTGTATGTCTTCAATACTTCACTGGAATACAAGAAAACTTAGCTGAGCAATAAAAGCAACTGACACGCAAAGCATCCCACTAGCTGCAGTTAAACAAGCAAACCTCCTACTACACCAGGAGGAAGCAGGATAGGAGCAGCTCCCATCATGAAAAGGGAACCTGCCTTGTGGCCAAATTGCTGCTCTTAGCTCTCTGTTCCTCCTGCAGGAGCTGGACCTGCTGTGTGTGCAGACAATCACCACGCTGCCAGAGTCCTGAGGTTGACAGCAATGCTCAGGGTTTGAGCAGGCAGGATTTCAAGTCTTAACACAGGCCTGTGGCTACATGACCATCTGCAGCAAAGATGTCATCTGAGTCATCCCACTGGGTACATGATGCTCACAGTTAATAATGTAAAGTTTTAACAAGATCACCTGCAAGTTAAAAGCTTGGTTCTACCTGAGCTGGGAGCTAAGGGAATGAGCTTGAAGCAATGAAGTCTGAGAAAAAGGAAGACAAATCAGACAACCAGCCCAGCACATAAACTGTCTTTCTACTTGCTTCTCAACATATAATTCAGGGCCTATGTACCACAAGGTTCTGCCTGTTCACTTCATTGCATCACAGTGATTTTTGTAGACTAGGCACTGTAAAATTGGTCATTGCCTATTAAAGACCTTATTTTCATTTTTTTTTTTTAAAAAGCTCTCTCATTCTAAGAATTCTTAAACCTCCGTTTGTAGAACAGGAGACATTCCTTTCCTTGTTCAAATTGAGAATTTTCTGTGAAGAGGTGAAGGAGCCCTGAACTGCCAGGTTACCTGCACCATTCCCACTTACCCAAGATATATGTAGGTAAAGAGGAAGAGCAGCATCAAAGAGGACAGGATCAGCCAGCCATGGATGAACTATCAAGAGCAAGAAAAGACAGTGATTGAAGGGGCTGTTCCCCCTCACACAGGTCACAGTGCTGCGTGCACTACTGACAGAGCTTCCTATTGTCCAACAACCTCCTTCTGCACTCCTCCTCCAGTTTGCAAAGATGCTGCCCTCCCCACTACTAGTGAGGGAGGAAGAAACAACTAGTTGGCCCTAGTTCTCTGAAACCCCTTAGTTTTATATTGGATCCCTTGGTGTTTGTTTGTTTGTGTTGGCTTGTTTTGTTTTGTTTTTTTCAGTCTCTTTCCATTTCCATGGGTATCTGTTCTGGCTCCTAGCTTCTCTGCTTGGTGGGGAGGAGGGCTTTGCCCAAGGCTGTACAATAAATCCATCTCAGGGCTAAGTTTAAAAAGCAGCACTGGCCAGTGCTCAAATGCTGTGCTGGTACCACATATAACAACTCCCTGGGCACCACAAAACATGAATGTGCCTTTCCCTCCAAGTCTTGTTCCCTTCAGCCAGAGCTTCCACAGACAGAACACCACCAGTTTCCACAAAGCTTGTCTGAAACTTAAGAGAAGGCACTTGGAGTAAATGGTACAACTTAGTCTGTAAGTACAAACAGCAAGACTTTTTGATCAGATGGAGAAGACTCAGGCCTGACTAACACAAAGTAGCAGGCCTCGTTTTTAAGAGCCTGCCACTACGGGCAAAATAACAGCAAAGCACATCCAGGGGCATAGCTCTGCCATCACTGACAAAGGTTCTGTACATTGTGATTCTTGCTGTGACTAAGATGTGGACTAGCCAGTGCAGTGCCTATATTTCTCACTGACACACCAGCCCCACCTGAACTCAAGTTCACCGCATATAGTAGAAAAAGCTCTAGCATGAACACTTTACCTTGTAGCAGCGGTATTTATAGAGCAGGACTAGGAACACTGTCATTACAACGATGACACTGATCATTATGATGGTGTTCAACACAGAGTTCAAGAGACGCTGGCCCACAGACGGGGTATCCTCAGTGAAAGGTGTGTAGATCCTGCAGCATAAAGCAAAAGCCATATAAAGTATATATATTCTCTTATAACTAACTGCTCCAAGATAAAACCAGACCTCTGTGTGTGGGGGAAAGAAAGGAAGGTATGACTGCCAAGGACAGCAAACATGAGATGTAGCCACTGAAGGGGCTGGGCTTCAGTTAATTATCAACTAAAGATTAGGGCTCTCTATCAAAAGCACATTCCTACAGAGAAGCTGTGGCTGGCAGAGCTCTAAACAAAAAGACCTAGAGTATAAATGACTTCATCTAAGTTTAGTAACTTCTGTCCAGGCCATGAATTTTTATTGCATGCTATGGATCATCTCCATGATAATTATGAGGATACATCACAGGTGCTGTCCTGCAAAGGGGGGACCCTTTATTTCCACACTTGGTAGGAGAGTCTTGGACTTTTTTATCCCTTCTCATCAGCATTCACATCCTCCTCCAGGTCCTGCTTTTGGTTCCATTCAAGAGACCAGAGTCTCCGTTTCTCCTCCCGATGCGCAAAGGACAGTTAGAGCCCCAGCAGTGCTCCCTGGCACAGTCAGCAAGAGCTGGATGGAACTATGTATCTTTACCATGAGTCTTTAGGAACCAGAAACACCATCAGGAAATGAAACACTCATCCAAATGAACATGCTATTCCCTGACTGCTGCAAGCGAGTGAGAGAACAGATCAGTTCAGCCTGAGCCTTTTATGATGCAGTATGAAGCAAATTCATTATATGCTGCTCACAGGCTTTGCTTAGAGCACCTTAATGACAGTGGTGCTAACAAAGCAGTATAATGCAGGTATGGAAAAACTTACACAGATAGGCACAGCATAATTTAGAAAGATCTCTGTATGTTTACACGGCCACCTTCAGCAGTGCAAAGGTTCTCCCAACCTGCCAAGGGAGCACTCTGTGTACACAGACACGTGTGCGTGGAACGTATGTGTAAAGCTAGGGAGCCCACGTACTCAGAGGCTGGTTTGAAGACCTCACTTACAGCTGCCCGTTTTTCTCCGTATAGAAGCGCACTGACTTTATGGTGGCGACGACAACAATCATACAAAGGGTGACAGGCACAAAGAGCATGATTACATGCTTTGCTCCATATTTCAGAGTCAGTTCCTCCTCTTCATTTTCCAAGGCACCTTCTCTCACTGGAACACTCGAGTCAGATGTTTCCCCATCAGCGATATTGTTAGGGCTACGGCTGCTACCTGTTCGCCTCTTCTGAAAAAAAATGTTAGCAAGCATATGAAGACACTTCTTTGTGTTCAAAACTTCATTCCATCATACTTCAACTTGTTCCTAATTGGAAGATACCAAAAGGCAATTTGAAATTCCATTACAAACAGGTCACAATCAAGCTTTTAAACCAAAACCGTTAATATTTAAGGGCCTCTTCAAATGCAAATATATAGATGGACACATGCATACGAAGGGCAAGCTGCACAGAACTGAGACAGAAGAAATATCATCTGAGATGGCATAAGCCTGATCAGTTTCTCCTCCCACAGCGCTTTATCCCACTGCTTTGCATTTGCTGCATTTGACCAGAGCAGACAAAGGGTTTCTGGCAAGACAAGAAGGCTGAAAAGGATATCCTGCTGCTTTGCATTTGCTGCATTTGACCAGAGCAGACAAAGGGTTTCTGGCAAGACAAGAAGGCTGAAAAGGATATCCTGCAAGAGTCATATGTGCATCAGGTGCTGATTCAAAGCCTGTCTCTTTACCAAAAGGAAGGAAAAGGGAGAAATATAGATGGAGATAAAAAGGAGGGAAGAGTAACAGTGGAAGAAATAGGAATAGGCACTGCTGCTGCTGGCAGAGAGACTGACACCAGAGAAACAGCACTAGCCAAAGCCAGTCATAGAAGCCAGTCTGCTGGAAGGAATGGAAGGGCAGCAGGATTACATCAGTCACCACATCCCATTTTGTCACTCTCCAGGAAGGACACACACCTACCCTGTGTGCCTGCGCTTCCCCTGCCTGCGAGGCTTGCAGGCCATCCTGGTAGGAGGGGACTGGAGGGCTCTCCGCAGACATCAGGGATGTTCTCTCATTGCAGGGCTCCTCCTCGCTGTCCGAGTTGTTCATGAATGTGATCATCGTGGCTGTCCTAGGGAGCACTGGGAAGGCCACCGCCAAGCACTACTGAAGGCTGTGGGGACAAGCAGAGCGAGAGGAAAGAGAAACAGTGAACATCACAATGCAAACAACTGGAAGTCTGAAGAGGAGGCACAATTTCAGCAGAAAGGCTACAGCACACTATATAACTGTCTCCTCCTAACAGCCGATTTAGGAATGACAATCCATTCAGCTAAACTCACTGTGACTTTTGCCATCAGGGAGAACAGCAAAATGCAGCACTGAAGCAACTTAATCCTTTTTCTTTGCTGCTTCTATTTTCCCTCTCCCATTAGTACACCTTGACTTTCACAAAGCAGGTTTCTCAGTGCATAGTTTTTGTTTTGCACGGGCCAAACTAAGCTTCACCTCAAATGTTGGCTGCTAGAAAGCTAAGACAGCGCGGCTCTTACACAAAACCCCTGCAAGCATCAGCAGTTAGCGGAAGTTTCTTAGTAACCCGGAGCCTTGGCTTAAATAGGCCGCTAACCAGGCATAACGTGCTGTGTTGCCTGTTACAACTGCTTATTAACCAGATGAATTTTATTAGCAGTTCTTCTGTTTGCCCATGGACAGGGAGAGGTTTGTGTAGAAAGGGAAAGACCTGTCTTCTCAGGCGAGCTACATTTATTTTTTTTCCTTTTGTTGCCTTGTGATTAAAAGCAAAACTACTTGAATTATGCAAAAACTTAGAATATAAAAGTGGGGGCTAGAAACATTTGGCCTCTTTCCACCTACTGCTGTGCAGCAAAGCAGCACAGTGCAGAAAGGAAAGGAACAGCTCTTCTTTCTAGACACCAGAGAAGCAAGGTACACTGCCCTGGATACCATAGAATAGCCTTAAAGCTGGGATTTCAGAAAGCTCTAAAAGCAGGTAATAGGAAAATTCCTTTTAGCATTTATTAACTCTGCTTAAAAAAGCAACTGCAGTAAATAAGGATAATTCAGTCACCTTCTGATTTTCAGCCACCTGTCCATAAGCAAAACCAGATCTCTAATGCACAGTAAAGCTGTAGTATCTACAAGAACACCTCTCCTCTGCAGTATTTTACCAAAGCCAGTGTGTCTCAGGAAATAAATCCAGCTCAGAAGAGGAAGCTGAAGAAGCCATGTGACTTGGACACAGTCACTTCAATCTGAGTCATGCATTGGCAGCCCAACTAGTACGCTGTGCTGTCCACCAACCAGCTTGAGAGGTCAGAGTGGGTACTTTAAAGATCTGACAGATATTCTTGCTTCTCACTAAAGAAATTGAAATTCTTAATGGAAGAAGGAAAGAGGGAGGAGTGAAAGATTCCCCTTTCTTTCACAACCTCCTCAACACATCTAGCACCTTCAAGAAATTTTAAAATGTCAACTCAAGCTAAACATTTTTCAGATGACTGCTCCTCCCCTGCCTTTTCTTCAAGCTTTTTCATATCATTTTGTTCCTCTTTTTGTGATAAAAGTGGTACAGTTACAGGAGAAAAATGCATGGACAGCCCTCAAGCTGGGCCTGTCAGCTTCACAGTAATATTGTGTTCTTACTACGTGAGTTTCCTAACACCTGCACCTGTGTGCTTATTTCTTACAGAGCCTAAAATCTCCACTCCAAGTGCTTAACACACTCTTCCGCCTGGACATGTGAGAGCTCACAATTTACAGCTGAGAGCCTAGATTCTGGTTCAGTTATAGGATTTAGGCATTTAAAGAAGTCAGGTACATAAAGTCATTCAATCATGACATACTTCTGGATCTGTGAACAGGCTAAGTTATGCATGCCACGGGATCTGTGACCCAATGGGTTAAACAGCTCTCAAAACCTTCTGCCCATGTGAGAGACCAGGGGAGAAATAAATATTTACTCTCTAATAGTTTGGCACTAATATTTTAGGTTTTAACAAACCAATTAAAATATTAAAGAACTTTTTCTCCCAGTATTCAAGAAACTGCCACACATTTTTTGCTGCAGAATAGAGCAGTTCTGCAGAGGATTTAGAGGGGACAGCCAGTTAGCCTACTTTCAACACCCTAGTTGTGCCCACTGGAGGAGTTAAACCAAGAGCAAAAACACAGTGCTAATTACTAACCTTCACAATTACATGGAAAAAGAATTCCGTGTTGTATTACATCTGTTTTTAAGCTGGACATTTTCTGCTATTCTCCTTCAAAACGGATGTGGACAAATGCAAAGATGTGACAATACTTCTGGTCAGCAAGCAGACTCAAACCTGAACACAGCTTTACTGTCCCTTGTTTACAAGGCTTTAGTTTCACTGAAATCTGACACAAACAGACCCTAGCATATCTGGGATTCTACAGGAGCTCCTGTGGCAACCAACCTTCAACAAATCCACAGACGTTATACTTGCAGCTGCCTTAAACTGACCTAAATGTGTGGTCCTGCCAAAGGGCTTGTCCCACCACCCCCAGCCTCTCTGAAGCCAACACCAGGTGCTCATCAGCTGCCTAGCTCTTTCGAAAAGACAACAGGCACTTGTTTTCCTTTGCTGTCACAGAGCCAGGTTTGAGCAGGACCAGCTCCCAGGCTGGCTATGCGAGCAGCCCCAGTGTCCACAGGAGGGAAAGGGAGCACTGGGCCATCCCCCTTACAGAAGGGTCAAGTCCTAGGGTGGCAAGGCCCCTGCTCGCTCCCAGACAAGACCTCCCTCACCTCAGGTCTGCAACACCTATGGCAGTGCGGGTCTGAGCCAGGCAGAGGTCTTTGACATACAGTTTACAGAGGGAGGACCGCTGGTCCCCTCTCTCTGCCCCACAGAGTTTGTCTAATGCCACTATTGATTGATCAGAGCTGCACTTTGAACTGTCACCAGCCTGTCCTTGAGGGGAGGAAGGACCAGCTTGGTCACTCATGCCCACATACCCAGTACATCAGCCTTTGGGCTGAGCAGGGGCAAAGAAGAGAAAGCCTCTGCCCTGGGTACTTGCTTGCCAAACAGAGAGGAAGCCACACAGCACCAGGCAAGCAAGAAAGAGGTCTTATAAAGCCACACTGTCTTCTGATATCATTTCACTGCTTAAACTAAAGGAAGGGGCCTTGCAGAGATGATTTCTGCCTCCCAAGGACACTGGATACCCCGTAACAGAAAGCACAGGAACCTTCTTTCCTATTTGTGCACAACACCAAATATATCAATGCATACTGATTGTGTTTTCCTAGGCTGGGCTGAAAAGGGGGAAGGACAGTTCAGAAGATAAAAGCACAGAGAGCTCAGATGAGCATGCTTCCTTTCTGGCTATAGCAACAGGAGGAGCTTTTGGGCTGGAAGGAAACATAAGCTCTGTCTATATTCACAGAAAGTTATAAAGCATGGTCTAGCAAATACAGTAAACAAAGAAATCGAAAAAATGTGTCAGACCATTATCAAACTGACCCAGTAGGCTTGCAGGGTATCGGGAAAAGTTCTCTTTGCCCATAGATGGATCCAAACCATTAGGTCTCATTCAAAAAAAAAAAAAAAAAAAAAAAATCACACAATGTAAGAGCCAAAAGACCAAACCCTCAAAACTGTACAGCAAAAATGAAAGGAGACAAATCTAGGTCAGTAGTAAATGCTTATAGTGGGGCAGCAGAGGTGGGAATACAACTCCTGCTTTATATCAGTCTCACAAAGGCCACAGGAGAGCAGATGTCCAGATGACCGTCGTGCAAGTGACCTCTTTCCTCAACAGATTAATGGATTTTTATAAAACTGGGCCATTTCACACTAACATTAGGATCTAGCCTTGGTTTGCCTTTTAATTTCATGCTGCAACATCACTGTGCTACAAACACAGCTAAATCCTTTGCTTTGCATTTCATCCATCACAAATAATACCAGTAAAATATACAGTATAGAACAGCTGCTATAGGCTGGCAGAATACTTAATAATCCACTTAAGAGTTAGAATTCCTGCTCATACATACTGTTCTCTTAGATGGCAATTAGATGAAGACAATCTGTCTTCATTTTCTATATTTAGACCAAGAAAAAGCTTTGGGCTGACACTGACAGCCTGATGTTCTCCTAAGTTTCAGCTGTAACAACCACTGCTGTTGGTAAATACAGAGACAACGAAAAAACTTTAGGAAATTCTAAGTGATGGAGCCAAAAAGATTTCCAGGCTCTTGCCAATAAAGCCAAAATGTGCATGCTGCTAAAATGACAGAGGACTTGGAACACACCATCTCAGCAGTTAAAAAGAAATTTGCAAATGCCATTCACTTTCAGCCCCAGAACACAAAAATAACGAAAGACAAGATACTACAGGAATTTGTAGAGTTTTGTAGTCCTCTTTCTCCGTTTTAGGGCACACCAACACAGCTGAACTAGCACTGCTTTCTTCTGTCCCACAAGAAAGGCACAATACAGAGCCCCAAAGGGTTATTTTCCTGGCAGAGCTGAAATCCAACCCCCCTCAAAAGCATCAGAAGGATTATTTTGCCAGCATTAAGCCCAAATACTCTAGCAGCCAACTCCTTATCAAATACTCTAGCGGTCAACTCCTTATCACAGCATAAAGGTGCCACAGCCCTGCAGACCTACTTACACCAGGGAAACCTCAAAGCTAGGGTCAGACCCCACACACAGGAGCAGCTACTTGCAGTGGTCCTAACGCTGCCAGGAGCATCTGCACCAGCAGGGGCTGGAGGTGACACACCAGGGACACCCAAGGACACCTGTGTCAGGGCTGGGTTCCCATCTCCTACCCAAGCACCCAGGGCAGCCAGCCAGGGGGGTGCGGAGCCATGGAGGCCCCGCTGTCCCCACTCCCAGCAGGACACAGGTGTACACAGCAGGGCTAGGTCACCTTCCCTGTCTGTCCAAGCGCACACCCAGCCCGGCCACATGCACAGCAGCTGGCGGAGAGAAAGAGAACAGGCACTAAAGAAAAAAAAAAGAACAAAAAACCCAACAATCCTGCCTGCCAGAGACTTTGCAGGAGGCCGAAGGAGACCTTGCGCCCATGCGGACATTCTCCCCAGTTGGCCTAAGGTTTAAAAGTCAGGGTTCCACGGAACTGCGGGCAGCGTTTCCAAATGAAATCCTGGGCTATGGGCAGAAACCACTGCCCAGGAGAAACACATATACGTGTATTTTACCTATACATACACATATAAAATATATATACACGTAATAGGCACCTATATAGAAATATATTTGTATATTGGCATATCTATGTCTAGATAGCTATATGTCTATATATATACCGATGTAAACTTTCACCGGAACGAGCCCGCAAGGCTGCCGGACCTCCTTCCTCCCCCACCTCTGCCCCGGGCCCCAGCGTGCAGCGGAAGGGCTTCGCACGGCTCCAACAGCGCGGCGCCCCGAGACCCCGCCGGTCAGACCCCGTCCCGTCGGCAGCCGGAGGGCAGCCAGAGCCCGCAGCCCGGCAGGGACACGGACGGAGCCCAGGCCGGGACACCCTGCGCGGCCGCCGGTGTTTACCTGCTCCCCGCTCGGCACAGGCTCCCCTCCGTGCCCATTGGCTCCGGCACGCTGTGGCCCCAATGCTGGCCGAGGGAAACGAGCACGCCCACCGATTCGCCGCAGCGGCTGTCACTCGGTGGGTGTCGTCTCCTAGTGGCCACTCTTCTCCAATGGGAGAGAATGGTGAGAAGAAGGCGGGCCAATAGGGAGGCGGTTCTCGCCGCCGCCTCTCTCCCGCGGTGAGGCGGCCTGTCAGGCGGTGGCTGGGCCGCCATAGTGGGGCGGGCGTGAGCGGTGCGGTGGGTCAGTAGGTCTCCGGGGGTAGGCGGCCTCGCCGCGGGTAGCGGCAGCGCCTGGGAGGAGCTGTGGCTCCCGGAGCTGGGCGGCGGTGTCAGGTGTGGGCTTCTCCCTCAACGAAGGAAGGGCGGCTCCGCTCGGCCGCGGGCCCGTCCTGCCGGCTGCCGTTAAGCGCCCGGGCGCTGCGGGACGGGCTGTGTGGGGCCCGGTGACAGGAGGGACCTGGTAAAACACTCTCAGCTTCTCCTAGAGCTTAATGGCTGCGGCCTCACAGCTGGACGCGGGACACTTACGATGCCGGGGAAAGGCAGTTTTAGAGTAATTGCTTGAAGATGTCTGGCTTTACACCCGTAACTTAGGTTATTACAGACCCTGTAGCTAGCCAAGCCACCGGCGTTTTTTAAGGCATTTAAATGTTTATCAACGTCCTTCAGTAATGGGAAGGCAATGAGAGTGTGCAAATCCTGACTGAAATAAAAAGGTAAGGGCGAAGAGTGGAGGAGTAAATAGGGAAACTAGGGGAGATGGCCAAAGAATGGTTCTTTTGGAGTTGTGCCTGACCTCTGCCCAGTTCATGGATAAGAAGGATGAATAAAGGAAAATTACAAACATTTTCACATTATTTGCTATGGGTGTGGGAAATTTGTATTTTCTAGGTGTCTTTTTGTTTAAAATTAAAAGAATCTAGCAAGACAGTAAACAAGAGAATTCTGTAGACAAGTGAAGCTGTCTTGTCAGCACACAAACTGTTGCCGTGCCTCTGTTGTTCCCATTGCTTTATCAAGCAACGGTCAAGTGAAATGAAGTTTGTTGCAGCTCTGTAGCACTTGCTCATCATCTGTGGGGGCAGAGGCACAGACTGGAGTCATGATAAATTAACTCTGCCGCTGCTTCAGAAGGATCTCAGGCACAGAGACAGGAAGTATTGGCAGCAGAGATTTACCTTCCTTGTTGCTTTGTGTCATCTGTGATGATCTTGCATACAGACAAAGTGAAGAGTAAAACAGCGATGAGGGAGATGCAAGGCAAAATAAGTTAATTTCTCCTCTGTGTATCATTGGAAAAAAATGGAATATTCTGCAGATACCAAATTCAGGTTGGCCATCACATTATTTTCCTTGAATGTTCTGTGCAATACTAGTGACAAGTGATACACCTCCCTTATCCCTGTAGTCTTTATTTTGAGCCACTTTGCACACAGAAGTAAGTTACATGTAAAATTCTTCAGAGCTCCAGACAGCTGCCTATCAAAGCATGGCCAGCTGTCCTTTGCCAAAGTAAAATCAGTCTAGGAAAATGGATAAACTGTGTGTTTGGCTGTGTTCATCACTAGCAGAGCATCAGAGCTCTGTGTAACAGGTTTCTCTCAAAGGCTGTGTCTGTCCTTGGTCTGTGCGCTAAGCTGTTGAGTTTCTTTTCACTGGACTCTTGATCCAGCTGGAGTTTATTTTAAATCGAAATTTCTCTGATTAATTGAATGCTTTGCACATTGTACACTCAGCTGCTTGTTAAATTTGTTTAATATTAGGAGAAGGAGCGATTTTGGTTGCATTTAGGTTTTCCACAACTGAGAACAGTTTCATACCCCTTTAGTTTATGTGGGGCTTACGTATCTGACACAGATTTGGGATAATGGTAAAAATATTTATCTGTTTTAAAATATTTTACATCTTCAAAGCCAAAGCATTGACAGTCTGAACTGCACTGCTCTTCACCTCACTGGCAGTCGGCCAGTCCTTCTGAGCCTGCCTAGAGTTCTCATGGAGCCGGCAACAGGCACGTTCCAGTGAACACCCTGGCCTGCCATAAATCTGTGCAATAACAGGTAAGTTGTTCTTAGACCCATTAAAGTTTCTGGGGCTGCGTGCAGATTTCATCCATATAGAGTGATTTGAGTTAGAAGCGAAAGTGTTTTCTTATAGGTGAATTTTCTTCATTTTTCACTAACACCTGTCAGTGTCTCCCTTGTTCTTTTCTCCCTCACCTCCCTCTGTTTCTACCATATAATAGACACAGCATTCTTTGGTAATTAATGCTTTTTCTTGTCCACTCTTCCTTTTTTACACTATTTTTCCAAATTCTAGGTTCATTTCACTGCCCTTCCTCTGGCTAGTTCCAGTCAGCATCATATCTGTTTTTACCTTTATCTTGGTGGATACATAGGACTTGGAAACAATTTGATTGTATTACCAAGGCCACATACCTCAGAATTCTGATGCAGGTTCCCCTTTTCCTCCAAATCATTACATTTGAAATAATAATACCGAGGGGTTTTCATTTGCTTTCTGCTTTTTTAATCTCTTAGGACATTTGAATTGTTAACACCTATTTTGCTATGTTTTTCCCTCAAATATCAAAGAGATAAGTGTTTTGTTTTGTTCTCCATTTCCTTTTCAAATGAAAACTGAAACTTCTATGCAATCCCAAGCCCCCTGAAATCAAGGCATGTTCACCTGAGCTAGGCAGCCTCTTACTAAACAAGATCTCTCTGATTCAACAGGAGGTGACAGATAACCCATTCATCATGGCCATGTGGATTTTAGAAGCTGTAAATACCACCTAAAGGTTGACTGAACACCATGCTCATCATCAGGCTGCAAGGCAAAAGAGATGAGTCAGGCCTTGTCCCATCCTTATTAAAAGCCTTCTTCCTTAACTGCTGGGTGAGCTTTGTCTCCTTATAGGGGCTGAAGGGATGGGAACTGATTTTACAAGCCCAGTTGACTTCTCAGCAGCTTTAGAAGCTAAACTTGCAGCTTTTTTTTCTCTCTTAGAAATACTGCTCTTCAGTATGAAGGGCTCTGGGAGAAGATTACATTAACATGAACTACACAGGTGTCCATTCAGGTCTCTGATCTGAAATTTAGAGACAAATTAATTCCTTGCTGCTTTCCATGTTCTCACTGGATCTTCCCTTTTGCTCTCATGCTGTTGGACAAGCGCAGAGAGGTCTTGTGCAACCTAACAAAGTGTGTAAGGAAAAATTACATGTACTTACATTACAACCTTCATGAAAGCACAAGAACTGGCGGCACTGGGGTTATGGGTATGTGAAGCCCAGCTGTCTTTCTGAGAATTGGTATTCTGCTTGCATCCTTTGTAGTTTTCAGAGGCAAAAATCTAGCTTAACTCTGGATGTTCCACTCTGTACCCTAAAGTGGGTAATAGGAAGACAAAGAGTCGTTTCAGTACCTCCTTCCTTGAGAGTTACAACCACAGAACTTTCAATCCTTTCACAAATATTTTTTTCATAGCTGCATCACATGTGAAGCATCTGACCTGAGAGCACGTTAAAAGACATTTTGATCAAAGCCTCACACTGTATTCCTGTGGCCATCAAAAATATTTTCTGCCTTCTTTTTTTCTCTTTAAACAGATCTGTGAAGTCATTTCCTTGAAAGATCTCTCAGAGATAATGTAATGTATGCCTGTTCGTAGGAAAATCATGTGACAAACCACATTGCCGCTTTTTGGGAGATGAGTGTTTCTCACCAGAAACAATTGTTGCCAGGCTGGTGGTTGTTCTGAAGTAAATAAGTACATTCTGTGGGACTGCCCTAATGTTCTTCATTTTAGTACTTGGACATTTGCAGTAGGAAATCTCGGGGAGATTTTGGTCATAAACTGTTAGAATCTTCCAAATATCCAAGGAACCGTGGCTGTTTTATTTCAGGAGGTATAAATAATACCCGGAAATAGGGCTACTGACACAAATTCAAACACTGAGATGCTCCCTTGGCTTTCAAATGGAAACAGACACACTACCATCTGTCAAAATAATATGAAAACTTCTTATGCTTACACAGAAGATACGAATAGGGTCAGGCCTATAGCTGAGGTTTTATGCTAGAATAGGGTGTAGGGTTCCCGAGATTCTTGTTCAGTTTATTGCATTCTGTAAATTCACAGTCCCTCAAAGAAAGGTAATTACTCAATACCAAAGTAAACATTTTTCTCATAACTGAAGGAGATTTGCTCATTTGTGAGATTATTTAGGATGCAGCCAGGGCTCATGATTGAGTGCCACCTGTGGATGGGTAGCATATATTGGTGTCACACTTATGTGTTCATTTTTTAAAGAGTGATGCCGCAGTGATGTATCCATGAAGCCTCAGATCCAATCAGACAGTTCAGACTTCTGCTCCAGCACTGAGGAGCGTGGCATATCCTTCTGTCTAAAACAGAGTCAAAATAGGGATCAAGAGTCCCCCAGACTGCAGACTACTGATGTGACTCTTGGAAGCACATCTCCATTGTAAGGCGATACCAACCAGCTCTGCTGTGAATGTTCATTCAGTACATGTCTCCCACGGTGTTGCATAGATTTCATATCATCTCATGGTCCATTCATCACAGGGTCTATAGCATCGCAGGTGCTGTGCAGGTGACTGCTTTCTAATGTATGTAGAAATTAGCTAAACACGAGACCCAAATCAAACAGGTAAGGACATGGTGGTGAGATGGGAGTAGGAATTAAATCTGGTGAAGCGTGCAAACATGAGGCAATCAGTGATGCAACCAAATCAATGCAATGACCCCAAAGTCTTGCTTTTAGGCACAGGTCCTTTGCAGGCCCATCAAACCAAACAGGACTGCTCCAAGAGGAGTGCCCTGTGCCTGCCTGGGAGAAGGAGCAGAGCTACTGCTGCCGTGGTGCCCTCTGGACCACTGTCTGTTCAGTTTCTTCTGCCTCCTTATTACATGTTTTGTACAGTTTTGCTGAGGAATCAAATGTGTCTTTAGGAGACAAATGCACCTGCCTGAAAAGCAGTATTATGCCTTTGAGGTTGTTGGTATCTCTTTGGCTTTCTAGATCTTTGGACAAATCCTACAGACAATCCCAGACTCTGAGAAGTCAGCAGACCTGTTCATGTGATTTGGAAAATTATGAGTTGACACGGATCTGCTCTGCCTGAAGTCAATGATAAATCATTAATTACTTTAACTGAAATGAGGTCAATCCTGGGAAAAGGGGAAATAGGTGCCTAACATCTTTTATAAATGCACACGAGACAAAACAAGATGTTCCCTGTAACTACGACCTCTGTAATTTATTTGGGCCCTCTGCTGGTAGTCGTCATGGGTAGGACGTGGGTAAAGAATTTCAATTATACATTAGAATCATATAATGTCCGGAGTTGGAAAGGACCCACAAGGATCATCGAGTCCAACTCCTGTCCCGACATATGACAACCCCACAGTTCGCACCATGTGTCTGAGGGTGTTCTCCAGTCTCTTCTTGAACACTGTCAGGCTTGGGGCCGTGACACCTCCCTGGGGAGCCTGTTCCAGTGCTCCAGCACCCTCTGGGTGAAGCACCTTTTCCTGATGTCCACCCTAACCCTCCCCTGGCACATCTTCCTGCCATTCCCTCGGGTTCTGTCATTGGTCACTGTAGAGAAAAGTTTGGCACCTGCCCCTCCTCCGCCCCTTGTGAGGAAGCTGTAACCGTGATGAGGTCTCGTCTTTGTCTCCTTCAAACTGAACAAACCCAGTGTCTCTAGCCGCTCCTCATACGGCTTCCCCTCCAAACCCTTCACCAACTCTGTGGCCCTCTTCTGGACACTCTCCAGTAGCTTTATATCCTTTTTATCCTGTGGCACCCAGAACTGCACACAGCACAGGTGAGGCCACACCAGTGCAGAGTAGAGCGGGACAATCACCTCTCTGCCCGGCTAGCCATGCTGTACTTGATGCACCCAGGACACGGTTGCCCTCTTGGCTGCCAGGGACACTGTTGGCTCATGTTCAATGACCAGAATCCCCAGATCCCTCTCCAGAGAGCTGCTTTCCAGCCTCTCGTCCCCCAGTCTGTATGTACAGCCAGGGTTGCTGTGTCCCAGGTGCAAAATCCAGCACTTGCCCTTGTTGAACTTCATGCAGTTGGTGATTGCCCAATTCTCTAATTTGTCCAGATCCCTCTGCAGGGCCTCTCTGCCCTCGAGAGTGTCAACAGCTCCTCCCAGTTTTGTGTCATTGGTAAACTTACTAAGCAACCCCTCAATTCCTGAATCTAAGTAATTTATAAAGACATTGAAGAGTGCTAGCCCTAAGATGGATCCCTGCGGAACCCCACTAGTGACTGGTCACCAGGCCGACATAACCCTATTTACTAGAACCCTTTGAGCCCAGCCTGTGAGTCAATTGCTCACCCACTGCATTGTGTGTTTACCCAGCTGTGCGCTGGACATCTTGTCCAGGAGGATGCTGTGAGAGACGGTATCAAAGGCTGTGCTGAAATCGAAAAATATCGCGTTGTTTAATATTTAAATAAATTCTTCGCTATTTACATTTCAAGGAGGTTTCCTCCTGCACAACCTATGAAGTAAAGTCTCGCTGTATACACTAGAGGGCAGAGGCCTTCTATGTGTGGACATCTGCGTGATGCCTGGATTCGGTGTTTTACAGAGATACACCTGCAGTCTCAGCTCAGTTACACTGTGTGATGATCTTTTGAGGGGATTCTGTTGTAATCAGATTCCTGCAAAATACATTAGGTGCTCCTGTGGCCCTCTGTGGAGAATTTATTTGGGCGATGTCTCGTGTTGCAAAACTCCTGACACCACCACAGCAATTGTTTCAAAGCCACGTTGTTTGCTGAATTCCACGACACTGATCAGGCACTCGGATTCAGCTCAGCTTGTCTCTGCTGGCACGGTTGTATCACGACCACTGTTCCTATTCCTGGAGCTGCAACTGTAACAGCAATGGCAAGAAAACGGAGTCAAAGTAGACAAAAATACATTTTTCACTTTCCTGAGTGGTAAGGGTGAAAGCATCCTATTTTGATTTTTGTTTTGTTTTGTTTTTAAAGTAAGGCTTTAGCACTTTCTGTTTCTGAACTTCACTCGTACTCACATTAAGCAGCAGTCTTCCAAAGAATCCATTGTCATATTTCTGCAAGCTTCTCTGTACAGAAGCACTTAGAATAGTTTATCTTACTAACTTTTAAAGTAAATTAAATAAGTTCGTCTTAAACTCCTTCCCCTTCAGCAGGAGTGGCCATTCCCAAAATAGCCTTTACTGGCATTTAGTTTATTTAACTTTGTGTTAACACCATTTAATCAAGCCTTAAATTAGGTTTTGAAACAATTTAGTTAAACTGGTTCAGGCTGGTTTGATTTTCAATCAGGTAGTAACCGAAGAGTTTATTACATGTTAAGGTAAGTAAGAGAGTTCATACAGAGATTTTCTACTGATCAAACAAAGCAGGTTTAAGTCAACTCTGCAGACAAACCACTGTGGCTTTTCAAAACCTTCAGGCTTTATTTTTCCTCTTGTACAATGAAACTGTAAGTTGAAGAAAAAGAAATATTTCTTTTATGTATCATGGTTGTCCAAGCATAGACCTCAAATTAAAGGAATAACAGTAACTAGTACTTTCTCATGTTCTTTGTAACTTCCCTCCTCCCTTCCACATCTGACAGACATCAATTGCTTCAAGAACTCGAGAAGTTAATTGTTTTTAAATTATGTAAGGTCTTGCACTTTGCTAATGAATCATACTCCTCATCTGTAATTTTTCATAAGTACAGTTAAGCTTGCCTTTTTCCATTCCTTTGCCACATTTCACCCAAATCACCTTGGTGTTCCCATGCATCTCACGGATGTTTTCACATAACAGTAATATGTGTTTCTAGAGCAGCAAAACTTCGCAGGCTTTATGGGTGACACTCATCCTTGGTCAAAAACTGTCTTCACAAAACACAGTCATACTGCAACTCTCACAGATGGCCCAAGTTGACTGTAAAGGCAGGTAAACTTGTATCCATTTGAGTCTGTCTGTATTTATCTCCCACAGCCTGGACATCATTTCAGTCATGCTGGGTTGAAGTACAGCTGCTATTTAACAGGTCACATAAAGATATACAATAGTCGAGGAGAGAGAAGTGGAAGAGCGCTGATGTGGTCAAGGTGAAGTTAGCCTGGCAGCAACAGAGAATTACAGAGGAGAGGATGTTGCAAGTAAATAAAAATCATAAACATTTATTGTAATACAAGGTACAGGTTTTCCAGAATACCTGTGGTATCTTTGGAGGTCTACTTGCTTTTTCCTAAATCCACATGAGGAACTGGATATTTGCAAAAACAGAAACAGGAGGAAGGGGAAAGACAGTGCACTGTAATAGAGCCAATGCGAGCACCTGAGCAAAGAGAAGCATTGCACCAGCATTTGGATTGGTGCTCAGGGACAGTCTGAATTCCCTGGCACTGCACATATGCAAAGCAGCCCTGTGACAATCTAGACCTGTGGCAGGCAGTCAGCTTGGTTTCTGCTTGGTTTGGTCAGGAGCTTTTCCGCACTTGAAACCCTTGGTAAAAGAATGCCACCACTCTGTGGACACATTGCCTGACAGTCACCAAGCGGTTCAATTCCAGCATCTGTGCTGTCACTGAAGGCAGCATGAAACTCGGCAAGACAGAGGGTGGGTGTAGTGCTGTCAGAAGAGCTGCAATACCCATACCCAAAAGAAAAATTTACAGTTCTTCATGACACGTAGGGAAGATGCAGTTTCCTCATCTTCCCTACCAAGTCAGATGAGTTTACTCATGCAAATGTCAGGAAAAAGCAAATGCAACTCCACAGATACCTCCTTGTTATTTGTAGGTGACTTACAGCTTGTATTCAAATCCGAATACAAAAGCTGTGGTAAGTAATGTCAAAATCAGGTATATTATTTAATAAGAAGAAAGATGCCTTCACTGTATTTTAGAAAAGGAAACAATAATGGTGATGACTTTCTGTATGACCAAGAGTAGCATATAAGAGACCAACATTTTGCATGTACTCATTTCAAATGCTGAATATGAGACACTTTGGGCCTCATTTTATACATGCTGAGCAGACAGTATTCCGCTCTTCATGAAAGTCATCAGGTTCCTGAAAGTCGTGGCTCAGTGCAGGCAGGTTTCCTTTTAGACATGCGAAAACAGAGCCACCAAAATTCGCTGGCTGGTTTTGAACATGTTGGTCTTTACCTCTCCCTGCCTTAGTTTTCCTATCTGCATGGGAAAGAGGATAATTACCCCAAGTGAGAAGAGCCTTGAGGCATTCCCTCCAGGTAGGGGGTAGAAAAGTGCTGTGTGGTTAATGAGGATGAGCAATGCCCACTGTACTGCACACAATGCCAACGCTTAGATCATTTCTCACCCACCTCTGCTTTCCTCGCTAAACCACATTTCTGTCTCCTGTGTCTTTCTCAGAGCTTTTCACACTCCTGTTTATTTCAACATTTACATAGAAGCTTCCATAACAACATCAGATTCATTTCATTCTTCCACACAGTGCAGCTATCTTTAGAGCCAGTTAAATCATTTCACCTCTCAAAGTCATTTCTTGTCTCAGACAAGCAGCGTGACACTTTTTATGAGCTCAAAGCCTACTCCACCCATTCAGGGCAGATTCCTTGTGAGCTGAAACAAGTCTAGCCTTCAGATCCTGATATGTGGTTAAAACAGTCTGCTCCAGCAAATGCACTCAACAGGTGATGGCAGGTGAACTTTCCTAGACCTTAAAAAAACAAACTTGCTTCCACTGTAGAGGGACACAGCACCCAGTTCTGAACACAGAACCTCTGTTGATTCTCATCTCAGTGCTGAGCCAGTGTGTCTAAGGGTCTCTGCATAATGACCCTGTGCACACTGAGGGCTCTCCTGATAGTGAGGAGAGCCTTTCACCACTAGAACCAGAGTAGTTTTGCTGTGGAAAGGAAGTGGGAGATTTGAGCAGCAAGGAGAGAGAGCTTGTGCCTTGAACACTGATTTAAGATACTGGTGCTTCAGGCTGGCTTCCTGCACAAGCTTCCTAAATGTTCATACAACACAGACATAGGGACATTTCTGACATTTCTGACATTTCTGTTCTTTAGAGAGTAAATTCCTGGACAGAATGACTCCCGCTTATTATATACTTGTGTTTTTCACTTATGTCAATGAGATTCTGACTCTTAAGGTCACTTGAATAAATTTTCCGTTTGGCAACTGAGCCAAATAAATCAGAGTTGGTTTGAACTACTCCATAGTAGAGATATCTGGGTTTTATTTGCATTCACAAGAAAAACTGTAAAATGTTGCTCTGAGTTGTGGAACCTACTTTATTCAAGCCAAAATGAAATCTTTGCTTCTTAAAATACTTACAGTGAAAAAAGTTCAATATCAGGGTAACCTTATAAAATTGCTGATGGTAGTGGCTACCTCTTCTGCAAACACCGGCACTCACGCAGGCAGTGTAAAACCCAGATCTGAGTACCTTCTCCATCTGAGAGGATCTGACCCACATCACCCATTTCTCACAGAAGTGTCTTCTCAAAGCTGTTCTACATCCTCCAGATTTAGCCAATGGGAGGAATCTTGCCTAATGTCATGATGTGTTTTGTCTTGTGCTTTGATCTTGTTGAAAAGCCAATGCATTTCTGACATGCTGAAATAGTGCCTTTCGATGTTAACAACGTTAATGTCATTTTTGGTTCAGACAAACTGTACTGCAAAGTTGATGGATGGTTAGAATAATTCTAAGCATCTTAGGTTAATCATTCTAAGCATGTGCTGAAAGAGGCATCTCTTATTGTTCTTTGTTGGTTTATTTGAACTATCCAATGGACTCCTATAAATAAGATATAATTTTTATTGAGTTACGTGAGAGAGTGGAAAAAGTATATAAATGATAACAGTCTCCTGGGGACTTTTCTGGAAGGACTTCTCCTTTCTTTATTGTATTTCATCATAACATACATAAAGAAATATGAAATAAAACTTATGTTCAAGGGATGTACAAAATACTTTGATCTAAGTTTTAGCATATAGTGTTGGGAAGCTTTTTGCTGTAAAATATTTCTTGTAAGTGTGAAACAAGCATAAGTTGACTCATGGAAGAAAAACTGAATCATAAAGAATTGCTACTTGAACATACACAGCAATGAACTCAAACACCTCCAATAGTGTCTGCAAATTGTGAAATTGACTCTAAACACCGCATGAGATGACCAATCACCACCAAAGTAGAAAGGAGTGCTAAAAAGAGAAAGAAAGAACAGCAGATGGGACGAAGAATGGATAATCCAAAAACTTTTAACGCTGCCTCCTTCAAAACCAGAACTGTTTTGGAGGTCTGTAGTCCAGTTTGTGCCAGAAGTCCTGGTAAAAGACATCAGACTTCTGAATAGGGATCATATTGCAAGTTGGAGCTCTAATCAAATACCTACACAGTTGCATTGCCCATCTCATCCCAGAAAGGAATGTATCTTTCTTGATATTTTTCTAATGTTCTTCTGTGCTTCTGCTTCTCCTTGTCATCCTAACTCGGCCTCCGTCCTGCCAGATGCTGTGCTCACACTGGTGCTCATGCTACTGAGTGCCTTTGAAGCCTTTGGAGTCCTGATGCATCAAGCTTGTTCACTTGAGTTTTGTGCAAGGTCTCTGTTTTCCTTGTTTTCCAAATGCTTCCTGATGGTCAGCAATGTTATATGGCCATAAACAATAACATGAGCTGTTCTGCAAAGGGAGAGAGAAAAAGAGGAGGGAGGGAAGGAGGAAAGGAAAAGGAATTGCTTGCTAACAGTACTCTTTCTTGTGAATCCCAGGGTCACCAGTTGATGCCAGTCTGGGCAGCCAGTGCTCACTGAGCACTTGGCTCTACTGAATCATTTCCATTGTGCCATAAAAGCATATCCACTCATGATGGAGGCAGAAAGGACAGTGTGTGACTCCTGTGCAACTTTGCCAGCTGCAATGCTGCTATTATGCCCAGATCTAATGTACGGTGCGCAGGGGAACCCAAATCTGTTCCCTGCAGCCCCTCTTGCCTCAGTAAACCCGAGGGGAGAAAGGGGCATTGACTCACCAAGACCTATGAGTGACTGGTTTTGTGTGAGTGGTCCTTGCTGCTGGTGCAGCTCCTGGTTTAGCCATGTCCTGCCCTTTAGCTGGGTTTTGCTGAGTGCACCACCCAATATCTGGGGCTTTTGGCTTCCCTGGGCTGCAGCAAACCAGTTCAGCTCCCTGCAGGCAAACCCCAGGGTACAGAGACAGTAACTGTGGGACTGTAGAGACAGGACAATTGCAAAAGATTTATTACTGAGAACAAGAAATAATTCACTGTTATTTATTTCTATGGTAGTCTACTTCTAGCTTCACGAAGCTCTGTTTAGTTGGTAGCTGGTGTCTGTGCTGTCTCTCGTGCTGGGGTCCAACCCCGTTGCCTGCAGCTGCACGATTTGGGTGGCGGGTGCAAGCCGGGCAGTGAGGGGTCGCTGGAGCTGGGCTGGGAGGTGGCCTTGGCACAGCAACAGCAGCTGCTGCCAGCACGGACATCGAAACCCAGGGGTCCCACAGGGGACACAGGCCAGCCCAGGGAACCTGCACAGCTGCTGGGTATGGATGCCCAAATGGAAAGGTGGGACACCCCAGCGCTGGTGTAAAAGGACTGATTGGTACATGAGGTAGAATGGGGTGTGGTGAAGTATCAGATGCAGCAGAAGCTGCATCCTTGACACCAACCAGGGTGTGGCTGTTGAGTTGTGGTGACAGGGATGTACGGGCACTTCTGATCACTGCTGTTGCTTCAGCATGTGGCTCGGTAGGTGTGGAGGTGCAGGGGGCGGATGTCTGGGTGTCATCTGTGGAGCTGCTCAAAGGGATCATTCTTGTCTGCAGAAGCAGCTCCTGCTGCTGGCTGAACATCTGGGCTTCTCCTCAGGCAGCCTTCCTTCAAATCTGGGTCCAGCGACAATGCAGCTGGTGCTGTGTTATTTACACCAGCACTTTGTTTACAGGGTTGTAGCAGGTGGGGATAATCTGTCTTGAAACAGGGGTTATAGTAGAAGAAAAACTGAAAAATCTGAAGGAGAGGAGTTAGTTGCCATCATTTCCAGACCAAGAAAGGCAAAGTTATGATGGCTAATCATATAATTCAAAAAAGACAAAGAAGGATATTAAAAAGGCCTTTTAGGGGCATTTTAAACCTCAAGTTGAGGGTGAATAAAATGTTACAATACTGTCTTGTTAAGTCATAAGTATGTTTTTGTCACTTGGGAGCAGAGAAGCGCAGAATTTTCCACGTCATAAAAATGGATGCAGAAACCCAAGTATCACTGGTTTTCAGCCACTTCAATGTGGAATGAATGTATAGGTAATGACATGAGGTAATGAGATGATGCTGACACATATCTTGTCAGCATTCAGCAAATGCCACAAGAAAATTTAATTTTTTGGTACAGGAAGATATGCAGCAAGTACAAAAGAAAAGCACAATATGACGAGACTATCTTTCCATTTCCTGGGCCCAAAGTAACCAGAAAGACCAAACCCTGTTTTTTGAGCATTTCTGCTCCTCAAAAATACCATGTCAAGAAATGTTGAGAAAAAAACAGGACATTCTTTTTACTATCCTTGTCTCATACCTTGTAAAGGCTTACTGTATATGAACATAAATCTATCCCACCAGAATATCCTGAGAGCTACTTCACGTGCAGAGGGACTGACATATCTTGCCAAAAGCAGAACCTGCTGCCGCTTCCCTGAAGTTTGTCAGGTTGAAGCAGATACTGGAGAATCCCCTTCTGTTTTGCTGAATCTATGAAGAATAAGCTGATGAATCAACATTTTCATGAACTCAGTTTCAAAGATTTGCAGAGGTCCTCTCCTTCCCAGCACTTCCTTTTTGAAGAATCTTTCAGCAACCACTGCGCAGTTTCCCGCGTTGCCCCACCAAATTGACTGAAACTAATTGCTTCCAGCAGTTTTCCAGAGTTGATTCAGGAAGAAGGGAGATGAAAAGCTTTGCCAGAGCAATCAAAAAGATTAGCACCTACACTCATGCCTACGGCTCATCAGGCAAAACTTGATTAGCTTTTTCGTCTAGTGGAGGTGCAAAGGGAGCATCACCAGTGGCTTGTCCATCACATACTGGAGAGATGGGAGCAGTTGAGAATGCCAACTCAACTGTCTCATCCGAAACAGAAACCTAAGATGTTTCTGATGAAGGCAGCTACATTTTCAATTTTTTTTTTTCTCGGTTTGACTAAAATTTCCAAGCTGTAGCTGTTACCTGACCAGCCAGGCTTTGTCCTGCTAGAGCAGATGCAAGATGAAGGGCAATGGCACCAGCTGCCTGGGGAGGATAACCAGAAGTTCTCAAACATCTCCACGACACCATTGGTACATCACGGCCACATCACAGCATGGCCTTCATCTCCCGGCAGAATGAGACAGGGGAAGAAGCTGCTAAATAGCAGTGATTGCTTTTCAGTTGTAGAGCTGCAGATGTTTTGAGGCCATGGTCAGGCAGCAAATAAGATTATTTACATTTTGTAAGTCCTAAAAGGTCAGTGCTGTGTCCAGTTGGCTCTGGGAGTTGGTCCCCCAGGAGGAAGAGGGAAGGCTGCAGTGTTACAAGTAGCAATGGCCCAAACCTGAAGTTTTATAGTTGGGCACCTTTCACCCATACAGAAATGTCTGTACTCTCCTTGTTCTTATTGTAAAGCTCCTACTTCAGCGCCTGGGCAAAGCATTTTGACCAGCAGGGCTGGGGCTGCAGCCGTTGCCCAACTGCTGTGCCCAGGGGGCTGCTCCTCCTCTCGGCCTGGCTTCCCCTGCTCCATGCAGCACCCCAACTAGCTCACTTCTGGCCTCCTGTAGTAACCTGGGGGTTCTCCGGCTGAGCGGTGCTGCTGAAAGAAAACAGAAATCTGTTCCCAGTGCCTCCCCATTTCTTCTGTAGAATAGCCCATGCTCTGTGGAGGCAGTAGCACTGACTCTGTGCTGGGCTGTCTATGTACTGAGGTGATGTTCTCAGCTTTCAGTAGTGTCTCAGTGGCTGCTTTGTAAAATGCTACCTAAGCACAATTTTCAAATTAAATGAACAGGAGCTACACATCCCAGCCCTTTCTTGGATTGGCTTCCTATGCCTTTATTTGATATTTACCCTTCAGAAAGCAAACCACCAAACCAATGATGGTCTAATGAGCGTTTAAATTCAACCCTCTTTGTAGGACTGCATGTTTGCCAGTAAAGGGAAGATTTGATTGAGTGCCTGTAGGAGTCAGTGATTCTCTTCCGTTGAGCATTTGGATCCAGCCCTGGGAGTTTTATGAAACACCAGCAAAAGTGTGAGGACAATAAACACGAGGAGAATAGGTGTGAGCCTGAGAAGCACTGGGAGCTGGGTCTCTTTAGCTTGGAGAAGAGGAGACTGAGGGGTGACCTCATTAATGTTTATAAATATGTAAAGGGTGAACGTCACGAGGATGGAGCCAGGCTCTTCTCAGTGACAACCAATGATAGGACAAGGGGCAACGGATACAAACTGGAACACAAGAGGTTCCACTTAAATATGACAAGAAACTTCTTCACGGTGAGGGTGACAGAGCCCTTGAACAGGCTGCCCAGGGGGGTTGTGGAGTCTCCTTCTCTGGATTGGAGGGGGGATTGGACTGGATGATCTTTTGAGGTCCCTTCCAATCCCTGACATTCTGTGATTCTGTGAAGCACTGGAGTCATAAAGATGGAGCTAAAAAACTCTAGGAGTTTGTGCAGAGTGAGAAGGGTCTCATCAAGCTGCCTGAGCACCACTGGAGGCCTGGGCCAGACAGGCACATGGAGCAGATCAGCTGGACTTTGCTACTGACCTACAGCAAGAGGATATGATGGAAAACAAGGGCTGTCCACGTGGGCTGAGAAACTGTGGCTGGGCCAAGCCGAGCAGAGACAGCTGCAGACAAGGTTTTAACAGCTACAACAAAAGCTATTGTAATAACTGCGCCAAAAGAGCAGCTACTTGCAGGAACTACTGCAAGTAACACACCTGGTGTTTTGGCTTCACTAAAGTTCATCATGCAAACGTGACCATATGAAAACAGGAATGAGGAAAAAGGCTTTAGCTATTATTAGCTATTTAGCTCCGTCCCTCGCTGTAAGTACAGAGCCTCGGCTGTCAGTGCAGTCCTGAGACCTGAGGATGGTTCTGGTGTGGACAGGTGGGCAAGAGAGTCCTTATCGCTCTCTGCTACAGCGTCTCTGCACTGCCTTGGGCACCACACTGTCACCACTGTTGCCCTGCATTTTCTGACTTGCGCTGCCAAATTCTCAGAGCTCTTTCACTTGTAGCTGCAGAGTTACCTATTCATTCATCCTGTTTACCTCACATCAGCTTATGAAAAACCCAGGCTGTCTGGTATGCTTAGCTTAAATGTGGATGGAAAAAACACATCCAACCAGTGGAAACTGATTTGAATTCAGTAGATTATTTAGTGTCCTGTATGTAAATCCTTGCTTTCAATTTTTGAATAGTACAGGTGAAAAGAGGAAATGTGAGAAAACGTATTTCCTTGGAGAAACAGAGCTTGAAGGGATTTTGAACTCAATTCTGAAAGAGAGAACTTGATCAGTTCCTATCCCAGAAACAGCTGAATTTCTAATTTAGGTGTACAGTAAAAGCCTGGGTCCATAGCCCATTTGAATTGGTAGGTAATTTTCTTTGGACATAACTGGGTAACATACGCAGACTATAATTTTTGTTTCCTGCTATAGTTGTTAGCCTTTTGGGGATTTTTCGTGGATTATCTAAATGCCAGAGAAAGAGCCAAAACTTATTTCAGGTGTGATGTAATCCTCTTTATGGGAGTCTTCCCAGGGACCAATCTGGTTTTTTATTCTCGAATTATTATGGTTATTTCAAATGTCACCAAAACTAATTAAAGGCTTTCAAACCCTGCTGATACTCAGAAGTGCTGCAAAAAATTTTACATTTGTTTATGAAAAAGCTTCAATAATTATAAATGCTTAAGCATATTAACAGAAAATGTTTTACTGTCATCTCATCCTTCTGTAATGATTTGGAAAATCAAGTGCTATAACAGCTATTCTAATTCTGTTTGCTGGCAACACAGCTAATGTCTCAACTAAACAAAATCAAGCAAAACTCATCAACATTTATGCTCACAGTGTGTTATATACACTATGAAATGTTTGAAAATTAAAATGGGAAAGAAACCATCAGAGTTATTCCAAAATCAGCCCATCTAGACTGCCTTCTCAAAGACAGCATTTATCTTCGAGAACATGTTAGATCAGATGTGGGCTTTTTAAACTGATATGTTGTTGGAAATAGAACTTGACAAAACCCACAGTTTTGAGAGAATGCAAGGCCCCACCTTCCCCTTTTACAGCTTATTGTACCAGGCAAATGCCTCCAATTCATCCCAGACTTGAGGAAAAAATCCTCTGATAATAATTTAAGAATTAAGAATGGGAGAGCATAGTTTTGACAGAGAAAAATATGAGAGCCACTAATCGGGTTTTTAACAGAAAATGAAGTGCAATATTGACTTCATTACCCATTTCTGGTCAGCCTACAAGACATTCTCTGTTAACAACCACCAGGCAAATTTCACCAGCAGTAAAGTGTCCTGCACCGTTTCTGCAAAAATCATCATCCTTCTTTTTCCAAAGTGGCCAAAAGCTGAGACACATTTTGTTTCCATCTGCATGCAATTGTAAGGCTCGTTCATATTGACAGCTTGCATTTGAGGGACTCCATCTTTCGTCTGGAATGAAAATCTGTTTGTCAGATCACCTTGGGACACTGAAGCTGCCCCAGCACTACTTTTCCTCTGAAGGAAAAGGGACAAGCCTTTGGTTTGCCAGGGCTCTATGAACTCCCCTGGTCCTTGCAGTATGTTTTTCTTGGATATGCTGCAACTGTAGTTGCTACTCAGAGTCTTGCCATGGAAGCTAATGGTTCCATCAGAGAGCAAGCAAGCTGGGGAATATGGGAAAACACAGGCAAGGAGTGTTACATTTCTGTGCAGAGACTCAGCTGGCCACCTGCCAGCCAAGCCATTGCTGCAGTTGTTTAGTTAAAAAAAAATATGAGAAATGTAATATTCGATGACAATTTAATGTCAGAGTGCATGACATCACCTGCATCCAGCTGCTGATTAATCATGTGAAAGAAATGAATTTGGACATGGAAGAGTGTGAATCTAACTACTGGGACAAATAGCTGCATACAGAAAGGAAGTAGGGGGAAAGAATTTATCAAGTGTTTGGTCAAATTAAATCATTTATTTTAGAACAGCCCTAGTCCACAATTCTCTCTGTCCCTGTCAGAGTCATTACTAAATCCTCACGGGCCGATTGCACTCCTATATGATTCAGTCTTTTGGCTCCCACAGAATTACTGCAGGTTTCCCCATGAGAAGAGCTGGCCATCCGGTTGATGGAGAAGAGGTGAGAAAATGGTGTGGAGGCAAAATAAAACCACTGACAATTTAGGAATTTCAGTGAGGCTGAGCAGCGAAAGAGTCCCTGCCATGGGTCTCAGCAACTTTGAGGAGGCTTCTTAGGGCACTTACCACTCGTGGTAACATGGGCATTGTGGCTCTCTCATTCTCCTTATCTCAGCTTTCCTGTGCATACTTGTCACTTCCCATCCAGGCTGATTCCTTGGCAGCGCAGGAACTCCAGGGCTTTTGTGTCAGGGATTGGAAAGTCTAAAATGCTACTTAAAATACTCTGCAGGTGGGATCACTGGCTAGACAGTAAATCTGATGGCTGGTGTTTTGTTAGTTGTTAGGATCCATCTCCTAGTCTCCAGTGGTCCCAAGTGCACAAAGGAAACCTTGCTGCAGCAAAACGGATGCTGATTTGTAGAAGACCAGAGTTTCACCGGTTATTCTGAAGTCCCTTCCAGCGTCTCTCCAGCAACTCTAATGGGATGACATCCAGGGGAGAACTGGGCCCAACTTGCTGAGCCGGACAGTTGTGATGAGCTTCATTCTTTGGTTCATCACTGACGCACTACTTTCTTGATTGCTAAGGTGGCTTACAAGAGTCTTTCTTGGAGGTTTCAAGTCTTGAGTATGCTCATGTGCTGTTCCCTACAAAAACAGGGCTCTGCCTGTCTCAACAGCCTCACCTAGGGTCTGTTCCTGCAAAGAATCCAAATTTCCATTTGTCTAAAGTCTGTTCCACCAGCTGTAATAAATCTCAGCCTGCTCCATTCTTCCTCCACATCTCTTTTTGAAACAATAAAAATGGTAGATGGTTCCCTGATGACGCAAATGGCACCTCACTTACTGGACCCTGTAAGCCTTACGCAGCCCCATCCATCACCTCCACAGGGAAGAAGAGATGTTAAGCAAACTGTCTCTTGATGATAGATAGGGCCGTAATAAAGAAAAATATTTCATTGTTCCAATATTTTGTTCCTTTTAGGAAACATCAGAAATGTAAACCAGAAGGAAACAAAGTGGTTGGTGGGGCTTCTTTTGTTTGTGTTTTGTTGTTGTTATCTATCTACCTATTTATGTTATGTAAAACACACTTGCAATCTAGTTCATAAATGACCCTGAGGAGAGTTAAAAGAAATTTGATTGCGTAGCTAAAGAATGAAGTGAGTATCTCTGCCAACAAATGATGGGTTTTTCCAGGATACTGTCTCTCCTATCAGACCAGGGTCATTGCAAAGCATTTCTCTGGCAGCTTTTATTAATCCACCTCTCCCTGAGCCAGAAGACAGGAAGATGTCAGACTGCTGAGCTTTTGCACTGTTCCTGTTCTCTGATCCGGGACAAGGCTGTCCTCGGCCAGTGGGAAAGAACGTAAGAGAACTGTCCAACCTCAAACATTCTGTCAAAGGAAGATGTGCTTGTAATGTTAATCCTTAGTGCTCTGACTGGGTACCCTCTTCCTGCTCATCCTAAAACAGCCCTAAAGAAAACCTGTTTCAATCTTTTCTCCGTGGAGAGGAGACCACAACATGTCCAGTGCCTTCAGCTGGGGGTGCAGGCTGTGCTCCCAAGGGGTGAAGAGGCAACATCTCCACTAGCCAGAGAGGGGGAGTGCAAAGGGTGGAAAAGGATTGAAGAATGAGTGGGAAATAAACACAGGAATTCTGCTGAGGACCTGCAGGCCCCACACCTCTTCTTCCCTCACTTTTGTATCTCATTAAGTTACTTAGACAATTAGGTGAATTCCCCTGGGAAGAAGAGAGCAGCCAGCTGGAGCTCTGTGGTATCCATCCCCATCCGGCAGGAAGCAGGGAGCAAACACATAACATCTAGGAACCCATTAGAGCTGCAGTCTAGCTCATCAGCTCTCATTCAGCAAGCTTAGAAGTGGATGGTTAATGTCCCCTCTCCGGGCCAGATCTTCACCTTGCCCAGCTGTAATGGCTTTTTAGATTTCTAATTTCAAGCAGCTGTTAGTACCTGGCAGACCATGAAATAGCATTCGCCTTTTCCAAAGGAAAGGAAGAATGGGGAGCCCCTTCCTTGGAGCACGGAGAGTTGTGAAATCTGTCTAATTTCTCGGGCACCTAAATGTGGGTTTAAATGCTTCAATTTAGTTACACAGAGGTGTAAGCTCCAGCTGTAGGAACTTGCTCAGGGTTAGACAGCACATGGTAGCAGAGTGGGAAGTGTCAATGGTGTGAAACTGCAGTCTGCAGCGGTGGCTTAAAAATCTTACACGTGCCCTCTCAGAGATAAATAACTCTGCCAGTCCAGAAGCAACCTCGAAACATGGGGAGGAGGAAGGGCAGCACAAGAGGGAGCCTTGTCCAGGGCACAGCAGCCAGAGGAGGGGAGCACAGCAAGGAAAACTGTTCTGCATTGCCAAATTTGCTGCTCAAATCCCACACTGGGGAGGCAGCTCAGAGAGAAGTTCACAGCTCCAAGGGTGGATGTCTCCAGAGCAGGGGGCAGCAGGCAGATAAGGCTCTGGCTAGTGCTGGTTGGGGATGGGGAAGCTGCTCTAGGTATTAAAATGCACCCTTATAATGCACATATGTATGTATGTAAACTTGTGATAGGGCTGAAAAATGTTCCTAGGTGGACATGCATGCTGTTCTTTCTGTAAGGGCTTTACTTATCTCCAGTTGTTCAGAGGCAAAGCGCGACCCAGTGTGTGGATCTAAATCTGTCTGGGAAAGATGTTCTTGCTTAAAAAAATTTTATGTGCAAGGACTGGTCTTTTCCAGTGACTGCTATAATACAGCTGCTTTTGAGGGTCAGGGTCTGCTGACCTTTGCAATTTGTTGCATGGCAATGAACAGTGCTACATACAGAAAATAGCACAGATAATACAATGTTGTCTGGCAACATCACTTAGGAATATTTTCATAGCTCTATTGCTTTAGCTATTCAAAATTATGAAGAATCAGCCTAGATCTGCCAGTTTAATAAACTGTCCTGCACCCGTTCCAAGCTCAGCTTTTTTCCTTTCATAGATAGGAACAGACAAAGGTAAATATTTGACCATCATAGAAATATTATGGTAAATCCTTAAAATATATTCTTATACCACAGGCCAAAACAGATTATTGGAGATAACCAATGTGCTTTATTTTAAATTAGATGCCCACAGGCCAGTATGAACTTTAAAATTATTAATCACGTCCTCTTCAGTGCACTCTCTCTTCCAGTTTTTCCAAACACAGAGATCACTCATTGCAGAATGGAAACTTGGACAGCATTTCTTGTGATTCCTCGTTAATCTCTTCCCTAAAAGGTGCAGTGGAATCTCACAGCTCTGGAGGCTGAATATCCCCATTGTATAGTACCAAACCCAAAACAGTCTATGTGACACACTGCACACTTAAAAAATAGCTTGTTGTGTTCCCGCCGTGATCATATCTGTCTCACACAAATGCAAAGCTGCCCAATTATGGTTATGTGGTCACAGTCTAGTGGAATAACTGTGACCCATGAATAGGAAAAACCTCTTCAGACAATGAAGCAGTATTTGGATCCTCATTGTTTTGTCCCCTCAACCACAGGACTGGGCACAACTTTTAGTAGCCTCAAGGTCCAACAAGGAGGGATTTCCCTTTATCATTTTATTTTTACTGAACCTTAGTAAAACTCAACAATACATATTTCGTGTGCTTCAGTCTGTCCAAAAAAAAAAAAATGAAACATTAATGCTGAATCAAGGGTTTCTCTCCAAACAGGCACAACTGTTTATATTCTTATTATCATTAAACAGCAACCGTGGGCCAACTTGCCAATACAAAGCCCTGCTGCAGGTCAGGGCACCACAGCTGAGGCACACACCAGCTGCAGAGCTGGGCTCTTCGGCACCAGGAAAAACCAGGTGGGGTAGCACTGAAACCGCAGGGCATATCCAGACATAAAACCAGTGGGCATTCACATCAGATCTTCACGTCTTCATCACAGGCAGTTTACTAGCTGAGGAAAAAGTAACGGTACTACTGGCATAAATGCATTGCGTCAAGAGGGAATGTAATATCTTCTGCTTGTTCTAGGGTTCCTAAGCTTTCTTGCTTGTCGGGTGTGTATAAAATTCTTCCTCAGAGTACTTTTCTATGCATAATATTTTCCATACGTGCATTTTAATCTCTTGAGCTCTGTAACAGTTCTCTGAAGTCCTGCTGCAAAACCTGGAGCCTGTGAGCCAACCTGATATCCTTAGCCCAGCGCTAATGCTCTGCGTATGTGTGCTGTGCATGGATGTATATAGCATATATGCATCCATTCCTCCAAGGACCCCACGCGTACATGAACCTTCAGGCAGGTGACAGCCACCAATACCGTGGGGCACACGGGACATCTCAATACGTACTGCCTGTTACACAGGCGGGTGAACCGAGGTGGAGAGGCAATTAGCCACATGGCAAACAGCCCGCAGCGCGGCAGGGCAGAGCCAGGAACGAGCCGCCAAGATCTGTGGCTGCCTTTCTTGGCTGCGCTGAGCTGTATGACTTGGTGCAGCACGGGGCGAGGTGCAAGCAGGAATGTGTGGAGGAGGCTCCCAGAGAACAGAACTGGTTCCTTTGTGCTCTGGGTGGATGTAGGAGCTCAGGCGGGCTCGGGTGCAGTACGTAGACTTGCTAGTGGTGTCTCTGCAGAGCCCTGTGTTCTCCCTCCCTGAACAGGAGTTTGCACAAGAAAGTATTAATCACTCGCTGCTTAATTCTGCCTTGATATGTGGGATAATGGGAGGAGAGCAAACCACCAGATAACCCATCTCAGAGGTCACTGAGAACAGAGAAAACCAGCGGCTTTCTGGCCTGTTTTGCCACTGAAGCAATGTCAAAGGGCAGGTGCAAGATAAACACCCTGAGCCCTTTTCTCAGGCCTCTTCTTCCCCTGTCAGCCCATCCACATCACAAGTGTGCCATGCCTGTGACAGTCACCTGCATGAACCTAGACAATTCTCAGCACGTAATTCAGTGTTGTGTTGCCTCTCGAGTCTTCTGTGGTTATTTTTCTTGTAAAATATTAGCCAGATTTATACTCTGTCATGCCGGCATAAACATAAAGTTAGTCTGCTGACTATAAAATTACTCTGCATTTATCCATTTACTTCTGTATTTTACATTACTGTCAGTGAAGAAATGCCATAAAATACTGACTTCCACTGCAAAGATGCTGAGCGTCCTTCTGACGCTGAACTGGATTAACAGTGACAGTTTGAACAATTCATCTTGGAAACACAGTGAAGGCTGTCTTGTCCAACCGATCCAAAACATGACCGAGAGTAGTGATTTAAAAAATGAATCTTACAATAAAGGAAGAACGGAAGAATGAGGGTACTTTAGGATTGTAGTAATTTTATGATTAGCTTGTTATGATTTTTTTCTATTTTGTTTTTACAATTGGACTGATACTAAGTAGACTGTGGTCCATTCTATCCTTTTCTAGCTTTATAACGCTGCCTCCATCATATTAACTGAATGTCTCCAAGGCTTTAAGTGAATAGGATGACCATTATCTATTGTGCAATTGTTCTTCCCTCTCCATGGAAGGAGGTATTTCTGCAATAGAGGACCTTATTTTGGTAAGGTGTTTGGGGTTTTTTGTTTGTTATCGTGGTTTGAGTTGGGGACAGGGTTCTTCTTCAAATCAGTACATATCACTCTGGGTTTTCCCTAAGGAAAGCAGGTCGGGTAAGGAATATATCACACACTTAGAGTGGGAAGTGCTGAGACTTGCAATGCATCTCAGTCTCGGGGCTCCCACCAGCAGCCAAACCTCCTCTTTCCCCCACAAATCCACACATGGCAGGGCCCGTGCTGCTGCCCCTCCAAACAGTCACCACACGGTGGGCAGCAGCCACGGCCCAACTGAGCCATACATACTCCTTCACGGAGCACATTTGGAACAACCATTTTTAAATGATGTGATAATTAGTGTACATCTTCCTTCAAGTGCACAGAGGTGCTGGGAGGGCATTCATTTTGACAGCTGTGATATTTCTTTCGCCAAATGCTTATAGCCAGTGCGTCAGTGAAGGATGTTAAACAGCTAGGACAGTTTCATGCCCTTCTGTAGGTGCCTGTCCTAGCTTGTTTCAGGACTAAATACATCGTGCAGTGGATTTATGCCCTTCTTAAGTAGAAGATCCTGTTCATTTTAATGGCCCCACTCTCTTGAATAAGGACAAGTTGCCCCCACAAAATTTGGCTGGATCAACTGCTTGTCATAACCTGGCCTACTTCAGTATTTTCAAGCACTGCAATGATTTTCTTCGGAAGCAGGAGGTATAAATTCAAATGAGGAATGTGGCTTAAGCAGAACCAAGATCTTTTAAGACCAAACATTGGACTTCTACTTGAAGAACGTACACTGAGTTTGCAAGCGAGTAGGTGCGGGACCATCTTTTTGTTCTCTTTGTGTAGCACCTAACACAAAGCCACGGAGAGAGCTCCTCACCAGCATCAAGCAGCTACAGCAGTGCTGGCACCTGGAGGTGTCTGTCTATGTCTGTGAGAGAAACTTGTCTCCTTTATTGCCTCCATCCTTGTCCCTGGACTGGACTAGCAACCTGTTTCAGTTTGTGCTTTCCATTTAGGCTAACCTCAGACACTTAGTTTCCACTTGACTGGAAACAAGTGTGCTGAAAGCTGTCTGCTCTTTCTGCTCTATACAATGTGGACTGCTGCCTGGCTCCAATCTGGAAACAATTATTTCCCTCCTGTACCTACCCATTCTCAAAAAGGATTTATCCCTAGACTGTTTTTTCCTCTTTCCACTTTTATTAGCTGCTTCCTTCATAAAGAAAAGCTTGTTGTTGTATAAAGTGCCCACGGAACAGCTCTAGCTCTGGACGTCACGTATTTCTGTTACATGACGAAAATGCTGCCGTGTTTTAATGCCAGGTCTCCTTTAGGGAGTTCTTTATCAGTAAATGTGCCTTAGTGAATTCACTGCTCATTTCTGCTGTTCTGATAGGATGAATATCTGATGGTGCTTGAAATTGTGTGACTTTAAGAAAGGGCTTTAAGCACCCATTGTGGTTACGCTATTGTAAATACTCTTAAACAACCCCAAAGAACAGTCGAAACATGCATGGATATGCAGTGGTGCTTGCAGGCACATGCAGATGCTGTTAGCATAGCATAGTGCAGCTGTTTTAAAAGGCGAAGATACCTGTTTATCTGCATGTATTCCTGAATTTATTACTTCTTTCCAAAGTTCCTACTTTTTGATGTGTGTACGCAGACATGAGGGAATTGGAGCAACCAGATGACCAGAATCTGCAGATATTTGCAGACAGGGGGAAGCTTATGCCGATGAATAGTGCCATTATACTCGGTGGGGTCACTTTTCTGAGAAAGATTGATCACATACTTTATTTCTTGAAATACCAGTTCCTGACCAAGCACAGACACTGAGGAAACAGCTTGGAGTGGAAAGAGTCTAAAAATCTCTTTTCCTGCGCTGAATTCAAAATAGCATTTCTCTTACTGGAAAAACAAACATAAGCTCATTTTGGGTGTCTCTGTCTGTCTGCCTGCGGGATTGGCAATCCACACCTCCTGCAGATTCAGAGACCTCTCTGCCCCTGTTTACGCTCTAGAGGTTATGCTTTAATTAGAAAAAGCTGATCTGCTGTGACATCAATTTCCCTCTCTGGGGGAAACTCCTAGCTGCAAAATCCTACCAGAGACAAATTGCTGTTATTTTTTTTTTCCCTTGGCCAGTCCAGACCAACCCCAAAACTGCCATCTGGGTTTGACCTTGACTGCTACTCTGAGAGCAAATCGCAGAGCCTGCTCTCCTGAAGTGCTGACATACAGACAACTATTTCCAATGAGTTATCTTGATACAGAAATCATGCTGTCTCACAGCCAAGAGCCTGCTCCCTCTGCCAAGTGGGACCCATGCCTGGGGGCCGCAGGAGCGGAGAAGATGCTGTCTGTGGCCTACCCTGGATCAGGAAGGACAGATGTTGTCTTGGACAGGTTAGCTACAGCCCTACCTAAAGCTGGGGCAGTGCCACCACAAGTGGACATGCTTGCCACAATTTACAGCCCTCGCGTTTGGCATCTGGGGGCCACATCCCCACATTGTACGTGCTCACCCAAAGCCACACAGCTTGGCAGGGCAGGCTTCACGCCAACGTTGGTCTGGTGTGGGTGACCAATGTGCTGACAAGGCCCGAGCTGCCGAGCCTGGGGGCCAGGGGATGCTGCGCAAAACGGCTGTGGTAGCCCGTGCCTGCGAGCTGGGCACATGGGACACGGGTGGCCTTTCACTCCGCGTTCCTAGCGGTGCAGGCACAACCCTTTGCCTTGCCCGCTCTGCCCAGGGCAGGAACACGAAGGCCGGCAGGCGTGGGGAGGCCGGGATGTGGCTGTCCCGGGACCTGCCCCGCACACTCCGGCCGGGGGTGGAAAATGGCTCGTGTGTCTTTAACCCACAGCGGCCAAAACGCGGCGGTGCTGGTGGCGGTGGTTTTTTTTTTTCTTAGTTAACAATGGAAACTTTTTTTTTCAGTGTTTCCCTCCAGCCGAGCAGCGCCGAGCGAAAAAAAAAAATAAACTTGTTCCGCTGAGTTCAACCCCAGACAGGCTCACAACTTCCTTCCTGCTCTCCTACCCCCTCCCTCCGCTCTCCTCCTCCTCCTCCTCCTCGCCGCTCCGCTCCCTCTCCTCCTCCTCTCTCCGCCGTTACAGCCGCACCGGGAGCGGGCGCCGTGACCGCGGCGCGGACGTGCCCGGGAAGCGCGGAGCCGCCCGCGGCCGCGCAGCCTCCGCCGCCGGAGCGCGAAGGGGGAGAGCCCGGCGCCCTCCGCTCCCCCCGCTCCCACCGCGGGGCGAGGAAAGCCGTTTGAGTCCGCGGAGAGAGCGGGACTCCGGCCGAGCTCCGTGCCTGCGGGGATGGTTCCTGCAGCGCCCTGCGCCCGCGGGCGCCGGCGGGCGCTGCCGGGCGGCGCGCACTGAGGGCGGGCGCGGATCCTGCTCCCAGGTAAGCGGCGGCGGGTAGGGGGACGCGGCCGCCCCCTGCGCCGGGATAACCCCCGAGCGGCCGCGCCTGGGGCAGCTGCGGGTGGTGCGCGGTGCCAGGCGGGCCCCACGGGGATAGAGGGCGGCTAGAGGGGCAGGGTGCTGCCCTGGGGCCGGGCGGACTGTCCCGCACCCTGCCCTGGCCTCAGGCAGGCTGTCCCACCCCCAAAATCTGGCCAAGCACCTTGTGCCGGTGCTGGCTTTCACATCCAGGCCAGACTGGGAGAGCATGGGTGCTGGGGATCCCTGCACAGAAAGGATGCCCGCACTGCCTGGGCTCTGCTGAGCCTCCCGCTGCTTCCGAGCAGTGCGTAGAGGGATGGTGAGCCTTTTGGTGACCCTGTCGCTGGAGACTGCGCGTAGACCTGTGGGCATTTACCTGCCAGGAGCCTCACAGGGATGCACAGGGGTACCGCTGACAGTATCACACTCAAGTGCTTCCAAAGACACATGCACCACAGCCAGATCTAGCACAGGTATGCATAAACAAGCCCATACACTTGTGTAGGCAGCATGATTGTGTAGCTCTCATGGGCTGCCATTGCCCAGCATGGGGTGAGCATTGCAATTCTGCTGGCACACGAAGCAAATGGACACAAAGGAACACATGCTTAAGTACAGAGGGGCACAGAGAAGCCACCTACAAAAGCAAGTGTCTCTCACACACACACAGCAGGGCAGACACCACCATACGTGTCTGTACGTGGGATCCGGGCTGTGACTTGGAGGCGATTGCAGCAGTTGGTGCCCCAGAAGGCAAACGTGTGCAGGGGAGGCATGTTTAGACAGGGCACACGTGAAGCTGTGCAAACCCATCCTGTTGCACATGGTGGCTTAGGGGAGTAGTGGAGATGTGGTCCCATACAAAACTGTGCAAGCAAGGAGCCTTCATGTCTGTCACAGAACAGAAATCCGTGCCTGAGGCTTGATCTCGGTTGTAGGGGGTAAACTGGAAGGTGGCAAATTTGAGCTATTTGGAGTTTTTCCCTCTCTTCAGAAAAAGGCAGCTTTTGGGGCCAAAACTTGAAATCTGCCAGCTTTCAGCTCACACCAGTTGACCATAAGTCCGGAACTTTATTGTGGGGATGGCTGCTGACTGCGAGTCCTTTCGGACACGGCTGCTGTGGCTGCATCGACAGGCAACCTGGAGAGGGGGCAGGGAAGGCAGGAAAGAGGGGAAACAGCCCCAAACCCTGTTTCCTCTTGGCTCAGATCCTGATGACCAGGCTGGGCCATGTCCCCAGGAGTGGCACACTGGGGATGAGTGCAGGTCTGTGCAGGGACACAGGAAGAGAAGAGTCCAGCCAGCTGTGTGCACAGCTGGAGGGTGCAGAGCTGCTCTCACCACTTGTCTCTCTTTCTCCCCGCAGCTGTCCCATTTTATGGAGCTGTGGACCAGGGCCAGCCCAGCTCCTCTGCGATGTTGCTGGTCCCAGCGTGGAGAGATCCTCGGGAGCCCCACGGAGCCTGAGGGCCAAGGCGGCAGTGGCGGCGGCCCCCCTGTGCGCCCCGGCTGACTACTATGGCCGTGTACTGCTATGCGCTCAATAGCTTGGTGATGATGAATAGCAACAGTGAGGTGACAAGCGGCGGGAGCAAGACACCGCCTCCTCCCGGACAAGTGCTGCCCAGGGGCCCAGAGACGCCCGGCAGCTGCCGCCCACTCCCTGTCTTCAGCCCGGCCCCCGTGCCGCCCCGCTCCCCACGCCGTGGCCCCGCTTTCCTCTTCCCGCCGCTTGAGGAGCCTCCGCGGCAGCCAGGCAGCCCTGGGGGGCGGAGGGGCAGCCGCAGCGAAGAGGGGCAGCCAGGATCCCCCACGGCGTGGCAGCTCCAGCGAGAGCTGCACAATGTCCAGGTGAACCAGAAAGTGGGGCTCTTCGAGGCACACATCCAGGCGCACAGCTCTGCTGCCCAGCCACCACGGAGCCCCCGGCCGTCCTCTCCCCGGCCGTCCTCTCCCCGGCCGTCCTCACCCCGGCCATCCTCACCCTGGCCCCAGCCTGCCAGCCCCACGGCGCCAGCGGTGGGACTTGGAACCTTATCCCAGCCAGGAGCCCATGAGGAGAATGAGACACCCACTGCTGGTGGGATAGAGGTCTCTCCGAGCACTGCAGAGCCCTCGGGGAGGCCGGTGGGGCTGGTGGTCCCAGCTGTAGGGCTGGCAGAGGGCAGCAGCCCTCTGGAGCTGTCAGGGCCTGCACCACAACGAAGTGAAGTGGTGGTGGCCCCCGCAGGACTTGGGGGCCAGTGCACAGCCATTGGCACGAACATCCCCGCGGTCATTGTCACGGACCTGGGGGGCCCAGAGGAGGAGGCAGGTGCTGTACCCCCCAGCAGCTTGCCTGTTCGGAAGCTGTCGTCGTCCTCAGCCTCTTCCACTGGCTTCTCCTCATCCTGGGAGGAGTCCGAGGAGGACATATCCAGTGACCCTGAGCGCACCCTGGACCAGACACCGGCCTTCCTGCAGACCTTGGACCAGCAGAAGCCCCGAGTGGTGAGTCTTGCAGCAGCCCCAGGGTGGTGGGGCGAGCGCTGGCCGCATCCCTGCTCCGAGGCGCAGTTGCGGCGGGAGGGCAGAGGTCTGCAGAGAAACTTTCCATTTGCTCAGCAGTGCTTGCTTTCCCTCACATGGAAAGCTAATCCCTATTCATAGTCTGAAAATCCCCTGCTTCCAGGGGAGAGCAGAAGTATCCATCCCGCTGTGCAGTCCTTGCAGAGCTTCCCCAGCGCTGCGGGCTGCCCGCCGGCGTGCTTGTTGTCCACCCACGGACGGCAGCCTTCTGCTGACGTGTGGTTACGAGCCTCAGCCATCCCTCAGCACAGCTTCCCTGGGTTCTGGAGGTTTCCCAGGATTTACATGAGCCTAAAGGAGAATTTGTTTCCTCCTTGGAGTCGAAACTGTGTGAGCCAACTGTCTATTAAAGTTTATACTGATGCCCATCAGCATAGTGGCTGTGCGCCTTTCACATGGAAACAAAAATCTCTAGAATTTCTGGTAATTTTCGTTTTGAATAAAACTTTTTGCTTGTGGGGTTTCTTATATTTTAGGTAAGCATATTTTTATAAGGTATTTATATTAAGTTGATTTGTTTCTGGATCTTTTTTTGTTGTGGGGCTGGTTAGGAGGCTTCAGGCAACAGAAAGCATCAGTGTTGTGTTATCCTTAGAGCAGAAAGGTGTCCTCAGAGAGGAGGGCTTTGAGGCACTCTCCAAAGGCAGGCACACATGAGATTTCTTTTGTCACTTGGGGAGTTTGTTCCACGTCTGAATGCTCTGCACAGAGAGTGCTTTGTTCTGAGCTGTCACACCATTTATCTAGAGGGCTTTGAACCACTTTACCCCAGTGCAAGGTGCCCATCACGAGGTTCTCCGACCAGCACGTGGGCTCTCCCATCCTCCAGCTGTGAGACATCACATTGATTTGAGCTCAGCCATGGAGCCTTGCACTGACAAACTGTGAAAAATGCAGGGCAGCCCAGTGGCTCCTTAATTTAAAGAGTTTGATAAAGGCCCATCAGCTTCCAGTGCTGTGGTTCGCTATGTTTAGCTTTCCATAGACAGAAGATAGTGAAACTCTGGCTAAGCTCAATGACAGGAGAAAGGCCAGTGCAGGGAAACATCTAAGTAGAGTGAAGGTATCAAACTCATGAAGAACTGAAAGACTGTGGTTTGTAACACTCAGCAGGCTGAAATAAATGTCTTTGCTTTTCTACTTGTGTTGTCCTGTTCCAAGAATTCAAGCTCAGTTCTGCTCAGGATGAAGAAGCAGTTGAGTAAAAGTACAATTAATGAAGTTATGAGTCTGCGGCTTATCACGTTTGCAGAAACTTTTGTATTTTAGGGTTCTCAACTGATGAATAAGCTTGGTCCCTTTGGGAGCTGCTACAATCCTTCCGCTGATTAAATTCTGCTGGTTTTGTGTGCATGAGCTGTAGTAATCTCTGCTCTATTCTCCATACTAATGACTGTTCCTAGTGCCGGATCCCACTGATTTGCTGCTGAAAACAGTTCCGATGCTCTTGTGGAAAACTTCCCGCAGCCTCAGGCTGACTCTGCGCAGCCTTCAGTGAGCTCAGCCAGGCCAGTGGCTCAGCGGTGAACAGGCAGGGCTCGTTTATATTGCCAAAAGGCCTGGATCAGAGCGAGCTCAGATCAGGTCTGAGATCAGAGTAGCTCTGCTGGGTTCAGTGGGACCGCTCCAAGCTGAACGAGATGAAGATCTAGTCCAAAATGTGTCAGGCAGCCTGAGGAGGTGCACTTGATTTTCTGTTTCAGTGCTGGAATCATCTCAGCAGGAGTGGCTGGGCTAATTTACGATGATACTTTCTGCTGAGCTCCTTAGGTCCCATGCAGGGCTGATCACTGGCTTTGGCAGGTTATAGTCAACTTCTCAGCAAGATCGTGCGCAAATGCCCAGTAATTCAAGGCTGATTCATATAAATAACACCCAACTTTGTGTACCGGTTGGCAACACCATTTAAATCCGTAATGACAGCAGAAGGCAGCGACTAAGGCAGTCTCAGGTTGTACACTCATTTGTTTTCGTGAACTCACTGTTTCCTTTTGACAACGCACACGGTCTGGAAATTAGTTGTGTAATGAGGGAGAATGTGTGAGAAGTTCTCTCGGTAACTCATGCTTTTCCGTCAAAATAAATCCTGGGAGACCTTGGCTGACAGAAACCAACGTTGTGCCTCTGGGTGGAGTAGATAAACCCTGGTCAGGCAGAGGGGGAGGGCTGTTATACCTGGAGGAGAGGTAATGATGAGTGACAGAAAAGCAGTTCTTGCTGCAGATACGGTCTGCGCGGCACATCTCCCATAGCATGTTTACAGATTTGATAAACAGCAGACTTGCTTCTGCCCTTCCTTTCTGGAGGGCGTCTGGCTTAGCAAATCTGTTAGGGATGTCCGGCTGTCTATTGTAGTTCCTCCTGGTGTCCCCAGGAAACGGGCAGATCCCCCCGGTTGGGAGGGACTCGCGCTCCATTTGTACTTTAGGTAGGAAGCTTCATTTGTGTTTAGGCCTGCAAATTGACCAGTAAGGGGATTACATTACCTAGCGAAAGGGAGGGAGGGAGGGTGGCCACTCTTTTTGGACACCATGACCTGGAGCAGCTCAGTGACTGATATGGGCTCTGCCTTTGTTTGCTGAAACAATTTACTCAGTGCATTGCTTGTCCCTGAAGTGCTCTGATGCCCGGTGGGCTGCGCAGCACTGGGACATGGTGACCCTGGTGTCATTACAGCAGACCTGTGGAGTGCAGTGACAATAAGAGCGATGTGATGTGTTGCTGTTTAACTGCAAGTCCACTTAAGGTCTGAGTAAACCTCCATGTAAGGGCTTTTGCAGCTGTGGCTTTCCCCGGGCTGTGGGCTGCTGCTGGAGAAACCCCATGCTTGTTTATTGGTGCTTGCAAGGTTTCAGAGACACTTGAGCGATTACACTTCTGGGGCTGTGTGGGAGGGACAGCCCGTGCGGGCAGCACACTGGGATGGGGACACTGTGGTTTGACCGTGCTGTGGGGCAGCGCTCGCTGCACAGCCTCTGCCACAGCAAGTCAGGTATTTTGGGGAAGGAGTGGGTGTATCCACTCACCCTCTGCCCGAGCCATGGTAACACAGCAGCTGTCGGAAGGCACTTGTCTCTGTCACAGTGCATCTTCTGTGTGGGGAGGATTTCTCCCCTCCTGGCCAATCACACAGGTTGGGAGCGTAGCAGTGTGAGAAGGTGCTCCCTGTCACAGGCTCCGAGCAGCACAGGCAGCCCAAGACAGTGGCCTGGCTCCTAAAGGGGATTTCACACCCAAGATAAGCCTCATTCTAGCTGTGACTCCCTTTGACTTCAATGGGAACGTACAGGTCTATGAGCTTTGCTGTTCCTGGGGGACCTTGTTTGCTCTTCCTAAGGGAGAACTGGTAGACCGAGGGGTACTCAGCAGCAGGAGTCTTGGCCCCTGTCTTGGAAACTGGCTGCATCCTTTAAGCAAAAGTTATCCCAGTGCTGGTCAGTACAGTGAGTCGTCGTCATTGACCTAAAGCAACAGACAAGTGGGGGGAAAGACATAAATTGTGCAAGTACGTACTATAGAAAAATGACACGTCAAAGGGAAAAAAACCCACCCTTCTGGAAAAACTGTGCAAGACACTGCAGTGTTCCTCTTCCTGGCTTTCCCACAGCCGCTGTGGAAACACAGGACATACGGCAGAATAGTAATCAGGCGTCTCTCGGTACATTGTGAAACCTTTGCTTCTTTCAACAGGCAGAGCAGCTTGCTCGGGATAAGAGGCTTCCATTAACTGGTGCAAAATGGCAAGGGTTTTTGGAAAATGCTAATGGCACTGCTGCTGCCAGGCCATTTTTTAAATTGATGTGTTTGTTTGACTTGTGATGGCTGTAGTGCATTTGTGAAAGGAGCCAAGTTTAGATAGGGTTAGTGTCAGCCAAGGGCCTGTGGGACCCTTGCTTTTTTCTCTTTGAGATGTTCCAAGGTATAAGCTGATGAAAACAATCCTAATTTGTTCCTATAAAAATCAATCAAGTTACATAGGCTTTCATTCCCTTTCCTGGCTGTCAGTGTGATTAGGAAGTCTCTGTGTAACAGAAACCATGACCACATGGCTATGGTGATGTATTCAAGCTCTGGGAATGTATATCTTTCTGCTCACTGTGTTTATGTATTTTACTCCTTCCTCCCACCATGTTTGTCTTAAAAGCTTCTAAGCTTATGAGCTTGTGTGTGAGTGGTATCACCAATTTAGTATCAATATAATGTCCAGCATTCTGGGGCCCTGCTTGCTTGCTTTGAAGAGCAACTGTTACTCTAGTAATGCATATCATCGCTCAGGGAAGGCGCTGAGCACACCAAAGGATAGAACCTCCTTCAACCCTGCTGTGGGAAGAGCAGGAGGAAGAGGAGAATCAGGTGGACACCTCTGTGTTCCCAGTCTTGGGGTGCCAGGCTCAGCAGACTGGTCAGCACAGCGTCTGGTTTTGTCTGCTGGGACAAGATCAGGACCCCCTGGTGGGCTGGGCTGAGCTTCAGGCTCTTTGTAGATGGAGGCTGAATGCTCTGGAGAGTTCACAAAGCTCCCGTCTCTATTCGGTAGCTTATCTTCTACCTGCTCATGTGGCATTCTCACAGAATAAGCAGCTTTTTATGGGCTCCCATCCACAGAGGCTAACTGAAGGTGCTGCTGTAGCCCAACGGGAGACAAATGATGCTATTTCAAGTCCGTTTTCATCAACATAATTAAGCTCGCTGGGAAGGGTTTATTTTCTGCTCACATTGTCCATGATTGACAGCACAGGAATTACATGGCACGTAGCAGGTCCTTTTCATAGAGGGACTTACTTGCTAGCACAGCTGCTGTCTCTTGCATATTTTGTGTCTCTAACAATTCCATGCTGAAAGCATTGATAAAAAGTGGAAAAAACCCAAAGCATTTCCGAGGTGCAGGAAGAACAAACATTAGGTGCATCGTCCTTAGTGTCCCCAGCTCTGGAAGCAGCCAGGTTTCCCCTCCTGATGGGAACTGCAGGATGTCAGGAGTTTGGCTGGTTGGGCCCATTGGGTGTTAAGCTGAATGTCTGCAGAGTGAAATTCCCAGATCAGTGGAAACTTTACAGTTTTGTCTTTACCTTTTTAGAGCCTTACAATGACAAAAATCAATCAAACCATAGTCAGCACCTGTCTCATGTTTTCCATATTATTTCTGTAATGTGTTAGGACAGATTTGCATGTGAAGAAAATATTATGAGCTCTCACATGCCGTGCGATGACTGAAAGCCAGCACTGAGCTAATGTTTTCTTTACGTGTAAATCTGTTCTAACTCACTAGAGAAATAATGACATCTATGTATGAAGTTAAATGTTGCTTCAGCTGAGATTAGTCTTCTGTAATTGTTAGAGATTATTTTTGTTTATACCAGTAGGTAAATTTGTGCAGTAAATTTGACCTGCTTTCTTCCAGTGAAGCCCAGCCAAGCTTTCTAAGAAAGATATGTTAATATTTAACAGACAATGAAAACTAAATGTTAACATTTTCAAGTCACTGCGTAACTTTGCAGCCTAATCCCTATTCTCAAATGCGACTGCTTGGGAAATACGGGCTTCCACACTTGCTGGGTCAGTTGAAATGGTCTTTTTAGAGAATTCATCTTGCTCAGCCTTGTTGGATGTCTCTTCTGGATAAGTCTTCTCCTAAGGGACCTTTCTTCTCTGTTGATTCTGATGGGATCTTGTATGGGCTTAAGACAGAGGGAACTGTTTCTAAAGTATTTATGAATGTCTTCTATAAAATTTATCAGAATTCGATTCTCATTCGCACACATAAAAAGCCAGTTCATGCGTAGCCTGCACAACAGCTGCAAGTAGTTCAGGAAGCTGCTCCAGTCTGAGGTCTACCAGCTTCAAAAGCAAGTGCCTCTGATTTGGCTTTTAAATCAGTGTTTTGGCAGCAAAACGTGCGATTTGCTCTGTAACAGGGATGATCACCCAGCAGTGCCTTTCAGCATGAGTTGCGTGGGTATGTTCAGGAGCTCGGGGTCTCCAGCTGCAAGTTTCAGTCTGGGTGTACGTGCTACGAATGCACTCAGCAGTGCTGGAAGCTTTTGGAAAACATAGACCACTCTTCTTCCCTCCCAGCCATGGTGGGACTTCACCACCGCAGAGCTGCTGTCACGGCTGTGTGCCTGTGGAGATCCTCGCTGCCGTAGTCAGCCGTGGGTTGTGTTGGACGAGTGCCAGCGATTTCTGACCTTACTTTCTCAGAGAAAGGCAAATACTGGAGTCTGAAGCTGCTGCAGGCTGCTAAGTCCCATATTAGCCTTTTCCCTCTCATGATATTTATTTTGATGTTATATGTTTCAACCATGAGAAGAAAGATGTGCGTTTTTTATAGTAAAGAACATTCTTTTTATTAATGATGTGAAAAAAAGGGACAGTCTGGTAGAAGGAATTCAATTCTTCCTTTCAGATCTAAGATTTATTGCTAGCCGAAACACAAGGATTGCTTTTGGACTAGGGGGTAAAACAACAAGTGCTTAGCACTTAGAACTTGTTGTAAGCAGTACAATGTATTATCTGATCAGCGCTACACAGCAGGAACTGCATTAGCATGCAGCACTGTTGTGGTTTTAAGTAATAGTAAAGCATCCCTCTTCTCCCTGAAAGACAAACGTGGGCTCTGGAGTGACATACTGACTGACATTTGAATGATTTCCATTGAAAGGATGGAATCAGACTGTCCGTTCGCTGTTTGCTTCACACATTCCATTTCCAGAGAGGTCGGCACCTGCAGTTGCTGTGGTGTGGACCTCGCTGAATGGATGTGAGTTTTGCCTAAGGTTTCATCCTTGGCTTCTGGGCTTTCATCCTTGACTTTAAGTCTTGTGCTTGGCGTTTTGGAAAACAGGGCTCTTGGACTGCATGAAGCAGAGGGAGGTCTCAACCTGCGGTCTTCACTGTCGCAAAACTCCCTTCAGCCTGGATGCTTTGGGCGCTGCCTGAATGAGGACCAATGTATCTACACCAGGAAAAACCAACATGATGTTTTGGTGGGATGGCAGTGCTGGGGAGCTGGCCCGACCCTCTTCTCCCCTTCAGCGTTTGCAGAAAGGTGGAAACATGAGTGGAAGTCAGCAGAGGGCTGAACGATGACAATAGCACCTACCTTTAGCATCACCTCCTCCTCCTCCCCCTTCGCTTCCTGTCCCTTTGCCCTTGCTTGGGCAATTCATCTGCAGCAAGATAGAATCAAAGAACCCTCTTCCTTTGCTAAACAATTCGCTCCTTTTGTTAGGGTCAGATAAAATGCTGATAAAAGCTGTAGTAGCTGCGCTGAAGCCAGCAGGAGCATGCTGCAGATTTGGTCCTTGATCAGTTTTCGCCTTGCTCTCCCCTGCATGTATCTAGTTACATCTTGTGGTAAATCCAACCTTAAAATGAATTAATGAAGCAGATATGTGGTGCCCACAGGGGTTTTGCCTCTTGATAGGTACAGCGCTTCAGAGCCTTCGGGGAAAGGAGTTTATAAATGGAAAGATTTGCAGGGCGACTTTTTGGAAAGTGCGTTTTAGAGTTGGGTGGGGTTTTTTTTTCTCATTTCTTGCTAAACAATCTCCGATCCCTGCTGCCTGGGAGAGGGCAGGAGCAGAGCCCAGCCCTCAGCTCACCGCTGAGCCCTATTCAGTGCAGCCCTACTTTGACAAGGCGTTTTGGGGAGGCGTAGGAGTAGCTTTTATCCCACTGAGCTAAACACATTTGAAACATTTTTCATTAAATGCGTACTTAAATACAGTGGTTGAGGGAGCCTGTGTGTACCCCTCAAAAGAGAGAAGGGCAGGGGCGAGGGGGAGGCGAGCAGGCTCCTTCTCGCCATGTGGACCATAGGAATTGCTCTGCTCCAGCGGCGTCCTCCCATTGCAGGCAAGGTACAGAGCAGCTGGGGGAGAATTAGCAGCACGTCCAAGTGTAATATGGTTGCTATTACGGGTAATATATATTTAACACTCTGCAGGGACCATTCAAACCTGCATCTGTAGGAAGGGGAAAAAAGTCAGGTTCGCTTTTTTGGCAGACTGCAGGTCGGAGAGTCCAATCTGCAATCTGTGTTGGTATGTTTTATGTGGGTGGGTTTTGCTGAGTTACAGGCAAAGTTATTGCATCCCTAGGCTACTCACATTAAATGTTTCTCCAATTTTAGCAACATTCCTTCCAGGCTCAGCTACATTTGTTTTTTATCTTCTCTATGGCAATTGATGATCTAAGTCTAAAATGTATAAGTCCACAGGATCTCCTGTTATATATTTCTTCCACAGCTGTAGCTGAATCGGGACAGTATAATCCAATGACATGTTGTAATGCTTAATGCTTTCTTTAATACATTCCAGATTAAAGGAGTCAGCAAAGTTTACATATCCAAAGTAATAAATTTAAACAATAGTAACGACAAATCCCAAACCATGATTCTATCTTGAAAGTGTTGTTTTGTTTTGTTTTTTCCTCCTATCTTCTCTGGTCTGGCTAAAGTCTGTTTGTAGGAAACTCAACAGGACAGATAAAAGATGATGAGACAAACAACTTAATCCCTTAATAATGTCAAGTGGAAAATCCAACAACAGATTGGCAAGGAACTCAAATAACAACAGCAAAGTTGCCCTTACTGAGGACTGCAGACTTAGTTGAAAAGGACAAGCTTGGGATATAATTAGAGATAAACCTGAATCAGTGCCCACAGGTTCAAACATTTATTTGAACTCTGAAATGGAGCCCAATTCCTCTTTTTTTACCCATGCCTGCATAGCATCAGCTTAACTTCACTGAGGCCAGTTGAGCATCACGTCATGCCTCGTGCTGCCCTCGGTACCCACACAGGGGACTGTGGAAAGCGCCAGGGTGGTATTTCCACCTCTGGGTGCTGATCCAGATGGGAACATGTGGTAGCAGTGAGTGCCCGCTGCCCAGGTAGGTGCCTGCCCTGGTAGCATGAGGAAGAGGAGAGCTGGGCATCGCTTGCTAGTACTGCTCTGGCCTCCGAGTCCCACCATCTCACAGAATCACAGAATGGTTGGGGTTGGAAGGGACCTCTGGAGATCATCCAGTCCAACCCACCTGCTAAAGCAGGTTCACCCAGAGCAGATCACACAGGAATGTGTCCAGGTGGGTTTTGAATGTCTCCAGAGAAGGAGACTCCACAACCTCTCTGGGCAGCCTCTTCCAGTGCTCTGGCACCCTCAAAGTAAAAAAGTTTCTCCTCATGTTTAGGTGCAACCTCCTGTGCTTCAGTCTGTGCCCATTGCCCCTCATCCTATCATTGGGCACCACTGAAAGGAGTCTGGTCCCATCCTCTTGACACCCACCCGTGAGATATTTATAAACATTGATGAGATCCCCTCTCAGCCTTCTCTTCTCCAGGTTGAACAGACCCAGCTCGCTCAGTCTCTCTTAATAAGAAAGATGCTCTGGGCCTTTAATTTTCTTCGCAGCTCTCTGCTGGACTCCCTCCAGTAATTCCTTGTGCTTCTTGAACTGGGGAGCCCAGAACTGGACAAAGTACTGCAGATGCGGCCTCACCAGGGCAGAGTAGAGAGGGAGGAGAACCTCTCAGGCTGCTGGTCACCCTTTTCTTAGTGCACCCCCGGTACCATTGGCCTTCTTGGCCACCAGGGCACATTGCTGACTTGTGGTCTACCTGTTGTTAACCAAGATCTCATCCTGCTCTTACCAGGGCTGGCACCACCATGCAGCAACCCCCATTCCTTCTGCTTAGGGCAGTCTCGGACTGCCATTAGTGGATACGCCTGGAAAATGAGGCATGTGGTCACAGAAGTAGGAGGCACTCGGAAATGCAATTGCCCAGCAGCTTCAGAAAGAGCGTGTTAATTATTGTCTCCTCAGAGCAGATTGTGCTTAGAGCTGACAGCCCTGCACCCTGGGGTTTGGTGGTGGGAATGTCTTACTGGGGTGGAGACCAGGGCGTCTAGAAAGGAAACAAAGGAAAGAGACTTTAGATCTCTGTCTTATCTCTATCCACCTGAACTACTGTTGTATTTTAAAAGAATATGTGAAACCCATTGTTTGGAAAAACCCTGACAAGTGTGCTCTCCCAGCTCCATTGTTTTAACGTTCTCTTAGGAATTTGTATATAAAATGTTCCCAGTCCAGTTTATCTCTCTCTACTTGACAAATCCTGGCTTTCCCTTGTGTACTTTTAGCAGAGTGGGAACTAACCTTGATCTTTTTGCAAAGCCAACAGAATTGTCTTGTCGAGTGTCACGCTGCCACCTTCACACGCAAACAGTGCATGTTGCAGTTTTTGAGCAAGATGCACCACCACTGAAAAAATGTCTGTGTAAAGCTCAGGCATTCCAGATGAACTTTTGGAAAAGCAGCTCTGAACTGAACCAGACTTTCTTTTGGAAGAGGGAGGAACTAATGTCTTCTGGCTCTTGTGGAAGTCCCCTTGCACATCAGGTTAAAACAAATGGTCTGAAGCCAGGGATACAAGTAAGCTCCTCCACTGTTAGGAACCCCTCATCTGTGTCTCATCTTGAGGACAAAAGACTGAGCCTCTCTCCTCAGACCTCTGTTTTCTCATATTACTCTCTGTTGCTGGAATGTTTTTTTTCGAGCCCAGGAAGGCAGTGTTGGCATCCAGGTGGTCAGAAGTGACTGAAACGTTGACCAGGTGCCAGGCTGGTAATGAGAGGGAAATGCAGAGGTATCACGATACCACCATGTCTGTTCTTGTCTGCCTCTGTATTGTATAGCTTGCCCAGCTCTGATATTTGATCTCTGAGCTTTTGGACAGTTTAAAGGCAGTTCCAGGTCCCAGGTTTATTCCCGTGGGTGGGAACTCTTCCCAGAAGGGCGAAAGCTCAGAGAAGCCTGTTTAATATAGGCTGATCTCATGCTTGAGCATACGCAGCAGTTGACCTTTCAGCACTGAAATAAAAAGTGATGGGAATAGAATAAATCACAGACTTCAAAGAAAAGCCAAGTAGCTTGCACCTCAGGAGAAGGAGTCAAGGTAGGGAGGCTGAGAGAGCTGCAGAGGGGCCAAAAGACACATTCAAAAGTGATCTTTCAGCAATGGGTTTGCTGAATCTTTGCAGAGTGAGCCTGCAGAGGAAAGGCTATTGAGATGCAAAACTGAGACATGAGGTGATGAGCCTTGGAGGTGAATTTTCTTGGGGTAGGTTGGAAAGGCTCTGTTAGGGATGTTATCCTGAATCAATATGTGACACTCACAGATAGGTTGGATGTGAGGACTGAGAGAAAGAAATCAAAGCATTCCACTTGCTAAAAGTTTCAGGATAGGAGCAAAACACAAATGAGAGCGATAACATTTACACTCACATTGCGAAGGCATAAATTGTTCTGGAAATCACCAGGCTGCGAAGAATCAAGCCTCTGTTGCATCGCGAGCCTTGGAGCCATCACATTTCCGTCAAAGCCGAAGACAAAGCAGGTCCGAGCCCCCATGGTACACACCTTGAACTTTTGGGGGCCTGGCGTTGAATGCAAGATTTTTCTAAGAGAACCAAAACTCTAAGCACTCCCCTAATATCTGGAAACCACAGCCTGATGAGGAACCCCCTCTTGCTTGGTGGCTGATTCCTGATTCCTCGTTCTGTCTCAGGAGAGACACAGGGCAGCCATGGTGGAAGGTCGGTCTCACAGAGCCCATTGCTGCCCAGGAGATGCTGGACTTTGCTCTCCTGGCCTGCCTTGCCTCTGGGCCATCTGTGCTGTGTCCCCAAGGCCATCAAACCCCAGCTCCATCCAGAGCAGGACAGAAGATTGTAGGAGCTGCCTGGAAGAACAGTTTTTTGGCAGAGAGTAAATTTTCCAGCAAATGTCGAGGGGTAGGGGGAGTCAAAGTGATTCACAAATTCAAACACATTTTCTGAATAGTTCTGGCCTAGAAAAAAAGTACAGAGGTGGGGGAAGAGGGAGGGATGTTAAAAATAGCGATGTGTGTCATTCTGACGCTTTCAGAATGAACTGTTTCATTTTGGGAATGGTTTGTTTATGTTTTGCAAGCATTTGAAATGTAGATTTGATTCAAAATGACATTTTTCACTTAAAAGTTGACCTCACTGCTGAAACACATTGAAAGAAGAAAAGAGAAAATGTATTTTTGAACTTACATAACCTGAAATGAAACAACCCCTTTTGCTTTGGCTCCAGATGAGACATTTTGGAGTTTTCCTTCCACAGCCCCATTATTTCAGCTGTGTTCAGCCTGACCTGCACGCCTCCTCTCTCCATTTTTTTGGTTGAGCTCTGATGTAAAAAAATCCATGCTCTGTCCCGCTCCCCTGCTGGCCAACCTTTAAGTCTAATGCCATGAAGCAAGTATTTTAATTTAATCTGAGGTCAACCACACTTTGCTGTGATTCAAAGTGAAACCTGTGGTATCAAATGAATAAGAACTGTAGGTTTTGGAGATAACTGGCAGCTTCTCCAGAAGGTGCAATGTTGAATCTCGTTTTGAAAAGTAACACAAAGTCTTGGGGCCCTGAAATCTGATCTGGAAATCTTCAGAGAAGCCAGAGTTTGCAGACAGCTGAATGGCAGACTTTCACTCCACCAACACTCACACTGGGCTCATTGAACTGATTCATTAGAGGGAAATGAGCAAACAGCTCGTAATTACTTTGCTGTAGCCAAAATGTGCTGCAGAGTTTCCCTGGACAGAGGGGAAGGAACACGCGTGTTTGCTATGTGATGAGCTGTCGTTGAGTTTTCTGTCCCCTTCTGTGTTTTCTGCTTAGTTGGGACAAGTCGTGTTGTTTCCTCAGCTAAAGTCCATCCCTTGGCATCTGCAGCAGAGCCGCGTTTGCTGAGATTTACCTTGACCATCTTCTGAGGCTGTTCCCTCTGGGAGGGTTCAGGCACCACAGAGGGAGAAACAATGCTGCAGCATGGGACGGCAAACTCTTTAGCAGCAGCCCCTCTTGGGCAGGGGCCATAGGAAGGACCTTTTCCGTTTGTGAGAAGACCCTGGGTTTTACCTGCAACAGGAAGGCTTGTAAGCATTTTTCTGGCCCGCTGTAGTTTTAGTGTTACTGAAGGGTCAATCTTATGGTGTGGATGGGATACAGATGTATTTATCGAGGGGAGCAGAGGAGCGGGCTGTGCTCCCTGCAGGCAAATGGGCTATTGAAATAACTGCTGCTCTCAGCTGAGAAATGGGCTGAGTGGAAAGAAAGGCCAGAAGGGCACAGCATGTAAGCCGACTCGGCTTTCCTGTAACAAACAGAGAACGCCAGCTCTCCCTCCCTGCCCCGGCCGACACAAAAAGCCCGTACACAACTAAAGCGAAATCTGCCTTCCTATTTGTATGAGTGTCATGAAGCCTGAGACAGCATCTCCACCAAAATTCAAACTCATCTCCCAGACGAAATCTGGATGTAGGGATGCAGACAGATACAAGCTGTCACTGAAGAGCAAGGACCATGTGAAGAACACACAGAAGCTCACACCGCATCCCTGTTGTTTTTTTTTATATAAAACATGATTTGAAAACTAATCACTTTTTCTACAGATAAAGGTGATTCAGAGATTTTTGACACAAGCAGCTGCTATGAGATGGGAAAACAGCTTTGATTGTATTAAAGTGGGGGGGTAGCGCAGAGCCTGCTGGCCAGCACTTCAGTGCAGATTGTAAGTTTTTAGCAAAAAATCTTGACTTTCCAACTAAATAGTTGCATTTGGACAATTATCTGTTAAAGGTTGCACATGTCTTTTGACAAGGAACCTGAGGGTCTGACCATGCTTGGAAAATACCAAGCAAGGTTTTTGAACTATCCTAAAGCACCTTTTCATTGAATGTTGCAAAGGTGCTGTGTGAAGTGACGCCAAATGTTCTCTAGTGGCTCTAAGGGTGTTTGGATTCTCATCGGATACACCGGTGTGTTCTACAGTTTGCCTCTTGAATTAAGATGCTGCAGTGTTCACTTTTTTCCTTTCCAGCTCATAGGTATGTGTCTTTGCTCCCCAAAGGGGAAGGAGGAAAGGATGTTCTTCCTTTTAGCATGTCCTTAGAGCTGTTGCATGTTTTAAGGGAGTAATCCCCAAAGCAAAGGCCTGGACATTGGGTGTATCCATGGGCTGCTGCACGCTTTCCTCGGCTGCTCCATCTGCAGGGTTAACTTCAGTGCAGTCACACCAGGAGGGCAGTTTTGAAGGTTGTACACAACATGCAGATGGTCTTCTGGAGAGCAGCTGCCTTTGGAAAGCTGTCTAAAACTACTGTTGGCTTAACAAACAGAATATTTCCAGGATATAAAATTGAGGGAGGAAAGCAGCTCTACTGGCTATTGTCAGAAAGCAGAGACTTGCGTAACATCAACGTTTTCCATATACTATGCAATTAAGTTACTGGCTTGGGAATTAAATTGCAAGTCAGTTTAGACAGCGTGGCCAGCTGTAACGTAACACACGTTACAACACACAGGCTGAATGTTATTACTTGGTGTCAGTGTTTATTGAACGGAGTGGGGATTTGAGAAACAAGCTTTGGCCCAGGAAGCACTAACAGTATGATGGCACTTAACGTCTCTAAAGCAGCACAGCCAGCGTTAGAATTTTTGGGAATAAATTATCCAAAGATAAAATACTTCGGAAAATACCTGCTAATCCCTTTAAACCCCTAAGATATATTAATTTTCATATTGGGTAATGAAAAGCCACAGATTTCACCACTAATCTCGAAAATATCCTGTGGTTTTTGGAGAAGCAAGGGAGACTCCAGGTGTGGGTTCAGCGGCTGATTTTGCAGCGGCAGTTCCAGCTGTTCTCACTGGAAAGTGTTTATTTGCTGCTGTCTGCTGGTCCCTTGCTGTCTCCTTTTGCTACTGCAGGAACCAGGGCCAGCAAACACTGCTCACCGACTCCTTGAACTACGCTTCCCTCTCATTTTTATGGAGAAGAGTTGACGCTCCAGAACATTGCTTCATTTCAGTTGCAAGACTGGAATGGGATCGGACCAAATCAACTCTGTCGTAGCTCCCTTGAGTCTGGTGGGCTTGCACGAGGGATAAATCTGGTCCAGAGTAGCAATAACACGAAATACAGATGAGCAGGGTTAGTGTGTTGTTTATATAAATGGCTAGACCATGGAGAGCTGGACACGTTGCAAAATAGCCTCCACAGCTGGCTGCATCAGGGAGCCTTTGGAAAGCACGGCATGGGCAGAGCAGCAACAAAGTGTGTCACAAAGACTGAATTTCCCCTCTGTTCATATGGCAGGTCTCTTGTGCTCAGAGCTGAGGGCCACGCTGGCTGTGGTGCACGGGCTGAGCTCACCAACTGTGCTGAAGCGGCAACTCAGGGAGCAGGACAGGTCAGCTTGCCATGCCCTCCGATGGGAGTAAAGTTATAAATACAGTTGTGGAGCAAAAATAGGAACCATCCACCAGAGCTGTTTCTGATGACCTCAAAGTAAAGTTAGAATTTTGCTGTTTTTTTTCTCTGTTTCTTAGCCGAGCTCTCCAGCAGAACAGGAAGTAGACTGAGGAGCTGTTTGAGTAACCAGAGTCGTCAGATCAATGGAAAAAATGGTTTGAGTACATTTTGTGAAAGTGCAGCCAGCAATTTTGAAATTACTGCAGTTTCTCTTCCTAGATCAGGGCTGTTGTTCATGCCAAGGGGACTTAGGTCTATCACTGCTGTGTCTGTGAGCAAACAGAGCGTTTCTTTTTTGTGATGTACATGATGTGCACCCGGGGGTGAAGCAGAAATCTTTCCCTTCATGTCCTTGGATCAGATTCCAGATGAGTTAATCTCTCAACATGATCAGGATCCTACGTAATTTTAAAATGCCTACCATGCCATTTAGAAGAAAAATAAACTTGCTTTTCCTGGGAGTTGGGCATGAGGAGGTCAGGGTAGGTGAGGAGGGAGGGAGAGGGTAAGCGACACCATTTTGCTGTCAAGGAAGAAGATGCACAGTTCTCAACCTCAGAATTGAGGCTGGTCCTACATTTTAGTGACACTTGCAGCTTCTTTCATGTTTTGCAAGCTCATCTGAGAATTGAATACATGCCAAATTAATCTTTCAAGGGAAGCAGAGCTAGGTTGAAAATATCTCCAGTCCAGATATTTCAAAGGAAGTGCAACTTTTAAAAAAGCATCTGAAGTGCCTCTAAGAATCTACCTGTTTTTTCCTGTTTCTTTGATTTTTTCCTTTTTCTCTTTCCTCCCCTTAGTCCCACATTTTACCTCTTTGCTATGTCGTCATGTCACCATTTCCTTTTTTTCCCATTAGTTGTACTCGCAGAGGCATACAAAGGGTTTTCGATCCCATCACATGCCCCAGCTGGAACTAGAGCACGACTCTTTTCTGACTGTGTTTTCTCCAGGATTCCGTCAAGTTTAGCTGCAGATGCTCCCCAGCTTTTCTCTGATTGTCTTTTCAGCCGCCCTCCGCTTGCAACACTCGCCTTGTGGCTGGGCAAAGGCCGGTTCACGCTGCAAAGTGCAGGCGGTGCTGTGAGCGTGGGGAGGTGAAGGGGCTGCACAGGTACCTGTGGGGAGCAGGATGGGGCGGCCGTGGGGAGGGAGCAGCACGGCGTGGGAGAGCAGGACCAGGAGAGAGAGATAAGGCGGACAGGAAGGGAGCAAAGGGGAAAAGCAGGTGGAAAAGGGAAATGACCACTGAGGCCAGGAAGACTAAAGAGAATACAAGGGAAGCTGCGAAGCCATCTGGGAATCTGCTTTAGCCACGTGTAAATCGCAGACGTCCTTGCGGCTTCCCCCACTCTGCGCAGAGCAGAGCAGCGCCCGGAGGAGCCCGAGCAGAGCCGGGATGGCGGCGTGCAGCTGCGTGGGGTGAGCCTGCGTGGGCGTGGGGACGGCGCGGCACACCGCGGGGGGACGCGGGGACCAGCCTGGCGCAGGTGTGGGGACAGCCCCGTGCAGGTGTGGGGACAGCCCCGTGCAGGTGTGGGGACACGGTGGTGGCAGTGGGCGTGGGGGCGAGGGGAAGCGAGTGGGTGCCCCGAGGTGGGTGCAGGAGCAGCAGCGGGCAGAGCTGGGTCCTGCGAGGACGGGGGTGGAGGTTGGTGGAGCTGCCGCTGTGTCGGCGTGTGGGCGACTGTGGGGGCAGAGCAGGAGGAGAGATGGGTGGTGTGGGGCGGGATGGGAAGTCGGGGAGAAACCGGGTGCGAAGGCAGATCGCGGAATGGAAAAGGAGGAAACTGAAGGGAAAAGTCATGTGAAAAGATGCAGGTAGTGCAAAAAAGCGTCATGGTAGGCTGAGATGGAAAGGCAGTGGAAAGTCAGGAGGGCTCAGATAAGATTTTACAAGCACTTAATGATGTCTGGGGTGGACTCTGTGGCAAATATAATAGCTAGATCTGAGCCAGCCTCCCTTTGTGGGGAGAAACAAGCCCTTGCAGAGCGCCATGTATGTGACCTGCCTGCACAGCGCCAGAGGAGCAGTGGCTGCGCGGCGCCGTGACTGTAAAAGGAGTTAACTAGCATAGATGCAGTCATTACACTGAACGTGGCTAAAAATAGGTGAGATGAATTGCAGTCCTGAGGACACAATGTTACAGTTAAATGAATACAAACAACCTCATGTTGTGTAGCCGGGTGCATTCATGCCTCTTCCATGCATGTGCACGCTGGAGGTGTGTGCCCAGGTGCAGGGCTTGCACACGTTAGGTGCACATGTGGACACCAGCACATTCTTGGCTGGGACGTTCACGTCTCGTATTTTCTATGCAAAAGCCCTCTGCACCTCAAACTCTGAAAAACTGGACCGTGATTCTGGAGTGGGCTGTCATTCCTCCCGTGTCTGCAGTACGTATCGTAAATCGTTCCTAAGAGTCTCAAGGAGAGCAGGGAGGTGCACTGTGGTTCCAGGGGGTGTGCTGCTGACCCCATCGCTCTCCACTTCACTACAGAAGGGGCTGGAGGGTCAGTCCAGAGCCTTGCCTGGTTTTAGCTCAGATCTGCAGGCTGCCTTCAGCAGCGTGGGACACGTGGCTTGGGGGCACTGGCTGCCTCTGCCAGAGCTGTGGGGTTACTTTGCTTTAACTCAGTCTGGGAGGCACCACTGTGACAGGGAAGAAAGGTGCACAGTCCCTGATGGTGCCATTTGCCCTGTGCCACTTTGCCGACTGTCCTGAAGGAGAGACAGTTTCTCTCCCCCCCAGTGAGGGAAACAGTTAGGAAAGAATTACACTACATCTCCACAGGGACACCCATGGGACCTGCCAAGAGAAATGCAGGCACATGCAGGTATTTAATGGGATCCCTTGCACGTGGACTAGACTGGCATGGATGATCTGAGCAGGGCACGGAGCTGGAGCCCGTCTGCACTGGATGTGTCCTCTGTCCGTCCCAGCCAGCTCCCTGCAGCCCTGCCGTCCTTCCCCGTCCCAGTCCCCAAACTCATCCTCATCTCCAAAATTAGGTCTGCAGGTCCCTCACCTCATCTTTAAAATTCTCTGTGCAATTAACATGCACAGGCGTGTCCTTGGCCGAAAATGCCCTCGAAGGGTGGGTGCCGACAGGGTGCATGCAGTTTGACTGTAAGTAGGGCTCACAGTTATTTGTAGGAAGAGCTGTGAATGTTTCTGTGCCAAGAAGTGGCAGGTTACTCATGGAGGTCGTGACTCTCTGGTGCTACCTGAGCTGGTGTAACAGTCTCTGCTATGGAAGAGAACAGAGTTTTAGTCTAGTGAGGATGACACTGGGCAAATGGTTTTAGTGCTTGGGTGTGATCAGTTGTAACTGAACTCTTCTTTCACTTAGACCTTTACTGCAGGCTGCTCATTCTCATGCTGCACATTTCCTCTGCCTGCAAAAACACTTAGAAAAGCTTGGATCCCTAAGTCACATACTCTCAATATTTATGCCCCCTGGATGATTTTCCAGGGAAGCTCTTAGTCTTCCAAGTCAAGAAAAATGTGTGTCTGTCAGAACTAATATGAGCAAGGTGTGGAGTTCATTCTCGGGCAGCAGGTGGATTAGAAAACCTTATTTTTCTGCACTTAATTTTGTATGAGCTTCTTCCCCTCTTCTCTAGGCTTTCATTGGCTTCTATGTCCTGGGGTCTCTGAAGACAAGGGTTTCAAAAGGCCAAGGGCCATCTTGAGAGCCAGCAGCGCTTGCAGGAACAGCACATTCATGGGTTTTCACATTTGTGTTAGCTGTTGAAACATGTTGTCTCACAAAAGCTATAGGGTATCACCCCACTAAGTTCTTTAAACCTGTTCAGAGGTGATTAGAAGAAACCAAATAAGCCAGTTTATGATTCCTGTAATAGTTACCAGATTATTTTGTTTAGAAACCTGTGTGAAACAGTACTTTGTGCCTTCCTCTGTCAGCCCTCAGGCTGAAAGTGAAGGGGACCTGGTAAAGAAGACTGAGGTCAGGAGATACATAGTTTATATGTGGGATTATTTAGCCTGCAAAGTAATGTGCTCCAAGTGAAATATTCAAGATCATTGTGAAAACTCTTCCATTCCTTCCTTTCTACTTACACTGGTAAAAAGAAGTACACTTTGCGTGATGAAATTGCAAGGATGTGCACACGGAGGAGAAATTAGTTGTTGGCTGTGCAGCATTGCACAACAGCCTCCATGGCCGATGGAACAAGGCTGTCTTCATGCTGAGGCTCCTCTCCATTCTCGGTTGATGAGGAGGGGGCTGCAGAGGCACCGTGTGGCCCGTGGCAAAGCTCCACAGCTTTCTATGGTGATGAACGGCTCTGGTTCAAGTGAGAAGGCAGCTCCCTGTGCTGCTTCGTCTTCCTGTGAAACACGGGCACGACTGAGAGCGAACACTCCGAATGGCGTTTGCTCCGGTCTGTACCGCTCTCACAGCTGAAATGCCAAATCAGAGCATTCACCCAGTTTTCTATTGAATACAGCACCTGAGAAAGCGAAAACTTTACATTTTGTAACTCATTAGACCTAACGTTGCGAATGATCAGCCCCAGGTGCATCACACAGACTAGCACTAGCCCCGTGGCGGTGTCAGGTGCCACAGGACCCAAAAGAGCATGTTTTCTCCCCAAGATGGGTGTGAGCTCTAGCACATGCTGTGCAGGCGGTGTGGGGTCGCTGCTCCCGGGAGGGTGCTGTCAGCGGGGCGTCTCTGAGCATCCCTCATCCACGGGGTCAGGGGGGAAAAGTTTTCCCTAGTGTGAAGGCCCCGAGCTGCCTTAGCCGCAGCCCAGCTCTCACGTTTACACCAGCTGAGGATCTGGCCGCTGTCTCAAACCAAAGAGTTACATAAATAACACACGGCTTGAGCTGGGTTAGAAAGCCCCACCTTTTTCTTGCAGTTTTGGTTAGAGGGGCCGTGCTGCTTGTGATGCTGCGTCATAACGGAAAATGAAGAGGAACGTGGAAAAGCAAGGTAAAAGGATGCTTGTTTTAAGGTGTGCAGCTGGGCTTTTTGTGTTGGGAGGAGGAGAAGGTCCACTTACTTTAGTTGGTGTTTTTAGATTATATTTGTTTAAACAAGGAGGAGTGAAGTAGACACAGTAATTATTATATTATATATAACTTTAATTGTGGTTGTATCTGAGGAGGAGCTTAACTGGAAAAGATCACGTGTGCTTTACGAATATTGCCTCGCTCCTGGATGGCATATTCAAATCAAAACGGTTTTATATGCATATGGCAGCTGGCTGACATTTCGGCGGGACTGACACTCGCACACCCTCCTGGCCCAGGTGTGCTCTTCAGCGTCCAGAGGCTGGTGAAGGGTCCAGCTTCCAAAGTGTGAGCACAGCACAGCCTGGCTGGCACGGTGGGGTCGGGTGGTGGGTCCTGCGGGAAGAGCCATGGGGATGGTGTGGAACCCACGTGGGTGACCATGCAGCAGCCACATTCAGTGCCTTCTGAGACCAAGAGATCTCAGGACTCCCTTACAGCAGCTGTGCAGCGTGGGAACTCAGGTGACAGCCTGAGTTGGAAGTTCACCTTGGCTGTCTGTCCTCTTCAATGTGTTTGAATTTTTTGATCCATCTATTTCTGCTCTTGAGCTTCTATACTTGCTCCAGTTACATCAAATACTGCCATGGCAAAACATTTAAAGGTGTGTTTAAGACCATAGTGTTCCCCAGGTTTCTGCATACTATGTGAGCATTGCTTAGAGACCGAGCAGCCCTGGTCCTGGGCTCTCAGGTGTTTTGTACATGGCTGTGTGTTGCTCTCTCAGCACAGGCACTTCAGTCCTGCTCTGTGTAAGGCGGGAAACTCTACTGGACCTTCACTAGCTGGCCAGAGATTGATAGAAGTCTTTAGAGTAATTCAGCTGAATGGGGATGTTGAGAAAGTCTCAGGACTGGACTAAGAGCATTGCATGGGACAGGCCTGAGGAACATCAATTCAGCAGGGCTTTCAGGCAGTAGTTAGTCCATCATAGCCCTCATACAGGAGGTGTGTAGATGAAGTGCTGGAGCTGTGCCCCAGGTTCCAATCCACAGGCCTGTGTGCTTCCTGTGACTGGCCTGGAAAATGCAGGATTTACAGGTACAGCTGGATGATGAGAACACGTTGGAGCAGGAGACGTTTTGAAGGGTGAACTTGATGTACTGGCACCAGAGAAGGGACCCAGTGGGCTGGAGACAGCTGGTGGCATAGCCGGCTTGAAGCCCCAAGGAAGGAGTCTTGGGTACCAAAACACATCATTATTTACCAGGGGAGAGCTTTACTGGGACCTGGGTATTCACCGTTATTCCTTACCATTTTCTGTTGATTTGGGTCGTCCCCACAGCCCTGTTGGATGCTGCTATGTATTGTGTACCTTTGGGGTGCACAGCCCCGTGGGAAGGGACAAGCTCCCCACCCTCAGCCTCCTCTCTGTTGGAGTTCAGGCAAGCGGTCATCTTTTGCTTCCTTGGTCCAGCAAAAAGTGTTCCTCCCAGGTGGGCTCTCTGACCCTGCCGGCTGACAGCCCTGGTGTTTCTGCCTGTACCACGATTGCCACAGAAATTCCCTGCTCCTCATGCACTGGGATTTTCTCCTCCGACAGGTGGGACTGGTTCTTTTCAGCATCCCATCAGGCTGGGAGCTCTGCCATCTCCCAGCCAGGCTCTGCTGCCCGCACACGGCCAGCGCAGGACAATAGGGGTTGTCTCCGGTGCCTGGCTCTTTGCTGCTGGGAAAGGCAGCTCCAGGCTCTGCTCTGGGGAGAAGCAGCATTTCTAATCCTGTGGGAGTTTCATCCCTTTCCATCAAGGGTCTGTACAGCTCCTTGCGATGATTAGTTCTGTGAATGAGAGTAATCTATAATTTTTGGCTAGTGCTGCGTCTTCTCTTTCAAGGATCACCTCCCAAAGTAACTGCTGAAGGAGCAGGCAGGTGTGTGTGACCACAGAGATGTACATTGCTTTGTGCCAAGGGGAGTCCTTAACCTCTCATGCAAGAAGAGAGAAGCAGTATGTTTCCTTCTCCTGGTGGCGGCTTGCCAAGGTGAGCAGGTTAGCACTGATTAAAAACATTTCTCTCTGCAGCCCTCAAATTGGGGCACACAGGTTTCCTCTCCAGGTTTGCATTTCTCTTACAGCCCCCTTCAGCCGGCCCGAGGTGCAGTAACGTGCAGGTGGAAAAGCCCTTGCAAGGTGAATTATAAATGACACGAGCGGGAGCAGGAGTGCACACACCCAGGCACATGCACACAAAAACCAGAAACCTCACCTTCTGTTGTGGAAGATGAGTGATGTTTCTCAGCTGGTGTTGCTCTCATGCTCTCACGTTGCTTAGCATGGCAGGATTAGGTCACCAACACTTATGGCACACGCGTGCCGCAGCGCACACACAGGCTGCACATCTGCACATGCAGTGGCCACTGTCGTCAGTGGTTGAACCTTCAGAACCAAAACTGTGAGCTTTTTTTGTCTTGACGTGAAGAACGTGGTTTGAGAAGGGATTTATGTGTCCTTTGTGCTGTGGTGCAGGGTGTGGATGGGGACAGGAGCTGTTGCGTCTGAGCGACCAGAAGTGACATCCTCCCCTGTCACCTCCTGCTCTGTGGTGTGCTTCCACCCACGCATCAACACTGTCTGTGTCGTATTTACACCATGTGGACCCAATTCCAAAACTTCTTTCAGTTTTCTCTCCCTCCTTACTGGAAAGCAACGCTCTCACTGAAATGTAAGTGAAGTTTTTTTTAAAAAAACGGACTGTCATAAAAAAAAACAAAAAAAGGACTTCAGGATTTGGTCCAGTATAGGAGTTGCTTTTGCTTTTAGTTTCACAGAAATTACAAACATCCCTCCTTGCTCTAAGAGTTGAGGTCAGAATAGAAACAAGCTGATTATGGGATCCGGGTAGTGAGAAAGAGTTGGTGAATCGTAAAACCCGCAGCTCCTCTCACCAACAAAACCTGACACAAAAAGCCTGCTCATTAAGATGGCTGGTCATGGACCAGCCTCGCAGAGGCGTGGGTGGCATTCAGTACAAACCGTGGAGCTTGGCAGCGTGTCCTGCATCGTCACTTCATTTTAGACCGGTACCCTGTTCTGCCTAACGCCTCACTGCAGCCAGGGGGAGGCTGGTGTGTGAGGTGTGTGGCAATGCTCTGTCCCAGGGACCCGTCTGGGGAAGCTCAGGCTCTTAGGACCAATAGTACCTCTGTGAGCAGGGGACGTCCTGCACCATGAGCATCTGCCCTCGGGATTTTCTGTTATCAGTAAGAACTGAAATTGGACATTAGGAAAAGGTTCTTCATCCAGAGAGACAGTGCTGGAGCACTGGAACAGGCTCCCCAAAGAGGTGTCACGGCCCCAAGCTTGACAATGTTCAAAAAGAGACTGGACAACACCCTCAGACACATGGTATGAACTGCGGGGTTGTCATATGCAAGGGCAGGAGTTGGACTTGATGATCCTTGTGGGTCCCTTCCAACTCAGGACATTCTATGATTCTAACTCTAGGCTTTCTGGATGCTCAGTTCCCATGCTGGGATTACAACCTGGTGAGGTTTAGTGTTCACGGAGGGGCTGGTAGGAGCAGTCAGGTGTCTCCAGCTGTGCTGCGGCACTGAAGGCAGCCTGGGATGGGAACAGCTTCATCCTCTGGAGGAAGCTCAGTGCCAAACCCACAACTTGTGGCAGGTCTGCGTCTCCATCGCCCTCTCCCTTTGCCGTTCTCCCTGTTCCTGTAGCAGCTCCAGCAGCAGAGCTGCGGCAGCCTGGCCATGACCTTCAGGCCTCTGTGCCTGTCCCTGGGGAAACATCGGCCACAGCCCCATGCCCTGGGCAGTGGAATGGATGGGAACAGGAGCAGGCAGGCGCAGGGGTCCCACAGCAGCTGCGCAGGAGATGAGGCTCTGCTAAGATGAGCCACAACATGGAGCTGATCTTCCAAACTTCACCTGTTGTGCTGTCACCGGAAGGGTGACACACCACCCTTCCAGTGTCCCTGCCCCATCCCTGACACCAAGGAGAAGGAAACTGCCCTGGGGGTGGATGAGTCAGGTCTTGGCTGTGGAACATGGTTGCTGCTACCAGGACCTAGCATTGCTTCCCTGGGTTTGGATTTTTTCCTGGATATTGTGCTAGTCCTGACTGCCCTCCTCCCTTCTCTAATTTTCCTTAATTACTCCCATTGCCCTCCCTACCTGTCAATTCAATGCCATTAAACACAGGCACCAAATCCAGAGGGGTGCTGGCAGTGCTGATCTCCTGGGCAAGCTCCTTATGAAACTCCTGTCCTTCATGGGAAGCAATCTGGCCGCATTTGTCAATCATTTCTGCCTGCAACCGTCAGAAATGGCTTGTGTCTCTCAGGATTCAGACAGTTTCTTTGCCTCTGAAATGCAGAAGATTTTATTAGATGTTGTGCATTTACACTATAAGGTCTTGGTGGTAATAGAGCATCTTTTCATCTTTTTTATCGTACAGGATGTACTGCAAACGGCCCTGATTCCTGTTTACTTGAAACGCTATCGCAGCATTACTACACATGCTTTCCTGATTATTTCTCCTCCTGCCACAGGCTTTCCAGGATTTTAAACGCTTCTTATTTATATACCACACAAGCCAAACATTAGATTTTATAATCAATATGTTAAGGAGAATTGAAATACAAATCTTTCCAGTAGAAAAGAGCTTGATGTAATTTTTTTATCCAGATGAGTGAGGAGGTGGATATTGCCACACAGTGACTGCAAGCACTGGAGAAGCCACCCTGCTTTTTGGGAGACGCTGGGGAGGAGCAGGGAATGGGGGGAGTGAAAGTATTTCCTCCTAGCATCTCCTCCTGGCTGATTTGCACCCTTCTATACTTCTGTTTAAACAAAACCCACCAGGCTCTCAGCGCTTGTGTTTTGGAGCCTGTTTGCAGCTGTGGCGAGTGTCTGGTGCTGGCGTGGGAGCCCTTTGCTGGGAGCTGTGGGGTGTAGCCACCCAGCTGGGGATGGCGAACACCATCTTGGTCGTCCCGATCATCCTTGACAGCACCCCCGTTGGGCAGCTGAAGCTCCCCTCTCCTCACTCCTCAGCATGTAGACTCCTGCTGCAGTTTCCCAGGCACACGTGGCTCTCCGTCAGGCAGCCTTTAACGTGACTCTGCAACTCATTTTTTGTTCTTTGTCTTATTTATGACTGTAAAGTATATTTCTTCCAGTCCAGCATAAAACAAGTCCATGTAGAAAACAATATCCAATTCAGTTTGCGGTGGTGCATCTAATTTACAGGAACTGGCTCCTTCGTACAGTACATGCTGTGAAATAGCAGGTCTGCCTTGGCACAGGCTGGACAAACAGAGGTGACTAAGCAATCCAATTGATTTATGGCAGTAGCCTTGCACAGAAGATCCGGGAAACCTCTGGGAAAACTGCCTATAGCTTAAGGAATTGCCACTCGCGAATTATAAAGCCTCCTGGGCACAGCAGAGACCTGTCCTCAGAGCCTGAGGAGCAGAACATGAGGCGGGGGAGCACCTAGTTTTTGGGGCACGGCTTCTGCCAGAGCTCACTGGGTCTCGGGCTGCCAGCGGGTGAGGGAAGAGCCTTTCCCGGCAGGCTTGCGATGCAGGGGGGCCTGAGGCGAGCCAGCGACGATGGGCTGCTGCAGATGCTGTGGGAATTCCTGTGGCAGGTACGGACAGGAGTGAGAGGTGCTCGGAAAGGCTGAGGCACAGCTGATTCTCTGTGGCAGAGGGATGGGAGAAGGGGGAGGCTTGGGTGGATGAAGTGCCTGCGTGTCGCAAAGCAGGGTGGTGGGGGAGGACAGAGGTCTGGTTTCAGGGGTGCCAAGTGCCTGTGCTCCCTGGAAATGAGTGGGACTTGATGCTTTTGCCTGGGGCAGTGCAGTGTTTTGTGTTGGGCAAATCATGGGCCACTGGCTATAAGGCAGGTGCAGAGAATGCTTTTCTGAATAAGGAGGTGAAGTCAATTTACTTAATTTGACTTATTCTCATGATAAAAAGGCCATCCATCATAAAAAGGGAATATTTGCGCAGTTTCTGAGCATGAGCTGTGGTGTCTCTGTGGGCTGCCATTAGACTTTAGATTTGGTTTTCTTTTTGCCTATCCTACTTGCACCCTCAGAAGCGCATCCCACAGCCCCACCCCAATATTGGTTTTGCTGGCTTAAGCTGCAGAGAGGTTTTAATTCTCGATGGCAGCTGAGATTCACTGAAGCGATGTTGTAAGAAGCTGTCTTGCAAGTGCAAAGGCTTTTTGGGGTTAAGTGGGTGGGGAAGAAGCTCCATACAAAAGAATTGTCTGTGGCAGGGTGCACTCAGCTATGCAGCCCAGTGCGAAAGGGCTGCTCTGCCTTCCCTCCTCTTCTTCCACCTCGCATCCCACCCTTTTCCCTCACCCCTCACCACCCAGTGCTAGAGCACACGGGCCCTTTGTTACCCTGCTTTCCTGGTGCCTTGGGCTGCCTGTTTGGCATGCCATGGCCACCCCCAGAAGTGCTGGCAGTGGCGAGGGAAATTCGCCTCGTCTCAGTCACTACCCTTAGGTCCTGAGCGCTCAGTGTCCATGCCTGTGTGTCACGGGCTGATGCCACCGCTCCCTGAGAAGGATGGTGTTTGCCCTGCCCTTCTCTCTGCTCCGGTGGTGACACTGTCCCACAGAGATGGAGAAGTGGATGTCCCACATTATCAGGGAGATACGAGGTTGACAAACACTGCCATTTCTTCAGAGGTAATAGAGAAACAAAAGGATCAATGCATGCCACAGTTCCTAGGAAAACAGGAGTGACTTGCTGGGAGGGACGGAATGTCTTCTGGCTGCCGTAAGGCTATGAAATGGTGGGGCTCTTTTTGGGAATGTCCTGTTGTACAAGGGGCCTCAGCTTTGATCACGTTTGGGAAGAAACAGTGCAGAAAGGATGAACAAAGCAAAAAATGAGAAGTTTGCTATTTGGATTTACAAGTCTGAGTGTGTGAGATGTGAAATACAGGATTTACTGGTGGAGGAGAATGGAGAGCAGAAGGCAGAGGCTCTGCCTGTTGATCCGGACACAGGTACTGGGGTATGTAAAGCAACTCTGGATCTCTCACAGAGCAGAGGAGGAAGGAGTTTGGCAACATTCCATAGAAATTACTGCCTCTCTCTGAGAGGGATTGATTAATGAGATCAGGTAGGGACAAGGCTTGCCAGGTTATAATGACTGGAGAATGCCTTCCCAGTATCTTCTGGGGCACCACCCAGAAACGCGGATGAAAAATCCGCCTCGGGGTTGCGTTGTGTACGTGGCCCAGCTGCACTCTCCATCCCTGAGGCCCAGAGTCTCTGTGTTGGCTGCAGTGGCTGCCTCAGCCATGAAGGATCCCTGCACTTAGGCTGCTCCACCAGAGCAAATGGAGCAGAGCGAGGAGGCAGGGACAGCAGCCGCCTTGCAAATCGGGATTGCCTCCTTCCACATGGGCTGCAGCGGTTCGCAGTCACGTCCTCCTGCCCTCCACAGCACCCAGGGGCTGGGCCGGAGGTTTGGGTTCCTGTAGGTACCCGCTTGTTCATGTCCTGCAGCCCAGAGAGGATCAGTGGACACTTAATGGGCAAATGTAGCAGTGTGAGGGCGCTACATAGGTTCTTAAACTTCTGAGGCTACTAACTGTGTAATGAAATGTGGAGAGAAGCACTTGTTTGCCTCTGAAAAACCTGATACGAAGGTTTTCATGCCTGCGTATTCATTCTTCTTGCAGACAACTCCTCCATACCTAAACTCCCAGTATCTTATCAAAAATCTAAGACAAGCCTCAAGGAAGCTGTGCAATAGGGGAAACTTGTCAGGTGGGAATGGCATTCAAGAGCTGCCTCTCTGGCAACCTGTAACTTTCTTTTCTGTGCATTTATCTGCTGATAGGTCAGCTGTCAACTGAACCACTTTCCTTGAAAACATCCTTTTTTACTGCAGGCCTGCATTCAATAGCTGGCTGGGAGCACTGAGGCACTGGGAATGGGGAGACGAGGGCTTTTCAAGTAAGCCAGTGACTTCTTGCTCATGACCAATTTGAGGGCGAGTGGTTTTGCGTTGCTTTTTTAAAGTAATGGTAGAGTTGAATAAATCTAAGGGCAAGGCTTTTTACCTGCTGCTTATTTTTTGAAAAGAAGTCGCTCGCGTGAAACACTAATCTCAAACTAGAGCTCTTGAGGTGTTGGGGCCTCTGCTTTTCCTGTTCTTCTGTGTGTGTGTTGAAAGGAGCTTAATTTAATATGGTTGCCCTGTAGTTTAAGAAACGTGGTTTTGCTAAATGGCTGTCTGCTAGTTTGCTTTTGTGAAGTTTCTTCTGGATCCCATAGAAGCAGCAGATGTTAATGCTCAAGAGTGAAATGAAAAGCTTAAAGTTCAAAGGAAGCTTTGCATCAGACTGGAAGGATGAAGCCAAACCTTCACATTTCCTTGTCAGAGCTTTTGTGTTTGGTAGTAAATCTTGATGATACATGTGGCATGGCTACGCAGTTCGTCACCACCTGACTTCTCATGCAGCTGTAGCAAAAAATGCATGTTCTCACATCTCCCCATTTGCCGTCTGCAGCTGGAGCAAGCGTGTCCCAGGAAAAGAAAACAGACTTGCTTTTTCAGGCTCAGGCACTTAACGTATGTGCTTTAGGTGGTGGCAGTCCTGGGATGTGAAAGATGTGGGCTCACTTTCTTCTGCTGCAGCATTTCAGTTCCTAGGAAGCTCTTTGTAAATGAATCAGGACCGGTGACCTCATTTTCAGTAAATTGCGAGGGGACATACTTACTAATTTTTCTGTAGCAATGTCTGATTAAGCCACAGAGTAAATAATAGGAACAAATATTTCAGAAGGACCTGTCCTTTGAGGTTTGTTCCCACTGAGTCAATCCCTGTTACATCAGCAAACAGTGCCACTGCAGTAACTGCGGGAGTCAACAGGGCCGAGCGGAAATCACGACACGTCGGGCTGATTCCTCCTTTCCCCTCAGCTGGGTCGTCACCATGGCTTTCAGTTTCCAGCCTGCTGCGGTGTGAATGTGAGCGCGCATCGCAGCTGGCCTTGAGTTCAGAAAGCGGTGATGGATCATGGTAGTCTGACCTAGACCCATGTCAAAAAACTCTTCATGGACATGTCCTGCGAAAGCTTTTGCTCTACGTCATCCTCTTCAAGATGAGCTCTGGGGTAAGCCGTGTGCTGCAGCAAGGGTGCCTGCCCCACAGCAAGCAGTGATGCCAGGGCAGGAGGGCTCCTGCCCTCCTCCTGCCTCTCGCTCTCACTTCTACAGTTGAGCTTCTGCTCAGCCTCAAGCAGGTAGGTGTTCCCTGGCGCTGGGAGCGTGGCTCTGCTGCGGGCTCCTTGTGCTCGGTTTGGTCTGTGGGTTTAGAGGGGTGTTTTTCAGGTAGCCTTGCTGCTTGAGAACAACTGTGGGTGCTGCTCAATGGTTACTCAAGGCAGGCACTGGTTACTCAATGGTTACTCATGGCAGACCCTTTCATTTTCGTGGGTCAAAACTATTACAAGGTTAAATTACAGCCAAACAGAAACCAGGACCGTGGTACCTGCTGCCCGTGCACGGATGGGATGGTGCCTGGTGTATAAAGGGAACGCACAGTCGTTCCGCTGCCAGGGTGGGGACAGGATCCCTCCAGTTTCAGAAAGCTCCATACAGTCTGCCAGTCCTGGAAAGTTGCTTTCTCCTGCAGGGAGATGGACGATTGCCCTTCATGCAGTATGAGTGCTCCGTTGTTCTGGCAGGTCTTCAACCTGGGACCTCTGTGTCTCTGAGCCTGAGCTGAGGATGCTCGGCATGAAGGAGTGGTGTGATACCGCTGAACTCTACTGACTCGCCTTCCTTGGTCATTGAGAACAAGCACTGACCTTTGGAGTTAACTGTTCTGTTCATCACTGCCAAAATCGGCTGGTGGGATCATAGAATCGTAAAATAGTTTGGGTTGTGAGGGACTTTCAAAGCTCATCTAGTCCAACCCCCCTGCAATGAGCAGGGACATCTTCAACCAGATCAGGTTGCTCAGAGCCCCGTCCAGCCTGGCCTTGAATGTCTCCAGGGATGGGGCATCCACCACCTCTCTGGGCAACCTGGCCGGTGTCTCACCACCTTCTTTGTAAAGAATTTCTACCTCAAATCTAGCCTGAATCTCCCGTCCTTTAGTTTAAAACCATTACTCCTTGTCCTGTCAAGAACAAAACATCTTGCCTGCTGGACCCAGGGAAGGTACCTGGTACGAGGATCCTGCCCATCGACTGGGAGTGAGCTGCAGGTTGGGAGCACAGCACAACTGGAAGCCATCATCCCAGCCACACGGCCCTGACAGCTTGTTTCCGTAGGGAGCAAGCCATGGAGTGGGAACGCTGGAATCGGCTGTCTGGCTCCGGCAGGCAGCCACAGTGTGTTGCAACACGAGGGCATATTGGGAGACTCCAGAGCAGAGGATCAAGCTAAGGCAACAGTCCCCAGATCCAAGGGAAATGGGATTGTTAACAGTTTCCCAGCCAAACGCCTCCGTGTCTACGCTTTGTCCGGGAATGAGATAGGGGCAGAACTTTTTGCGTGTACATGGGCAGCCCCAGCATAGGGGCTGGAAATGTCCTGTTGCTCAGCGAGAGGATCACAAGGTGCTGGATCCTGTCTGCTGTCAGCAGTCCATGCTGGAGGCACCTTCGCAGCCAGCAGTTGGCATTCTGGTTTAGGAGAAGCAGAGCCAGTGTAGATCCGCTCACCTGTCCAGTTTACATTGCCTTTTCCTGACATATGTGTCTGAGGTTACTGGGACAATGTCCTCTGTTGGAAAACATCCAGAAGAGCCCACCGAAGAGGGAAGAGAGGTAAGAGAAGGAGCACAAATAGGGATGCAGTAATGATGGCATGAATGGAAATTATTTTTCAGCGAGCAAAATGCAGACTCGGGACAGCGCCAGCCCTCGGGACAGCTGAGTCAGCGCCTCGTGCTGCTGTTTTACTGCTCTTGAACGTCCTACCCGGCCTTCCTCCTTGGAAAGGAGAAAGGGCACCGTCTGCATTTGCTGCTTTGTTCAAGTGCTTCAGATGAATTTCCCCATGTTTCGGAGCTTGCAAATCTCTGTGCAGGGTGAGGAAGCCCGGGGGAAGCACAATAGCTGCAAGGGTGGCCTGGCACGGGATCAGAGGTAGCAGGTTTTCTGTCTGATCGGTGCTGGGCTCAGAACTATCTCTAAACATTGCTGGAAAATACTTCAGTCTAATAACACCTTCTTTTTTTCCTGTTTTCCCTAAGCTCACATTCTTTTTCTCTGGCATTTGGCTGACTGTCCAATGGATTTATTGCTCTAATAGCAGAAAATGACCATCAATAAATCCCTGTGTTTTTGCTGCCTCTAAGGCAAACTGCTCGTCGTTTCTCTGTGCTCCGGAGCACAGATATTTCATGGGGAGATGTTTCCAGCCTCATCCGCAGGCTGGGCGTGAGGGTTGGCTCCTCCGGCAGTGGTGTGCGTGCACCCACGTTTTGGTGTCCTGCTGAGGGTGACTTTTGTGCACTGGGCAAATGGATGATGCCAGTTCAGGGGGAGGTGTCTGGGGGCTGTAGGAGGCGCTGGGGAGAGCCAGGGCACACAACCGGCTCCAGCAGTGTTAGTGACAGCGTGTTCTCCCTGAGATGTGGTGTGTGCTGAATAATCTGCTTCAGCCCGGGGTCAGATTTGGCCTTTGTGTGGAAGGACGGGATGTTTCTAGTGCACTTGGAAGTGCATTTCCAGGGCAGAGCTTTGTCCTTTATCAAGCTTTGTACATCCATACGCCGCCAGCAGCTTGAGCCATTTTGGATATACATGCTGGATGCAGCTGCGCTCATGTGACTTCCTGGGCTAAACTTTGTTACAGGGGAAAAAGCAAAGGCTTTGTTTACCCGTCGCAATGGAAAAGTTTAGTTCTGGCCTGTCTTGCCAAGGAAGGAAGGAGTGTGCCAAAGTGATAGTACGGTGAATTCTGGCCACTGGCGGACCAGGGTCAGAGCTGGATGCCGGGCACACCGCCGGCATCGCATCCTGATGGCATGGGGCTCCTATAGGGCATGGGGCTTGGCGTGGAGATACAGCAAGCGTCTGGCTCTTTCTTGGCTCTGTCAGCTCGAGACATGGCCCCAGCGAGGTGCTGAGTGAGTCCCCGGCGTCCCTCCAGCAGAAAATGAGCCGAGGAGAAGCAAGCGCTGTGCATGCGGGATATAAAATGGGTCAGGGAGGAAAATATCTTTGGCCGCACATACATAGAGGACATAGTACAGTGCACGGTGAGGCCCTGCTTAGTTTTGAAATGGCATCTTAATGCAAATAATCACCGCTCTGGTATCAGCTCGCTCAGTCGCGGTATGCAGCTGAGAAAATACGCAGCAAATGCATGCAGCAACTGCTGTCTGCAGCCACCCAAAGGGCAAAGCAGCCCCTCAAACACTGAGCTTAGGCCATACTGCCAGTTCAGGCTTTTTATTCCATTTCTTTCTGTCCTCCTTCCCCTTGTTCAGGTGTTAATGGCTCCTGAGCATGGGATGCTTGGCTGATGTGGTTGCTCTCTTGCAGGGGCAACCTGTGCCTTTCATTTTCGTGGGTCAAAACTATTACAAGGTTAAATTACAGCCAAACAATGCACCTTGGTGCTTTAAGTGTTGCAGACACGTAACACAGCTCCTGAAAGTGGTTCAAACAGGTCTCTGCAAAGGGAAATTCATCCAGGGGCAAATTTATCCCATGCTTTCAGCACGAAGGCTGCTCTCCCGTGCCCAGCTGTGCCAGCCTGGTTTCCCCAGGTCACAACCTGCCCGTTGTGGCCCAAGTGCAGCACAGGAGCGGTGGAGGACCTCACACGACCTGAACAGGATCTCCAGCATACAAAGGGCTGGCTTGTCTGAAGAGAGGGTTTTTTTCCATATTTTCTGATGGGACTTTTTCCTAATTTTCTAATGGGATTTGTCGAGGAGACTCGGCAAGACCCAGGACTGACTCATTAAATCCAGCTTTCAATACCAGTCCCTTGGAGTAGATAACTTTTATTTTGTTCTCTTCCTGATCAAAGGAAGTGACAGTGCTGTGGAGTGAAGGAGTGTGCCCCACGTGGCATTACCTCTCCCCCCACATCTAAAGCTTTCTTCTGGAAATGGAGTGCCCCTGCCGTGAGCTCTGCTGCCCATCCCAAATCCCAGCGCTGGCTGCTGTGCAGCTGAACCGTGGCTGCGGCTTCCTTCCTGATTTTGTCCAGATCCTCGGTTCTGTGACCGCTTCTGCTCCTTTCCTTTGAAGCTTCTCAAACTCAAATTAACAACCCTTTAATGGGACCTGCATCTTCCAAATGAGACTGTTAACTGCTTGCCATAGCTGTCATTTTTACCGATGCTTTCAATAACCCTTTTTTTAGCTGCATACCTCTGTAAGGAAACCGAAATCCATGTTCCACCTGCCACAAATCTAGCCACTCTCCAGGATGTGCAAGTCACTGACTTGTGAGTACTTTGTTGTTGTCTGGCATGTTAGTGAGTGTCACAAATAATCACCTCATCAACACGTTTTTTGTCTAACACCTTGCCTATTAAAAATATCTCAGTTCATTAGCAAGACACTGTTTCCAGCATATAAACTTTTCCATTCCAGAATGACTGAATGTAGCGCCCTAAAAAGCTTACAGTTTAGAAGCTAAATAAAGTAGGACATCTTCCATCTACGTGTGCCGTGTTGCCCCACGGCCACATGAGAGGGACAGACCTGTGCTGCTGTTTCCATAGGTGTGTATTGGCCAGAAGTAAATACTTTTATTTATGGATTTTTGGTTCTGCTGCTGTGTCCATCCTACCACTGCCTGGGCAACAACACTCACAAACTTCGATCTTGTGAGATTTTTACATCTGCCCTTGTGAGCTGGAGCTTCAGCTGAGGCTGGTGGCACTGCTGGGTGCTGAGGGTCCCAGCCTTCCCATCACACAGGGACGGGTGGGCTGTGGCAGTGGGCCAGGCAGTCCCTAACTGGGTGCACCCTCTTTGCATAGGCAATTACATGTGTCATTACGAACAGAGAGGATTTAGCTGTAAGATTTGCATAGCTCCTGTGCACAGCTCTACAAGTGCTGGTGTGTGGTTGGTAGCTCACCCCAGGGTGGCAATCGCGCTGTTGGACCAGGGCCCATGCACAGGAAGAGTGATGGCAGTGGTTTTGCTTGGCCATCTCGGAGATGCCAGCTTAGGAGAGGTGAATCCTCCTCCTTGGTGGTGGCCTGGGAATGTGTCCCTAGTTAGCCACCCATCCTAGCCATGTAGTACCGGTGTAGCATTGGCAAGGGGCTCTGAGCCTCCTTCACTGATGGTGCTGTCACTGGGACTCAGATGCCGTGCAGCGGCCATGGTTGGAAGAGCTTTACCTGCTCTAAGAGGGCACACATGAAGCCTTTTCACTAATTTCTATAGCTCTAGCATTTCAAATGCTACTTTCTCATCAGTAGCTTCCTGACTTGTTTTTCATGCAGAGAGTCTCGGTGTTTGTGCAGGTGAAGGAACAGTGAATCCAAAATGGTCTTATGCAAAAAATGCAAATATCAGTTTTGTTAGTAGCTTGCCACGCAACAGGGACAGTACATTTGTAAAGCAATAGGGCTTATTTTCTGCAAATCTCTCCTTCTCATTACTTGTAAGTCCAGGGAGCCTCTAATATCCGAGAGGGCCTGGCAGCTGTATGCTATTGCACGTAGTTGTGACTTTGTTTGAATTAAAAGATTCGGTGTTATCCCTCCACAGACCAAACAGTGGCTCTGAACACTGCTAGACAGCCAGGAAATGGAGCTCAGCAAAGTCGCTAAAAATCAACTAACTCCAAGTACAGAAAGGTAATTGTGATTTCTAGTTGATCTTGGTACTATTCAGTCTGAGAGTGTGAAGGTCTCAGCGCTTTCCTGTCAAGAGCTGGACTTGCTTTTCAGATAGAAATCTGCAAGGGAGATATGGGGAACTTTCAGAGATCATCCCGTAGATGAAATTGTCTTTCTCTAGCTTCTTTCCATTACTGACCAACAACAGGAGCTGAGAAATGCCCAGGGTTTTTTCCTATATTTTTTTTTTCCTTCGGGAAGGGGAGGTTTCCTAAGCTCTGATTCAATACCCCTGACCCAATACTCTAATTCAATGCCTGTCTGCCAGTCCCTGACTCCAAGGAAATGATTGCTGCGCCGTGAGCCAGCACACTGCTCAGTGAGGTTCCTTTGCGATGGCAGCTGCAGCCTCTCAGTCTTTGCATGGGTACCCCAAAGTGGTGGGGGAATTAACCCTGCAGGGATTACGACCACAGTGCAATAACTGAACAGGAGAGGAAACACTACCTCTAAAATGTTAATTCTGAATTGTCATGATGAAATTGCACTATGAGGTGATGCGTGAAACAGTCCAACAGTTAGCTGGACTTCTAGGAAGCATCCGCCATCCTCCAAAATGTTTGAGTTGTGCTTGGAATGGCTATGCCCAAAAACTGGCTGGATGGTCCCCAGTTGCCCATCTAGGAGGCTCTGAGGAGGTGAAGAACTGCATAAATTGCTGTGTCAGATGGCTTTTAATAGCTCACAAGTTTGGTTGGCAGTTTCAAGCTGCCGTGGGGGCTGGATAAGCTGTGAGCAGAGGTGTCACATAGTGCTGGCTTCCTGCAGAAGCTGGGCTGGCTGCTGTCCTGAGCTGCTGCTTGAGGGACCATCCCCATGTGTCCTGGCACCCAGCCGTGGGAGAGGAGCCTCTGCACCAGCAGGATTTAAAATCGGTCCATGAACTAAGGTGAACTTCTCCTGGAGTGTGGAGCTGGGAGTGACCTTGTGGCAAATGGCTGCTCTTGGATGGGAACATAGAATCATAGAACCATAGAATTGTTTGCATTGGAAGGGCTCTTCAAAGGTCATCCAGTCCAACCCGCTGCAATGAGCAGGGACATCTTCAACCAGATCAAGTTGCTCAGAGCCCCATCCAGCCTGGCCTGGAAAGTCTCCAGGGATGGGGCATCTACCACCTCTCTGGGCAACCTGTTCCATTGTAAAACACCCTAATTGTAAAAAATTTCTTCCTCATGTCTAGCCTGAATCTCCCCTCCTTTAGTTTAAAACCATTACCCCTTGTCCTATTGCAACAGGCCCTGCTAAGAAATCTGTTCCCACTTTTCTTGTAGGCCACTTTTAAGCACTGAAAGGCCACAATAATGTCTCCCCAGAGCCTTCTCTTCTCGAGGCTGAATGTTTCTGCCCCGGCTGTGGCTGGTGAGGCTCTGCTTGCTGCTCTCTGTCCATGCTGCAAGGCAGAGCTCTGCCCCAAGTGTGCAGGGCTGGTTAAGCCCCATTAAACTGCACTGGGGGTGATGGCCCAGCGTTGGGGAGGACATCCCTGCAGGTGGGACCCCAGTAAAGGGGCTGGCAGCAGCACCCGTACTGGGGCAGTCACGTTGCTGTGGTCCCAGCACATCCACGTACCACGTGTGACACTTTGGAGTGAGGACTGTGCCAGCGCATCCTCCCCCAGGTGCCAGCTCTGTCCTCCCCAGGGAAAGCCTCTGGGGAGTTTTTGGTTTTCCACTTACACGTTGCTCTGCTTGGGACCTCGACTTTTCTATACTCGCACTCAGAGAAGCGTAGCAGTGGGTGTGTCCTTTTTTCAAGCCAGATCTGAAAACGTGTTACACTTTATTCTGAACAAAGCAGATTTCTGGCTCTGTCCTACACTCCTTCATTTAAACCCGGTGTCAGTAGCGCACAGCAAGCCCTGCAGGATCCTACCGTCTCTTGCGATCTCTCGATAGCTCGCTCAAGAAAGCTACCTCCTGCTCTGCAAGCTTCAACACCGTGTCATGGAAAAATATAGAAGTGGGGCCCGGCTGTGCGTCAGCAGGTGTCTTAGCAACCTCTGCCTGCGCTCGGCTCGGCGATAGGCGCGCGGGACTGTCCGTCTCCGCACGGCGATGAGATGTGGCATGAAACATCCCCCCCCTCCCTTACGAGGGAGAAGAAGGAAATACCAGGGTTTGCTGGTGTCACTGGAGCTTGCTGGTTGCTAACAAAGCAGTAATTTATGAGCGTTGCAAAGAATTTCATCACTCTTCAAAGCAGGAGAGAGGCATCTGGCACTCGGCCACTGTGTTTGTATCAGTACAGGAAAAATGCTGAATTTCTTCAAAGCTGCCACAGTGTTTCCTATTTTTAGGTTAACAATGCATGTTTTGCTGTATGGCACCAAACATCAACAAAGACTGAAGACCTATTTATGTTGCTTTGTAGTAAAGCTGAAGCAACAGGAAGCCGTGAGCCATCTGGTGCCTTCTGAGCCCTCTGAAACCCCCATCTCGAATCAGTTGTAAAATGCTCTGGGTTTCTGCCACTCCAGCTGATTTTTGTTCTCTGGTAGGGGAAGAAGATGGGGTTTGGGGGTTGCCTTCCTGTCCCCAGGCCCTTTGAGATGCTGTGCAGAAGAGAGGAACCAAATGCCCAGCTCTCAGTTGTGCTTGTGTTCAGAGGCTTCTTGTTTCTTGCTGCTGTTTGCGCTCTCTCTTTTGAGACAGCGTGTCGGCACCAGCATGCAGCTCGGTGCAGGTGCCTGTGCTGGCCCCTGCATTTTGCTGGCAAAGGGCAGGTACTCGCTGGAGGAAGGGATGGTGCCAAGGCCCCTCTGTGCTTCCCGGGGCAAGAGGAGTCTGGAAAGGCACCAGCTGTCCGGAGTTTTCCTACAGCACTTCTGGAGCAAGCCAGTTTAGGCAAAAGTTTCTAACCTTGAGGATGCCCTCAATATGAGAGCTATGATTGCTGGCTTACTAAAGTCATCCCCAAAGGAATGGCTGCTCTGACGTCGGTATTTCTGGGTTGGTGAATGGAGGACATCCAAGCGGGACGTGTCGTTTAGGTGGCAAGGTTCCCCTTGCCTTGCTGCCGGAAAACACTCAGAGCATGAGCGGTGTGTTACAACACCGCAAACGATTTTACTGCGAGGGCAGGTACCAAGTACCTGAGGGGGGCCATGAAGCAGATCTTGGTTCCAGAGGCAGTGGAGGATGCTTTGCACCTTGGCTTGCAGAGCGGCTCCTCGAGCTGTCACTGAGCGAGAGGAAGCGGCGGTGCCTGCTTTCTCTGCTCCTGCGCTCTGCAAATGCTCTTCTGGGTGTCTGCAGCAACCGGCTCAGCCCTGGGGTGAAGTCCTGGCTACTCACTTCCTCCAGCCTCCTCCACTAGCTGCTTATTTAGGAAGGAACCTCCTTTATTTTATTTATTTATTTATTTATTTATTTATTTATTTTTAATTTGGAAAAATAAAATTAGAAAAAGCCTGTTGGAGAGCAAGTGACTAAGTGCTGCCTGGGCTGCTGAAGTAAATGAACAGCAAAATGTCTGAGGGGAGAAGATGACTAAGTTTTTCTACCTCCTCTTCTGCTTCCCTTGCCCTCTAAGCGGAGCTAAACATAGTTGCCTGCAGCAGGACTTCAGCAGCCGGCTGCTGCCCACAGACGCAGCCTCAGAGAGCGTGGGCTTGCACCTTGCCGAAAACCCTGGTTGTTCAGAGAACCGTGAGTCTTCCCTGCATTCATTTGCCTTCTCCCTTGCTCTTCCCCCAAGACAAAATATATTTAGAAACACAAAGACACAATGAGCTAAGCTCTGTCTTTGCTACGCCCATGTATATAATGGGTTTGTTGTATCGCTTTTGCCAGTGCCCTTGCGATTGTATGGCTAGATATAACTACCTTTCATCTTCTTGTCCTTTTTTGGACCAGAAAACTGCTCGAGCAGCTTCTTCATCCATAACAACACTGTTCTGAGAAAGGCTATCTGGATTTTTATATGAAATCCATGATCTCTACTTCTTTAGAGGATGTCACAGTCATTTGCAGCTCATCAGTGAGAAGCCACCTCTTGCTAAATTTGTAGCTGGGGCCTGGAGCTGGAGTTAGGTCCATAAACACTGTGGTTGTGGCGTTCACCCTAAAAATAGCCTCTTTCTAGAGAAATATTTAGTTTAGAAACAATTTCACTGAAAAAAGCCAAACCAAACCAAAAAAAAGAAAAAAGCCCTACATAGAAGGAATTAGAGATCTGTTTTTAGATGGTGGACCTGAATTGCCTGAGTCACCCTTTGGTGATGGTGTATGCGTTGTGTGTGTTCCCAGCATCACTGTGGTACTCAGATTCTCTGTTCCTGCATCTGGGGAGGGGGATGCCAGGGTTTTGGGGAAAACCTTGCGGCTGGGTGAATCTCCCCTCAAAACTGAGCTATCTCCCCCTTGTGCCTGTGCCATCATCAGCCCCCAGGGTTACCTGGGGTCCCAAGCGAGCCAAGAGCGGGACAGGGTGTCTCTCCCCGAGCATCCTCTGCCCGCTGCACGCCCAGGAATTCAACAGGCAGCCATTGCAGAGGCGATTTTCCATTATTAATGCTCAAAAGAAAGTTCCGTTTTCCTGTTTCAGATGAGCATTTCCTCTTTGGGTTAGAGAAACCGCTTCCTCCCCAGCACCCCCTGGAAGCCTGTAAACATGCGCCGAAGCAGCAAATTCCTTTGCCGGCCTCTGCACTCCTCTTTCCACGAAAAAAACCAGCATGCTCCCGGGCGGCAACTCTGCAGCATCGCATGCACCAGCTCACAGGAGATCTGAGCCGTTTATACAGGAGCAGCCTGTTTTTACCTCAATTTCTTAGGAGTTAACAGCTGCAATTGCCTTTTCTTCCCCTGCCCCACCCCTGCGTGTCAGCACACGGTTGGGTTGGAAAATCCAACCCCTCGTGCCACACCGGGACGCAGGGTTGGGTAACCCTCTGTGCCTCTGCGAGGATCCCGTCCCTTTCCCTGAGGGCTCAGGGGTGTGCCGGGGTGCAGCAGGGTTTGCCGGTGCTGCGCACAAGCTTCAAAGGCAGAGTCAAAGAAGCAGCAAAGGAAACCCCTGTGGCTCATCGATAACAAGAAAACTCCTTGCCTAATGCTGTGACGGCTTCTTCCCCCACCACCCTGTTGGCCTTTACTGGATGCAGGGCTGCCCAACCAGCACTGGGATGTTCATCGGATGCTCTGGCACCGGGCAGCCGTGGTAGGACATTGGCTTTGGTGGCAGAGGTACGTACTCAGCCCTGCAGAAGTCAAGCTGCGTTGCTAAAGCTGGCATTTTGTGATGACTCATAACTAAAATGGCTAAAGGGGCATGCATATGGCTTTAACTCTGAAAATGAAGCTGAGGATAAAATTGCTGCTGGTGCTGTGCTGAGGTCCGCTCGCCATCAGACCTTCTGCTGCAGTGGGCTCGGGGGAGCTGAAGGGTGAATTCCTCCCTCCGACCTGTTCTCCGAGGCCACTGTGCAGCAGGCACGCACAGCCAGTGCCATCACTCTGCCGAGCTGGTTCCAGCCCTGTTCTCGCCAGGCTGGGTAGCCCCTCTCCCAGCCGTGGTGGTGGCCAGCACCCTGCCTGGAGGAGCATGGGCGCAGCAGGGGCTGGATCCGCACAGGCAGGGAATGGGGTGGTCTGGCTAAATGCAACAGGGAGACGCTTCCGGTTTGCAGCCCGATGCTGCTGTGTGGGGAATTGGGAAGGAGCAGCTGAGCACGTGAGCTGCTCTGTGTTTGAAGCCCTGTAATTAGCTCAGCCTATTCATGCTTCTGGGAGAGCATGGCTCCAGCACTGCCTCTGGTTGACATGTCCAGTGAGGATGGAGTCCTTGCGAGCAGCTTCTCCTAATGTGCAAGGTTTGTTCTTCCCATACCCCTTCAGAGCAGTGCAGCCAGAAAGCTGGTGGAGGATGAAGTCTCCAGGGTGCTCATGAGGTGGGCTCAGAAGCAGTTTATGGCAAACAAACTTGTGCCTGTCTCATTCTGGTGGAGAGGAGCCCTCTGTGTGCCTGTGAGCCCTGGTGCCAGGAGCGGGAGATGCTGAGAGCTGTAACATCTGCCCCACGCTGCCCTTGCCCGTGCATTGCCTCACAGCACAAGGTGGGTCTGGTGCGTGGGTGCACGGTGGCTACGACGAGCCTCTCTTTGCCTTCAGGGCTAGACCACTTGTTTTTTTAACAGCACTTGAAGTCGGTGCTGTGGTAAGATCAGAGCGCAGGGGATCTGAAGCTCAAGAAAGGCCCCTTTGCTGCTGTGCTATATCACCTGGGGAGATACCTTGGGCACTGCAGGGTGCATCCGCAGCAGGTCTGCAGATGTGGGGAGGATGCGCATGAACGGGACGTGTGTGCTGCCCCAGCACATGTCTGCAGCATCCTGGCTGCTTGCAATACCCCCTCTGGACAAAGACTTTCCCAAAACCACCGTCTTTCTGGTATGCTCCTTCTGTAAGGATTTGAAACCAAGGAGAATGAAACTGCGTTTTGACTCTTGAAGGAGCTTCTCCTGGTTGCCGATTACATTTAGGAGCTGCCTCGGAAAAGGGGCCGGTCCCATGGCAGTGTGTTGAGGGTGTTGGGAAGGCACGGCCGAGGCAGGCTGGTGCTCCCAGCAGCAAGCAGAAACTCCTCCAGCCACTTAGCAAAGGATTTGTGGTCCCAACTCTGAAGCAGGAGAGACAATAAAACTCTAAATAGTACTTTAAATCATCAAAGTGCTATCCAAACATGAGGGACTCCAAACAGAAATGAAAGTGCTAAACTAAAGGGGAATTAAAAGGTCACGCCTGTTGAACATTTAGCTTTAGGGTTTAGTCATGTTTATGAAACTTTTAACTGCTCTTCTAAATCAGCTTTTTACACTTCATATACCCAGTAAATGTGGGTATGCTCAGGGCTTATGACTAATTCTAAAAATTTTCTTATCTAAGCAAGTTACCGCAGCCATTGCTTTGCTCTTTTTTCTTCCCTTTCCTCTCTGCCTTCCTACTCCAGCCGAAGGCACTTAAAACTCATCCGAACATTTCACTTCATGCTTATGGAAGAGAGATGCCTTTCTCACTCAAATATTCAACAAAGTGAGGTTCACTTATGGTCAATAGCGTAAAAACAGTGAGCCAACTCTGTGAGCGTGCAGGGTGAGGGAACAGTGATGGAAATGTTTTCCGCATCCGAAACCAGCGCGAGCTCCTGGGCATTTCTGCACCAAGAAAGCTCAAGTCTAAAAGCCAGGCCTTTCTCATCCAGCTTCTCCTGCAAGTTGCTTCACTGGCATTGCATGACTTAGTTTTGTATAACCTTGCTCATTCATCATCAGTGCTGATGGACATTATGCTCCTAAGGTGTTATATTTACAGCATCTGTATCAATGTTCCCGGTGCTAATGCCAGGGGGAATACTTCAGATGGCTACAACAGCGCTGGAAGCCGGTGGCTGCACTGCCTGGCCCATGTCCACCCTGCCTGGTAGTACATCAGGCTGAACGATGAGCAATGTAGCATCACACTGTGGTGTGTTCCTGCTGTGGTCCTTCAGTGGGGAGGAAATTACATCCCCTTGTTCGGGAGCATGAGCTCTTGATATTGCAGCTCACATCATGGCCCGTGTCAAAGAGCAGACCATTCCAACCCCAAGCCATTCTGGGTTGCCCCTGGAAGCAGACAGAAAGAAATCCAGAATATAAGTATTCAAAACTGCTTTGTTCCACTCATTGATGTTAATTCTGCGTTTGGTGTCTCTGACCCAAAATACCTCTAAGCAGACTGTGAGTGTAGTGCCCTGGTTTAAATCCCTAAAAACTTGCCTTCAAATTGTAAGAGAGGGTTGTCAGCAGCTTGCATCCTGGGAGTAATTCTATCTACCAAAGTAAGCCAGACTGGAAATACCTTGAACTTTCCCATCACATCCTGGTCTGAGCACGCATGTTGCTTCCCAACATGCCCTGTACCAGGGATTCCCTTCCCAAAAGACTCAGGGGTCTGGAGCATCCCTCAGAAGGACCTGTCAAAGCCTACAACTCCTATCCCACCTCCCCAGAGTGTGAGAGCACAGCTCAGTGCCTTGCATTGAGATTGTTTCTTGCAGGAAGGCTGTGCCCTACCAAACCTCTGCCCACGAGGACACTCTGTTTTGACTTTTCGGAGCTAGATTTCTTCCCGTATCCTAAGTTGCAGCTCTGGTCTTTAGGCTGCTGAGCTGGACTTCAAACAAGGCAGCCAGAGACTGACACAGTTGTTTGATGTTGAGAAGGGCATGTCTTCTGGTCTCAGAGGGCATGTGGGAGCCAGCAGCATTTTGGAATTTACACTGACAGGGTTGGGAAGACTCAGGAGGTCCTTCCCCACCAGCAGCACAAATGCGAGAAGCGCCAGAGCCAGCCCAGGCTCAGCAGCCCACATCCCCAACTTGTGCTGCACTGCTAGAGGAGCTGATGAGCTGTAATGACACTTGAACCAGAAAGACAGCGGTGAGTACTGTGGAACTGGGAAAGGCATCAAACACAAGTCTCCAGATGGAAACGGAGCCGTTTCCATCAAAGCCGATGACAAGTTCCCTGATACGGGGTCAGGTCTTTGGACAGCACAGCGCGTTTCTCAGCTGGACGCCTGATGTGGCTGCCTACAGCTCTGAGCACCAGCGTGTTGCACAGATGGGCTGCAGCGCTCCGGGACTCTTCTGGCAAATCAAGTCACCAAGGCCCACTTTTGGCTACTAGCAAGTATTTTTGTAATCTGCTGCCTTTTAAAAGCTAGCTGCTTGCTGAGGATGAAGCACTGTGCGGCTTAAGTAGCTGTCCACCAAAAGTGATTAGATTAGCTGCTTCTGAGTTATTCGCTTGCCTTCTCCAGGCTGAAAATTGCTTAACAAACCCTATTTGTGTGTACTTAATGAGTAACAAATATATTTCCAGAGATCTGGATCAGTTCCCACTCAGGAAAGTAGGCTGAACATGTATAATGCTGGCAATTAATAATCCAACGAGCTTTACAAGAAAGTCAGTTATGGTTGATCTGCATTAGGAGGTTTTCAGCTTTAATGAAGTAAATGTTGCTTTGTCAGGAAGCAATGCCTCATGGAGACAACCACAGTTTTGAGGCTCAGTTAGTCTGAGCTCCAAAGCAGGCTTTGCCTTAGCTCTCATTTAAGCTTTTTGGACTTCTTTCCTTCTTTGCCAGATCGGACAGAGAGGTCTAACACAGCCTCTCCTCTCTGTAGCAATAAAACCTCAGCGTGCTGCTGGCGTGGATCCTGCACCACTGCTACACTCTGCTTGTGCTTTGTTGGGTGAGGAGGTCTCAAATGTCCTTATGGGCGATGGGTGGTTTGTGTGCCACCGGCTCCCACAGCCGCTCCATTTCCTTCCATTGTGACAGGGGAGGTCAAACCGCAGGGCTGCTGCTCACCCCTCTGCCTTCGCTGCTTCGAATTCCCCTCGCCTCCATCACAAGCAGGAAGAGGGAGCTTGCAACAAAGCTCCTGTTTTTTTCCAGTACCTTGGAATATGTTTTCAATGATCCGAGCAGATGTTCCTGGCTTTAAGGCGTTCTTACAGAGGCTCCTCTTTGTACACACAGAGAAGGCAGTAGCTTTATCACTCTGACCCTCTACCCCAGATTTTTGGTCTTGGCGGGACTGCTCCCTGGTCCCACTGGAATAAAGGACATTCCTCACAAAACCAGATGGGTGTGGTGTCTCTCCTGCCAGTGGCAAAATCCTTACTGGCTAAAATGAGACTATTCTGAAAAACAAAGCATCTGAAGTAAAAGAAATAATTCATGTATTGGGATTTTTTTCTCTCCTTAAATGAGATGGAGACCTTGGAAAGTAGCATAAACTACTATGCCCCAGCAGAACCTACTATGCCCCAGCTATCAAAGTCATTTATTTAATGGGGCTTTTGGGTTTGGACTAGAATTTCTAGGCACGGAGAAGGACCTTTCAGTCACCAAACTATATTCCCCTTTAGTAATCTGTGTTAAGTCTGTTGTTGGGCCTTGCTTTATCTTTCTGCAACAACCACCATGAGAGCCTGACTGGCACTGACTCTGCCAGGTTTTGGGGAGCTGCTGAAATTTCTATTAAATGCCTTGTGTGATTAAACCAAGAAATGCCTACTGAGCCAAAGCCCTCCCATTGCAAGCTGCTCCTCTGGCCAAAACAAGGCTATTTTGCCATTGTGTGGTACAGAGGCAAATGCATCGGTGACGGTGAGAGGAGTTTGCGTAGGAGGAAGACGGTGTAAAATATGGGCTGTCACTTGCTGCCAGCATCGGGGTCAGTGGTGACAGCCTGGGGCACGCCAAAGCGGTCACTGGGCTCTTCCTATAGCTGCCCGGATGGAGGGAGAGGTCTGGGGGGCTGAGAGGTGGTGAAGCTGAACAGAGCATAACCCCCCACTCTGCACCACGTTAGTGATCACACTCCAGAGCAGGTCACGGAAGGGTTTTCAGCTGGGATCCTGCATTTTGGTCGCCCACGTGCCAGGACGCGCTGGGAGGAGGCATCCCAGCTCAGCCCCGCGTCCCTCCGCGCCCAGCACAATGGACAAAGCTGGCCTCCTCGCCACGGCGGGAGTGACAAGGTTTTTCCCAGTCAAGGGAAACAGTCATCACTAGGGAAACCTTAACTACTTTTTAAAGACCAGAAGAAAACACATTCATTCTTTTAAACATGGAAAACTAAATGGCCTCTTTTTCCTTGGCTGTGTGTGCATGGCTGCCGAGCAGGCTGACACGGAGTGAACTCTGTGGGCAAGTGCTCCCCCCACTTATTAAAGAAGTGGGCTCTCCAGTGCAAAGGCTGCCCTTCTCAGCTGCTCACCGTGTTGTTTTTTAAACCAGCAAGGCTCCAAACATGAGGAGCAACTCGTCAACCGTCCTACTTGTGAGTGAAACATCCTGGCGCCTTTCTGAGCTGTGCTGAAAGCCCCTTCCCATAGGGGCCCCCAGCACCGCAGCTGCACTTTTCCTTTTGGAGGAGCTTGAAGTGAAAGCGAGGAGTGGAGAGGGCTCCCACGCACGCGAGCCCCACGGGGTGGCTGGGAGTTAGCGTGTTACAGGAGCGGGGCCTTCTCTAAAGCAAAAGGAGAGCTGGGGTGTCACTTACGCAGACACCCTGGCTGCAGCAACTCCACTGAAGCCGGGGTAGGCGGTGGGCATTGGTGACACTACTGTCACTTCACGGTTTTCCTCTGTCTCTTCAGATCCTAGGCTAACTCAGGATCTTCCTGGGAGAAAGGGGCTGAAATTATTTTCAGAAGTGGGAACAATCTTTAGTGCTGGTCCCACTCTTCCCTGCCCCAGCTGCGTCATCTTGCCTTGAATGGTGCATGCTCTTGTTGATAAAAAGCACTGGAATACAGGTCCAGCTTTCGCTATTTCCAGGAACGTTTGGTCCCATAAAACCATAGGAAACCATAATTTCAGCAAACTGAATCATTTACTGTCTATCTCTCTGGCTCAGTGTATGGAAAGGGAAATGCACCCCGCTGGCTCTGTGCATGGGGAGTAACAACAGTCAGATTCCACCCGTGGCCACACTGGGAAAGGGAGGTGACAGGCAGTCCCAGAGCAGCACATCTTCAAGCAGACATTAAAGGAATGCCATATGCTACAGGGAAAATGTACAGCGAGCGCTGAGCTCATCAGTCATTTTTTTGTTTAAACTAATTAAGCACAATATATCCTCTGACCTTCTGGGTTGGCACTAAATTCTCCTATGTTGTTCTTTCCATATGAATCTCTATTGACACATGGGGAAAGCCCAGAGTTTGCTTTAAGCTTCAGATAAGTAAAGTTAAACATGCAGCAGATAAAATTGTTTTCCCAGCACTCCTCTCCCACTGACCGATGGTGGGTGCTTGCTGGGATGGCTTAACCCCTGGGGTCTGGGCATGGCACTGTGCAGACAGTGAAAGCAAGCTAGCGAGCAGCTGTGGGAGGGCAGAGTGCTGCAGAAACCCTTGAAAGTTCATTTTTGGAGTTGGTTCTGACCGTCGCTCAACTTCATTTCCATGTGGCAGGTGATTAGGGAAAACGGTGCTGCTCCTCTGCTAAATCTGTCTCCAGAGTCACTAAAGAATTTGCTGCCTAACAGCTAATCAGTCGTCATTTGCTGATGTTGAAACAGGTTTTAAATAAAAAGTGTTGAATTGCATCAGACACCTCCTGCATATTCCCTGCTAATACAGGCTCTGTGCTGTTGCTGTGTGTGCAAGAGCGCAGTCGGTCAGCACGGCTTCGGGAGTTTTCTGGGAGGGAAAGCCAGCACAGAGCTGGATCTGGGGGAGAGCGGGGTGCCAGGGTGCCACAAGCAGTCACAGGCTTTGATCAGGCAAAAGAGTTGGAAGCGTGCTCAGCTTTCGGCGTGACAGCCTGCATACTCACTTTCTCGCAGGCAGATGAGAAGGGCATGTATTCACCAGCATCACTTGGTGATGCCACCTGGAGAGCTATTTTTCCTATTATGATGGAAAATCCTTTAGTCTGAGTCACTGCAGGTAACTCCTCCGTGTGCCTGGGTGCTTGGACCTACGCACAAATTACTCCTTGAAATATAAACCGAAAGTTACAGCTGAGTCTGAGGGGTGACAGCCTTACAGTTCCCAACAGGCTGAGTTAAAGCAGATTTCTTTGTTGTAAATAGCTTTAATACTCCCTTTGCAGAGACCTCTGAGCGCAGAGGGGCTGTTGCCTGCACGTGGCCACCAAGACAACCTGGAGAGGTGTGAACCTCATGTCTGATTTTCTGTGGCCAGCTGCAGGAGCCCAACACGAGTGTTGGCATCACCAGGATCCCAAGCCACTGGGTTTGAGATGTTCACCTCTGTCTGAATCCATGCCAGCGTTCAAATAAATGCAGGTCTCTTGCTGGGAGCCCTCAGCCATCCCCAGTGGCTGTGGTGGAGTCTGCTGCTGGTTCACAGCCATGTAACATCACTCTTGAAACTACAGGGAAAGTACAAAGGGTGAATTTTTAGAGCAACTCCTTACCTGGGGAGAATTTATCTTCAGACAAAGAGGATGGCAGGATCACTGGGGGCATTGGCCAGTGTGACTTCTCCATGGTCCGGCTTCCATCTCTCCTCTGCAGCGGGTGGGCAGCCCCAGAGAGTGGAAAGATGAAGTCGTTCAGCTGCTGGCTTGCTAGGGAGCTGCCCCTACAAAACTCACTGCCTTTTGAGCACTCCCATGACAGAGCAACAGGACATTTTGTATGGGTATGTACACCCCCAAAAGAGCTGGACCCAGCAAGCTGCTCTGCAAAATGAGCTGTGCATGCTGGGCAGGAACGTGTAATGGGCTGAGGGCACGAGAGAGGTTCCTTTTGATGAAACAGACTTTCCCTCGTAACACTGGGAGGGGGGTCAGGTATAAAACAAAAATCTGACAACTCCTAAGGAAATCACAGAGGGGACGGTCCGTCCTCTCTCCTGGAAGTACCATCATGAAGTGCCCTGCTGAAGCTGGGGGGAAAGGGCTGCGTGAAGCAGAATTGCAGGTGATCCCTAGGGCGGCGAGGACTTGCCTGGCAGCCCATTTCCAGCAAGTTGGGAGTGATTTGGGAGGGACAAAGCAGCCTCAAGCCTCTCTATAAAACATGTCCTTAAATATGTTCTTAAAACTTGAGTTGGAAATGCCTGGCCAAAGGTGTGTCTTAACCAGGTGGTGTCTGGATGAAAGTGATTCCCTCCAGTATAGAGGAATGGGGACATGCTACCTGTTCCGCATGCGAGTGTGCTCAGTGACTGGCTTTCTGTCTTGTTCAGCTCAGCAGATAGGTTTTTGTGGTATTTTTTCTCCCCGGGGGACTCTGGGGCCATTACCCCGTGCTGGGAGCGGTGCTGGAGTGGAGCGCATTGCTCCTGGGAAAGCCCCAGCAGGGGGAAGGCAGGACACCTTGCCTTGCTTTGGGGGACACTTGCCTTCATTCTGCCTGTACTTTGAAGTACCTCAAGGTTTTAGCTATAAAGCTGTAACCACCAAAAAACAAAATCTTGGCTTGGGAAGACGCGTTGCCTTGGCATGTTTCCTGGGACTGAGTGACTTATGATGCTGTGCAGTGGGGGGAGGACTCCTTCTCTTTGTTTCAGAGGAGGTGGGTCCCACTCATCTGGAGTCCAAACTCCCTCAGAGACTTCTTCTTCCCGATTTTTTTTCGTGACATCAGCCAGCACTCGATGTTACTATTTTAAAAACAAAAGGAGGGGACACCCCCCCGCCTTCCCTCTCGCTCTCTGCCAAAAGGAGAACAAAGAACAGCTTAAGCGCACAAGTTCTGGCACTCCGTTTGGAAATAAAAACATTCATCCTCATGTCAGGTAGGGAACTGCCCGACCTCCCTGCCAAAGCAAGCAAGCTGGGTGGCAGAGCAAACCCGTGGCGCGGAGGAACCCCGGCGAAGGGGTTGCCCAGTGTCACCCTGCGCTTGGGGAGCTGCTTGCCAAACTCCTGCACTGCTGTCCCAGTGCCAGGGCACGCCAGGACGCTCCCGGCCACAGGCAGTCGTCCAGGGAAGGGCCATCCTCCTGCTCCTCCTGGGCTGGGAGGTGAAGAAGGACCTTTCTTCTTCCCCTTTCCCACCCCTGATCCCCACCGCCCAGGCAGCCCCTGCATCTCCGTGCGATGTGTCCCCGCTCCTCGGCCGGGCTGGTGCACAGCGCAGGGGTAACCCAATGTAATTTCCACACTTCAGACACTAACATCTTTGTCTGGCTTCTTCCTTGCTGCTTAAACATGTCAGCAGTTCCCAGCATGGATTCCTGCGCTGTGAGTTCACTCCCCGACAAGCGTCCAAACTGCAAGTTGGGGCTGCTGGCTCTTCCCCGCCTGTCTGTGAAGCGTTACTGGAACAGGGGCCAGTTCTCCCAACGTGAGGAGGAGATTACTTGGGCTTTCTGGAAGGCTCCCTCCCATGCCTTCGGAGCAGAGCAAATGAGGATAATTTATCTGTGGGCTTCCGGCTGAACCCAGTAGCTCAGAGCAGCCAGGACTACGCCGTCTGTTTGTTCCAGCTCCTGCAAGAAGGCATTTTTCCATTGTCACCGTTATATATTGTTTGCCTGGTTTGTTTGCACCGTCACCCTCTGGGCTGAGATAAGAGGTTGTCTCCCTGCCTTTTACTGGTGGCACAGTCCCCAGAACAATCCAGGGAAAAACTCTAGCAGGAAAGAGCCTTCGAAGGAGGCTTTTGTATGTCCGATGCAGCCCTCGTTACAGCATGTAAATAGTTTTGTGCAATCTATCTGGCGAGAAGCACAACAAGTCAGAAGGGAATTGTTCTCTACAATGTAGTTACGGATGGGCCAGAGCAGGCGGATCAGCCGCACATGGGTTGCCAGCTTAATGCACAAAGCAGCTGCCTTTTGGTGGGGAACAAAAGCCGGGCGGCGAGCCCCTGCGCGGCAGTGCAAGAGCCGCTCTTGTTCCCCGCAGGAGCCAGAGTTGAGTTTTGTGGCCGGGTGGCAATCCTGGGCTCCCTCCCCTGCTCCATTTGCCCTGATCTAATGCAGTACCCAAGGATGGTTTAATGTCCCTGCTGCTTCTGCAGAGGGATGCGGGGAGCAGAGACGAGGTAAAGTGGATGGCTGGGCCCTCCACAGCAGAAGCAGCCAGCTGGAACAACACTGTAACACCCTCCTCTTCAGTGAAGTTATTCGTGATTTTCGAACATAGAGTCAAGGTCCAGAGCCTCTGGCTTGGCACAGGGAGATGAGAAAAGAGCAGATTCTCTGTTTGCTTCCATCCTGCGCTGGCTCCGGTGCCTCCTCCCCTGTCCAAAACAGCTGCGTGCTGCCTGAAGTGACTTTACAGAATGTAAAAGCTTAAAACATTGCATTCACCTTCAAGTTTGTGTTGTTTTTTTTTTTCCCTTAGAGCAAATCATGGCGGAAGATCAAAAATATGGTGCACTGGTCCCCATTTGTGATGTCTTTCAAGAAGAAGTACCCTTGGATCCAGCTAGCGGGACACGCAGGTACGAAGAGTGGGGAGGGGCAGAGTGGTGGAAAGGCTCTTTGTTATCACGGGCTAATGGGCTTTATTTTCCAGAATTGCTTCTGACTGCTGCATGAATCTCACAGATTTCAGCTCCCATGTCTCTAGCCCAGGAGAGTGACTTACTTAAGTGCCAGGGAGGGTGACGTGGAGATGCAGTGCTGTGTGCTTTCAGGATCCCAGTGCCAGCGGGTATTACCTTGCGCAGCGTCACGCTGTTCTCTCAGGCAGCTGAGTCCTTTGGGTGGGACCCAAGCCCTTTGCTGATCCACAGCAAAGTATGCGATGCTGCCCAGCACAAAGATGCCCCACACGTGAGCATAGGGACAAAGCCACAAGGGGTGAACCTACCATGAAGTTCACTGAGGCAGTGAAGCAAGTGTGTTGGGTGCTGCAGGGCAGGTCTCTGCCCTGTTTAAGGTGTGACATTGCTGGCCATAAACCTGACACGATGTGAATCTGGCAGCCTGAGCTTTTAAGTCCCAGCCTGTGGGGACTCTTTTTGTTGCAAGCATAAAGAAAGATGCTTCCAATGTGTTGGGCTGCCCTTGTTTTGGGAAGGCACAGCATCATCCCCCATCCAAAGCAAGTGCCACGTTGTCCCTTGTCACCCTCAGGTAGTTTCAAGGCAGCGGCCAATGGCAGGATACTGAAGAAGCACTGTGAATCGGAGCAACGCTGCCTTGACCGCCTGATGAACGATGTCCTGAAGCCCTATGTTCCTGCCTACCATGGCGATGTTGTGAAAGATGGGGAGCGATACAACCAGATGGAAGATCTGCTGGCTGAATTTGACTCCCCCTGTGTTATGGACTGCAAAATGGGGGTCAGGTGAGTGGCTTTAGGGATATTTGTTTGAGTTTTAAGATGGGATACTCAAAGTGAATGCATTTCCTGGGTAGAACCCTCTGAAACATGCAAGTGAGAACACGAGGCTCACCTGCCTTCAGGCTAAGCTAAGCCTACAGCATGAGGAGAGAGCCATGGGGGAGCCTGAGTGTGGGAAGGACACACCAGGCTCTTTCCTGTTGACTGTCCCATGTGCTGGGGACGTGCTTTGGTTCAGCAGAAGGGACAGCACTCTGTTTGGGTTTGAGTACACCAGAATGACACAGCAGCCTTTAGGAAGATGGCAACCTGCCTCTCGCTGCCACAGGGGGACACAGACAAGGGGCAAGGAGCAGAAGATGTGGGAGATCCTGCCCAGGGTGCCAGAGGGGTAAAATACAGACACTTGAATGGCACAGCTTCCATTAGCAAGAGACTTTCCTCTGCGTACCCTTTGCTCCCACGCACACTTGAGTGGTTTAGTGCTTTTTATGCAAAGTTATTGAAACATTTCCTAGCAGCTGAGCAACATTACCCATGTCCTTCTCAAGAACCATCTACAGATACGCCAACATCCCAGCCTGCAGCCACTTGGCTAGCGACAGTTCTTATGCCACAGCTGATGAGGGTGTCCCAGAGCAAATGTGAGCAGGGCTGGACACCCCAGGTGGCTGCTGGTTTTGGAGGAGCCCCGGGCCACCGCTGGACCCTGGGTCTGCTGCAGGCTGGCGGCAGGGAGGGTTGAGAGCCCCCTTGCTGGCTAAGGCGCAGCTTGACGCGGTGGAGACGCTTGTGCTGCTGGAAAAGCTGATGGTTTCTGTGGGAGGGAGGAATCTTTTTTTTTTTCCCCTCCTAAACTCCTGATGTGAAACTCGAACTGGCGTCTCCAGCTGTCGTCAGGGAAGAGGCGAGGAATACTTTCCACCGGAGGGGTGGAGAGAAGGGCAGGGGGCCCCAGCGCAGCTATGGGGCCCCAGCTGGCATGTACCTTGCTGATGTGGGAAGGAGATGGGACCCACTCTGGACCCAGAGGTGACAGCCACCAGAAGACCTGCTGGTCATGCTGCCTGGTTGCTGCTGAGGCTGTGTCTGTGAGGAGGAAAGCTTCCCACAAGCCGATCATAGGTCGGGTGATTCGTGCACCTGGGTTTTTGAAGCTAAGACAGGCAGAGCAGGCATCAGGGGCAAATATCCCAGGCAACGCCATCATTAAATAAGATGGTGCTGTGGGAGGAGCTGGTAAGAGAAAATGAATTGGGCTAATGCTGGGGAGTGAAGCATCCCCATAGCCAGGCAGGAGAGTCTGTGGCATATAAACTAAACCTTGGGGCTATTAAGCATGTCCTCTGATCCTGCAGCTTGCTGCCAGGCTGATACAGGCTCATTTTTTCCCTGCCAGCCTAGCTTCAGGATGAGGCAGCCTCCTCCAGTTGCCCCTGGACAGAACTTTGCCCAGCTCAAGCTCCGGTGGTGGTTCAAGCTTGGAGCAATGCAGGTGGACAGAACCGCAGACACAAACAGTCTGTCATTCTCATCAAAAGGAAATCTAGCTTTCTGAGCAACCTGAGCAGCATTTTTGAGCACCCAGCTGCTTTATTCTGCTATTTTACTCCAGCTGCCCAAAAGTCATGGGTTTGGTGATCTCAGCTGAAGCCCTTCATCCTTTTTATCTGCAGTGTTTTTTCGAAGGGGCTGATGTCCTGGAGATGTCTGCTCAGTGATCATATGCCTGTCCTGAGAAAAGACACCAGTTTGCCTGGCTAAACCTGTGGGAAACAAAGGAACACCATCCCACGTAGTCTGCCTAGCACCCTCCCCATGCGTTTTGCTTGATCGGGAGGTGAACCACACGCTCAGTGCTGGGATTTGGGCACAAGTGACATGAGGAGAGAGCACGGCCCCTCTGCAGAGATGGCCATGGCTAGTGGAAGGCAAAGAGTGTATGGATTTGGGGTGAGGGAGGTTACAGGCAGAGTGACTCCTGTGTTGTTTTGCTGGGACATCTCGCCTGGCTTGGTGAGTTGTTTGAAGGGAGCCTGGGCACCTGCTGGGCTGAGCTGGGGTGGGTTTGGGTGCCACGAGAGGAGTTACACAGTGGTTTATTACTGCTACAGGAAGTCTTACTGTGTGGATGGTTTTCTGCATGCTGGAGTGCAGAAGTTCTCCACCTGTCTGCTCTGGCACAGGGTGGTGCTCCTCTGAGGGATGCACAAAGCAAAAGTCTTTGCAGGCTCCTCTGCACCCTCCATCCTCCTGCCTCTGTCCCGATGGTGCCCCGTGGTCCTGAGGGTGATGGTAAACACCTGGCCAAGGCTGCATCCCTTCCTCTCCTCCTCCTGTGCAGGAAGCTTTTGCTAGATCGTTCACTTAAAACTGACCTGTTCCAGGAAAAAAAACATCAGCAAAACAGCCTCATGTGAAAGCACCCTGTTTAGCAGCCGGTGAGGCATGGCCCTGCATGGTGAGGGGACAGGAAAGGGCACGAGAGGCACAGGAGCAGCTTTGGCAGCGGCTGCCCGCCTTGGCCGCACCTCAGAGGGAGCAGCAGATGCTGCTAATGCTGGAGGCTGGGATGTGGCAAACTCCCTCCCACCTTCAGCCCAGCTGGTTTCCAGGCATACGTGCAAATTCCTGAGCGTATCTTGAAAGCCATGTTTAGTTTGTGAGAGTCACTGTTCAGGTTTGCTGAGGGACAGGCCCCCCAAGATGAAGCCGTGAGCATCTGTGAGAAATAACCTCCCTTGTTATTGCCAAACTGGTTTTGGTTCCCTGATGAACTGAGAAGATACCAAGTGTTGATGCTGGGGTGCTAATTAAACCAGGATCAATTCACCTTCAACCAGGCTTGCTCCATTATTTCCCACACTGCTCTACTCCCCAGGGATCAGTTGTCCTGGATAGACCTGATTTTTGGGACAAGGGCTTTCTGTGGCCACGTGGCATCTCGTGCAGTGGCCTTGCTAATGTCCCCCACTCATTCCTTGCAGGACATACTTGGAGGAGGAGCTTATAAAGGCCCGGAAGAAGCCAAGCCTGAGGAAGGACATGTACCAGAAGATGATTGAGGTGGACCCTGATGCCCCCACTGAGGAGGAGAACGTGCTGCGGGCGGTAACCAAGCCTCGCTACATGCAGTGGAGGGAGACCATCAGCTCGACTGCCACGCTGGGCTTCAGGATTGAGGGGATAAAGGTGAGGCTGCTCCAGGTGTGCAGAGCAGGGGGAAACGCTGGAGTGTTCAATAACCAAATTCACCCACACACAGAGACACACACACAACAGGCCAGTGGCGAGATCATATCACATCAGGACATACCTGGTCCCTGCAGCCAAACCACCCTCACCAGGCACCTGACTTGGGGCAGCACTGCTCATCTGAGAGCACAGGCTGAGCTCAGGGCATCAATGCAAGAGGACGGTTTTAGCCATAATCTCATTAAATCAGCCACTTGGTTGATTTCCCTGACTGTGAAATGCAAAGTGCCATGCTCTGACTTGAAGTTAGTTGTTTGCTTTTGATACTGCTGTGCTGCTGGGCTGAGCCGTTAATCCAAATCCCCGCGTGAACGTGTGCCGGTCTCTGGTTGGAGCTGTGAGTTTAGCTGTGGTCGGTGAGGAGATTGTATTTACATCCCTGTCCAGGAAAGTTCAGCCACCAAGCCCTATTAAATGAGGTGAACAAAACCAGCAGCACTTTCTGCTGACACCTGCAGTCTGCTGACTGCACTTGCTCAGTGGTAATGCTCAGATTTCTGGGGATACCTGCTGGGATGCTTTTGTGTCCCCCTCAGATGAGCCAGCCCAGGAGTTTTTCTCCTGGTGAGCAGAATTTGTGGCAAGAGAGGTGTCTAGGGTGGCACTTGAACAGAGTTAGGCCTGTTACCGCAGAGCCGTTCTATTAGTGATAGCGGACTTGGGTGAGCATTAGCAATGACTTATGACATATGACTTTTGATAGCCAGCCAACATGAATTAAAGGTAATCTCGCGCTTGGGCTAAGGGTTTCAGCGCATGCCTGGGCATGGCATTGACTTGGGAGCTGGGGGGAGTTCAATCAAGTTGTGCTTGGAGTAACTCAAGGCTGAGGCACCATGGGGGCCCAGGTGGTAGCTCAGGGCAGCTGCTTGCTTGATTTCTACGTGTATGAGCTGGCTGTGATTTTCCCAGAATACCCATCTCGGTCTCTGTGGCCTTAAACTCCTTCACCTCTCCTGACTGGAGATGGTGGTGTCAAAATGACAGAATTAAAAGAAACTAAGCCATTCCCTGGAAAAAACCTTTACACCAGGTTTTGCAGATTTTCCTGGTATCATTTCCCTTGACCTCACCAGTCAAACAGCAAGGAAATGCCGATGTTAGACCATGGGTTTAAAAGGTGATAGCGGGAGTGGGTCACTTGGAGCTGCTGCTTCTGGTTACACACGTGCCAAACCACCAGCGGGAAGGGATCTGTCTGTCCTGCTGTGCAGGATGAAGTCCTCAGTTGTGGGAAGTGCAGTGGAGCATGATGCATGTGGGGAGGAAGGCACCTTCTTTCTTCAACTGTTTCATGACTGGCAGAGGACATCGCATCTAACTCAGTCACTCTCAGAAACCCAAGGAGCAGCCCTTGGGCTGAACCCTTTGAGTTTTCTCAACCTGAGTAATGCAAGGTGCCCCTGCCAGGGATGCTACTGGTCACAGTCCCCTGCAGAGGTTTTCAGTGGGTGCCCACTTTGGGCCAGTGCACTTGCCTGCTTCCTTGGCTCTTCCCTGATCTCCCCAGAATTCCCAAAGTCCATTTTCTGCTGTGGGTGCCTGCAAGCTGCTCTGGCTCAGGATAACCCTTTGCCTAGTTCCCATTGCTGCTGTTTTGCATTCCCATTGCTGCTGTTTTGTTGGTGCTTATTATAAAATCGAGGCTATATAAAAAAGGAGCAGGCCAGTTGGGACCAAAGCTCCCGTGCACTATTTCTTCTCCCTGCTTTCTGGCTGCAATCAGGAATATCTGTCTATTTATAGTCCAACATGATACATCCTTGGCCTTCAGCAGTCTCCCTTAGCCCGTGATCTTGGAAGTTTAGGGGGCTTTACAACAAAAGCAAGTCATATGTGGACCTCTTGAAATGAAAAATGAAAAACTAACAACAAAGTCATGTTCCCAGACAGGCCAAAAAAACACTGTAGAGGGAAATAAAAGCCATAAAGGAGTGGTGAGAGTTGCACCTCTGTTTTAGCCAACCATAAGCAAGCTGCTGCACGATGTGAGCAGTGGATTTTTTTTCAAAGAGGTGAGGCAGCCCTTTAATTGAAAAATGTTGAGAAGTGCTGGCCTCCAGGAGTAATCCTCCTGCTGCTGCTAGGGCCTGACTAATTTGATCAAGGCTCTAATTACTGTAATTCTCCTTAAATCCCTCAGCTTCTGGATTATTTTCCCCTAAGCTAAAGCATTAACAGTTCATGCTGGTTCCTAACTAGCTCTTTTTCCAGCAGGGCTGTAGAGCTGTTCATGCTGTGCCGTATCCCTGCGTTTGCCCTGTTTCTGGGGTCAAGTTCCCACATTAGGGAAAGCAGTGAGCCTTCAGAGAAAATTTTGGGAGAATATTTTTTAAAGATAAGTCTCCTCATGTTTTCTTTCCTGCTGCGGATGCTTCCCTGGGATGAGCAGGGGTGAATCTGCCCTCGCTCTTGACCAGAGGCTGATACAAGCAGAATCTTCCCGTGCCAGGCAAGGGCAGGATTTGGCCCTGGGTGCATGGGCTGGAGGGGGCACAGGGGAAGGAGGGGAGCAGGTGGAGCTTTCAGGACAGTGCAGGCAAGTGGGGTGAACAGGCACCTCCGGGCTGGGAATGAGGATAAAGACCCTTTCCTGGCTGAGCTCTTGCTTTCCTAGGTGGCCTTGAGGATCCAGTTCTTCATTAAAAATGAAAATTTTCCTCTGCAAAAGGATATAATGGCACTCATCTGGCTTTCTGGAGTATCTTGAAACTGTTCTAAACAGTAGCTATTAATAAAATTACCCTGCTAAAAGTAATAGAAGTGACTCCTGGTGACCCACTTGAAGCTTACTGGAGTACACTCCAAGAAGTTTTGCTCTCAAGCTCCTGCTCTGGTCTGAGAGTCACTCAACATTGCTTGCAGCAAGACCATGGTTAGGACAAAATTCCCTGGGGCTGGGATATTTGCGTTGGTCCCAGAATCAGCCCTGAAAACTGTCACCTGGCTTTCCCGAGACGGGTGGCCCCATCTGAGGCCGGAGGGAGAGCCGGCTGACCCGAACCCTGCCCCAGTGACGCCAGCGCAAACTGGAATCACTGGTGGGGCGGAGGTTGCGATAGCCCTTATCAGCCCCCCTCACATTTCTGCTGTGTGGAAGCCAGCCCCCTCGGGGCTCAGACACCTGTAAATGTCGTGGCGGTCCTCAGCGCTGCAGCAGCAGCGTCTGGCCGGGCAAGGAAACAGCGGGAGGCGGGTAATGATGGGAGCAGCACTGCAGATCGGCTGCTTGGCTTTCCTGAAGCTTAGCTTGCCTTATCTGAAAGGCCATCTGTGGTTTTCATTTATTTTTAGGAGCACTTAGAAGTCCATCTCCTTTCTTGGATGCTTTGTGGAAAATTGTGCTCTTTACATGTGCAATTAATGCTGTGACACTTCCCCAAATTGGTATCTGTCATTCCCCCGGGGATAGAGTGGGTTGATTTCTTAACTACCACGTTAGGACTCACATGACGGACATATAGTGGTGTAGCACCCTTCCCCTATACATCGCGCACGTGCCACCAGAGCATCCTCAGCAAGGTCTCCTTGCTGCCTGCTGCCTTGTGAGACACAGTTGAAAGCAGAGAGCCTGGCTCTGCTTGGTCCACCGGCAGGTTGGCTGCTACAGCAGGAATGTTTCCAGTGAAAGGGTTATCCCTGGCCCTGCTGATGCCTGCTCTGCCAGCTGTTGTACCGTGTGGCAGCACTGGTGGTCAGGAGCTGGATGCATTAGTTGCACCCTGTGCAAACAAAGTTTGTCCTGGAGACTAAGACCTTTCACACATTGCTTTCATTATCGCCTTTGTTAACACTCACACAAAGCACAGGTTGGAAGTGTGTTGTGTGATTCATCCCAAACTGCACGTCAGGCGTGGGTTTGGTGCTGGGCTCGCCTTGCTCAGCTCTCTGCAGCCTGGGTGCTCAGCCTTCCCCCAGGCTGGACTGGCTGCCATGCCCAGGGCCAGCCCTCTGCCCAGGTGGACTCTCCTGGATGGGTCTCAAAGTCCTGCCAGGGCACATAAATCTCCAGGACAAGTGATTCGTTGTGCTATTTTCCTTCCCCAGCCTCTGCTTTGCTTCTTCATCCTTACTTCATCTTCCCCAGCCCACAGGATGTCTTTCTGGCCTCTGTCCCTTCGCTCTATTGTGTGCAGACAAACCATTTGGAGCGGTGGGATGGAGCTCTGTGAGCGGAGCTGTGAGCATAAGCACGTGTGGTTTAAAATAACCCCTGTATCCAGGAAGCGAGCTCTGCCTGCCCGACCCACGGCCGCTCCAGACAACGAAATATACTGATTTAAAAATCAGAGACTCAGCAGGACCAGGGAAATGGGGAGTTTCCTACAAAGCTGCCCTGAGATTTGGCTGGGAGCCTTTGGGTCCAGGGCTGTGTGCTGTCCCTGCAGTGGGCCGAGCCATGCTGTCCCCACAGCAGGACAAGCAGGGATGTGCCTCTGGGGAAGAAGCAGAGGAGAGCACTTGGCTCTTGGTGCCAGGCTGCTGCCTTTGAAGGTTTCCTATCTGTGGGCTATCAAAGGACTAGAGATGCAAGACAGATGTGGAGTGGGCTCCTTGCTTTCATGTCTTTGCTGCAGTGGTTCACGGAGGACTTTACATGAAGGGTTTTTTGTACTTGCTCCTAAGATGTTGTGTCTGTCCGCACTCAGTTTTCTCCTGTTGAGATTGTTCTCTGCTTTCCTCCCTGAGCAGGGCTGCAGCCCAAGGGAAGTGATTGAGTAACCATCCCTGAAGGTGTTTAAGGTGTATAAATGAGATTCTTAGGGACATAGTTTAGTGCCAGAGTTAGGTTATGGTTGGACTCGATGATCTTGAGGGTCTCTTCCAACCTAAGTGATTCTATGATTCTGTGATACCAGCACCTGTGCTGAGCCACAGCAGCAATTGAGAAGCCATTTGGGCACAGTGTGGTCAGAAACATGTGGTCTTCAGCCTCTGTTGAAAGGTAGCTTGTCCACGTTGTTGGTGACCTTGGCAAGTGCATGAGGGTGGAGACTTGCCATTTGCATCAGGGGTCAATACAGCAGAGCTGTGGGATGTTTTCAGGTGTGCAAAGCAGAGAGCTGCTGCCTCTGCTCACTCTTCATCCATAGAGAAGTCCTTCAACTGCCAAGAAGGCTGCTTGCATCCTACTCAGGGACATGCATGGCTGCTGAAACACCCCAGCTCCCTCCCTCTCCATCTCGCTCACCACTCTCCCTTCTTTTCAAGAAAGAGGATGGCACTGTGAACCGGGACTTCAAAAAGACACGGACAAAGGAACAGGTCATGGAGGCCTTCAGGGAGTTCACCAGAGGAAACCGCAACGTTTTGGTGAGTGAGGCATGATAGACGGACTGCCAGGAGAGGGCTCCTCCTGTGGAGGCTGCCCTCAGCTCATCAGTTCCTTGCCGTGAGGGTCTGCAGCCTGAGCAATCTCTCTTTAAAAAAGCATGAAAAATGACGAAAAGAAATGCCACCCTGGCATGGGGACGAGGGGAGAGCAGCAGAGGACTGGGAGGGGACATATTTGCCACAGCAGCACTGCATCGGCCAGGTCTGAGTCTGCTGAGGATGCTCAAGGGTTGGCCCCAAAACCCACTGTGGAGGCACAGCCGTGCTCTGCTCCCCTTGTCCCTGAGGCTGACAGTGGCCTCCAAGCCCACCCTTGACCCCAGTATGTGGTGGCATGGGCAGGGGAACTCCCACCCCAGCAGAATGGGCTTCCCCATGCTTGGTCTCGCAGGACAGGTGGCCAAGGCGTCCCCGTTCCTGCACCAGGCACCCTTCACATGGGCAAGCTGCAGTCGGCATTTCCTGAGTTTACGTTGCCAGGAGAATGAGAGATGTAGCTGCAAACAGTTTACATCGACTGTGTCAAATATCCTGTTTGACAAAGTGCTCCTGTTGTGAGCTGCACTATACAAAGCCTACAAACCCAAGGCTGCAGCTGGAGTGGCCCCTGGCACTGCCTCCTTCAAACCAGCGTGTTTGCTTTGACAAAAGTTACCCAAGGATTATTCCTGGATCTGTAAATGAAGTTGTCTGGCTGCGTTTTATCCCCAAAGAGCTTGGAGCACACTCACGCCATCATGCCCTGGCTCTGGATGAGGCTCCTTGGCCAAACCATCGCAATACAGTGACCCCCACGTCTGCCCATGCACTCAAAGTGTGAAAATTTAGGTGCATTATAGTGCCCAGATACCTACTGGGTTTTTCACTGTTTTTTTTCCATTTGATTGGGTTTTTTTGTTTTGTTTTGAGTTTTTTTTGTTGTTTGTTTGTTTGTTTATTTTTATTTTTTGTGGGGGTTTTTTCCTTTTTTTCCCTGTGCTTAGTCCTTCTCAAAACCGAATTACCAAAAGGCCACCTGGGAACATTTAGTGCCTTCCAGCAATTTGCAGGGTTGCTCAGTCTGGACCTGCGTCCTGACTAATGTGAAAACAGAGCTACAGAAGTGTCTCACGATGCTCGATTGACAGTGATAAAATGACAGATGAGGGGAAGAGTTGACCCATTAAAAAGAGCACAGGTGGGAGGAAAAAAGCAGCCTGGCTATGCACGTACAGCATGGCTGCTGAATTAGCTGTTCCCTCTTTGGGAGCACCATGGATGAAGCAGGGAAAGTCTGCAGAAAGCAGCAGTTCAGCAAAAGCAAATGCTCCCACTAGGTTTTCTCAGTCAAAGGAGCTGTAGGATGCTGTAGAAACCAAAATGATAAGCGGATCCCCAAAAATATGGGACACCCTCTCAGGGAACATGTCTGTGGGAGGATGCTGAGCACAGGGTGGCTGAGGGACACCCCTGGCATCTGCCTTGAGGGGTGACTTTCCTGTCCACCCCATACAGCAGTTTTTACATAGGCTTCCTGCAGTGCTGACGGCTTGTTTGTTGTTTTTGGTTTTTTGTAATTCCAGAGCAGTTACCTTAACCGGTTGAAGGGTATCCGCGCTACCCTGGAGACATCCCCGTTCTTCAGGTGCCATGAGGTAATATTCGTGTTTAGATACATCTGCCTGGAAATGCAAACGATTTAATCTCAGTTTGTCTAAGTAGAGAAGTCAAAGTCAGAGGTTGTAAATGTCTACAATTTTGAATTTATTTTTGTATCCGTATTTTCACCCCCTTCTTTATCTAATACTTGTATGGAAATACAGCTGATGATTGATACAATGTTCATACATCTGACATGGGCTCAAATCTACTGAAAACCAATGTTGATACAGATTAGAAGTGATATGGGGGAATTTGGGCTGCTTGTAGGTTTATATGACTGTGAAAAAACCTTAGTGTAAAAGTATAGGGGTTTTCTGTCTGAATGCATTTGTCATTTGGCTGCCAGTTGCTCCATGTGCTCAAGCAAGGCTTCAATGTAACCACAAATTGCAGATACTCTAAAACTGCCTTTGCTGAGCTGGTTGGGGCACCACAGCAGGGGCTCTTCCCTTGGAAGGACTTTCCTCCTGAAATAAATGTCCGTGAAACCAATATTTTCTACAGTGAAAGTTCAGTTCTGGTGGGAAAACAAAGAGGAAGTGCTACATTTTTTGGCTGTTTCAACAGGAATTGGATTACTCTATAATTTCATTAAATCATTTAATGATTTAGCATTGGCAAAGAGTATTTGCTATTGTACCTACCTAACAAAACACGAAAGTGCATATCCTTGGCACGTGTTGTCTATGGGTGAAAGAGCCTCATAGGAACCCTCAACTCTCAGGGAGCAGGAGCCACAGCTCCAAGAGGCCATTGTCCCTCAGCTGGAGCCACATGAGCCACCTTGTCCCCAGCTGCACAAGGAGGGTCCTGCCAGGAGCTGGAGGCTGATGGGGCTTTGCTTCCCAACAGCAGCGCCTGTAAGGCAATGGGGAGGGAAATGTCAAAAAGGAGGTTTCAGGTCAGTTCAACACGGGAAATGAAATGCTCCCTGACACCAAGTGCCAGGGTTTCGTCTGAAAACACAGAAACAAAACAGCCTTTCAAGGAGGTTTTGAAAGGAGTTTCCACTCCTTAAAATTTAAAAAGCAGCAGCTTTGACTTTCCATCCTGCTTTGAGACAAAGCACAGCAGAAGGTCTGCCAAGCTCTGCGTGTCCCTCCATGGGGCCCTGCTGGGCAGGACTCCGAGGAAGAGCTGCAAGAGATTTGGTGACCCGGGATAGGCAAGCAAAGAGTGTCAGCTAAAGAGAGGGCTATAAGAGCTTAGAAGGAGAAGAGGTAAATATAAGCATTTCTGGGAAATAATGCATATCTCTGGACCTTGAATGTTTTCCTGATGTGCTGGGGGAAGAAGTTTCCTCAAAAATGTGAATTCATAATAGCTTTTGCAAACAGTACGTGCTTCCCATTCAAAACCCTCGTCTAAAAGCAAACCTCAAGCTAAACCCTGCTGACAGCACTGACGTGGGAGTCCCTGGTAACAAGTAGTGCTGGTGTTTTGGAGGGCTGACACCAGCTGCATGCTCCTAGAGCGGCACTCCTCCATGTATCCGCACAGCTTATGGGATTCTCTGGCTCTCAGCACAAGCTGTCCTGTCTGCTAACAGCCACTGCACTCTGGTCACCAAGGTCCCTCTTTGGCCAACCGAGTTCATAAGCCACCAGTTCATGCACATGGGACATAATTTGGAAAGCCACCTTCAATTGGGACAGCTCTGAAGCACACCCATTGGGTGCTTTTCTGTAGTAGTACCTCCTGGAGGAGCAGGGGGGCTGACCTGGAGGTACCCACCTGTTGAGCATCTCTCTGCTCCATGGGTTGTGAGCATTGGGCTTGTGGGGTCTCATCCTACTGAGACAGGCCTTGAGTCTTCTGCTGTCAGAGGTGAGGTGCTTCACCTTCCCAAATGCACCCATGGGCTTGGCCAGGCCAACACTTGCTGCAGGATTTTCCCAAAGGCCCATCAGGATTTTGAAAGAGCCCTTCAAAGCAGATGCAGCTGAGTGAACTCATGGAAGAGGAAATGCATGTACATACAGCTCTGTAACTTCCATCCCCAGAGCACTGTGAAAGCCAGGAGGATATTCTAGGTGGAATCTGGGTGCAATCGGATGGTGTTTCAGGAAGGAGACAGCATGTTGCAAGTAACTTGTACTCGGAGTATACCCATCCCTGTGGTGATGTCTGCAGGGCTAGTGAGTGTGAATAGCACAAGCTAGTCACAAAGAATTGGCCTTGGAAAAAATCCCCATGTGAAGGCTGAAACAATTCATCACATTCCTTCCCTGGGGACCTTGACTCAGTTTCCAAAATAACATCTCTATTTTCCATGCCCATGTTTTTCTGATCCTCTCCTTCTGCTGAGAGCTGGGATTTATATGAGTAAATCAGCTTGTCTGAATACCTGATTTGCATGTGCAAACACAGCCGGTGACACACGGAGCTTGCTTTTGCTCATGCAAAATCTCAGCATCGTCTCTTGCAAATACAGCCTGAGATAAGGTGTGTGAAAGCCCCAAAGCTGGCTGAGAATGAGCAATAGGAGCACCACTAACTGGTCTCTTCTCTATGTAGGTAATTGGGAGTTCCCTCCTCTTCATTCACGACAAGAAGGAACAGGCCAAAGTCTGGATGATTGACTTTGGGAAAACCACCCCGCTGCCAGAGGGACAAGTTCTCCAGCACAACGTGCCCTGGGTGGAAGGGAACAGGGAGGATGGCTACCTCTGGGGGCTGGACAACCTCATTCAGATCCTGACAGAGTTGTCCCAGAGCGAAGACTTGCATTAAAGCCGCGTGTCCAACTCTGCCACTACCCCCAACCTGCCCCTGACTGACTCTTCTGAACTGCACTACAAGACACTTTCCAGCTCCCGCCCTTCCCATTTGAAAGCTATACTCTCCCTATTTAATTTGTTTTTGTTGTGGTTTTTTTAGGTTGTCTTGGTTGTATTTTCCCTCTCCATGTAAATAGAGAGCTAACCTGCCAGAACAAAAGCTGAACTTGAACCCTGGGCATTGCAGAGCTGGTGGGAGCACACAGCCATGCTGGCCGGGAGCAGCCCTGAGGAGATGCTTGGGCAAGCGTGTGCTTCACCCTTCACGCTTTTGTCCCTTGTGCAGCCTGATTTTAAGAGGGCTGGTTGAGGAAGGAGCCTCTCCCTGCACCAGGATCTGTAGTGTCATCCCCAAAACACCCAGTGGCCATGCCCAGGACCTTCTGGCAGCCATGGTGCATGAACAAGGCCTGGAGATGGCAAAGGAGCCCTTTACTTGCCTTTGCCAGCACCTTTCGTCCTGGGGAACTGGCTGCGCCGAGTCCTTAAGAGATGCCATGTCCTTCAAGATATCCCATGGAGGTTGCTTAGTTATTATATGGCACTGGAGGGTGAGGGTTTCCCTCCTGATGTGGGCACGTGTTCAGGCACAGGTATTTACCATGACCAGGTGCTTCCCACCCACCTCCCCTGTGCTGGGTGCTCTAGTGTGGTGGGTAGCACTTCGAGCTCCTCTCTAGAGACCCATCTTCTCTTCTAGGAGATGCCTCCAACCCTCCTTAGCTGAGGTCTCCAGCCCTCCATGGGGAATAAAGACTTTGGGTAGGGCTGAGGGAGAGAAAAACAGCTTATACAGGACTACTATGAGACCGAAAGTGGCCATCTAGGGTGATCAGTCTTTTCTGGCAGCAGCTGAGCACATATGTAGGGATAGTGCCACCAGTGCCTGCACCTGGCCCAGGGCGATCCTCCCGCCTGGAGCATCTCTAGTTTTTGTCAGCAGTGAGCGAAGAGTTACAGCAGCAAAGCAGTTCCCAAGGTGGCCTGGTTCACCCTCTTTGGGAAGCAGAGTTGGGGTCAGGCACCCCCCTGTGGCTTCGCTTTTATCCCACAGAGGTGGCTGCCTCTGCTGCTGCTCCTTGGTGCTGACGTGGAGACGGCCTCTGCGCTCCTGTGAAAACACCCAGTTCCCCGTTTAGGGCGGAGGCTATTTTCTAAACTTCCTGTAACATTTGAACTAAGCGGTTTGCGCACAGCAGAGCTAAAGGTCAGTGATGGAGAGGCTGGCGGGGAGACGAGGCCACAGGGTTGAGGTCAGAAGGGGCATGCGGTGCTGGTGGTGGTGCAGAAGCTCAACAGCCGCAAATCCCTCACCCTGCTTCATCCCCAAACCCACCGTCTCCCCTTGTACCCCAGAAGTGGTACTCCAGAGCCCCTCTGTTATTGTTAAGTGGGTCCAGCATCCTCAGGGGGAGGTCTTCTCCTGGCAGCAATACGGAACAGGAGTCGGCCATCGAGCCACCTGCAGCCATGCCCCAGCCTCTTTCCTGAGGACTGAAGTCTCCTAAGGATTTTTTTGGTTCATATCTCACCAAACAGATGTCTTCAGCTCATCTGGTGCCATTGTAAATGGTTGCACTGTTTTAGCTCTTTGCCAGGCTTTCTAGAATAGCCCATGTGGAAGTGCCTTATAGACTTGCCTCTGTTCCATTAGTGTCATGGAAAAGGTTGGGTTTTTTTTAAGTTATATTTATTTTCATCCCATTTTAATTGCACAAAACACTAAAAGTTAATGCATGAAATCCCTCTTCTTTTTTTTTTTTTTTTTTTTAACTGTGTTTTTAGTTTTTAAACCATCCCTTTTCCAGCTTTGGAGAAAGGGTATGAACAGATATGCATAGGTATGTACCAGTTATCGCTGTATTTAGCTTCGAGCTGCCCTTATATATGTATATTATTTTTTAAGCCTGTTTATAAACCAGATTCCTTGCTTCGTGGCTTCGGAAGAAGCAGGTTGTTCCTCTCAGATGTCTTATGCCTTTCTGGAGGCTGGAACAGTTACCGCGAGGGATTTTCCCTGCTCCAAACTCCCCCCTCGGTCATTGGGTAGTACAGAGAAAAATCCAAACCAGTGTGAAAGAGTAACGCACAGTGCCTGTAAAAAAACAAACAACAACAACAACCCTGTAACTTTGCAAATAAAGGCATATGGGAAGCATTCACCTGGTGTGTGGTCCATGTCCGCCCCCTGCAGCTTGTGGCAGCCTGGGAGTAACCCAGGAGCTGGCTTGCTTGTCCTCACTGATTTTGGCGAGGGGTTGGGCTCCAGCTTCATTAACCTCAGCACATGCTGGGAGCAGTGCCATGTAAAACCAAGAGTAGGAAAGGACCCTGAGCTGGGGACAGATCATGATGAATGGGCACTGGCTTTGCAGGGAGCCGATCTGGGGCTGTGGGGGGTTCCAGGCTGGGTGGGGGACACCCCTGGGAGAGGCCTCAGTTTCTCCATCCCCCTTCTCCAGAGAAGCCAACCAAAGGCAGCTCCACACCAGGAATTTTTTTGGTCTTTATGTTTTTTTGCTAGTGCTCTGTTGCGGCTCCCCAATGAGCTGTTTCCAAGTGCCACCCCCTGCAATTTCCACACCATGGGTTATCAAAGCACCCAGGGGCATCAGAGCTGCCTGGCACAGCCAAACCACAGGCAGTGCCCGGAGTGCTTGGGATCAAAGGCCAGCGAAATACACCAACTCAGTTTTGCACTAAAGGAGAAATGAAGCTGTAGAGCCTGAAGGCAGTTCCAGTCGCCCCTGGTTGTTCATGCAAGCACAGAACAGCAGGAGCTTGTCCTGGGACAGATGCGACCAAGTGGGGTAGGTGGGCTGCCCCGCAGGAATGTCAAATTTAATGCCCAGACACACGGGAGCAGCCTGGCCTGGGATCTGGTCCCTGCAGCATCTGTGCTGCTCACCACGGCACCCCTAAAACAAACTGCAAGAGAAACCCAGTGTGTACTTAAAAGACTAGAAATCTCTTGGTAGGAGAAAGAACTGGCAGCATTATAGACAGGAGGCTGCTGTATGTGCTCTTAGCGGTCTCTTGTGGGCTGTGAGAAAGGCAGATGTGTTTCCTCTCTGTCTGGCTCACAATCAGCATCGCTACCCACAGCCCATGTTTTACTTATAGCTCCAGTTCTCGGGGGCCACTGAGCGTCTCATAGGTACATGATTCCTCTTCCTGCCTGTGCAGGAAAACAAAAGCCTCCAAAGCTCAAATAACACGATGTTGTGGCAGAGAGGGGAAAGGAAAAAGTCAGGGAAAGAATCTCATGTCTGAGTGCTGGCATTTGCTGCCCTTGAGGTTTATGCCCTGGGTTGGGAAGGGGCCGCCCCCAGCATGGCACACACCACAGCAAGAGCCCTGTTTACCCCCTCGCCTGTCTTGGCTGCACCCCCAAAGCAAAGCCCCAGGCTTCCTGCCACTTCAGGGATTACTAAACTGAATTCTTAATAAACCAAATATAGCAAAGAAAACTTCACATGTTGCTCAAGGCTTTCACTGTTGGAGCGCAGAGTCTCCCAGCACCTCCAGCAGTGTCACAGGGGTATAAACCAGCCTGCTCAGATTGCAGCTAGGGAGGGGGCAGCTAATTTTCTTCTTAATTAGCTAACTAGATACTACTTGCAAGAATGAACATCGTATAAATAAGGGGGTGCTGGGGCCCAGCTGAGGGTTGCAATGTCTGAAAATGCAGGACTTTGCTGTGGTGGTTGATAGGTGCCTGTGTGGTGTGAGTTGTTAGTGTCCCCAGCTGGTGTGGTTTGGAGGGTTTTTGGGAAGCCCCTCAAGAGGTGTTTTGCCCCTGCCATGAATGATGCAGGGCAGTGCTACTGCCTGGAGCTTCCAGCCAGAGCCCCTGCCCTGAAAAAGGGCTGGAGGAAGTTGCACTGCCTAAGCAATGAGACCTCAAAAGGAGGGTTTTAAATGGTTAAATAAATTACTTCAGTTGCTGCTACTTAAATGCTGCTGCCCATAAATGAAACTACAAACTGGAACACAGGAGGGTCCACTTAAATATAAGAAGAAACTTCTTCACAGTGATGGTGACAGAACACTGGAAACATTCAAAACCCACCTGGACGTCTTCCTAGGTGTTCCTGCTCCAGTGGGGGAATTGGACTAGATGATCTTTTGAGGGCTCTTCCAATCACTAACCTTCTGTGATCCTGTGAAGGTGTGGGGTTTGTGTGTTGGGGTTTTTGTTTGTTTGGTTGGTTTTGTTTTATTTATGCTGAGGTGTGGAGCAATTAAATGCTGCAACTTCAGGGTTGGTGCTGCCAGTGATGGGGTTTTCTCCATGGACAGCCCTTGCTACTGTCCCTGTGGAAAAGGCGAGTCTGGGCAGCTGGAGGTTTGCAGCAGCCCCTTTGGGTTTCATGCAGGACCCCGTCCCCCCTGGCCTGCTGCAGATCTGCTTGGGTGCTGGAGGCAAAAAGAGAGTGAGGGGGAGCTGCTGGGGTGGGAAAGCAGCTGTCTTTGAGTCTCACCCCAAGGATTTCGGTGCTGTAGAGGGGTAGCAGGGAGGCCAAATAGCATCTGGGGGTGAGTGTGAGCAGCCTGGGGATGCCCTTCACACGAGCCGCTCTCGCTCTGGGATGTGCCTGACAGCTCCAGGTCCCGGCTGGTTTGGAAATAACCTGTGTGCTGATGTCCTGCTGGGAAGCTGGGGGGCCGAGGGGTGGTGTCTGTGCACCCTCTGGGTTCAGGTGGGGAAGGCTCGCGTTGGGTTTTAGCCCCCGAATGGGGCTGTGCTCAGGCTGCTCCTTTCCCGCTCCGCTCCCCTTGCCGCGCTCCCGCGTGGGGTGGAACCGGGATGCTGGCGCTTCCTGCGGGGGCCGGGAGGTGGCAGCGCTCCCGCGGGAACGGGCCGGGCAGCAGCGGGAAGGGTCCTGCGGTAGGGGGTGCGTTCCCCCGCGGGAAGGGGCGGCATTCCAGGGCTTGTCCGGGATGCTCTGCGAGGTCCCCCGGGCGTCATTGGTTTGGGATTTGTCCTTTGTCGACGCGGGGGGGATCATTAAAATGACCAAAACGCCACCAAGTGGCTCCATCCCGGATACTCGCTGGAGTAAGGGCATGAAAAGCTTCACACTGAGTGCACTCTGTTCCTGGATAGAGATCCCTCTTTCTGGGAGGAAGACACTGGGGAAGTGAATCTCCCCTCACTGTGCCTGTCCAAGGCTGGAGCTCTCTGCCATCCCCAGCAGCTGTCCTCCTGAGGAACAGCCCTGCCACCCTGAGAGACAGCTTTCTGACTTAGTCCCTCATCCTGTTCTGGTCTGTGCTTCGTTCTCTTCCCTTGCCTTAAAAAAAATACAAATTCTTTTTTTTTTTTTTTTTTGTGAAGTGCAAAAAAATAAAATAATAAAACACCCTGCAAATGAGAAAGGTGAGCAGGGTCTTGCTCTAGTTTCTGTTGGTTTGGTCTGTGTTTTTCCTGCGTGGTTTTAAGTCCATGGAAGTGGTCACACTCCTGCAAGCAGCATAACATGCCTACCCTGGGGCCACAGGGATGAGGCCCATTATGCCGAGGACTCTGCTTCATGGACCCCCTTGGTGGTGCAGGGGACATGGGGCTGCCATCTCCTGCACATCAGGCCCCTGATTCTGAGCGAGGCACTGGAGTGCAGCAAGGGCGGCTTTATGTGGGGATTTACCGCTCTCAGAGATGCCCCAGTGGCTGGTGCTGCTTTTATACGGGCAGGTTTTCTCTTTCCACGTGTCTCCTCTCCCCTAGGGGACCTGCCTGTCATGGCTCCTGCTCCTCCATAGGGAAAAGCTGTGCTTGCACTGCGGAGCAGCCAGAGAGCAGAGGAGAGCTGCTGCTGCTGCTCCTTGGAGCAGAAAGCCTGTGGAGGAGGCTCCTGAGCAAACCTCACCCGGGACAGCACTGGAGGGAACTCTGTAGGAGATGCATGGGCCACACCAGCACCAATCTGCTCCCTGCTTGGGGCTCGTGGTTTCTGTTTGCTGGGACTGTCTCTCCTGCCGCTTGTTTGGTGTGTGTTACTAATGTCAGTCCTGCAAGATCTGGGACCAGCTCGCTCCCCTTTGCCAGAGTGTTCGAATACACTTTCCCTAATGTAAAAATGCTACACTTGAAACCACCTGGGCAAAGGAGCACAAAGGGAAATAGAAGCACAAAATCTTTTACTTGAACAGCTGACCAGAGCCAGAAAGCAAAAATAAATGCTTTAATTTCTAACGACTGCCCTTCCTGTTAGGAAGTGCTTTTGTTCTGAGATGTTTTATACGATGCTTTCCTAACAAGAATCTGGATACTTCTCCCGCAGGGACACACACAAATGGCTACTTCTCTTGCAAAAATGGGGTTTGGGTTTGTTAAGAGAATGTGAGGAAGAAAAGGAACATAAATCTGTAGCAATAAGGCAGAGAGATGTTATCCTTTGCAAAGGATCTGTTGCTAAAAAACGTTGACCGCTGCAGTGCTGTCAGTGCAGTGTCACTTGAAAGTGCTAAATTCACACTTCATTTCTTTTTATGCCCCTGTAAAAGCCAGGGAAGAAGACAGTACCTGTGGGAAGGGCCCTGCAGGATGCTAACACCATGCAAAGGCAGGCACCCCCTTGTGATGGTTTACCACGGCTTCAGGTACAGCACCTGCCCGTGTTGCTCTGTTGGCAACCCACACTGGAAAAATCCCTCCCACACCTACCCTTGGCTGCCCAGAGGAGCAGCAGGATGTGGGAACACCAGCTCTTGCTCAGTGACAACATGGGTGGTGAAACACTGGCCCAGGTTGCCCAGAGAGGTGGTAAATGCCCCATCCCTGGAGACATTCAAGGCCAGGCTGGATGGGGCTCTGAGCAACCTGATCTGGTTGAAGATGCCCCTGATCATTGCAGGAGGAGTGGACTAAATGACCTTTGAAGGTCCTTTCCATCCCGAACTATTATATGGTTCTATGATTCTATTACATCTGGAAGGATTGGCTCAGCTGCCATCAGCAGTCCCTGTGGCCAGGCCAGGGTGCTGGCATAGGGGACAGCATTTGGGTGGCAGAGGTGGGTTTGATGGGTTTGGGGTTTGCCAGGAGCTGGGGGGAAGCACCTGGAAGAGATAAGCCATGTCCCAGCAGGGGGAGCTGAGTTCGTGTGCGTGAAGGTGGGGGAGGCCCAGGAGTGCCCTTCATCTCATGTCCCACCTCCCTGCCATCGGTGGCATGTGCCCCTGCAGAGCTCTTGGTGACTCCCATGACATTCCCCTATGTGACCTGCTTGGCACAGCATAAATAGGACAAAGAATTCCAGTGGAAAAGCACGAGGAGCTCTGTGAGGGCTGTTTGCTGCAGTGGGGATGGGTTAAGGAGGCTTTAGTAAACCAGCCCTCTCTATTTCTTCTTATTGCTCCCTGAATTTAAAACTAGCAAAACAGCGACAGTTATAAAAAAATACTGTGGTTTTTGCTGCTGAGCAAAGATCCTTGCCTTGCTTTGGCTGGATGACACTCATGGGAAAAGGCCATCTTGGATGAAGAAGTTACAGGTTTAGTCTTTCCTTGTGTCCCCAGTCACAGCTAGATGTGGGGCAGGTGCACCCACCAGTGCCTGCCTCTCCACAGGAGGCTCATCCTCTCAGCCCCATTCTCCTGGGCTGGAGAACATGTCATCGCCACCATGCTTCATCTCTCCGGGTATAAAATACCATGTGTTTCCTCCCACCCTTTATCAACCACAAGCAGGCACCGCAAACATGCTTTGCTGTGACCCCCACCTCTTGCACATGTCCAACTGCATTTCCCCTGGGACACAAATTTTCAAGAAGGCTGACAGTCCCTGTGGCTTGCAGGGAGGTCACTGAAGGCTCAGAAGGGACATCTCCTGAGCACTTGCATGCCAGCATGGTCCAGCCAGTGTGTTGCTGCCACAGGGGTGAGTTGGTACCTTCCCATCCTTTGCACTGGAGAGCAGAGAATGCCTGGGGTTGTGCTGGCCATGGGTGGGACAGGCAGTGATAGTGGCCGCTTTGCTCTTCATCTCCTGCAAACGAGCCCGATCTGGCAGGAATGGCCTCCACAGCCCCACAGCCTCGGGAACATCCTCGTCCTTGGTTAGAAGCCAGCAGGAGGATTGGGAGGGCATGGGCAGAGGCTTTGGCAGGGCAAGTTACGGTGTACTGAGTGGGGAGCCTGCCAGGGTGCTTGCGTGACATCTCTGCAGGGATGGTGGTCACTGGCCACCTCTGCTATCCCCACCGGCTCCTGCCCAGGCTGGCTGCTCAGTGGTGGGCAGGCCTCTGAATAAACAGGATATAAGCCTGGAGTTTGTTGTTTATCTGGCTGGACTGAGACCAAGACCCATCCCTTAAAAAACTGCAACCCTCCTTCATGTCACTAGCAGCTCAGTGCCTGTTCTCACTCGCCCCCTGCAAGCCCATATCTGCTGTGGATAACCTGCCCTGGCAGGTTTGGGAGCAGGAAGAGAGGAGCTGGGGGGGCCAGGCTGGGGCAAGGTGAGGGGCAGCAGCAGCCAGGGCCAGCAGCAACAGCCTTTATCTAAAATTAGACTTCCAGGAAACTCATTGCCTAGAACAGACTTTTTCCATTTGAGGGAGAAACAGAGGAGGCCTTGTAGTCAGCCTTTAATTCCGCTTTCTCCTCAGCTGGAGCAGCTTGGTGGGGTTGAAGGCCACTGAAGGTCCATGAGCACCCAGCAGCTTCATGCCTGACCATGGGATGGTGCCAGGCAGGTGGTGTGGCCCTGCACAGCCTCGGTCCCCAAGCGTGGGCTGGGGCAGCATCGTACCTGACACAACCATGCGTAAGCCACTGCCATGCTGAGCCCAAAGTCTGGGCTGCTCAGGTCCTGGTGGAAGGTGCATCTCCAACATTATTGAATCCTGTGTTTGGTTTTGGGCCCCTCACTACAGGAAAGACATTGAGGTGCTGGAGAGAGTTCAGGGAAGGGCAACAAAGCTGGTGAGGGGTCTGGAGCACAAGTGTGATGAGGAGCGGCTGAGGGAACTGGGGCTGTTCAGCCTGGAGAAAAGGAGGCTGAGGGGAGACCTTATCGCTGTCTGCAACTGCCTGAAAGGAGGTTGTAGTATGGAGGGGGTTGGGCTCTTCTCCCACATAACAAGTGATAGGATGAGAGAAAATGGCCTCAAGTTGTGCCAGAGGAGGTTTAGATAGGATATTAGGAAAAATTTCTTCACAGAAAGGGTTGTAAAGCACTGGAACAGGCTGCCCAGGGGAAGTGTTGGAGCCACCATTCCTGCAGGTGTTTAAAAGACATAGAGATGAGGTTCGTAGTGACATGGTTTAGTGCCAGAGCTAGATTATGTTTGAACTTGATGATCCTGAGGGTCACTTCCAACCAAAATGATTCTGTGATTGTCTTTTACAGGCTTGGAGTGATGTAGGCACCTTGGACGAGCAGCCAGCAGAGCCAGGCTGGCTGTATCCCTCCTGGGACGGAAACACCTGGTAGTTTAAAATATTAATATTTGCAATAATGTCTGGCAGTGAAAAAGAGCAAGATCATGTTGTTTTTTCTGTGTGTTTGCACACACACAAAGGGGAACTCGGAAGATGCTGCAGGTAGCAAACCTCGCCTCAACGACAGCTGCTTTGTGCCAGCCAGTGTTTGCCACCGTCCCTGCTATGTGTGGGACCCAGAGCTCCCCACACTGAGGGCTGGTGAGGAAAGTTTCTGCTGGTACCAGCACTCCTACAGGTGGTAGTGTTTTGGTTTTCCCCAGAGGGCTCAGCCTGGGGGTGTTTTTGTCCCCCTCGCTTTGCCCACCTCCGTCCAAAGTTACTTAGGGACACGGTGCGTGATGCCATTTTATAGTGTGTGGATACTCTGGCTGCCATGTTTTCACTTCCTGTGGGGAGACACTTAATTTGCCTTAGACATGAGTGTGCACTCCTGCTAGGCCTGCAATTCACATCCACTTCCACAGGGCTGTGATTTTCCTTTGCAAACATGCTTTGAGGTAGGCTGTAATAGTAGCTTCCAGGATCAGTTGCTACCTTCTCAGAACTCCATTCAGATCCAAATGTACATTCAGACTGTGAAGATTTTGAGATAGCACATGTATACCTTGCTATAACCCTTCTTTGCATTGACTTCTTTGTTGTTATTTGTCTGGGGTTTTTTTGTTGTTGCTTTTGTTTGACTTGGTTTGTTTGATTTTTAATGGTTGGTCAGGCTAGTTCAAACAGAAGATAATTGAAATTGGTTTTTATACATAAATCCCTCTAAATGACACGTATCCAGGTGGTGTGTTTCCATGTCTCCACATTGCCACCAGTGAGAGCTGCCTGTGGGCAGACCCTGGCTCCCAGTCAGGCTGACAGCAAGCCAGGACTGACCACAGGCCTCTTGCTGGAGATGCTTTTTCCTCATAGATGTAACAGCAGCTGACAGCTTGAAATCTCCCAGGTGGCCTCATGAAAAGCACACCTGGTTACACTGATTACTCTGATCATGCATAAAGCCTCAGCTGCTCCTCATCATTATGTCAGTGCTATTAGTGCTTTGGGCTGCAGCCCTGTGTGGTTCCTAGTAAGGGTTGTTGAAGGGCTGGATGTGTCCCAGTGCTGTGTAGCAGCACTGAGAGGTTGGTTTGTTTTGGGGAGGGGGACCTGTGTTTCTGGGTTGTGAGGGGGTAGAAGTGGAGAAATTCTAGCTTGGGGCAAATGCATGTGCAAAATGGGGGGACTGGGGGCTTTTCCTGTTGTGTGGTGGTTACTGGGGAGGCAGTTTTCTGGGTGCCCCATTGCTGTGCTGGACAGAGGAGCTACAGCAGGGGCTGTAATTGTGCTGTTGGGGCATTTGGGCAGGTTCTGCTCTTGAGGGGGTGAGCCAGTTTGCACCCAAAATTGGGGAAGAGGTGTGGTAGTTGTGTGCCTTCCCTGCGGCTGCAAGGTGTGGAGGAGGTGGGTGGCTGGTGGAGGGTCTGCCCAGGGATGTGGTGTGGGGCTCAGGGCAGGGCCGCCATGCGTCTAGGGAGCAGAAGCAGCTCTGGTGTGGCTTCTGCCCACCCAAGGGATGCTGGAGAAGGGCAGAGTAAGGCTGTTTGGGGCATTTCCAGTTCTTCAGGTGTTTGAGGTTTGCTGGCTGCAGCCTCCTGGTCAAGGGCCAGCATACTGTGGGGCAAGTGCCCTAGAAATCCACTGGTCACTCAGTTCCCTGGGTTTCTGGGTGTCAAGTCTTCCCTGAGAAGAGGCTTTAGTGTCTGCTCCAGAGGAGCTGGTGCTGCTGCCTATTTGAGGAGCGAGCAGAAGCTGCAGGCTGCACTCATTGCCTCTCTGCCTCTTTTTAACCCCTGAAAACCTCCTGGTTTTGTGCCTGCTGATGCCAGAGCACTTCCTGGGATGTGGATGTCCACAGGGCTGAAAAACCGTTGGAGATACTTGTCCCTCTGGGTGGATGAAGGACCTGTTCTCATGATGGAGCTTGGGTGAGAATAAGTCACAGAGGTTGCTCCTTGTGGCTTCTCTGTCTTCACCGGGCTTCAGTTTTTTTACTTTTTTTCCTTTCCCTTCTGAAATTAGTGTGCTAGCAAGGCTTAAGGAAATCTTTTCAAGATAATTATTCCAGATCTTTCTAGTGGATTTGCCATGTGATGCTGTGTCTGCATGGGTGTACTAGTAGCATAATAGTATTGCATATCAGTTTTCATAACAAAGTGCTTCACATGCTGAGGGATGAAGCCTAAATAGAGGGACATGGCAAGTGAAATGGAGCTGTGTGTCTCACCTACCAGATTCCTCAAAGCCATGAGGTGCAAGAAGAGACTTTTTGCTGGTCTTGCACCAAACTGGAGTTTGATCCCCCTGGGCACCACTGAAGCCCCCCTGGGCACCACTGAAGCCCCCCTGGGCACCACTGAAGCCCCCCTGGGCACCACTGAAGCCCCCCTGGGCACCACTGAAGCCCCCCTGGGCACCACTGAAGCCCCCCTGGGCACCACTGAAGCCCCCCTGGGCACCACTGAAGCCCCCCCGGCTGGACCTGCTGCCCAGTTGGCTGGGCAGGGATGTTCTGGGCTGGTCCCTGGTGCTCTTGCTGCAGCTGGCCGCCTTACCAAACTGCAAATGGCCCCACACTCTGCATCCTTTCCCCTTCCCTGTTTTTCTTGCTGAAGACAAATTGCAGGGGGGCTGGTCAGCCCAGCAGTGGTGTGTCAGCTGTGGGGTGTCTCTCACTGAGATCCTGACCCTGCTCAGGTGGTTACTGATGTTCTGTGCTGGGTGCTGCTTGTGAAGGCAGATGAAGTTCAGATCTGTGCTGTCACCTTCCCAATGGCTACAACACCCAGCCATGCTGGGTGGGTGCCCTCTCCTGCTTCTCCAGGGCCAGGCTTTGCTTTGGTCTCTTGCTGCTCCTCCTGCACGAGCCCGTGCAAACAGAAGGGGCGTTGTGCTGTGCTGATTTGGAGACAGCTATAAGCACACTTTAATCTTTCAAGCTACATCTCCAATGTCTGCCCTTGCATTTGGGGCTGTAGAGGGTGAATGTCACGGGCACAGTTGCATTTTGTCCCAGACATCTTTCACCTCCTCTGCTGGGCCCCTCCACACTGCTCTGCTACCTCTCCACCCCTGCCTGTTAGAAAGGCTGGAGCATGCAAAGGGAGGCCAGCTCTGCTACCACCACCCACTCTGGGTGGGCAGCAGGTGTCACTGAGCCCTGTGACATGGTGCCACTTTTCCCCTTCCCAGCAGAGACAGAGGAGAGTCGAAGTGCTGCAGTGGGAAGAAAACCACCCCAGCCAGCTGCAGCTGATGGCTGTGGGCTGCACCACAAGTGAGGGACTGCGCAGTCCCAATATAGCACAGGGAACCGTGCTCAAAGTTTACTCTGATCAGCCCACTGTCACTCCTGGCAGTGTCACAGCCCTTTGAAGATTTGGGTCTTTGGGGGCACAAGAGGCTGATCCCTCCACAGGCACTGTGGGGGAGGCTGAAACCTGTCCTCTGTGAACACCGCCTGGGCTGGAGATGGAGGGACGGTGGCAGCCCCTGCTTTCCTGGGGACAGGGAGTGAATTTCTCACACAAGGACACTTGGTGTTGGACAAGCTGCTTGCATAAACCTCTGTTAAGAAGGAGCCTCCTGCAGAGGTGAGACATCTAAGCAGGGTCAGGTGAGGCTTGGCAGCCTGGAAAGCACCTGTGTACCAATGTTTGGGGTCACAACTACTAACTAGGGTGTGGACATTCATATGAATGAGCAGGTGCTTAAAGACTTTTGACACTTGCTTGTCTAAAAGATCACTGAGGGAAGCCCTAACAGGTCCAGCTGGGATCTTCCATGTCTTTCTGTGCTGCCACCTATGGTGGTTTTGGGGAGGGAGCAAAGCAGCAGCGTTTTGGGGTGTTGCACACTGCAGGAGGAGCAGGGAACATGAAACATGGACAGTCAAAACATGCAGTTGTGGTCTGAAGGGCTACCAGCAGAGCTGATTTCATGGGAAAGCTGCCCTATGGCAGCTCTGCCAAGGTCTGCTCTGCTTGGGCACATGTGGCTGGGTCCCCTGGCAGCATGGAGGCTGCTCTTGTGGGGGAACAAGGGGGATGTGCCTGGAGTTATTTTAAAGTATTAAAACTGCAAAGAAAGTGCATGTGAGAAGGATTGCTGGCAGGTGTGTGTACAGGGGAACAGTGGGGTGGCTTTTCCCCCTCCCTTGTCTCAGCTTGAGGAGCCAGGTCAGGCTCCTCACCAGCCCTCTGTTCCCCTGTAAGCCTCTGGGGTTTTAATTCCTTAAGAAAGCTGTGCCATGGCCCCTGCTTCCTCTCATCAGGTGATGTGGGTGTGGGCTGGTGTCTACTGGATGCTCTCCCTCATGCAACTGGTGGGAGAAGGAAGACCCGTTTTGATCCAGGGCTGATGAGGTTTCTCCAGTCTATGTAAAGAGACTCTGCATTTCATTCTAGCTGTCCAGCAATAGAATATATTTAACTTAAAAAAAGAAAAGAAATCCACAGTATCAAAACACAGCAAGTCACAATCCAATACTTGGTGATATAAATAGGCGTACAAATAGTCCTCTGTAACCCCTCAGTTTGGGCCCCAGCATGAAAATGGAAGGCAGGCTCACCATCAGGGTGCACATTGCACAGGCATGCACCCATTTCCTCCTTCCTAGGGTGAAAAAACCCGATGCACACAAGCATGGCCAAAACTGAGGAAAACATGGATGCAAGCCAGCAATGGACACCTTATTCCCCTCTCGGCCTTCAGAGCAGTGCCTGTGTCTGTATGTGTGTGATGGATGGAAAGGGGGGTGTGGGTCAGGGTTGGATCACTTGCTGGTTATTTAGGGGAGTGCTGCCATTGCCTTCAGGCAGTGCTGGCGGAGGTGAACCTGTTTTGATTCCCAAGCCCAAGTGTGCTCTTCCCTTTGACCCGCCTGCTGGAAGTATCCTCAGAGCTGGAAGATGACCTGAGCTACTCTGGCTTTGTTGGTCCTAGAGTCCTTGTGAAGCCCCCATATCCTACTGCATTGTTGTGGTGGAAGGGACTGAGTGGGGCAGGTATTGCTGTCCTCTGGCTAGTGGGTGAGTGTGAGGGAAGCAGGACTCAATTTCAGCCCAGCTCTGGTTATGAAGATGGATGACAAGAGGAGGAAGGATGGCTTGTGTGTGGTGTGGGCTCCTGTGGAATTTGGTGTAACTAACCCCACTTCAGCTGGAGCCACTGTCACCTGGGGTTTTACAGCATGTTGGTCCCACAGGGGGATGGAAATGCTGAGTCCCGGCCTGGAAAAGAAATTGCAGCACTTGCCTGGAAGTGCATTGTGTGTGTGGGAGCATGGAAAGAAGCTGGCTAGAAAAGACGGGGTGTGTTATCATGCTGTGGTTAGCAAGTGCATGGGAGAAACTGTTGTTTTTGACTGGGATGAACACAGCAGATCTAGCCAAGCTTATAACTCTGCTTGTGTCTGGACTTCAAATGTCAATGGACTTTTGGTGGTGTCTTTTAGGGGATGTAGTTTGGGTTGAATAGTAATAAAATACACTGTGGCTGGATTGTATGCATGTACATGAACTGCAGGGCCATCCCAAAACAACTAGGAGGCAAAGGTGGAACTAAACCAGTCCCCTGATTTAATTCGGGGACCATGACTCTTCAGCTTCCTATCCACGGAGCTTGGCACAATACCCTGGGCATCACAGCAAGACTACGACAAGGGGCAATTTCCAGCAGAACTGAAAGGTCTTTAATAAAATGTGTGACAGTCGGTGATGCACATAGGGAGAAACATGCAGCTTTGTCTGGTGAAGCACAGGATGGGGCACAGGTGGAGACACCTTGCATGTCCAACACTCCCCACCACACGGCTGTGTGCTGGAGCCGCTCCTGGCACAAAGCTCCGCTCGCCTTTCTGTCCTCAACGGCCAAGCACATCTGCTGTGGCCCAAAGTGATGCTAAACCCCTGTGGCAAGCGTGGTCAGGCAGGCAAAGGGCCAGGAGGGCAGGGGCCATCTGCCATAGCACCTTTTTCATGGCGAGTACAGATTTAGCAACACCAACTAAGTTAGAAAAAAGGTTAACGTGCTCTGCGTTGAAATGGTTGGGCTGACCCAGAATGAAACTAGTTTATGACTGGCCACAATTTCAAAAAGACATTTGGTCTGGTTCCTACCTGGAACTGCTTTCCACAGAGTAGTAAATCAGCTGTTCAGCCCAGCTGGGTTCAAGTACCAAGGAGCTATTTCATTAAAGCCCTTTTTTTGGAGAAATCTGGTTTTCAGAGTCAGGAAAGAGCAGCAGAAAACACTGTGGTGCTGGCAGATGAGGATGAAGCAATTGCATTTATTCTTCGTTACTCTTTAGCTGTAAAACTTGCACCTAAAACATCTATATTTATAAAGCAGAAGATGATATCGGGATAGCCGGATGCCGTGTGTCTTTGACCAGATCAAGTTTTTGTTAGCTGTGACCTCTGTCTGCGTCGGTGAGGAGGCACGGTGTTGTGATACGGCATGGTGGGCATTAGTGGGATGCCGTGGCTCCCGCAAGTATGGGGTGAGTTACCCAGCCCCGGTGGTTTTGGGTGTCCCAGAAGAGGTGGCTTCCCTTTGCGGCGCTCCAGAGAAAGGTGTAAAAGCGCTTGGTGATTAATTTGGCCCTAAAGAGAAAGACAAGCGTTGCTGATGGGGGGGGGGTAAAATTTCAAAATCAGTACTTGTACCTGTGTTTTCACTGTATGGCTCTTCTGACACCCGTGCATGAATCATGGGCACCGTGCACATACCTCCAGCTTCCCCACCATGGGCTCCCTGGGAGCACCTCGAGGGGCCGGGCTCTGCCTGGTCAGTCCTTGGCACAAAGCTCTGGTCTCTTATAAGAAGAAAAATAAGTTGGGGGGTGTATAATATTAAAAATGGGACTGACCGACCCCCCCCACTTGTGACCACTAAGGCTTGAAATCCTATGCATTGCCTCCAGCTTCCCCAGCCCTGTGGCTCAGCCTCCGAGCTTGCTGCAGCACATCTCACTCCACCACCTGCCCCAGGGAGACCTGAAACCAGGCTCAGGGGCTGGCAAATGCCCAAGAGCATCCTGCTGTTCACACCTGGGCTGGGGGAGCTTGGGAGTGCTGGTTTTAATCAGGACTATTGGAAAAAGCAGAGGGTTTTACCATCATTATTACAGCAGTGGGGCAGTTTTGAAGAAAATACTGTTTGGTGCTTGCTCCCTGGCAGCAAGGCAACTTATGAAGTTGCTCCTGTCCTAAAGCAGAGGGTGGGAATATTTGATGCTAATTAAAATCAATTAAGCAAATGCCTACAACAGGCAGAAATAAGGCCTTTTGTCCTGGGTGGCCACTTGACAGATTTCGGAGCCTCCAGAGTGGCACAATGGCTGTTTTCTGGGCTTCGTCAATTTGATAGAAAGGTCAAAAATAAGAAAATTTTATAGAGGAAAACCTGAAAGTAAATTAAAAATCCTGCCCTTGTCCTGCAGAGCACCGCCAGTGTCAAACTCCTCATGCGATAAATGCAGCCAGCACACAGATGTGACTGAAACTATGCTCTCTGGAGACCTGTGACAGTCCCACAGAGGGCAGTGTTTCCGTATGAGCCCTTTCACAGCTAGTCCAATTCTCTCATCCTCACTACAGCACAGGGACAGACAGCACCAAATGTGGCCTGGAAAGCCAGCAAAACCCTGGCAATACTGACAAAGAGCTAATCTTATAACTTTTTGTTCCCATGGGACCTTGTGTACAAGTGCTGGGCCTCTGGGATGAGGCATCTGCTGCTGGTCTGATATCTGATGGCAAAGGAGATATGACTTCTGGCAGTTTAATGCCAGGGAAAACACCAGCTTATTTAACCCTCCCCAGGCTAAGACTTCTTGCACTGCCTGTCCACTAAATGTTTAAATCCATCTTCTAAAAGTCAATCCATCTTCACAGGCACCGGAACAAGTGGTTCTGTAGCCACGCTTGGCTGCTCCTGTTTCAGGAGTTTCTGTGCCCAAAGGCTTTGCCTGGTATGTCTTCACCATCTTTACCAGCTGGCCCAGTGAAAATTGTTGGCCGTGTCCTCAGAGGTTCCACACATCCATCCTGAGACCACGGCACAACCAACTCAATGCTCAGGCAGCACTTGGAGTTTGCACTTGAACCAGCCCTTCTGTTTTGGCAAACGTGAGGGGTAACCATTGCTCTTGGTCATGGCACTTGCTACAGCTGAGCCAGCAAGTTGTTTGGGTGACTTAATGACCAGTTGTAAACGTCAAAAAAAAAAGTTCCCACTGATCACAGCAGCTTGTGAAGTTGTTTTCCACTTGTGCTACTTATTGCCTGTTTGCTCCTGGTTAGGATCCTCTTTACCCCTCATTTTCCCAGGTGGGAAATGAAGGAGCACAGCTTCCCTGTCTCACTGAAAATGCTGAAGGTCAGTTCTGTAGTATCTGTAGTTCTGCAATCCAGAGTTGCAGGTGCTACAGCACAGGTCACTGAGCAGCCACCCTCTTAACAAGTCCTTTTGGCAGAAGTGTTCAAAGAGAATTGAAATTGTTGGACATCATGAGCAGAAACCCTTTTTGTGATTGCTATGGCAATGGTCATCTTGAGGATTTCATCCCTCAGCTTTAATGCAGATGTCAGATGACTCTTGGGTTTCATCTTTCCACCACTGGCCTACTAGGAGTTACAGAATCACAGAGTGTTAGGAATTGGAAGGGACCTCGAAAGATCATCCAGTCCAATCCCCGCACTGGAGCAAGAACACCCAGATCAGGTTACACAGGAAGGTGTCCAGGCGGGTTTTGAATGTCTCCAGAGAAGGAGACTCCACAACCTCCCTGGGCAGCCTGTTCCAGTGCTCCATCACCCTCACTGTGAAGCAGTTTCCTCTCATATTTAAGTGGAACCTCTTGTGTTCCAGTTTGCACCCATTGCCCCTCGTCCTATCACTGGTTGTCACTGAGAAGAGCCTGGTTTCATCCTTGTGATACTCACCCTTTACATATTTATAAACATTAATGAGGTCACCCCTCAGTCTCCTCCAAGCTAAAGAGACCCAGCTCCCTCAGCCTTTCTTCATAAGGGAGATGCTCCACTCCCTTGTTTTTTTTTGAAGTGCTGCTGCCTTGCAAGCCTCTCCTTGGCCAAGCAAGGTCACTGTCCGTTGCTGTGGTGCAGAATTGTGGCAGGATAACTGTGCTGCTTTTCCTCTTGAGCACTTCCAGCCCTGAGTTAGCAAGAAGTATCAACTGGTGGTTGTCTTCCAAAGAAACCCACTTCACTGCTGCCTGTGTTGTGTGGCTGAGGTTTTTTCATCTGCTTTCCCCTAAAATTACAGACGAGCGGCTTTCCTGTCTGCACTCTGTTATGGATCTTTGCTTTCTGTGGAGCAGCCCAAAAAACTGAACTCAGCACCCCCCTGCTAAACACCCATTTCTGGCTGGCCAGTGTAGCACTATGAGCCACTGTTTGGAGTGTGAGGCAAGAGAAATGCAGGCCAAGTTAATCCTGGGATTCTGCCCTGGGTTTGCTTTGGAGTCAGGTAATTTAATCTCACTGCATGCTGCTGTTCCTCAGCTGTACAACAGGGGTAGCGATGTCTGTCTATCATGGACAGATGCAGGGGTTTACTGTTAATATTTAGCAAGGACCTGCGAAATTTGCTTTAAACTTAATCTGAAGGGTCGTCCACAAGTCCATTTCATGTTGATTTGTTTCTTCTCCTCTTGCTAACCATGTGCTAAAGATCCAGTTTAAATGTGTCTCCTACAGACACTGTTGGACATGTGCTCCATGGGGCTTGTGTAGTTTTGCAGGTGTTTAGCTGAGTGTGTTGGCCCAAACATGCCATGTTCTATCACCAGGTAGTATTTCCACAGGCTCCAAGGGAACGTCTGCAAAATACACTACCCTAGCTGAAGTCTGGCTCAATAAAATGTATGAGGAGTTGTGTTACAAATTTGCATACTTATTAGATGGATTCTGTTTGTCCTTCCAATTAAGATTGCTGAGATCAGAGAAAGGGCTCCTGCCAGCAGTCCCCTGGCTTGCGACAAAGGCTGAAGTTCCCAAGGCTCCTGACTCTCTGCCCCTTTCTCCAGTTCAGGCAGCCCAAATCTTTTTATAGCTCACAATCAATGAAGTGTGGGGTGAAAAAAGTTTGTCATCAGCTCCAATGCCTGCACTGGACAAACTTGCATGGTTTGGACAGGTCCTGTCCCACCACAAGTTATCCAGGACCTTGGATTATGCTTTATCATTAGCCCTGGGGAAGGACTTAATGAGCTGGGAGAGCAGAAATGTGTTGATGTCTGCTTTCCACGGGCTGCGGGGCCATTGGGCAGGCAGGAATCTTTCAGGAAGGAAAGGTCCTGCACTAAAGCCAGTGGCTCTCCAGCTGTCAGGAGAGCACCTGGGGCTACAGTGAGGTCCAGCCATGTTTCATGCTGATGTAAATGCCAAAGGAGCTTCCTACCCAACCAGCTCCCTGAGGGGATCACTGACAGGCACCCTGCCCAGCGCAGGGCTCTCCTTCACCCTAGGCAGGTGGATGTCCTGCTCAAGCACAGAATCAAAGAATCATTTTGTATGGAAAAGGTGCTACGATGCCCCTAAGGGTTAAACACACAGTGCACAGCTGCGTGTTTTCACTGCCTGGCACTTTCTGTCTGCACATGATCAGGCAAGGGGACACGCATGCTCAGGGACACTTGCTGCTGTTTGACTTCTCTTTGCAACAGGAGTTATTTTAACTGACAGGGTCTGATCTACAGGGAAAATGCGCCTTAAATGCAAACCACGGTGCTAGGAGAGGCTGGGAGGTTGCAGAGCAGCGGGGTTTGCTGCTGCCCCTTGCCCACCGGCTGCACCCCTGTAGCAACAAAAGGCTGGAAGTGGGTCTCGGCTCTATGGTGCTTGGGTGGCTCCCAGCTTTGGCAGCTAATCTGTGTGAAGCTTCTCTTGCTGGGAGGACCATCCCTGGGTGAAAGCAGCAGCCTGGTTTTGCCATCTTTCAGCAGGGTTCCTCCCACCAGCTTTTTGGAGAGGAAGAACAGCCAAGTGCTGCCACCAATCCCCCCAGCCTGCACACGGCAGGTCGGAGCTGAACTCTTGCCCTGTCAAAACACCATTTGGGAGAAGAGAGCTCACTCTGCTGGGATGCAGGATTTGGCTCTGCGCATCATGTGTGTAAAACACAAAAATGCAGCCCTTCCCCAAAGGCCTCCTGGCTACAACTGCTACCGAGTACCTGGTTTGCACCAGGTTGCAATCCTCGAGCTTTGGACACTTACCCCAGGGAAGCAGAATGAGGACACTGCTTCAGCCACGAGCACACGCCGTGCTGTCATGGGATCCTGGGATCCTTTTCCAAAGCACAGAGATGCTGCCAGAAAGTCCCTTTCAGGGACAGGGGAGAAAAAGTATATTTTCTTTTTTTTTTTTTTTGGCTCGCTTGATATTGTTTTACACTAGAAGCTTTCGACAGCAGGCAGCTGTGCCCACCATGGTAGAGGCAAGATGCTGTGGGGCACCGGTCTTGTGATAAAGTCTTTCCAGGGGCTGGTGGGAGGTCTGGTCTTCACATGGTGTTGTCAGAGAATGGAAGCAGGGGATGGCCCCCGTCAGTTCAGCGGTACAATACAATTTACAGCAAGCACGTTTCTCAGGACATCTGCAAGGACATAGCTTCATTGAGCATCATATGTACACAGAGAGCAGAGAAAGCTGATCTGAGCCCTCTGCTACCACAAAGCAGTCAAGGATGGACTCTCAGGGTTGGGAAAAAATACCACTGGTTTGCTTTAACATACTGTACATATATCTATTAATAGCTCCTTGGCATTTGGTGTTCACAGCCGGTTTCCTTTAATGGTGAGCATTAAAAGTAGGCAAAACATCTTCAGCTACTTCCCCCTGGGAGGAGAGAGAAAGCAGGATCTCGCGCTCCCCCAGCTCAGCTGCCTGCCCAGATGCCACCTTTGCCAAGGGTGTTTTCTTCTCCTGGCACCTTCCTCCTCATCGGCTGCCCACCGTGTGCTGGCCGGGACCAGTCCAAACCCACGCCGTGCTTGCCCCATCGCTGCTGGCTGCTCGATGGGATCAGTGCAAGTCTCCGTCGGCTGCTCTGCACCTCCGCTCGGCTGGACGGGCAGATGAACCAGGTTCGAACAGCAGGAAACAAAACAAAAGGAAGAAGAAGAAAGACAAAGGGTAATGAAAAGGTCCACGGCCCACAGCTGCCCAAGGGAATCTCTCGCCGTGTTTCTCAGAACATACTTGTCCCAGCCACTACAGCTGCTGTGGGATCCCCTGTTCCTTGTAGCCTGTGAGGAGGGAGGGGAAGGGAACATGATTAGTGTTAATTCCTAGCAAGGACCTTTGGTGAGGCTCAAGAGAGCCATGAGCCTGGTTTATCAGAAATGGTATATCGTGGGAAAATAGGGGGGCTGCCCTGGGACAGGCTCAGCCCAGCAAAGCTGCCCTGCCTTGCTTTAGCCACCGCCTGCCCCTTGCAACCGTGGGTGCAACCACCTTCCTGGGCATGGTGATGTGGCTGCAGTGTCAGCCTGGCTGCTGAGGTCCCTGTCACCGGCCCCAGCATGGGCAAAGGCACGTCTGCTTGAAAAGGTTATAAAGGTAGGTACTGGTGGCCACCAGTTCCAGTACGGCCCAATAACCTTAAACTTTCATGGAAATCAAGTATTTTCTGCCTGAATGATTACATATTGGAGCATGTTTTTCTGCAGTGTAGGGGAAATGTATATCCTTATACGCTGCTCCAGAGATGCTTCTGTTCCCCAGTGCTGAGCTGGCAGCTTGCTGGTCGTACATCCGACACCCATGCATCTCTACTTGCAATCTACATCTGAATCTCATCCTTGCAGAGGACTGCCAGGTAGGAGGAGGTTGGTTTCCTTTATGCACCTTTTAGTACCCATGCTGACTTTTGCTACTAGAGCTCTCCAACAGCAACCAATTTGCACCGCAGTTAGTGGAGGTGAACAAACATGTCTTGGAGGAGAAAGCAATGCTGTTAATTGCAGGCTGATAGGCCAGAGTTCACAGATTTTTGGGATGCCTCTGTGGGCCCTTCCCTTACTGATATTCTCATCCCTTGTGATGCTCTGGCTTTGCTCCAGCCCAGCAGAATTATAGGTGCTTTCGGGCACAGCAGCCATCTGGTGTGACCACAGAAAACTGAGCTTTCCGGTAGCAAAACTGATTGCACTGGGAAGCTGCTGAGATCCCTTCTCTAATGCACCTCTCGAGCAAGGCAGCAAAGCCCTTGAGGGGGCTTTGTCTTGGCTCATCCTTGACACCTGGGCCTTGCTGCATTGCAGCCACATGGCTGCTGCAAGGGATGAAGCAGCCTGTCCCACTGCTCATTGCAGCTCCTCAGGGCACTGAGCCCCCACTTTATTTGCTATCCTCTATGTACTGGTTGAGGGGAGGCTGCAAATCCCATAGGAGAGGGCTCCTCCCCCAGGGTTTAGGGCAGGGAAAGGTGATAGGAGAGCACCTGCAGCTCTTGTGATGACACAGGGTAACGAGAAAAATATTGGGTTTTTTAGGCACTTTCCGAGGTGGTTGCAACGATTGCACCGGAAGCTTTACCTGCTTTCTTTTTAAAAGAAGCTGGGATTGTTGTCACAATATTATCAATGCGAAACATCTCCCTTTTAAAGAAGCAATCAAAATGTCCTTGCCTGCACTGACTGCAACAGTGAAGATCTCTCAGCTAGAAACCTTTTAAAAATATGGAAGTTTTTTCTCTTTGTTTAAATAACTTCAGTAGCCTGCTATTTTTATATTTTGAATTTCAAATGAGTCCAAAATTTCACATCTGAGAGGAATGTATAACTCTTCGAACACTTTCCATCGATGCTTTAAAATATTTCTTTCTAACTCTTATGTCAGGCTTTTGTAAGTCCCTTTAAAAAGCTGAACACAAAATACCAGTAAGTGCCACAGCCTCTGTCTTTAAGGGATTCTTTGCTGAACTAAGAACTGGATGTGGCAAATAAACTTTACTGTACTCAGGAAAATCCACGTGTGCCCCCAGCCTTAGCAGCTTGGATCTCCTGCTGCTAAAAGAGCACATGGAATAGAAGAAGAGATTAATGATGCTTATCAGCGCATATAATCCTGTGCTGCATTGCTGCCTATTGAGTGCAGCTGAACAGAAATACTCTCAACACTTTGAAACAGCTCTTTCTAGGGGGGGAAATGATGATTTCTTATGCATTTATGGTCTAAGTGTGAGTCAGCTCTGAAGGCAAGATGAGCTGGTTGGAAACCTGTAATATGGGCTTGTCTATAGCATCAGTTTAATGTGTTTAGGGAGCACAGTAAAAAAACCTCAACCAACCACACAGACCAGAGCACTGGGCCATGGCACAAATCCTTCACTAAAGTAAGCAAGCTAGGTTATGCTTACAGTAACTTGCTTACATAGAAATACCTTTTATTAAGATAGAACAGAAACCCTTTAAGTCCTGCTATGAGTTTTGAAGTTGGCTGCAAGCCAGTTACAGTGGCCAAGCCTGTATGTCTCTTTACATGACCAAAGTAAGCCAAAAGATGACCTGTCCTATGCTAAACTTATTTATTAAAATACTTCAAAATTAACTTATTTAACAGTTTATATATGAAAATAGTTATTGCGTTTCTTGCACAGGAATAGCTATTCTGTATGAAGCAGCTATAAGTCAGTATGCCTGCAATATTGTTAAGGTACAGTTCTGTAAAGCAGGCAGCTCTATTATCAAGATTAAGTTGGTCTGAGTATCTTTGCACAAAATTGCTGATTTAATCAAGTTTGCTTGAAATTGCATTTCTTCTGTGAACCATTGCAAGTAAGATCCAGGCAGAAAAATAAACCAACCTGTGCACAGGCTGAATTAATGCAGAGGGTGGCCTCAGGGTGCTCTCGAGGCCGAAATGGGTCCCTGCCCTGCTCCGAGGGTGCCCATGGGGCAGCCCCAGGGACACTGCAACGCTGGGTGGAGAACACGTCCCCAGGGATGTGCAGCCACAGAACAGACACAGAGACAGGCGGACACACACACACGTATGGCCAAAGCGAATCCCAAACGGCCTTGTCCTGGCCGAGTACTCGCTGCTCTCTGTGGGGACCTGCCATGGGGCGTGAGGAGGACGAGGAAGAACAGAAAGAAACTTACCTTGTGAAACTTTGATGGTGAACAAAAGGAGGCAAAGGAACATGAAAGAAAGAGAGAGGGAGAAATGTAACTGTAGACGATATATCCAAAACACACGGAGAACCAGAAAAGAACTAATAAATTGAGGCTGCAGAGTAAACAGAGAACAGCTGCTCTACCATCAGACATTCACACAAGGATAAACTTTATTTAAAATACTTCTACTTGAAGTGCATCACTTCATTTAGGGCTCTAGTTTAAAGAGGATGGGGGAATCTTCATCTGTTTTCCAGCTCACTATCAACAAGCTGGATGCACTAACACCTCTGAGTGATGTTCCCACAAATGCTTTCCTCTGTGACACTGGTATTTCATGGGTTTGACTGAAGCGGAACCGTTCAGAGAAAGCAGCAAACAAGGTGTCACAGCATATCAGACAGTGAGTGTCATGCCGTTTATGGGAAAACTACCCTTGAAGGCTGCTTTGTGCTCACAGATACCTCACAGCTGCTGTGCGCCTCAGCCTGGCCAGGTGCTGCAAACCCTGCTGGTGTTTAATACTTGTACAATATGTTAAGAACTTACCCTGCTCCAGCATTTGGTAGGAAACTGCGAAAAAGGTTATTTTTACCTACTTTCCTTAGGCATAGTTTGGGTTTTGGCTCTATTTAGATAAAAAAAAAAAATCACACAAACAAAACAAAAAGGAAAAAACCCCACATAATTGTTGAGTGGGCAATTTGTGCTCAGAACTGCCTTCACCTCATGCAGAGTTACCAGTTGTTTTGGGATGTCTTGTCTTCCAAGTCTCTCAAAATTTGTCTGCTCTCTGCTTCCCAGGGTAGCTGTGTTACCTGCCCTAGCAGGGGCCCTGTGGAGAAGAGATGCTCAGTGACACGTTCCGAAGTCCCTCAGAACCCAAGCGTACGGTAACCATGTAATCATCTGCTGCTGCTTCTGGCAAGGTCTGAGTGCTGCAATTAGCAAAGAAGTGACAAGTGGGCAGCATGATTACAGGTAATTTCTTACTACTGGCTAGAAATCGGGACCTGAGAGCCAGCTGCCTGCTGCAGAAGGAGGGGCTGCAGCAGGAGTCCCTGTCCTGTGAAACCACAAGTGATGGTGCCTTGGCTTGTCCATGGACACAGCCACCCAAGTCGTTAATTCAGAGGCCAGAAGCTGAGCGAGGGCTTCCTCCAAAAGCCAGCGTTGGCTTCTATGCTGTGTTCATTCAAGGCAGAACAACACCTGGACAAACAGTCCCTGGCTTCTGTTCCCTATGTCACCTCAGCGTGACAAACTATATTGATTTCTGTGGTACTTGTCAAGAAATGGTACACAACCTTTCATAATGAGCTCCCAGCAGCTAGGGAGTTCCTGGAAAGGCCGTTCCTCTGCATTCATTCTGCACAATGCAACCAATGAAGATGTGGGCTGGGGACAAGGTGTGCCTTTAGCAGAGGGAAACTTGCCAAGAAAGCCTCAGGAGGCTTGTTTTCCTTTAGCTGGCCTTGGCCAGCTAATTAGCTGTTTAGCCTCAGCTCCGTGCCTCGTCCTCGCAGCCGTGACGAGGGGTTCAAAGAGAGTGCAGTGTGGCAGTGTTGCCCGGCCACCACCATGGGCGGCTGGATATTTGCAGCAGCAAGGGGAAGGTCCAGATTTGTTTTTTCCTTGACAAAAGAACTAAGTGCTTCCCTTTAATCTACCTTTGCCTTCAGGCAGCAGGTAAATCAAAGGACAGATCCCAAAGCCATATGGCTGCTTAAAGAAGATATCTGTGGCACTTAATGGGGACAGCTGGCAATTCATTTAAATCAGTAGAGAAAATGCCCCATGCCATTGTGCTGCCAAAAGTAATTAAATGTGATAGCAAAACTGCACTCAGTCTTCCTTCTGAGATATATCCCACCAAAGGGCACCTTACAGGAGATGGGGATGGGATGGGATACCCTGAGGTCAATTGGTCTCTTGGTGTGTCCCACCTTGCTCCTGACAGATGTGGGTCTACCTGCTCTTGGGGTCTTCCAGTGACAGAGAGGGCAGATCCTGTCATGCCACCTGTAGCAGGATGCAAACCCCCCTCTCTCTCCCCCTCCCTCCTCAGTATGGAAGGAGTAGGCACATCTCCCTCTCCCTCTGCTGTTTGAGGCTAACAGCTGCTTTTGTTCGACCCCAGAGCCCCCTGGCCAGGGCCATTAGGAGAAGGGAATGCCGAGGAGTCAGTGAGCTGCTGGGCACCTGTGGGGGAAGTTTGGAGGCTTCAGGGGCACCCCACAGCCAGTGTGGGGGTGCAGAGAAGCTTCTGGAATGCACGCAGTCAGATCTGATCAGCCAATATAAAAAACCGGACTCTCATTGAGACTGCGCCCATTGTCACGGGTCTCTCGGAGCATGAGCAAGATGCTGCCACCAAGAGCCCCTCTCCCTGGGATGGAGACTCCGCTTGCCTTGCCGCCACGGGTGTGAGTAAAACTTCTCCTCACAGGATTGTGAGTGTATTTATACTTTCTGTGCACATATGCACACGTAACTTCCCGTGCTTAATATGAGCACGTGTAAAATTAATTCTTGCATAATCGCAGGTGTATTTTCCTCCCGTGCTGCCACATAAGCACGTGTAACTTCCTGTGCACATTTGCACGCATACTTTCCGTGCTTAATACAAGCACGTGTAACTTTCCATGCACATTTGCATGGGTACTTTCCATCCTTAATACAAGCACGTGTAACTTTCCGTGCTCAATACAAGCACGTGTATAAATTATTTCCTCGCCCAATCGCGAGTGTATTTTCCTCCCATGCTTCCACATAAGCACGTGTAATATTCCGTGCACATTTGCACATGTAAGTAAATTAACCCTCGCAGGATTGCGAGTGTATAATAAATTTACCCTCACAGAATCGCAGTACTTTCTGTACTCACTGCGAGTACGTGTATCTCTTCAAAAATAATCCCGCACCATGTTCAGGCAAGTGTGTACTCCTCCCGGACTTAGAGACGGTTCCAGCATTGTTTTGGTGAAGCCACGTGCATGCACTCTGTGGACCGCCTGTTGTATTAGTTGCTGCCCCTTAATAATTTTCCTCAACTGATATCCAAACCTGTATTTAAGTCACTTTTGGAGTGCTAAAACCCTGTTTCTCACCGGTTTAATAAAAGTTGTTTTGGACCCTGTTGTCCCTTAAACTAACCTCGGGGTGCCTCCGTGACACCACCTCTTCAGCATTTTGACTTCACTGAAGGGAAAATGCCTTCTAATTTCCATACAGATCTCTCCTGCTGTTGTTTAAGTCTGTCTCAGGCTAAACTGCTGTCCTCTCCTGTTTACTAGCCTGCAGAATCTCTTCATAGCCTGCTGTCTCACCGTCCTCTGGACTCTTTCCAGGTTGTTCACATGGAGTACAGCCTCCAAAGCCAGGCACAAGCCTTGCTGAAGCTTTACGTGTGCTGAGAAAGGTGAGGGGACCAGTTAATGCTTGCACCTGCCTGGGTGGTGTTTATACCCCCTCACATCCCCCCATGTACTCCTGTGCAGCTTGTGACTCACTGCAGCCACCACAGACTTCTCTGAAAAAACAAGTTGTTCCCTAGCATGTATTCAGTTGATTAATCCTTCCTTAGTGTCTTGGACTGGACTCTATTGAGTAGCATTTATTTTTTTCAGACCATTTCTTCAATTTGCTTAAATCCGGATGCTGCCCTGGCTGTCCCTGCCATCCATGCAGCTGCCGTTGGTGAGGGGCTGGTAAGCCCCTTCTCTGGTTCACCACCAAGCTATGAATTAAAGTACTGAACATGGCTGGATTCGTGAGAGACCTTTCAACACACCTCTCCTTATATCTTTCTGGTTCAGGCAAATGCATTTAGAGAACCATTCTCAATGCATTTTTACCCAGGCCACATCTCCCTGGCTTGCTGGTAGGAACACTGTGTGAGACAATGTCAGCACCTGAAGGTCAGGAGGGATGGCCGACCGCCACTGCCGCTTGCAAAACCAATCCCTCTGCCACAGGCGGGAATCGAGCCAGTCTGACATGGCTTGCCCTGGACAAACCCAGGCTGACTTTATTTCTTTTTATTTTCTAAATGCATGCAAGTCACTTTTTTGATTACATCTTACAGGAACTGAAGCATACTTGATTTGCCTGTAATTCTTCTCCTCTTCCCCTCGTTAAAGACAGCATGACATTGTCCCAACAGCTCTCCCCTCAGAGCAGGCTCCCTTTTTAATGGCTGAGAATTAGCACTGGGAGATGAAAACCTGAAAGGAGCATCCCTAACTCTCCCCAGTCCCCTACCAGCTGACATGTCCTGATTCAGGGATTGGGACCCTCACCCTTTGGGGACAGCCAAAGCAGAGTCCCCAGACCCCAGCTGCTCCCCCTCACTTCTTCTCACTGGCAGCCCCCATCAGCTCAGACACCCCACACCGTGCCCGGCCTCCTGCCCACCCAGATTCTATGGCACCTTCACAGGGACATGTGCAATCAGCCGTTTAAAGGTGAGAAAGACTAGATGTGGGCAGTAGCTTCATCTTTTTTTAACTGTTTCCCACCTGCACGCAGATTTAAGCTTCAATTGTGTACAATTTTCACCCAGTGCATGTTTGTACACATACAAAACCCAACCAAAGCAAACTGCTTCCTGGCAGTGTTTTTAAATGAAATGTCTTATTTCTTGCATTTGAAATATTGTTTCCTTTTAAAGTTATTACTTCGGGTTTTTTGAACATGAAAACAAAACACGAAAAAAACAAACCATTTTGGGGTTTGGCAAGGCTGTTTGATCCAGCTGGGAGCAATTGATCACTTCTGCTCTTTCATTTGACCGAAAAAATGAGTTTTTTATTTTATTCTCCATGAACCATGAGCTGCTTTATTTAGCCATTATTTTCTCTGCATGGTAAGTAAACTTAAAATCCAGCTATTGAATGAGACAGCAAGAAACTGCCAAGGTTGACAGCTTGTCAGATGATATATAGCTGGTTAACACAGGAACACGTTGACTCCTCTTACCTTGCTCTACTGCCACCAGAGCGGCTGGGATGAAATATTGCTGCAGCTGGGGACTTCTTGGCCTGAGCGTCCCCACCACATGCAGCGCACCCTCCCTCTGCCTCTCAGACTGGTGGGGTCCAGCCAGGTGTGGGGAACAGTTTTGGGGTGATACGTCCAAGCTGCATGGTTTTCACCAGCAAGCAAACTGGAAAACCAGTAAGACCCCCCTGAACCCTAGCCCCTCTACCCAAAGGACATACATGAACAGGACTATGGAGAAAAGCAAGTCATGGTTTCAGCTGTAGCTCTTTTATTGGGACAGATGTTTTATCTGAATAGATGTTTTCCTGCCCCTCCCCACAGCTGCAGAACTGAGTCCTGCCAGAGCAGCCTGTCCAGCAGAGGAATAGCAGAAGAGCGTATGGTTATGAACACGTAATTATGGGATTACACACAAATTGGGCAGGTTCTTAAAGACACATCACAGATGTACACTGATTCACAATTTATCCTCAGAAATACCTTGAGCTACACCTGATGTACAGGTACGCCTGAGATGCAATTTGGCAGGTGGTTTGCAGGGAAAAAAAAATAAAGAGCAGTATTGCCTTCATCCTGAGGAAAGCCTTTTGCCTCACTTATGTTAAGGTTTTTAATATCTATCATTTGCTCTGCGTGGGGATTGCCCTTAGCTCAGCCTGTAAATTGAAGCTGACTCAGAAATTAGTAGGTGGCTTGGTGAGAGGGTTTTACCCCTGAGTTTGGAGGCTGAAGACGTGCACTAGTTTCCTACTGGGTTTGGTTTTTTTTTAGTTTCATCCATTTAATCTTCAGGCGGATGCCTGGCAATTTCCTGAGATCCTCTCTCCTCCTCTGTCATGCAGGCACAGATGTCACCAGCAGAAATGATGAAGTGGAGCCCCTTCAAACCAACAGGCAAAAGCTGCTGGTCAGGTCTCAGATCTGTCTGGTTCAGGACCATGCCCACCAGCCTCTCCCAGCCTTTGGAAAGGGAGTGAGGTCTCGCAGATGCAATCAACAGCATGAGTTGCAAGGTGAGGCTGTCACTTTTATTCTCTGCAATATGGTAGAGGTGCAAAATCATACTCCTTTTTGCACCAGTAAAAGTCTTGAGCAGATAAAGTTTACAGAGCTTGTATTCTAGATCAGTAATACCTAGTTGACTGAGTGATCTAAATTATGTATTAATACGTTTAAAAAAGGATTTCTCTCTCCTTCCCCTAAACTAATGTTTCAGAGCCTCTTTAAAGGGTTTAGGGGAAATCCTTCTAGGAGTAGCTAAACAGTTCTGTTCAGCCTAAGAACTTGGTGAAACATGAAAAAAGCCTTTAGGTAAATGTATTCTGGGGAGGAAGGAGGGTCCAGGAGGTCCCTTGGGCTCTTCTGGGGACAGCTGGCCCCGTGTGCTCTGTGGGAGCAGAACCAGCCCCAGGGGAATGTCTTGCTAACCAGAGAGATGCAGAGTTGTGAGGCAGAAAGGGCCTTCTCGTTCCAACACACACACACGGATGGAACCAGGGCAGAAAGGGCTCCAGACAGCAGAGTTCGATGTGCGGGAGGGCCTCACCCCTTCCCACTTTTCATCTTATAAAGGGCAAAGGAAGATCCTAACCCATATGGTGAGAAGGGAGACTCTTCCATCTGTGTCACAGGGCCCATCCCAATTGTGTCCCAGCACTTCCTCTGTCTACTGTGTTTCTGATGGACTTGCAGAGCCTGTCCTGCGGCTCTTTGTCCCTAGAGCACAGTTCGATGTTTTGCAGGGGTGTGAGCTGGGACCCAGCAATGTGGCCACAGAGGGGAGAAGCCGGGGGGGTGAGTGCATTGTACTTACTTGCGAGAATGACCATGTCCATCCCCCAAAATATACTCATAATCCAGCCAACCATCACGATGGCCGTCAGGATCTGAATGAGAGCAGCAGCGATGTTCAGCCAGAAGACACAACACATGTGCCGGTCAGGGAGGTCGGTCCGGGCTCCACACAGCACGGTGAAAGCAGATACAAACGTTCCTAGGGAGAGAGGAGCAACAAAATGTACAGTGAAAGACACAGCTTTGTGCCAAATTCCTTCCATTAGGCCCCGTTCTCACGGCACCCCACTCCTTGTGCTCCCACTGCGATGCTGAAAAGCTGGAAGCTCTTCACGAGGGGACAAATGGAGGCACAGCCATATCTCACTCCAACGTACTCCTGTCTACCATTGAATTGCACTGATACGTATACTTGAAAACCAGGACAGAAGAAACACTTTTTGGGTTTTGGCCCCTTCACCCCAACCCAACAGTAACTACTTTATGCACTGCAGGCAGTTCACAAGGGAGGGCTGTGTGACTGTGGAAATACCAGTCTACCTTTTTTCTGGCTGGTGGCTCTCTCTTAGGGAAAATATTTGCTCCACAGAAGCTGTAAAAGGGAAAATTGCACTCAGAGTAGGACTGGTTTTAGAAAGCTGCAGGGCTCTGGCATGTTTGGCAGTCTGTTACCCTTCACCAGTGTTGCTCTAGAGGGGGAACACACAAAAAAGGGGTGTTAAGAGGCACTGTATCTTTGCACAACATTTTACCCACTCACAAACTGTTACTTGAGAGCATGTTTTAACAAAGCAGAAGCAGCTAAACCAGTGCTGGAACCAGGTGATCTGGTGTTGCAGCCCTGGACTCTACTTCAGACCAAAATGTGCAAACACCCTTCGGATTTCCCAAAACAATTCAGATGACAGATCTAATTGATGTATGAAAGCTGGGGAAAAAAACAAAATAAACAAAACCAAAAAAGCCCCCAACCAAATCAACCAACCAACCAACCAACAAACAAACAAACAAACAACTACACCACAGCAGCCTTTACAATTATTCTCCCTGAATTTGCCACATTGGACAAGCCTGATCATTTATTCACAGCTGATGTCCTGTGTCTTGTGTCCACAGGTGGTTTTTTGTTTTTGTTTTAATATAGCATTGCTAAGCTACATACAAAGGTGTCATGCGGATTGTACTGGATAATGTAGTTTTGTGAAATGTTTTCTTTAATTAACATCTTGAATTAAAAACCTTGCAGCATGTTTTCCAGTGGTCTCTACAGAAATTGCCCTTTTTCCTATCAAAGTGTGGAAGCCTGCAAATGCCCTGTAAGATGTGAATGAATGAGCTCATCTTCAATGCATGAGTGCCCTGTTGAACTCAGGGGAAGGAGGGAATCCCTTGGCTTGACTGAAGATGGGGAGAAAATACTCAGTTTACACCCTTCCAGAAGACCTCACCAGAGAAAGAGCAAAAAGATCTGGGTTGGGAGCAAAATACCATTTCATCCCAAGCTGCCAGGGTGGTATAAGAGATAATATCATAGAATCATAGAACAGTCTGGGTTGGAAGGGACCTCCAAAGGACATCCAGTCCAACCCCCTGCAATGAGCAGGGACACCTTCAACCAGATCAGGTTGCTCAGAGCCCCGTCCAGCCTGGCCTTGAATGTCTCCAGGGATGGGGCATCTACCATCCCTCTGGGCAACCTGGGCCAGTGTTTCACCACCCTCATTGTAAAAAATTATTTCCTCATGTCTAGTCTGATTTTCCATTGCTGCCTCTTCTTCAGTGGGTCACGAGGAGAACACACAGTTAAGATGCTGAAATGCTGAGGAAGGCTGGGTACAGCCTATTTTTAATCTCACCATCCTCTGCAGGCTTCAACTCCAGCATCTTCCTAACATTCCATCAGCTCCTAAAGCCCTGCTCGTCCTCCTGCCGCTGGCTGGATCCAATTTTGTCCTCCGACCCGCTCCCTTTGCCGCACGCGGAGCAGCAGGAGGGCGAGGGGGCAGGCAAGGGCTGCTGGGGGGTGGGAAGCAGCCCTACGGCAGAGCATTGCAAGCAGCATCTTCACCCAGGTGAGAAATGCCCCCCCAGGCTTTGTACTTGGACTGTTCAGCTTTCCCAGGCAGGGTTTCACCTCCTTGTCCACCAAAGCCAAAGGGTCTGCACAGAGGAAAAGGGGAAATAATTTTAATCCCAAAGGATGTTGTATAATTCTCCCCACTGCCTGTTAAAAGACATGCTGTCTTTTGCTCTGTGGCTTTGTTTTTCATGTCTTTTGTGACCTCTTTGTGGGATTATGTGAAATCTCTGCCCCACTTCACCTAGCTTTTTCTTCCTTTATAGTGTCTCCAAGGCAGAAGGAAGCCTGGAATATTCCCTTGTGCTTCCTAAAACTGTTCTCTGCAAAGTTACACCACAACACTCTCTGAGATTAAATATGGATTGAGGCAAGATCAGAAACTGGGTGTTTACATTTTTCCATCAGGATGTGAAATCTTGCCAAATGGAAGTGCATGTCTCTCTTTAAAATGAAAATCTTCTTCTGCCTCCTTACCTTTCACTCTTCCAAAATCTGTTACAAAAAAAGGTCATAAATGAGCAATAATTCTTAAGATACAGCTTCAAATCCTTCCAGTGAAGCTTTTAAGATTTCTACATCATTAGAGTGAGATGCTGAATTAGCTAATTAATCCCCCAAACACCACAGTGACTAAGCTAAAGTCTAGTGCCATTCAGAAGGGAATACAGCAGACAGAGCAGTTAAGTGTCCCTCTCTGGACAGGAAATTGATACAGAAACTAGGATTAAAACCTCATGAACTTGGGCTTCTGATTCCCTCTTCAAGGCACTTGCTCAGTCATGGGAGCCAATTCATTTTCCAATGCCAGTGCATTTTCTCTAGTAATTGTGATTAGCTGATCTTTGCGAGGTTGTAGGCATTTTTAAATACAAGACTTGAAACATGCCAGCAGACAGAAGATGGAAATATTTTTCTTCTTGTCCGCATACGCTTTAAAAAGTGAAGCAGAAGAAAGAGTCTTAAATGCATTTGCCAAGGTAGATGTTTTTCCCTTAAGACACCACCGTAGTTACACATTGCCGAATATGGAAGCGTTTGCATCTGGAAGCAGAGAGGTGGAGAGGAGGAAGACAAGCAAGCTGTAACTGCTGATACCGGCTGGCTGCATCAGAGCTGGGGCACTGAACCATTTCTCTTCCTGTCCAAGCACTCAAACACTTGAAAATCTATCGTCTACAAATCATAAAATTGGTATGCAAACTGCAGCTGGGATGATGCTGGCCAAATAAATCATCTGTCCAAAAAGGTCTGAGGTTGTGAGTGTAACCAGCAAACACAGACTACTAACTCTGCAAGCAGATGTAGACTAAAAGCTCCCACAGGTATGCCAGCATACGTAAATTATATCAAGCATTTCTTCTATCTTCCCAATGAAAAATACCCCAAACACAGTAAAATCTGGGATTATTTTAAATCATGAACCAATACAACCTCTTTGGGGACAGAGTGGAGGTGGTGGAGAGATGTCCAATGTTACCTAATGAGTCTGTTCATTCAGCCTCACCTGGCATCAGAGCCAGGAGGTGTCTGGGGCTGGGTGGAGGGTTGGGGGCGGCTGAGGTTTGTCCTCCTGGGGCAGCTGTGGGGCAGAGGATGAAGAGGCCATGTGCAGTGAGGTTTGGATGCGATGGGATGGGGTGGGATGGGAAGCCAACCTTGCTCTTTCAACTCATCTCGTCTCACTTGTGGCAGTGTCAGCCAGCCAGGGCACTGCATGCTGTTTTCAGCAAGGGAAGAAAGTCTCTGTGGGCCTGTGTTTGCTTTTGCTGCCAGCAGGACTGGAGTATTTTTCAATTGCACCAGTAAATATGGAAGGCTTCTTGTTTTCAACAGTTTAATCCATAGAACACGAAGGGGATGTGTTATCTGTAGGACAACACTGTAAAGGGAGAGACAAAGGAGGGGTTTTTGCCATTTCTCTCCTGTCATTCAGGATAAAGTCCTGTCTCCAGTGTATGCTGGTACCCTGGCAGCCATAGCCTTCCCAAGAGCATCACCTGCTGGTTCCTGGCCTCACAGAGTACACCAAAATAGTATGAGAAAAGAATAATTTGTTTTTTTCCTCTTAGAGAAAAAACTACACCTTGGAGAGAGTTCTCCTGGTTTACTACTGCTTGGGTCACTCATCCATGGTGGAAGAAGACATGAGGTCCAGCCCATGGCCTGTCCTGAGCACAGTCTCCTCTGTGCTGAGTGCAGCAACAACTGTGTCATGGAATATCTTAAGCTGCATGAGAGAAGTTTTTCTCTCACATTTTTGCAAGAAAACCTGTCCTGGGCACTTCTGCAGGAGTTTCAGCCAGACACAGAGCTCAGCATGTTTCGTGTGCAGGACCTGGCTGTGAGCAAACTTCCAGTGGCACCTTCCCGGAAACATCAAAAGTGGGAGCCTGGTTGGAGTCAGGGTGCAAACCAGAGCGAGACAAGACACTGATGGCCACAGTATAAGTAATCTGAGCACATGGATAACTTTTTAATTAGTGGGCTTCCTATTGACTACCAGATATCTGAAACTTCACAACAGAAAGCATCTTTGCTGCAAGGAAATCTCATCTAATGAACTGCCCTTTTACAGGTGAAGGAACAGCAGAAACCCAAATTACTGCAGTCAGGGGCAGCATGTGGAACAGCTGTTCGTGGTCATGGTCTCTACCCCACAAAAGCCTGGGGCAGAAGAGAGGCTAGAAAACACTCGTTTCTCTTCCTAGAAGCCTGGAGGTTAAGATGTTCCCCTATAGCACTGTGAGTAAATAAGGCAGCTCAGGCTGGCTATCTGCTTAAGTTTCCTAAGGCAGAGAATTGTTTCTGTCTCTAAGAGAACAGACATCAGTTAAAATCTCCTTGGAAGTATTCAGGTTAGTGTGAGTCCTCACCAGTGTCCCCAGCCTCCCCCTCACTGGAACTCAGTGGGGCTTAGGCTGAATCTGAGAGAACCTGCCAGCACAGGTGTATCACCTAAACCCTCTGAGATAAGAGTGCTTGCTTTCCAAGCTTGCTGCAACAATCTGAACAGAAAAGGCTGGTCCAGAAGAGAATTTGATGTATCTGCACATGAACTACTGTGGCTCTTGTAGTTTGCAAGTGCAGTGCTCTTGTCAGGGTCCCACCACACCTCTTCTTCTCATGGCCTCCTCAGAGAGCTGCGATTGCAAACCTCTCTGGTTTGCAGCAAAAGCGGAGGTGCAGAGGCTGGAAGGTGTCCTCCTGAGAAAGCTAACCACTCTCCAGTGCCTGGCTCTGTGGCAAGATGTTCTTTGTCACGAGGCATTTTCCCACCCAGTTTCCTCAGAGACATTCAAAGCAAGCAACAGAAGACATCACACCACTTGCCATTCAGCCTCCTCCAAAAATCAGTGCACACAACTACAGCTGCACTCCCAGCTGAAGTGCCTGTGGCCTTTTTGCATTGAGGAGCTTGTGAGTGCTGAAGAATTCAGGATAGGGGTTGGGGCCAGTGCTTAGTCCAGGGTATGGACGCTGGCATTTACACAGCAATTCCTCACCTGTTAGTGGGTGCTTGACTTGTTTCTTTTGAAATATCAAGAACAAAGATATGGCAAGACCACAACACAAGGCTGCAGCACCAGCAAGGATTAGGTGTCCCAGCCAAGAGAACATGCACTCTGTCGTTGGCATTCCCTATGTCCTTTCCCTTGCAGTTCATTTCGGCCATGGAAGTAAGACAGGACTCAGTGCAAGTACCTGATTTTCTTCTAGAAATAAACGTAGTTTAGAACAGCATGTTAAAAGCTTGGGTTTTAGGCTAAAATGTGACTAAATGGCCATTGGCAAGCTTTCTTCCTCTTCCCAGTATCTGCAAAGGCTAAAGCCTACCCCTGCCAAGGGGCATAGGGCAGGTCAGTGGCTTTAACAATTTGAGGAGGAAGAAGAGCAGGAGCAGTGGACAGCTTAGAAAACAGGAGGCTTGCTTGGTCCCAGGCATCACCTCTTGGAATAAGAAAGAAGTCTGAATCCCCTGCGCAGAGGCCAGGAGTAGCAAGCACTGCTGCAAGGGGAGAACATCGATGACGTGCAGCCACCTGGCAGCAAAGTGATTGTCAGCAAATGCCAGGTCTTGTGGACAGCAGTGTGGGCAGGACCTGGGCAGGAACAGCGGGAACTGAAGGGTAAGAGAGGAAGAAGAAAAAGGGAAGGAGGAGAGAGTGGAGGCAGCAAATGTGACAGAACCTCAATGTTGCCATGGAGAGTAGCTCGTGAATTTTCATCCATGGCCTGCTATTAAAAATGCTTTTGTTTAGCTTCTGCCAGCATGTTGTTTTTATTTTTTTCCCCGTCCATATCAGAAGAACATTCAAAGTGAATTCTGGCTCTGTCCGGGCCTTTTGGCCTCACCATGAACAAAAATATACAGTTACTTGACAAGCAAGAGCTGGTGTCTGCGTTTCTTGTCTCCACAGGATTTATTCCAGTTCCCAAGTCTGCAGAAGGTGGGATGTATATAAGATTAGCTTTCTGTTTTCCCTGCATACATGAAGAATGTCCAGCATGTCCCAAAGCGTTATATGCCCGTGACTGATCACAGTTGCTGTAGCTCTGGCACTGAGCTCTGCATCTGTTTGTTACTAATAGGTTTGTGTCATGTGGTCAGAACAGACTTGACAGTGTTTATGCAGCATCTACAGAAGGCAGCCCACGTGCAAGTAAGATAGCACTGCCTTTGCATCAAAAATGAGATTTTTCTCATATTCGGTGCTTTAGGAAAAGTTAACTCGTTCTGAAAATGTGGAGTTTTTTAACACGAACTTCAAACCTTGACTACAACAAACTTTCACAGACTTCCAAGGCTAAAAATACACAGCAAAATCTTAGATTACATTGGGGGGGTGCTGCATGACAGTGAAGTGACTTACCAAAGCTTTAATTATACACGAAGCCATGGGCATTATTTTTACTGCACTGCAATGTTTTGAACGCTTAAAAGCAGCCACCCATGAATAGTGAGATTGCGGTACAGCTTGTTCCACTGACAGACATTCCACAATCCTTGGGTGAAGTTTTCCAATGCAGTCTTATGGTTTAATTCTCTTGACTTGATGCTGAAAATTAAGGGTGTGTTTGGGAGTATTTGAGGTTGGAGGACTTCTACAGAAGAGAGATGTGGGGCCTGACTGTGTAATCCACAGTGGTGGAGCAGACCTCGGACTTCTGCCAGGACTTGCTGCTGCTGAATTATTTTTTCCAAGTTGTACCTGCCTGACTTGCAAACTAATTTTTTCCTCTTTTATATAAAAGATGAAGTCCCAGAACTGCCGTTGACATTTTGCATCACGCTTTACAGTAGTATGAAACACTGAGGAAAATTCGTAATTTCTCAAAAGTAAAAAAGGGAGGGCGGAAAGTACTACACAGAAACCCAGATACGGGGAGGGTGCACCAAACGATACCTGTGGTCACAGAAAACTAATTGCTTAAGATAAGGCCATCTACACCAGAAGTATAATCTTTTGCCATATTTCCAAAATAATATGCTATAGGCAGAAATTATTTGCCAGTCTTAGCTGATACTCAGGGCAACTCTCTGAACACAACAGCAATCTGTTGCTTACTCCCAGCTTCTTCCTGATGTAATAGTAGTATGTCACTAAGTCATCTTCCTTCCCAACCTGTTCTGGCTCCTGTTTGGGTCACCTGAGAATCCCTGGCTGTCCATGTCACACCATAGCTACTCACCACACCTGTGCTGCTGACTGTGGTGGTACAGAGAGATGCTCTGTTGGATGTAAAGAAGTCATCCTTCAGGCACAATGAGCAGTCTAGCAGCTTGAGCTCTACATAAACTCACCTGGCTTGCTCCTTCTCCATAGCTAGACTGGCTTGCTTAATGCTAATATGGTTCCTCAGTAGCTCTCTGCACTTTGTAAGGTAGATACTTGCTATGAAGGAGACCGCAGGCTGTCTGCACGTTAGACAGGGATCAAAGGGCCAGGGAGGCTAAATGACATGTCCCTGGTTCTGCTGCTAGACAGGGGTACTGCTGTGAAAATAACTGAGATGCTGCAACCTTGCTTCTGCTCGATGCTTGCTTTTGTTTTCTTTGTTAATGGAATGAGGAGAGAATTTTAATTAATTTGCATCCTTATTAAGTATGCCAGCATCGAGAGAAATAATGCAATTGGCTTCCAATTATAACAACAAAGAAAATGGAGAACAAAAGGCATGGCCACAGTTTACAGCATTGGACAATTTGCTATAAGCTCATCTGCCATAAGTGGATGCATTCCTGCTGCTCTGTAATTTTATTAGCAACTCAAAAGCTCTGTTTCATGGAAACAGCTCTACTTGCTGTTTTCTCTCTGCTGTCTCTTGCCATGTAGAACTTTCTGCATTCGTGCTGCCTACTATCAAACCAGGTGCTTATTCCACCTTGCACTGCCCTCTCCTCCCACCAGCTACCCAGCAACACCAGTTTGGGTGCTTTGCCACAGCTCTCCCAGTCCCAGGCTGCTCTGCACCCACCCGCTGCAGGAGCTCAGGATCCAAGTGACAGAGGAACCAAGGAGAGAGGAACAACCTTCCACTAAAATAACTCTTATTTTTAAGCCTATGATCTTAATTCACGATTCTCAAGCACCTCTAGAAATCCGTTTTCTGCTTTCTTGAGGTACATACAGAAATGGACTTTGAGCCATTCCATTTTGTGCTGCTGTTATTGAAATAATTTGACTGAGGCTTTTCATCCAGACTTTACAAACCTGGAAACTTCAAGAGCTGAATCTCCAGAGAGACTCCTTGTTTCAGAGTCATCATTAAACCTGTAAGGAAAGATTTTTGGCTTTCTGGGTAACTCCAGTTCCTAAAGCCCCTAGAAATAAGAGATGCGTAAGAGTGGAAAAATAATGAGGAAAAGGCCATGGATTCTCAAGAGCTTCCACAAAGGCTCTAGCCAATTATACAGTGATGAACTGAAATTTATTCTTAATTGCCTGTACCAGAGAAAGCTGTTTCTCATCAGGCACAGAAGGTGGGCAGGCATGATGCTCCAGTCTCAGCTTCCACACCGGTGTCAGGGCTCAGAAGGACACTCAGTGATTTAGCAGGTGCAGCCAGATCAAATGCTCACTTGTTCTGCTGCCTCTGCCCTCTCACAGGTTAATTAAGTGCCGTTAGCGCTCATCTCAGGGTGCTCTGATCCAGCAGAAGGAAAGCAGCGGGCACAGGGCAGAGTACGGGTCTCTCCTGCCCTGTCTGTCTGTATCCAGCCAAGCAGCCAGAGCTCAAGGTGAGCTCTGCAGCTGCGCTGCTGCCTCTCCTGTCTTTCTGATCGCTGCCTTGCAACTAATTCAGCCCTTTGAAGCTACCTAACTGCATTTGCTCTGCTCGTGGAAGAATAGATTAACTACTTCTAAGATTCACTGAGCGGTGAATCTGAGCTTGCTCTGATACCCTGGAGTCCTTAACTGTGAAGGCAAATCATGTTAATTAGGGACTGCTGAGACACAAGACAGCATTAATCTTATTAGAAAGTTAGATGGGGATGCAGAGCAATTAGAGGTTTTGCTACAGACTAAGGCAGCTGAAATAGAAGTGTAATAAAGTGCGTCAGCCTCCAAAGTACAAGCTATCTTTTAAGTAGTATGGGAATGTAAAACAAAACTGTGACATAAATGTTCAGAGATCTGCAGTGATAAGCGTGCAGGAGACTAACAGAAAGACTTTGTTTTTTTCAATCCATAGAACTTGATGCATGCATTTTATGAGACTAAGCGTCTCAAGCAGGGACTTAAAGGGGACATGAGAGAGTTGCACTGCACAGCCTGGAGGCATAATGCTGCACCTGGGACCCTGGAATATGAATTGGGAGACGAGAATTGAGGCTTGGCTTTACAGCTGCTTGCTAAATAATTCTGAAGCTGTAACTTCATTCTTGTAGTGTTGGAGTAAAATTATTAAGGTGTTAACACCGCTACTTTCAAGTGCCTTTTCTATTCAGATAGTCCTAGTCCCAGGTAATTTGCCACCTTTCATGCACCTCTTGTTCTGTTCAGTGCTACTGTAAGTCAAACAGTGACCAGGTCTTGCTTTTAAAAGGCACAAAACCACTATTCCTTCTTAGATTAAGGGTAAAGCACTTGAGCTACTAAAGCACTGCAAAGTTGCTGGTTTACTCATGTACATGACATCTGAAATATTTAGGAGATGATGCTTTGCACTCAAAGTTTGGCTTTGGTACCTTCAAATGATTCAGACAGATAATTAAAAAAATCCTGTTTCATGGTAGTTTACCTAATAGAGAATATAAAGCTGTCTTATTCTACCCAGCAAAACTGTAGGGAACACTTTTTGCAGCTTAACTTGTATCCATTTTAACTGAAATTTCCCACACTAACATCCCTGAACAGCAGATCCAAACATGACCGATTCTGTAGAAGAGCTGTGTGGATGAGAAGCACAAGGATCCACGCAGAGCTGGGCTGCAACCACTTCACACTCTCTTTGTTGAGGAGTAATTGTAATTGTAGAGGTGAAGCAAACAGCCAGAGCGAGCCTCTATGCGTGACCTGCCCTCTACAGTCTTGCTCCTATGGGGGAGATGAGAAGATCTGGAATCTTCCAGAGCCTTTTTGGCTCCCCGTGGACAGGCCCCAGGCAGCCCAACGCAAGCAAGTCTTTGCGGGCAGCAGAGACGTGAACTGTGGTACTTTGTGCCTGACATCACCCCAGTGCACGCTCCATAAATAGAGCAGGCTGGAGTGACCCGTGACTTTACAGATTCTGTGAATATGAGCACCAGCCAAGATAAATGAATTCAGCTCAGCTAGCATAGTTTTCTAAAAGGAAGATTTTTCTTCTTAGGATGGAGAAAAAGCAGAGATGATGGAGGCTACTGCACCATATCTGCATCAGCAAGTAGCCCGTGACATGGTGGACAAGGACATGAGCAACCTGCTCTAGTTTAACCCACTTGGAGGAAGGACTAGATGACTCCTAGAAGCCTCTTCCAGCTTCAGCTGTTGTATGATTTTCAGTAACTTTAACTACCCTATGCAAGGCTTAGCTGATCTATCTCAGTTCTTTTCCCAGAGCCATGTCCCTCTGCCACTACACAACTAAGCTCTTGAACATAGGGCTCTTCATGATTTTTCAATTTATTTTTGAAGAGCTGTTCTGGTTCTTAAACATAAGTGCAATTACTCTCATAGCAATCAGTACACCTGAGCAGAAAGCATGTTTATGAGATACTGGTCATGCCAAAAAAGGTGAATTTCAAGACAACAGCCCCGTCTCTTTGGCACTGTCCCCCCTGAGCACTTACATCCTCAGATCAAGCAGCTCAGCCAGTCTCTGAGGGAAGCTGCCTTTGTACCAAGGGGAAATAGTGTTTTATATAGAAGTGCCTTCTTTAAGAGTTACAGGAATATCAACTTGGATAAAATAATATTTTCTGCAGAGTCTAGTCCTTTTTTTTTTTCTTTTTTTTTTTTTTTTTTTTTTTTGTCTGAAAGCAAAGCTAAGGGAAAAAACACAGCTTGGTTGAGCAGGTCAGAAACATAGACAAATACCGGGTCCTGTTCGGGAGCTGAGTTATCCACAAACAGTTAATGCCTCTTGGCCAGCTGAGATGTGTCCAGCAAGGCCTCTGCACAGCCATGTAAGTGGGCTTGTGCAATTTTACATGTGGCCTTTTCATCTGAGTGCCCCTGCATACTTCCATCTCTAGGATTCTTGCACTCCCAATTTGCAGCAAATAGCATCTAATTTACACTTCCATTACACGACAGATTTTTCCCTTTACCAAATAATTTCCAATACCTGTCATCTGGGCTACCAGTCAGCATTAGATAAAAATGCGCATGCATTTGTTTGTAGATACTGCAAAGAACCGAGTTCCCAACATCACAATATAGCATGTAATTATTCTGAGTGAAATATGAAAAGTAGTACTTCTAATATTCAATGATTCAAGGACACCATTCTTCAGAGGTTAGAGAAGATTTATAAGGAGTGAGATGTACCAGGGAAAAGTGTTATAAAAAGAGAAACTGGAAATTATCATAGTTTCATCTTGCATGTCATTCTTTTTTATAATTCTCATGTTGAACAGATTACAATAAGGTTAGGGACAACAGTAAAATGGTTCGACTCTGCTATGCGAGACTGCTGGAAGCACTTATCTAAATGTTAAGGGTGTAGCTGAGAATCAGGCTTTTGAATGCCCTTTCCTGCCCTACTGAGAAGCCATCAGACTGGGGGCAGGGGACCAACCCTGACATTGCAACACAAGACTTCACAACCTAAACAAAGATGTTGCTTCTCTGCTTCTGTACATCCTTCAGTTTGACAAACCAGAATTCACTATGGTCAGCTCTCACCTAGTGTTCCATGGTGTTTTCTGAACAGGGCTGGTTTTGGGGCATACCAGCCCTGCAGAGGAAAGGGAATTCACACTTGCTACTTGTGTGCCAGCCAGGGCCAGGACCTCCTTGTGGCAGGCAACGTGTGGGTCCCAGAAGATTCTCCCTGTCCCAAAGAGCTCGTACTGCAGTCCTTGAATATCCCCATACTCCTGACATATCTTCTTGGGAACTGGTGTTATGTTCTTGTCTCTCTCAAGAGCCTGTGGGTCTCTGGAGCAGCTCAAAAAGTTCCATAACCTCCAACCCACCAACAACCACCATTTGCATCTTCCATGGCTCCCCTGGTTCCAGACTCTGCGGGAAAGCAAAGGAACGCATCTCCTTGGAAAGAAGGGGTGGGTGTAAAGGGAAAAAGCTTCTTGAAAGGGCAGGCTAAGCTGAGGAACCATCCATCTAACCTTTATTCATTCCTATGTTGGTGTTCTTTTCCTACTGCCAAAAAATACATCTATATTAGGCCCAGATTCATCTCCAACATAAATCCATTCACTGCCACAGTTACACAGGGGATTAATTTGGCTCATCAGGTCTAACCTGATCTTGGCAGCAATTCAGAAGTGCAAACAGCAGAAAGACAGTTCTTTTAAATAATAGTAGCACACCATGGCAAACATTATGTGCCTGCTGCTCTGTGTGAGGCTGATGAATCAAATCCAAACAGAAACTTGAGCAGGGCTAACAAGCATGCATCCATGCAAATTGAGCAGAATTAGAAACTGTAGAAAATTTATCCTATATGCATACATGCACTTCCCTAGCTTTTTAGCAAGTCTGTTGTGCTGTATGAGGAATGGGCTCTGCTCCGTACAGCAGCCGTTGTTGCTCTTCTTGCTCCCCAGCTGAGCAGGACCATGGTGCCCGGTGATCCTGGCAGGGTCTCCAGGCTCACCTCGTGCCCAGAAGCTGTACAGCTGGGAGACTGGTCATCCAGCTCCAGAAACCTCACAGCTTCTGATAGGTCTTGTGGTTAAAGCTCATTTCTGGCCTGGATTCACTATAGCAGCATTCACACTATGATGTGCATTCAGTTTATGGGACGGCACAGCTGAAACTAAGGTGAGAACTACACTTTATTTCACTGCAGGAAAAGGTCTCTCATGAGTCTCCCATCTCAACAGAGGTGTGTCAGTCATGCAGCTCCACTTGTCTCTCCAGCTACCCTCACCACTTTCTTCCCTCCCTGTGCCCTGTAAATGTTGCAATGTTAGCTTGATTTTCTGCTCATTTACAAATGAGCTTTCTGTCCTCTGTGCTGAAACCATTCTCACTAAGGTCTGCAAAGAGTCTGGGTGAGTATCAGGACCTCTGCTCCACCTGCAGTATTTCTGGCTCAGAAGCTGCTCTGGAGCCCCTTGGGGGCTCCCTGTCTTTTTTTCTCCCCTACTGTGTCCTCGATATTTCTTATTCTATGATGCCATTTTTTCCTCCTATTTCACAGAGGCACAGACTGAGCTTCTGCAATCCCCTTCCACTTGTTTTCTGTTCCCTTCATAGAATCATAGCATAGTTTGTGTTGGAAGGGTCCTTCAAAGGTCATCCAGTCGAACCCCCTGCAATGAGCAAGGACATCTTCAACCAGATCAGGTTGCTCAGAGCCCCATCCAGCCTGGCCTGGAATGCCTCCAGGCATGGGGCATCTACCACCTCTCTGGGCAACTCCTTCATCTCTTTAGAAAGACACTTCTGCCACATCCTGCCCAGTCTTACTGGTATCTCTGCTGGAAAATCCTCTTATCTTAACTTGAAGACAGCGATGTCAAACTCTAGCTCCTTGCATAGTGAATGTTTCTCGCTGGTGACACCACCAACCACCACCTCGCCATCAATCAGGCTTGCAAACAAAAAGGAGAAGAATTATATATTTAATTCCTTCCTCTCCTCTTCCCACGCGTTCAGGTCACCCTAAATACTATCCCTTTTTCTCTCTCACATCAACGAGATCAATGTTTTTCTTTCCTTACACTCACTTCAATCACTATAGCCTACTCTCCAGCCACAGTTCTCTTTCCCAAACCACATCAAATGCTGTCTACTCTTAGAGGTAGATTTTAGAGCTGATGAACATCTGTTGCTGTTATTAGTTACATACTAATACCCTGCAACATAAACCCCCTACCTTTGAATTGAGGATTTTTCTGTGTGACACAAGGTAACTTGTTGCAACATTTTATTTCTGTAATGAAGAAATGTCCCTATCCATATCAGGAATTTACAAATGCTAAATCTGTTAAATTGTGTAATTTCTTTTTTTCTAATTTTATAAAGACTAATGAATGAGTCAGATATTTATCTTACATCATTAGCTGTAGTTCTAACCACCAAAATGACAGAAAGCTGTACTTTCTCCTGCCCAAATTCAATGAGCAGTGGCAGAAAGCAAGCTGTTCACTAACAAACTGTGGTGAGTCCATGTTTTTCCCCTTCCCCTTAAAGCATGGGCTATTGTGCACCCTCTGAAAAAGCGGACCATTGATATACTGCTACATACCACAGTGTTCTCTTCCTACTTAGGAATTCCTTATTCTTCTACGCTAATCCCTACAGGTACCTAAAGTGTGTTTCTATAGTCATTAGAGCTTCCTACACTTAAGCACTAAATAATCCCACATTTCTATCTAAAATAGTCAGATTTTCTCTCAGTCTAGTGATAAAAACATAGCATTTTTTCTTCTCTCACAATTTACAAAATTTCTAGTACAGTGTTGTACAAAAGCAACAATCTGACACATTAGAGCTATTCTGCCATCTTTTACTGTGCAATGAAAAAAACATAAGCATGTATTTTTAGCTGACTGTACTACACAGAACTATCTGACAGCAGAAGACTGTTATTGTCATTCAAAGAAATGTTTTTTAAATAGATGCGGGCACAAAAAAATCACTTTAAATTTTACAATTAGTATTTTCTAGTCAAAAAATGCCTGTTCCATGCAAAATCCAAAGACGTCAATGCGTTATGACCACATCACAAAGCAGCTGTGTCTTATTAAACTTTCCTTGGAGACAAACTGGAACAGGACCACCAACACTCTGGGACATCAGAGCCATCCACAGCAAAGCACATGTCTCTGCCTCACATACTAAGCCAACAGGGGCAGTGCAATAGTCCAAGCAGAAGGACTTACTGTAGGATGTCAAGTCCATAACGATTATACTGTGCTCTACAAATGGAACCACTGTCCTATGGCAGCTCCTTGCAGGGAAAGGCAAGAGCAAGTCGGCAGACAGGACAGCAGGAAAGATGGAAAGTTTAGGGTCAAGGTCCACTGAACAAATTCCTCAATGGGAAGTCCCTAAGAGTGATGCAGACCACCGTAGTTCTCACCCAGAAAGTACTCCTCACGTATAATAGAAACATAGAATACCAGGTTGGAAGGGACCACAAGGATCATCTCGTACAACCTTCCTTGGCAAAATGCACAATCTGGAAAGATGGCCCAGCACCCTTTCCAGCTGAATCTTTAAAGTGTACAATGTTAGAGAATCCACCACTTCCCTGGGGAAATTATTCTAGTGGCTGTTTGTTTTCATTGTGAAAAATTTCCTTCTTCTGTCCAACTGGAATCTTCCCAGGAGTAACTTGTACCCATTGCCCCTCAATTTTTCCATGTGATTCCTTATAAAAAAGGAGTCTCCATCTTCCTCATAGCCACCCTTTAAATACTGGAAAATGGTCTCCCCTAAGCCTTCTTTTTTCAAGGCTGAATGTAGAAACGGAATTTTTGCGCACAGCAAAAGCACCGGGTGCTTTGTGTCTGGGCTGAGGAAAACCAGAATCATGGGTGGGCCTGGGGTGTAGGTGCATCAAACTACCCTCAGTGCATGATTTGTGAAGGATCACTAAGCACAGAGTGATCTCAAGGCTGCAGAGCTCCACTGGCAGTTCTTTCTTTATTCCCCTGCAAGAAACCAGAGGCAGCCCAGGACTCTTTAGAAATCTTTGCATTTGCCTTTGCAACTTGCTCTGTACTCTCCTCGGCTGTTGCAGAAAGCTCAAGTGTTTCGGGGTGAGCACTCAGATCACCCTGCCCTTTCCAGAAAGAGGCTCAGACTCCAGCTGTTCCTGCAGAGGCAGAACAAACACTGCTGCTTAAGCTCCCCAGTAACTCTGTCTCTGCTCTCGGAGGGAACAAGGCAAATGTGTTTGGTCTTTGGCTGAATGTTTGGAAACTGGAATGATGCTTTGCACAAAGCCCACCACACCCTTCCTGAGGGAGGGTATGGCTGGCAGCAGGATGTTTCAAGCTAACGCATGTGCTAGTAGCTGTGGGTCATGTGGAACTAGCTTTTTTTTGCCCATCTGACAAAGCAAAACCAGATTTGGGGTGGGAGGAGAGTGGAAAGGGGATTGGATGGAGCAAGACAGTGTGATCAACTCCCCTCACTACTAATTGAACTAAGACTGATCCAAATTGCACATAGAAGAAAGGTCAGTCAAAGGTTACTGTGATAGAGGGCTGCAGTTACACCTTGTGGGCTAGGAAGTCCCTAAATCACAGAACACCTTATGAAGAAAGTGCCGGTGTATTTGCTGACACGTTGGCTGGCTGCACAAAGCAGAACCTGCCTGGTGCTGTGGGAAAGTTCAGTTTCATCATTGCTAGCCAAGTGGCAGATCAGACAAGATGAGCATAGTCTGCACCATGCACGGGATCCATGTGAAACATCACATTTCTAGATCTGGGATTAAGGCAATACAAGTCTTTTGGAAAAGAGTTTTCTATTTTCTAGTTAGTGAAGATGAACAGCTGAGCCAAACTGCTCAGCAGGGAGGGAACACGAACACAGTTCTTATCCTTCTCAAACGTCTGGTTCTAAACTATTTATAATCCTTCAATTTTTTTTTTAACATATGCAAATAGCTCTGCATATATTTTTCTACTTATTCTATTTTGAACATACTGTCACTTCTCTTCTAATGTCCTTACTGACCAACAGCAGCCATTCATCTAGTTCTCTTAGCATTTCGTAAGTACTAATGATGCCCCTGTGAATGTGTATGTAATTAGGTATGCTAGCGTTTTCTTCCTTCTGTTGAAGAACATAAGAAGGAAGGCAGAGAAGGTAAAGTATGGACTTTTGTAAACACTTAAGCACCTAATTCCCATTGAAATTCAGGAATTCCAGGCTAAATCATGCTTGAGACCATAGAGAAAGAGTTGTTAGGTTACTCGATCAAATTCTCGTTTTCCTAGTTTAGCTTCACTGCCCTCCAAGGCTTTTGGCTATAGTGAAACTGAAACATACAGATTAGGATTATGAGTGTGAACCAGAAAATGAAGATCCTACAGGATATTAAAGAATGTTTGTCTGAAAAGTCACTTTCCTGTGCTGTCATAGTTTATATTTCCTCCTGTTTAAGCAGTGTCAATGATATGTGTTGGGTTTTTTACAACTTAAGGAGAGTAGAACTGCTCCAATAGTGCTGAACTATCAAGTGCTTATGCTGTGCAACTATTCAACAATCTACAGGCTGAAGAGGACCAGCTGCCAGACAATTAATCTCTTTTTTTAGTATAGGTTATAAACCCATATCAGAATCAACAGAGGGGAACGTTGTCTGTGCCATAGCAGATTTGGTGCAACATCTTACTAAAGCTTTCCTAAACTTAAATTTATCTTACTTTAACCATGGCTTTGCACTGGGGTACTAAAAGATGTTTTCATCTGCCATCTCTTGATGTGAGGTGGTGTATCTCCAGCTAGTGCATCGAACAGATGCTGTTACATCAGCCATTACTGCTTAAGCTGCCACAATCAAGTTTCTGATGGAGTTATCAATGCTCCAGAAGTCAGAAGAGTGAGAAGGTCACATTAATCATCATAACCAGAGATTACTGCCAGGTGTCATCCTAGTTGGCTGGGGTAAAGCAAGGAGAGGCTGTAGCCAGTTCCCAAGATTCATCTGAGCTCATCTGTCAGCCTCATTAATAAATATATCAGCTCTCAATGCTACTGATACGGAGCATGCAAGGATCTCTCTTATATTTTCTGTACCACAGACAGTCCATAAAGAAATTCACATTGTGAGCATCCAGCACATCCTCCAAAGAAGGGATCTAAATATCGCCATGAACAACATGTGCTCAAGGTGTTCCACAGTCAGCAAAGCTAACAAGGCTTTAGACTGTACTAGAAGAGTAATGCTATGGAAGAGGTTATAATGGCTTTGCAGAAATCAGTGACATGCTGTGGTGGGTTGACCTTGGCAGGCTGCCAAATACCCACCCAGCTGCCCTCTCCCTCTCTTCCACAGAACAGAGGGAGAAAATAAGATGAAAAAGCTCGTGGGTTGAGATAAAGACAGCGAGATCGCTTATCAATCACAGTCAAAGGCAAAACAGACCAGACTTGGGGAAAAATTTGTTGCCAATTAAAATAGGTGTGGATAGTGAGAAACAGATAAACCAAAACACCACCTCCTCCCCTTATTTTCACTCTGCCCCCAGCTTCAACTTTACTCTTTATTCCTGATTCCTCTACCTCTGCCCAACTCCGAGCAGTGGGTGGATGGGGGGGTTGTGGTGAGTTCACAGCAGCTCCTCTGTGTCACCCCTTCCTCCTGATGCTTTTCCCCTGGTCTGGTGTTGATCATTCCACAGGTTCTTTAGGATAAATCTGCTCTAGCATGGGATGTCCACAAGCTGCAGTTCCTGTCAGGAGTCAGTATGGGCTATCAATGCACGGGTCTCACAGAGGTGTCCCCACTCCTCTGCAGCCTTCTGCTGCCAAACCCTTGCCACCAACACCCAAAACACATACGCTTTGGAAAAGAGCTAGCAAAGAGCTACAGGGGAGGGCAATAATAGTAATTACAGAAAGTAAAGGTTTTTATGTAGGACTCATAAGAAAGAATAGGAGGTCTAAGCTTCAAAAACATGCAAATTATAAGAGACAGGGTAGATGTATATGCATTAGGAAACAGCATGGAGGTTAGACTTACTTATGAGTTCTTGTGAGGACATGACGGAATCCAGAAAGATGTGTGGGCAACACCTGATGTATTTTGAAACTATTAAAGCAAATGCCTTATTTTGCAAATCAGTTAATGGGTAGCTTTCATCTGACCTAACTTCAGATATCTGCAAGGGAGGTGTCTCAATCTGAGCCAGTTACCCTTTGCAGTCAGGAGGAAAAAAAAAAAGAGATGGAGGCCCCCAGAGGGTGTGATTCACTTAACCTATTTTAGAGAGAGATGAGTCACACAGTGGTAGTGCCTAATTTCTCCCCATAGATTATAATGGCAACCAACTCAGATGCACAGGTAGATGAATCCCATCTAACACATCCAATAAAAGGAACATTTGCCATTAAGCTATTTTTGACTAAATAATACTAATAAAAATTATCTTTGGCATATCAGCCAGATAATCAACTCCTTTAGGAGAAGCTTTTGCTACAGGTAGGTTATTGTAGTCAACTCTCTTCACTACAGATCTTCCTCTGAAACATCTAGTACCGGATACAGTATGAGGTACAACAGAGTAAGGACTTCATTCTGCAGGACTCCTGTGCCCTCAGTGTAGAATATAGCCATGTTTTTGTGGATATAGAGGGAAGACAGGACCTAAACTAAGGTTTATGGTATCTCTGTAATACCAATGCACATATTTTTGAATGTTATTTTTGCAATTCTTCCCTGTTGAGAAAGATGAGTTCTTTGTTCTGATCATTATCGTTCATCAGAATGATCTTGGTCGTTGCCTGAAGGCATTGCAATGGTGATGAAATGCCCCTGCAACAGCAGGAAGACATCTAAATTTGATGTTTCTAGCTCCTTTCATATCGCCTTTCTTTTGGAGGGTAGCTTTTTCCAACATGACAGTGTTTGCATGGCTCACATGAGCCCTGTTGCTAAGAAACAAGTCCCAACTGTGCCTTTAAAACTCTGCCTTTAACCATATAACTCAAGGAAAAATTTTTCTTTTCATTTCACAGTACTGTGTGTTTTTATTATGATTTAATTCTGATTTGACTCTTGCAGTTACATTTCTATCACAACCTTCTGGGACAGGACCCATTCTTTTTCCATTGTCTGTACAGTGTCATGGTCACCTACACAGCTGTATAAATAACATATTTTTAAACAGTACATTTTAAGGTCACATTTTGCACACAATTGTGCTGTAAACAAGAAGAAATACAGTGAGGCCTATGTACTTCAAATATCCATTAATTCTAACTTACAAAGTAAAGTACAAATCAGTGCTCTTTCAGATGGCAACTCCACAGTGCATCTGTGCTTGTTTGGGTTTGGGTTTTTTGCCATGTACTAACTCAAACATGCTGAAGTCCCCCTTGTGTGTAGCTTTCACAGGCATAAAGCAGATCACAGGATCACATGAGGGAGTAACCAGCACACCCGAACTACAAAGTGCCTTGTCCAGCCTACCTATTTATTGCATTTTCATTAATGCATGGTCCAGACAACACCTTGACTCCTGACAAACACGAAGTCCAAGAGTGTTGGGAGATAGTTCACTAGAACCAGTTTCCACTAAAGCACAGCTGCATGATCTGAGGCACTGAATTACAAGAAGTCCATATATATTCTTTTGCCAGTTCTGCCACCAACTTCCCAGACAATCTGCAGCAGGTTATTTCCTCTGACTTCTCCATTCGGACTGCGAACAGTTTAAGTGTGCGACACAGCTCTTCCTTCATATTTCTGTATCACAACAGGACTTGACTGTAGTCTGCACTTCACTGCTCAGCTACCTACTCAGCACTTCTCACACCATTAAACAGTGGTCTTCTTAGGAGAAACTTAAATCACAGGCACTGGAATAAGGTCTCATGTCCTTTAGGTATCACCATGTTTCGGTATTTAAAGGGTGGCTGTAAGGAAGATGGAGACTCCTTTTTTATCAGGAATCCCATGGCAAAAACGAGGGGCAATGAGTACAAGTTGCTCCTGGGGAGATTCCAATCAGACAGAAGAGGGAAATGTTTCACAATGAGAACAATCAGCCACTGGAATAGTCTCCCCAGGGAAGTGGTGGGTTCTCCAACACTGGACACTTTAAAGATTCAGCTGTACAGGGTGGCTGGGCCATCTTGTCCAGTCTATGCATTTTGCCATGAAAGGTTGGACCAGATGTGGTCCCTTCCAACATAGTGTTCTATGATTCTTTTTACAAAATATACTAAAGAACATTTAGTAGTGTATGAAGTATCATAAATATTTAAAAGAAAAACATATTTGTAAGACAGAAAGCAGAATAAGTTTTGTGATGCAACAGCCTCAGATTTTCAGTCTTGGTTGCTGGCTAATTCGGGAAATACAGTTCTCAATGGGTGTCCTACTTGGTATTGCAACTTAGGAAGAGTCTTATCTGGTTTTAAGTGCAATGTGAGAGCTCAATTCTGCAACTCTTATTTACAGAAAGCACTACTTATTCACAGGAACAACCTCATGGGGTCAGCTCCACGTTAGAAGAAACAGCAAAAATGCTGAGCAAAGGGGAGGCAAAATGGTTCTAGAGGCTCAACATCACATTGCTCTGCATGTTGTGGATTCTTGGTTCTGACATGTGGTTTACCTTGAAATGGGAACATGTTGCACCTGTTTTGCACCATTGCAAATGTTTGTTGCTCCAAGCATTGTGACCTGGAATCCCTAGAGCAACTACAAGGGGGACATCCTCTCTGACCAGTTCTGCCTTGGCACACAGAGAGTAAATGAGCACTGAAGTAACATCTGGCGGTTTGAAAGCACCGATGTGAGAGCAGAACATATACACACGTGGGCCAGATTTTAAATTGTATCACGTATACCACATTTTAGCTAATATACAGAAGAAAAATCTTTTATTCCTGTGCCAATAAGACTAAGGGAAGACTGTTACCATTTATTCATCAGAGCTTCAGTAAAAGAAGGATTCACTGTGTCATTACTGAACAAGAGTGGTTCCTGGGAATGAATGTTTGGTCTACATTCTATTCCTGGCTCCACCACAGGTTTCTTCTCTCAGCTGCACAAAGCACAAGGACACAGATCCTACTTTTTAACCAGGTTGCCTCAAATCTACCATCCAAAGTAGGAATACCAAGGCTTAATTCTGACGGAAATGAGAATTTGCATGCTGGCATCCTTATGCATAAGGAGTTACTTGCATCAAGATGGGTTGGTGGCACAGAATGGCTGATGGCTAAACGCAGAGTCCTCTTCCTCCTCTCCAGACCCATGGCTTGGTTGTAGCTCTGTTTTGCACTTGTGCAGCTCCCTACACCTCTGCAGCATGGCTGTAAAAGAACACTCACGTTCCATGGCAGTATATGACATAAGGGGCTAGCTCTCAAGGCACAAAAATGTACAGCTGCCTAATGTAAACAAGATAAAAGATCATCTCAGGGAGTGAGCTTCAAAGGAGTGCCAGGAGAATCGATTTCAATGTTGGTTTTGTGGGATGTGTGGGAGGAGCAGAGGACTGAGTGAAATAAGTACTCAGGTTGTCAATGTATAAAATTACCTTCTAGATTTAAAAGAGAAAACAAGAGAGCATTTCTGTACTCACAATTGCCAGTGATTGTACTTTCTATGCTCTTTTCTCTCTTTTACATGAGACAAGAAACCATCCCACCAGCTCTCTGTAGCCACAATGAAATTTCAGTAGGAGGAAAAAAATCTCGTGATGCTGAGTCTATTTTTTTTCAACTTATTATTTGCTTTCTAAAGCCACTGCTAAGGCTTCTCTGGTATTGAACAGGTTGTTGGGTGCAGTGCTAATGAACAGAGATGTGCAGCAAAAAACATTATCATCCTTGCAATACAGACAGGAAGATTTGGAAACGCTTTCACAATTAAATAGATTGAGAGATAACTTAATGGCCCAATCCAGAGAATCCACACTAACTAAATTGTCCAACTACATAAAAACCAATGTTTCTCTTTCAACGGATTACTCGATAACCAGTCTGGTGCAAATGAGTTTGGAAACAGGTCTGATTTGATGCAATCATTTCACAAAGACAGAAGGAAGGTATGGGGAACCATGCCAATCCCACAGCCAGAAAGGGATTTTCTGGCTACACCTCACAAATGTCTCCATTAGTCTCTATTAGTCTCTCACAGTCCTAAATCCTCTGTGGACCCCTGATGCTAGGACAGCAGCTCTAGAGTGGGCAAGGAGAGTTTTATGTCCTTACACTGTTTTGTGCATGTAGATCCAAGGAGGTCCAGCTGGTCTTCAGATTCTTGGAACCAGTTTTCAGTGGTAAGGAAACATAAAGCTTCCTGACTCCAAAACAGTATTTGCAAGAAGACATGAAAAAAAATCCATTTACAGGGAATCTAAATACCTAAACCTTGATGCAAGAGCTTATTTCATCTTACTATAAAGAACCTAGTCCTGACCAATGTCAGTGAAACAGGTCTGACTATGTGGGACTCTCTACATAGTGATTTCTACAGTGTCAAGTTGCCATCTCCTTTCCCCAGCATGGCATAGCAAATAGAGTGTTGGATATTCACACACAAAAAAATCATGTTTATGGAAATCGAATTGTCATGGCAACAGAAGAGGCCTTGCAGGTATTTTTAAAACAGCAAATAAACAAAATTCATTTATTAAATTTAAAATCCATTATTTTATGAAGGCACTTAAACAGATACAATAAATGGTCTTCTGCCTACATCAGGAAGAAATAATTTAAACCCAAGATCTCACGTCACCATATTGGCATACGGAATAGACTTACGCATATAAAAAAATGTATTTTAAACTTAAAACAATAAAACTGTTTCAGCTGGACAGTGCTATACTAATATGGTCATTTGGCTTATTTTATTTCAGGTAAAACAGTTTCATATAAATCTGATTCATACTTTGCAAAATGACTCAACTTTTTAACAGAGTAAACTTATAACAATTGCTCATTATAATCTAGTTTATTAACCTTTATTAAAATCTCAGTTCTTCAAGGGCTTGTAACACCTAAAAATGTACAAACACTTTTAAAAACAACATTCTTATATGTTTCCATTGAATTTTTTTCCAACACAATCTCAAAATTAATTTGATCATTTAGTCTTTGTGTTCTTCACAAACTTGCTTATGTTATAACTGAAACCAAATGCTTATCCACAAACTCAGAGCATTTCTAAGTTTTGTGTAGATATGCATCAATACTTGTGGCAAACTGAGAGCTCAGCCCAGATAAATGACAAGGTGGTGAGATGCTGGATAATTGGTTTTGATACATTTCATTTAATATTCCCAAAGGCAGCGGCCTTGGTCCCCTGAAAATTCCCTTGTATACGCATTATTACTGAAGTTGAAAATGTGGTACTGATCAAATCACTGCAGTGAATGTCATTATGTTTCCAAGGGTTCCTCTACTGATCGTATTCACTCTTCCCTCTAGCCAGATTTGACCATGATCCACTCTGGGTATATCCTTTATATCCTTTATGTGTGCTCATACTGGGACTTTCAATGTAAGTTAATGTATTACCAATCAACTTTCATCATATATCTCATTTATATTTACTAGTCTGGACATTTCATGATCATATGCTCAAAGACATGAGTGTCCATGGTTTTGCCTAGTCTGGTGGAGTTGTAAATTAGTCAGCAATGTATCTACTTTTTTAAATTTAAAAGCTCAGTATAATATTGCCATCCTCCAATGTTGAAAAATCATGAATCAGGTTCTCCAAAACTGAGATTTAAAAAAAAATGTAATTAGTTCCTTCTCCCCTCTGTCTCCTCCTCCCTCTTTTTCTGAGACAGGATCATATCTTCAAATCCTGCTCCAAAGCCATGAGAGTTACATTTTTCTTCTCCTGAAAGCAGAAATTCTCATCTAATCAAGAGCCTCAGGGGACAAGGTTCTAAGGAAACACCAAATATTGTGACAGTCAGGATTGCACTGCTAGGCCTTTAGAGGGGCTGTCATGTAGTTAAGAGAGAATTTGTAACTCCCTTAGAATAGAAAAACTGAGCTTTGAACTGCCTTTATAACAGGAACTACATTGCTAGATGAAGGAGAAACCAGCTTCTAAGTGGTAACATGGAGAGAAAACAATCTGTGGAAATGAGTGTTTTAAATCAAATATTCGAGTTTTGTCTATTTATTTTTCCCTTGACTGCACACAATGAAACCTAGTAAGTTTATAACATCAGAAATCAACAAGTGAAATATAACTAGGTGGAATGGAACATGATTTTTCTCAGGCTCTTACAATGTTTTCGTTTTGGGGCTCCTAGTTAACACAAATGCTCAAAACGTCTGGGAAGAGGGATTAACTCCTTCACTTAATGAAAAAGCTCCCAGTCTCCAGCAGAAACAGGGAAACCCAGGTTTCACACTCCTGGAATCTCTAAAGCAAGCTTGGTCAACACAAACTTTTCTTTCTCACGTGAGGCTGGTCTGTGTCAACGTCACATCCTGGGTCTGTCCTGCAGTCGGTGATGCCTCAGGTCGCTGTGTGCTGCTGGCTCCAGCTCTCTGAGAAGGAATATTGCTGCCACACCAGCTGCCTCACACCACAACTGCTCCGGCTCACAAACAGCATCCAAAAGGCAAGTGAGCTCTGACTGCCATTGCAAATAAGGTGTTGGACTGTGAACTGGAATAGCTGCAGCAGAGGTGGGCATTCCCTTCTGCTGCCCTTGCTGCTGGAGCAGTGACTTCCAGTAGAAGTCATTTAAGGCACAGATGTTTTTAATTGCCAGTGAGGTTTGCCAGATGCGAGAACCTTTATACTAGTAAAATCCCAAGTACCAGACATAGGTACAACACTCTAAACTGGTTTACCTTCTTCCAGACATGGGCTGGAAGGAATATCTGATGAGGAGCAGCTGAGCACTCTAGTTTGTCTCGTTTGGAGAAACGGAGGCTGAGGGGTGACCTTGTAGCTCTCTACAGCTCCCTGAGGGGGATATATGGAGAGAGAGGTGCTGAGCTCTTCTCCATGGTATCTGTCCTTGTTTCGTCTGGGATAGAGTTCACTTTCTTCCTAGTAGCTCGTATGGTGCTGTGGTTTAGATTTAGAATAAGAATAATGTTGATAACACACTGATGTTTTAGTTGTTACTCAGTAGTTAAGGACTTTTCAGCTTCTCAGGCAGTGACAGGTGCACAAGGAGGTTGGGAGGGGACACAGCCAGGACAGCTGACCCAGACTGACCAGAGGGATATTCCATACCATGGGATGTCATGCTTGGTATATATTTTGGGAGAAGCTGCCTGGGGAAATTGCAGCTTGGGGCCAGGCTGAGCATCGACCACTGGGTGGTGAGCAATGGCATTGTGCATCAGGCGTTTCATATATTACTACTATTAAAATGGATGTCATTGTTATTATTATTTCCCTTTCTGTCCTATTAAACTTTATTTTAACCCATGAGGTTTACTTCCTCCCCCAGTTCTGTCCGCCATCACACAGGGGTGGAGAGGTGGTGACTGAAAGACTGTCTGGTGTTTAGCTGCCCATTGGGTCAAACCACAACAATATTCAGTGACAGGACGTGTGGGAATGGTTCAAAGCTGTGTCAGGGGAGGTTTAGACTGGACATTAGGAAGCATTTCTTTACTAAAAGGGTGGTCAAACACTGGAGCAGGCTTCCTTGAGAGGTGGTCGAGGCCCCAAACCTGTCAGTGTTTAACAGGCATTTGGACAACATCCTTAACAACATGCTTTAACCTTTCGTCAGCTCTGAAGAGGTCAGGGAGTTGGACTGGATGATCATTTTAAGTCCCTTCCAACTGAACTGTTCTATTTTGTTCTGTTTTTATTGACCATCATCTTTGCACAATGCTACAACCGGGTCCACATGCACCCACCGTAGTGCTGCAACTGTGTAACTTTAATGTTGCAAAGTTCTAAAATGAAGACAAGTCCAAAGACAGAAGAAAGAATGTTACATGTCAGATTGAGTTTATATCTCACAGAAAATAAGAAGAAAGCTCTTTCCCTTTTTTTTTCTTTTCCAGGTTACCTCTGAATGAAAGTTTTCATAAAGGAATTGCAAACTCCAGTCCCTTTTACAAACTTACAGACTATTTTAGAATGCCTTTACCATCCAATCACTTGCTTCCCCACAAAATTCAGAATTGCGTACAGATTCTCCAGTTCACCTTTCTGCTTTATGCCAGCTGCTGCCACCTACGGGTGTGTTTGTGTTCAGGGTGTTGGATGCAATGTGATGGGCAAGAGCGAGAGGGACCTGGTTTCTGCTTCCCGCTCCTCCCTTTACAACCCTGATCAGCTCCACAAAATCTTGATGCTCTTTTCATGGCAGAACAGAGAGAAAACGGCAGCAAACTGCTGCAAGGAATGGTGCTTTATCAAAGTTGGTAAATCTCTGATACCCACTAATTCAGAACAGAAGAACAATTCACCTCCATCCTGCAACACAGACTAAAACACTCTCCTCATCCAAGTTACTTCTGCCTTTAAATCCTTTCACTCCTTTTCTCTCTTGCTGTAAGAAGTTCCAGTTCTTTGGCCTTCTCACTAAATCTCTGCAAATGTACTTTTCTCCTTCTGGGCTTGATTCTGTGTTTTTCTCCACGTCACACCCTTCGTCTGGAACAGCTTTCCAGACTCCTTAAAATTCAGTTGGTTTACTTGGCCATTTAACAGCTCTTCTCTCCTGTCTGCTCCCACCTTCACTCTTTATCTTCAAGTACATCTGTCCAAATTGCATTAAATGACAAACGAGAGACTGCAAGACACTGAGCAAACCCTGTCTCCTTGCGTGTTCATTAAGTAATAAATACCTCCACAGAACTGCTTCAATGACAGCATGGATCAAAAAACAATGAACAAAAACATCACTGGCCATTTCTTTTGTCTTCTATTTTGATGGAAACAGAAGGCGTGAAGGAGGGGAGAGAAACTTGTTTGCATTTAAGTTGGTCTGGCACTGACAGCAATGCAAAAGCAGCAGCACTAGGTTAGTGTGCAGCTTGACAGCAAAAATGAACCGAAAAGCCATCGTAAATGCAAGCAGAGCTCCACAGTTGACTTTTACCAACTACAAGTGAAGAGCAAAAACTGACCAAAGGACATAAAGAGTATTAAATATTTGGACTGTGACAGAGACTGTAGTCGAGAACAAGGCGTTGCTGTGCTTTTGCCTTGTATGCCCATAACTGTGTTTGTAAAGCACGGGCCATAGGAGGATGATGAGTAAGAAGGCATGTACATAAGTGACCATTATGGGGAAGGGATCCAGTGTAAGATACAAGAAAGGGAGAAAAAAGAAGAATAAAGTAAGTATTCAGGCAAGTATGGGCTAACAAAATACAGCCACAAAGTGGAAAGCAGCCTTCTTCCTAAAATGCAGCAGGGCATGCCATTGGACACTGGATTAAAACTGATGGGGCCACACCAGATCCCTCAGCAGAGATAAAAACCTTTATTTTATTTATTTATTTATTTATGATCAGAATACATAAACTGCAATTGTCTCAACCAAGGAGCTACAAACCTGACATAATTTGGCATTTATTCTGATCACAAATTAGCTGCAAATCACTTTCAAGTTCTTCAAGCTCATTTGTCATTCTAGATGGTCCAGACACTTCATGTCACAAAAATATTCCTGACTATTCTGTACTGGCAATATCATTGAGTAACTGTTCAATACGATCAGCCAAGTAAGTTATGTAAGACATTTACATTTCTCACTTAAATCTCTGTTGTATTTATGTTTTTAAAGGGAAAAAAATATAAGAAGAGGAGGAAATCAGTGGCCTTCTCCCTGCTGACAAGAACAGGACCTGCAGGAGTAGAAACGAGCAGATTCAGTTGTTCTTGTGCCCAACTTCACTCACCATGAGGAATATCTACAGCACAGCTGGTAGCACTGCTACCAGCAATGGAGCAGTAGCCTGAATGCACACGTTTTATTGCAGGTCTCCTTTCCCACCTTGTGCAAGTCAATGAAGAAATCTCCATCAAGAATTTCTTGATCTTTTCAGCCGAAAATACAAAACCGGAATGAAGTCTACTGACTTCTGTTTGTTTGCTTTGTTTAACTATGCTCTCATGAGCAAATAGCTTGTTTCTGCAGGCTACCAGTGGTCTATACATCAGAGGACAAAAGGCAACATGAGCTAAAGAATTCCAGCAGTAAAGTCCACAAATACAACTTCATACAAGCACTTGAAAAACCTTTGTTTTCCACAAATCAGCTTGTAAATCACCCAGATTAATTGATTTGCATGTCCATGGGAAAAAAATATTAAAAAGGATCATACATGACAAAGCAAGTTTGAGATTTTAACGCACAGATGTTTAAAAACCCTGATTTCTTTTTTGCGATATTTGTCCTACTGTAGATAAGAAAATGAGTTTTTTTCTTCTAAATTCTTTGTTTCAATAATGAAGGCAATGGATGTTTACTTGAGGCATCTATTTACCATTCTAACAAAAAAAAATTGAAACTGGTGTTGATAATTTTATGCAGATCTCATTCCTGTAACTTTCCTGAGTGTTCTATTCTGTGCTTCTATTCAGCTCTTTGGTGAGCTCATTCTGCTGAAGAGAGCCGTGGCTTCTAATGAGAGCCTTCTGTAGATGCTTGGCTTCTCTAAATCAAGCATTAACACCATCTTTACCTAGCTGAAGGTCTAGCCCTTGAACACTATCAAGAATAAAGCAGAATAAGCAGCAGAAGACTCGTGACATGGAGCTGACACACCAAGGAACAGAAGAGCTGTACACTGCAGAAGAAAAAAGTTCAGTGGGCTGGGAATCATCCCTCCTTTCTCTAGCTGCCTGGGAGAGGCTGTCACTCATCACCATCTCCACCGGCTATTTCATGGCACATGGGTGCCTGCTCTCCTACCTTGCTCTAACATAATTTTATGCTACGTGTTTCAATTACTCTCTACCTAAAAATAGTACACACGTATCATTCAGGCTCTGATCCAAAAGTCCACCCCCTTCCTGACAGAAGGGATTAATCTTGGAGAATACCTCATACTTTCAGATAATTCCACTCAGTTCTCATGTTCCCCTCAAGTTCTCTCCCTTCATTTCCCCCCTCCCACACATGTGATGTCAAGGCAAGGAAAAATGGGTAGGAAGGAGGGCAAGATTCCCATGTATCAGCTCAGGGAATGACAAGGAGCCAGATCTTCTCCCACGCTGACTGGCAGCTCCAAGAGAACACAGTCTACCAGCTAAAGGGCATGGCCAGCCCCTTCTCTCGCTTGCCATCTGCAGCACGTACCAGCTGGAGGTGCACACTGCTCAGTCCTGTGGAATGGAAAAAGAGAGGATATACCACCATTTATCTCTGCTGGCGTCATCACCTTCCATCCTCCAGAGCTCATTACCGCATGATTTGGCCCCGAGGTATCAGAGCCTGCTCCAGAAGAAGGTCTAAGCCAAACTGGAGGTCTCAGTGTCTGTGCCACGGGGTGCCTGTGGCAGAGCTGGAATGCTAGCAGCCAGCAGCACGATGGCTTTTGCTACAGTGCTCGCTGAGAACAGCAGCTCCCTCTTCTCCCTTTCATGCTTCCTGCTCCTTTTATGAACCTGCACAAGGGACACTTCATCACAGCCCAGCCCTGCAGCCCTATCGGATGCAGGTGAGGAAGACCGCACTGGACCATGGAAAATTCTGGTCCAGGATGTCTCCACGTGGTTGTGTCTATCACGGTGTGTAACTTCAAGGCTGTTCTGCAAAACAGATTACAAGTAGATGGGCTATTCAAGCATTTTTAGGTTGTAATCAGTCTGAATTTTAAATTTTGGCAAGGCAGAAATTAACATATCCCCTGGGTATGAAAAATTTCCTTTGAGGCTTTTGTAACATAAATGCAAAGAGTAATTAAAACCCAGTTTACAATGCATCTTAAAACCTGCAATTCTGAGTGCCTACATAAAACCCCTGAAAATTAGCCAACTGAAAAAAAAAATAAACTTACTATAAACAAAGAAGAAAGTGTTATTTCTCCTGTCCAAATAGAGTACTACTGCAAAACATAAATAGTATAAAGGAAAAATAAACTAAATTTTTTAAATTCTCAGGTCTCATCCTCATAGATGACTTTCATAACACAGGAAAGATAATCTAACTGAAAAATGTACAGGCTTTCAGATGCTGGGAAACTGCCTGAGTATTTGGCAGCCTGCACCAGAGTGCAAGTCCTATTTGGATACCACTGGTTTGAAGTACTGGGCATTAGTGAACACCTCAAATGCACTGGTCTCCAAACAGCAGAACACTCGTTGTATTTGTTGTTGCCCATTTTCTTGTCTATTCTGGTGGCTTCTGAACCTTCATTGCAATTGCACTGCAGAGTCTGCACAAGAATGACAACTATGTGCAAAACAGATGAGGAATGAATTCAGGGACTGAAAAATAGAAAACTTCCATTACCACCTAAACACAGTCACACTCTCCACCTAAGCAAGGAAAATATACAGCAAGCCTGTGAAACACCATTTTAACATGTCATAAATCCGGAGTACAGAAACTGATGGGAATGTTGCCATTTGCTTCACTGGGAACAGGCTCACATCCTAGATGTGAACACTTCACACTACAGCAAATATTATTTATTTTACAAGTGTTGCTCAGTTCAGCAAGATGGCTGAAGTGCGACAATGACAAAGGATCTCTTTTTACCCTGACTATTCCTGCCAGGATATTTGTGTTCCATGCTGTTTCCCCTTGTGTGTGGGCTATGGGATATACAACAGGATGTGTCTGAGATTGTAAATATCTACATTCTAGTCAAGTATATCATCTCAGAGTAAATTTTCTATCAAAATGCATATGATATTAGCAGCTTCATTAAGAGAACAGTTCACTTAGGTATGGACAAAGTACTATGCTTTGCATTCAGAGTTTAGGACACATCTTCAAAATAATGCTTTTTGCCAGTCTGTGAGAATGCCACATGGAAGGATTTATTTTAATTTCTGGTTTCCTTGTTTTGATACTTTTGCAACAGAAGATCAGGAGGAACAGTGGTATAGACAGGCAGAAAGTACCACTGAAATCAGTGCACAAAATGGAATATCTTTTTTTTTTATCTTCACCTGTTTAAAAAAAAAAAAAAAAGCAAAGCCCTGGTTCAGCCAGTCGATGCTAATGCAACCAATATGGCTGCAAAGTCCAGATTCATCTCCCAGGCTTTCAAGCCAGAAGGAACTGGGAGCCCTATACACCTGCCTTTCGAAAGGAAGCAATACCTGCTGCCATTCTTTGCTGACGCCTCCCACGTGAGCAACCCCGCAGCAGCAAGCAGCCAGAGAGCTCCAGACAGATAACCACACCTCTAAACCAGGCCTGGCATGAGGCTGGCTTATGGGGATCCACCTTCTGAGGATGAAGGAAGAACACTGAGGGTTTTCTAGTGTACTGTGAAAAGCAGCACAGTATGAAGAATAAGATCATTCCAATGAGGTAAAGGGTACAGTGAGTCAGGTTTTTTTTCTTGGATGTCTACAGTGAAGATGTAGTGTCTTCAATGCCAACAGAAAACTACATTCACTTTGAAAGCTCTGGCTTTGAACAGCTCTCTCTGAAGACAGTGGGAAATAAAGTGCTAAATAACAACAACCTAAAACACCATCAAAGCACTCAATTGGAGAGTTTGTGTTTGATTCATCACTCCAGGTTGTTCGGGTGGCTGCACACAAGGGCTGTGAAAACAACACACCTGAGCACAAAGCATTATGGCTGGAAGCGCACACAGCAATGCTGTTCTTCTCACAGGAAAATTCCGAGGTATTTCAAAAGGTGGAAGTTTTCCCCTGGAATCCACATTCAGAGCAAACACACTGAATACTGATGGCTTCTACACGTTGCACATAGTATACCACTCAGACTTAGGTCATACTTTAATCAGAACTTTAAGAATTTCAGATTCATTTAAAAATTAAGCCACCTGAAATACATGAAGCAGGTAAGGGCAGGGCAGTAGCTCTTTAAAAGCAGGGCAAGCTGCAGTGACCATAGTAGCAGAAATAGTAGTAACGAATAAACCATGAGAGACTCAAGGTATGGACTGATGGGTTGTGTTTCCTTTGGGATTTTTAAAATGTGACTGTTTCGCTTGCAGATAGAATACTTGTATTTAGCTTTGTGTTCCAGGTGCCTTTGTAGTGGTTAAGCTCTAGCCCAGGTTGTAGTAATTGAGTATTTCCTAATTAAAAAGAAGGAAAGGGAAACTTTGAAGGGATTGTAGCCACAGTTTCGGAATGTGTTACCCGAGTTACTCACTAGGGACTTCACATTGAGAAACTGTGAATCCCCAGTTCTTCCAGACATCGGTTCCTTAGAGTAATGGTACAGGACCGACATTTTTAAGGGGTCTCCTTAGGAAGCTTGAGATGAGGGGCTCTGAAAGCTCGCCTTTGCTGGTGGGTGATGTGGGCACTCTGCCTCTTGGTCCTCTAACTAAAATTACAGTTCGCAAGAGCCCTAACAGCTGAAGCCTTTCCCGTGAGCCACAGGATTCCCGGCGTCTGGCCGTGCCCCGCCTGAAGGCTCGGAAAGCGCGGGGATGCTCAGCCCCCCAAGCCGGAGACCGGCCTCTGCCTGGCTGAGTCACACGGCGAAGCCCCGCCGGGTACGCGGGGGGGACGGGCGGGCTCCCCTCGTCCTGGGCACCACTCACCGGCCACGAGAAACGTGCCACCCCAAGGGGCGCGACAGCCCTTTCGCGCTGCGCGGACACTGCCCCGAGGGACGGGCGACCGCGGGCAAATGGCTCTGCGCGGGGCCGCTCTTCTAGGGACCACGCGACAGAGGAGCCGCTCCAGCCGCCGCGGGCGGCGACCGCTTCCCGCTCCCGCCGCAAAACTTTCCGCCGGAGCGCAGCGGCGGGCTCCCTCCCTCCCTCCCTCCTTCCTTCCCGCCTCCCTTCCCCCGGTGCCGTCGGGGAAAGTTGCCGCCGCGGCGGGGACCGGCTCCCCACAGAGATGGGCGCCGGCCCCGGTAAAGTAGCGGCAGGTGTGAGGAGCGCGCCCCGCCGCCGGCAGACGCTCGCCCCGCAGCCCCGCGCCCTGGAACCCCCCGTCCCGGCTGCACGGCGGCGGCCGCCCTCCCGCCGCGCCCGAGGCTGTGGAGCTCCTTACCCAGCCCCGGCACGAAGGTGTTGAGGAAGAGGCAGATGACAGCCACGGGGAACGGCATGTAGGGGATGGCGGCGCGCAGGGGGCCCTTCTTCTCCCGGACCTGCACCACCACCCCGCTGGAGGGGGCAGCGCCCCGGCTGGGCTCCGCGGCCGCCGCGCTCTCGCCGTCTTTGGGGAAGGGCTCCATGGCCGGCGCGGCCGAGGCTGCCGGTGCCCCGGCGGGCTCCCAGCTGCCGCCGCGCGGCCCCGCCTGCGCGCGCTCGCGCACCCCCCCCTCCCCGGACCCCTCCCCTCGCGGGCCCCCGCCGCCGTTCCCGCCCAAATCAGCAACCAACGTGGCCAACCGGCCCGGAACCGGCGGGACGACGGCGCTGAGCGGCGGGCACAGCGCGCCGGGCTGCCCGCCCCAGCCGCTCTGAGGGGTCACCCCGCCCCAGGCTGCTGCTGCCCCTGACCCGCCTGGCAAGAGAGTAGCTGCTCGGCTTGATCTTTGGGAAGGGGAAAAGCCGTTTCCATATGAGAGAGCGAGAAGTGATGAAAAAATAATGCCGCTTTAAAAATAGCTGCGCTCTGAAGGTGTAAGAAAAGGCGTAAATTAAACCCACACTCATTTATTGTTTGAAAATCCCTGCTGTAAGCAGGGAAGAGGAGGGGGAAAGGAGAAGAGCCACGAGAATTCGGAGGAGAAAAGAAAAATACGTGCTTGAAAAGCTAATTGCAGTTTGGGACAGTGTGAACAATGTATCTTAATTCACTTTAGTACCTCATTAATGTTTATAAATATGTAAAGGGTGAGTGTCACGAGGATGGAGCCAGGCTCTTCTCAGTGACAACCAATGATAGGACAAGTGGTAATGAGTACAAACTGGAACACAGGAGGTTCCACTTAAATATGAGAAGAAACTTCTTCATGGTGAGGTTGATGGAGCACTGGAACAGGCTGCCCAGGGAGGTTGTGGAGCCTCCTTCTCTGCAGACATTCAAAACCCGCCTGGACACCTTCCTGTGTAACCTCATCTGGGTGTTCCTGCTCCGGTGGGGGGATTGGACTGCATGATCTTTCGAGGTCCCTTCTGATCCCTAACATTCTGTGATTCTGTGGTTCCATGACTAGATGAAATATCCTTTTGTAGAGTTGGTAATTATTGTTCAGTACACAGTTTAATGGATTAAATGGTAATACAAATGTAACATGTCTGTAGTTAAAAATGATGATGATGCTGGTCATTGCAGAGACAACAGGAATAATATTACAGGCGTTAATCCTGATGTAAAATGTGTGACACACATACAGGATTTTTGCATAAGAGAGAGAGGGTAATCTGTGTCTTACTGTGCATTTCAAAGTGGTATTTTTACTGTGCAATTCCTGCTAGGAATTTAGACTCCAACAGAAAAAGTTTTGAGTACTTTATGTATGTCATTGGAATGCCACCTTAAAAATACATGATTCAACAGTTAAACTGCTTTCAGTACAAATAGTACAATGAAAAAGTTAGGTAAACTAAATGACATGGATGCAGAATCCTGTTCCTAGATATTTTATTTTTTTTAATTTCACTTTTCTAATAGTTGGGTTCTGAACCATAAAAATATAGGCATCCCCTGTAAAATCTCCTGTTTCTAACAACAGGTTTTCTTTGCTTATCTTCTGAGAGTGTGTCATCCAAAGAATCTTCTGACTTCTTTTTGATTAAATGCACAGTTCAGACATGTTTCTGGAGCATATTAGCCAAACTGACAGCCCGTTATATCCCCTAGACACAAAGCTATTGGAGTGCTGTACATTTCTCTTGGAAAGATCTGGTGTAACTGACATGAATTCTATCTTTCTCTGCTGGTTGATCAAACTACAGTCAGATGAGAAATCTTTATGGTATGAATATTGACTAATTTGAGCTTGTACGACGCGGAATCCACAGTTGGAACACTATCAATAACTTGCTATGATATAACTCTCTATAGATTCAACCAGATGATGAACTGATAAATGTTCTGGAAATTGTGCGTGGGTGATCCCTAATTACCAATACTAGAAGCAAGCAAAAGGCCATTGTGAGAATAGCCCAAAGAGAAAATCAAAGACCGAGATTAATTAAAACAATATTTTGTCAGAAATACTTAATAACAGGTTGTGCTTTTATGGAACATTTCCTTGGAAGATCTCAAAGCATTTGAGAAATGTGAGTTAATTCATTTACTTCTTTAAGATTAGTTGGCAATATGTAGGGCTTACTCTACCCGCTATTAAAATGCAGCCACTGCTAGACTGAACTGCATCATTAATTCTGTGCTGCCAGTGCTCATGGAAGTTCTCAGGCGCCTAAGGCAAAAGTTATGACTGATTCAGAGTATATTAAAGATACCACCGTGTAACAAGTTGTGATATTTCCAAGCTTCTCTAAACAAGTGAATTGGTGGCCTCACCGCTCTGCTGGGATTGTTCCACGCTCCTCAAGTGGTGCGTGATAACCATGCAAACCATCTCATACTGAGCACTCGTGTGCTGCATGCTTTACCATTACTTAGGAGACAAGTTTCTACGTGCTGGAGAGCTTAAGTGGGGAAAGACAGTTGTTAACAAAACAGTATGCTGGGACCTAGGCAAAAAAATGTGACCAGGGGCTGATTTTTTTTTGAGAAAAAGAAGGTTATCGCTTTTATAAAATGCAGTAATATTTGTGAGTATTAAGAATACTAAGATTTCTTCAGATTCGATCTTTGAAATATTCATTTCACTTCTCAGCATGAAAACAGCTCTCCAAACTGATATACATAACACTATTTGTCTGCAGTTGAGACAAAAAATGGTCACAAACAAAGCCAAACCAACCAACCAAAAAAAACCCCAAACAGACTTGAATTCAGAGTGGTGTTTCAGACTGCAGAACTCCCCTGGCACACCACTGTAGCACCAGCGTATTGACACACAGGACTGGGGATATATCCTCCCCAGGGCTTCTCCAGAGTCTTCTCCACCACAGTGCTGCAGGAGGCAAGCCCCATGAAAGCCAAGAGAAGCATTGCACCCATGCCTCAAGGACGGACACTCAGGAGTCTTAAGAATTTGAGATACCTTCATTTCCTGGATGTCTGCTGAAAGAGCAGGTGTTGGAGTTGGCCCAGGTGGCAACAAGACTGCAGGACCTCCTGCAGATAGGTGGGTCTTCCGCATTGTTGTAGGTCTTAAAACCCAAGAGGTCTCACCTCTGGCCTCCTCTGGTCTGGAAAAGAGTACTTATAGTTGCCAGGTCCTTGGTAAGCAAGCGTGGACAGAGAACCTGTTTGTGTAATAGCCTTGTCTCAGTGCTGTCAAGACTGAGACCCTCTGATTGACAGAAGCTGATTGTCTCTTATTGTGAAGCCTATGTGTTTAGTTATACTGCATGTGGATGCTGCTGTGGGAAGTATATGCTGGAGCTTTGATCAATATCCTGAGAGCTTTATACGAGTCCAGCGTGGAGGAGTCCATCAAGTGGCTCATGGCCACCAAATTACCAGACAGAGGAGGCTAATCTTCTAGCTGAAAGCAGGAAAAGGTATTTATGTTACGGTCACTAATTGTAATATGAGATTTTATAGTGGGGGATTTTCCTTTTATTTGGTTTCTGCAGTGGCCAAACAAGCTGTGTTTCAAACATCTTGCAGGTATGGGCATTTTTAGTTACACACCAAAGAGTAAGGGAAGTGTTGTCAGGCCAAAGGAAACTGCAAGATCAGCTGGTTGTATGAGTTTGCCCTGCTGTTGTAATATATTTTTTTCTTCTTTCCCTGCTTGTACTAGTATTTGAATTTTTCCTAATGCAGCCAACAAAGAACTAGAAATTCTGCAAAATGGAAGGATGGTGCTTTTCTGTTACAGTGTTCTGAGGACTGGGCACACCCCAGTTTGCCTCTGACTTTGGAAAAGGAGAAAACCTGCAAATTTAATAACAATGACATACCTACAGTAACCATGGGTTCGTCTCTTTGAAATACACCCCACTCCTGAGCTTGGATCCTTCCCAGTCATCTTAAGTATCATACAAGCCAGTTAAGAGAGATACAAAAATAGACTGGAACACAAATCAAATTAGAAGAGTTATTAACAAAGGCAATAAGGAGCCAAGCAGAGCTACTGCTCAACAATCCCCTGGGGGCAGGAGGAGCCCTGCAGTCTGCACTCCAGCACACCACTGTAAATCCTGCATCACTCCACCTATCGTGATTGAAAGCAGAGTTTGGTTCAAGGAGTCCAGCTTTCTCCAAACAGAAAAGATCAATTAATTCCATTCACGTGCAGGAGATTAGAGTTATTGGATCACAGATGTGACAATGCCACTAACAAATCAATCGTATCAGCTGAAATCAGGGCTGGGGAGTCCTGTTGCTTCACCAAGACAAATGTACCTCTGTGCAGAGGAACAGTTTATTCATTAAGTACCACTTGTGGCCCATGTAGACTCTGTTCTGATGGGACTATGACGGCACTGATACCTCATAAATTGTCTCCATCTGACAGATGTTGGACAGTCACATGAGGCTGGGTACAACTTGGTGGGCTCTTCCAGGTGCCAATGAGAGCTACGCTTACTGCTGACATACTACATGAATATACCCTGCAAACACAAGATTCCAGACAAGTTTTTTACAGACTTCAGAGGGAAATTAAAGAAAAAAAAAAAAAAAGTCAAGCTGAAGTAGATTCTTTGTGCCCAATTTGGTGGAAATCCCTCACTGATCAGAACACTGGAACAGGCTGCCCAGGGAGGTTGTGGACTCTCCTACTTCGGAGGCATTCAAGACCTGCCTGGACACCTTCCTGTGTAACCTCATCCGGGTGTTCCTGCTCTGGTGGGGGGATTGGACTGGATGATCTTTTGAGGTACCTTCCAATCTCTAACATTCTGTGATTTGTAATTCCCATGGGAGCAATAGTAGCCTCGTGTGTATTAATTAGTTTTCTCTTACATGAGTTTGTCAAAATACAAGGAAATCTTATTCTTTCTGTAAATTTCTATTAACATTAGACTTTTAATGCTGGCATTTGCAGCTGTGTCCTGCTATGTCTTGAGAGTATGTGATGCTACTAAGATCATCAGGAAATGCTTTGGACTCCAGCACAAACCTGTTCCCCTGGCTCATGCTTTCCTTTCCAGGCTTCAGGAAAAGCATCCCTTCATCTTTACAGCCTGTGGGCAACCAATTGCAGTCATCTTTAGGCAGCGTGAGGATCTCATCACTGACAGTCCTCATTTTAATGCATGTGGCTGTTTTCCTTTCTTCCCAGCTCATAGTGTTCATGAAGTGGTTCTTCCTCCAAACACCTTCGGACTGTTACACATTGACCCCACACATCTGTGCTAAGCTCTGTAACATCCCCTAGCCTCACCCAATGTGAACTGTATAGCTCAGAGAGAGAAAATCCATAGTAAGTAAATTCTCCCAATATAGAAACTGGGAAAAGATAGTCAGGAAAATCTGACTCTGTCATAACAATGACAAGATAGGTGAGGAAAGAGGACAGGCGCTAGAGAAACATAGTAGACATACTGAGGTGGCCCAAAGCAATTCTGCAAGCACAACCTTTTTGGTTTTTATTTTGTTTATTTTCCCTGTTCTGAGTCATGCACACTTACCCTTAAAGTAGAGCAGATACCCTAGTCACAATGGCTGCAACTCCAGGTATAAAGCACCTAAACAAAACAGCATCTGTTAAGTATGTGATGGTACCAAGAGGCACATGGTTCTTCTCTGCTGCATTTCACTTTTGAAGTCCAGTGCCAGCCATGAGGGCTTCTCTCACATAAGCACATCAGGCTTGTCTAGCACTTATTTTGTTATGGAAAATGCCTTCTAGCAGCAAGGTAAATGTCAGTTTTCTTGGAGTCTGTGAAGAAAGATGACCTTAAGCTAGAGCCAGCTACCTTACAGTTTGTACTTTAAATTCTCTAGTCTTACAGATTCCAGGTTTTCCAATAAATGTTAGATATGAATGGCAAGCTGGAGCTCAATCCCTTGATCACTGCATCTCAGCTTTAGGTTTGGGTCCGTCTTCAGTTCAGTTGCTTGTTGCTGTGTTAGACCAGTATGGTTTAGGCTTATTGTCAGTCTGCATCTGTCTAAATGATGTGGCAGCACATCTGGCATGATCTATAAAGGTTCAGAGATTCATTCTAGAATTTACCTGCGGATGTTACAGGTTAACAAAGATACTAACCTGCAGTGAAACCTGCAATAGTGTCAGGCACATGCAGCATGGAAGATAAAGAAAGAAACCTGACTAGAATTAATTTCTACCCTACTAGTCCACTAACACTAACTGCTTGTTAAATGAAAGTTCTTTGCTCTGAACCATATCCTGTTGATAAATCTCTACCACTGAAATAATATTTTTTTTTCGTCTTTCTTTCCTCCCTGTCACAAAGTTGTTAGGTGGGAATGGACCTGAATGACAAAATTTAGAGGTAGATCTCACTTCACCTCCAAACATCCACCAAAATCTGTAGGAAAGAAAATTAGTGACTTGTTTTGGCCTTTGCTCTATTAATTTTGTACTATCTGTATTTTTTTTCATTTCTTTTCTGTCATTGAAACAAATGTACTTATGGAAAACATCAGAAAAGCTATAGATTTCTACTATTACACCAGCAGTTGCCAGTGTCACATGCAGTGATTTTTGTAGCATTGGCACTTGCTTTGCTACTGATTATTTTTTAACAGTCCTCAATGTCTCCATCCACCTTTCAGCTTATGGAGATTCTCTTTAATGGCTGAAAAGTTCCTTTTTTCTTCTTAATGTAACCTCCTTTTCCCGTTTTATGGCCCCTTCTGTGAAACTTACTACCTTACAACACAGCATAGACTACTTTGTTATTCATCTAGTGCTCCTGTGCACTTCCATCATGTTTTTGGATTTAAGCAGTGTTCTCTGCTGCAGCATGCACTAATTACTGATCACAGGCATTATGGGTATTCACACGGGTATTCACTTTTTATGAGTGTGGGCAGGATGAGGCTTTTAGGAGTTAAGTCTTGTGACATTTACTATCCTGGTTTACTTAGTTCTCTTGTACCACCATTTAGTAGATTGGTTACTGTGCTTGGAAATGACCAAGACTTGTTTTAAACTTTGTGTTTTCCAGGCCCATTCCTGCACCTCACAAACACAGTCTCCTTTTTCCCTCTTTCCCACTGGTCACACAATCTTCTTGCCCACCCAGTCTCAGTGTATCCACCTGATGATCCGTTTTCTCTTCTGCCTTGCTTTACTCAAACACTGCCAGGTTCTTGCTGTCTGTCAAGATGAGACCCTGTTCCTTCTCCCCTTCAAAAACTTTTATCCTCCTTGCAGTGTGATAGTTTGAAGGAGGAGGACACACAACAGACAGGCACAATTTTGCCATTTCTTTTGCCATATTCTAGTCTATCTATGGCAGCCTAGAATTGCTGAAAGTCCAGTCCATCACATTTAAGGCACTTCACCTGAAACAATCTCGTTTACCTAACGTAGCCATGTAATTTCCCTGTTGCAGTCAGTGGAAAGGCAGAGCCTCAAATGTTCCAGGAATGATCAAGTCTGCTTAAGTTGAACATCTGTTTCTCTGGTTAAGACAGGGAGGAATCAGTAGGAAATATTAGATGTCTTCATCCATTTGGCATCCTTTCTGCTTCTGCCTTTTTGGAGGACAACCATTTAATGGTTTAGTACATATCAGGCAAAGTAGAACAAAGTATCTGTGTGTTCGATTTCCTGGGCGAGTATATTCTGCCAGAGACTATTATTTCAAAGTTGAATACTGTTACCACCACATAAGATGAAATTTGTCATGCATTGGTCATGGCTTCTCTAAGGGACCTGGGCAGAGTTCAGATGCCTAAAACAGAGCACAGCAGAACTGCAGGTGGGAGAGATACCATTCTCTGAAGAGGAGCACCGATGGGCAGCAACAGGCAACTAAAATTGTGTAATAAGGAAATATCCTGTACATAGTGAAGCACTTCCAAATTTAGGTGCCTGTAAGACTAAGCAATCTTGAAAGGTAAGCGGGAATGAATTACTGCACAGATCTTAGTGGGTTTAGGGCATCTGAGTTACAACTTAAAGCAATGTGTGGACAGACCAGGTTCCCTTCCTTGTACACTTGGATTGACCCTCTGCAGGTCATTATTCTTGGACGTCTTCTCTAGTATGAGTGTCAGATGAGACAGAAGCCTTTTGTGTACAGACTTTTTCTCTCCGATTATGTCTGAGGGAGTCAAATTATGATCTGTGACTTGAGAACAAGACCGTTCTTTCAGGTAAACTACTGCAAACCTGACATGCTCTGCCTTAAATAAAATTACTTCTCAGATCAAGTTTCTTGCCGCTTATATAATACTTTTTATTTCTCAATAAAAGCGATTTTAGACAGGATTAAATGTTATGTATCGTAAGACAGCCTTTTCAGAAAGCTGTGAAATATAAAAACATATGCTGCTTCCATCTTAAGTTTTGCTTGAGTCGTGATGCTGGCACAGGCTGATTTGCCAGCACACATAAATTTTGATCCTGCAGAAAGGTACTCATCTATTTGACAGCTGCGAGGAATGAAATCCTCTATTTACCAACATGAGAACATTGGAAATCCATCCTTTTCTCACACTGTTCTACCCCTTATCTGGAGGGACCAATTTTAAAAATGAGTTAGAAGTGCAAAAAGTATGAGCTATTCAGTCCTCGTTTCCCTGCTACAGCTGCCCATAGCTTTGTAGTCTCAGTTGGATGGAAATCAGCAGCTACTGTGACCGAGGTCACATCTGCACAGGCATAAGTAGTAAGCACTGCTGGTGAGCTCAGGGATTTCCAGTGGGATGGAGAGTTTTAAGTACAGAATATAAGGAGTTTTATATTCTCTTAAACATGGCTGCCTGAGCTCTGGTCCATCGTAAAGGCTTTTCTCCAGCACTCATGGGACAGCAGTAGGTCTCTGGTATGTTCCATCAGGCGTTTGGGAGTCCCAGCCACACTTGCTGAGAACAGATGAAGGGTTTTGCCTGAGGAATGGTTTCTCAAGATCACCAATAGGCTGTGAAATGTTAGGATCTTAAGGGGCTTTTATGACATAACCCAGCAGACTTCAGGCTTTCCAGCAGGGGTGGGACTCAGTGGAGCAGTCCTCATGTGAGCTACAGGGGAATCTCTCTCTGGTGTGTAAAAACCTATGTGGAGCCTATCTCCTCTGCTGCCTGTCACTACAGGCTGACCTGTTCACAAATGTTTCAGCAGGTCTTCTGTTATGTTCAAGAGGGAGAAGTTTTATCTATGCACTATCAAGTACTCATTGCAACATGAACGTCCATGCTGCCAAGTCTTTCTCTCTCTTATGAGCAAGTAGGGAACTTAATTTTCTGAGACAGTTCACTCATTTTGTAAATATTACATTGTCATGCAACACAGTGCTACAGATTGTTGTAATGTTTCATGGCTATTAGGAATTAGAATAGGAGAAAAATGGTATTTTTAAGCTTGTTCAGCACAAGAAGAAATTGCAAGGCTTCACTTCAAGCATAATGTATCCAACTAATTTTGGCAAGAGCGGGGAGTGTAGAAGTCAAAATTGTCATCACCAAGAAGGCAATTATGACAGAAGCTGCTTGTCAGGCAAAGGGAGCTGATATTAGAAGCATGCAGGGGGACCAAATGCCCTGTTGTAACCGGACTCAAGGAAGGACGTGTGGGGAGGGAGGCTGGTCCCTCATTTGTTTTAGTAACTCATCTAACTGTAAGAGAGTTCTTGTGCTATCAATGCACTATCAGCCTAAACCACTGCTTGCTAAGATATATTTGTTTTCTTTCTAAGATTTATCCACTTCTCTCTTATCTCCCCTGCTGGAGCTGGAAGATTACTTTAAATTATTTCATGGCATAGAAAAACACCTGCTTAAATTCCTTTTAATCTAGAATGGGATTAATGTTGCATTTCCTCATCTCTTTGTGAGTTATTCTCACCCACAGGAAGGGTATATCTGGTATATTAATTTAGAGAGATGAGTCAAGTGCAACAGGGACTGGGCAGGAAGTATTTTCTAAGCCCCGATAGGAGTGTTTACAGTGGAGATTATTACATTTCTGAATTTCCCAGGAAAAAAGGGGTAGCAGGTAGGTAGATTCTGGATACAGGACTATGGAAAAGAAATAGGAGAAGAAAATAGCATAGCTGCTTTTGGTTTTGAAAGGCTGAGCAACAGAGGGTAGCCTCCAGTTTTCCATCCTTGAATAAATCTGCCTAATTTCATCTGATTTGTTTTTTTTTTTCCCAGAGAGATTGTAGTTGTTGTTGGCTCTCTCCATCCCAAAGTGATTTTCTGATCTAAAGGAGGCCTAGGGGTCTATGCTGAGGACACATGCACTGGGCTCCGTGTCACAAATAGCTGGCAAAAATCTCACTCCAGCATACGATTCTCCAGGGCACTATAGGAATGCTGACCGAGCCAGCTGGAATATTTGTTAATAACGTGGTTGTAGGGAGCTGCCCAGTCATGTCATCAGACACCGGAAGATTCAGTCCCATGATCCCACACTGAGAATCCTGGTACTTTATCTGCGAGACCAGTGCACATCCAAAGTTTCTGTTCTCTCTTATGAAGCCCTTACTCCAGTTGCCTGAGGACCTTTGCCCCAGTGTGCTTACTTGTGGAACAGACTGCTGTATTAGATTTTACTACATTTAAAAGAGCATTTCTAGTGTCCAATTAGACTGGAAAATCCATGCTCAACAGATTTGTTAAGTATGATTCTCCATCTAGTCATTCTCACTAATGAAGTCATAACATCCTGAGTGGTTCTCGTGTGTCCTTAATTAGTGTCTCCATTTTGTATCCGCCCCCTCACTGTGGAAGTCAAGCTGTGGCTTTCTTCCTGGTTGTTGGATTCCTCATAAACCTCAATATGCACTAGCACCTCTCCAGCCCACCAGGTCCTTTTCTCCTGGGGTCTCTCTGGGACAAGAGCATTAAAAACCTGGCAGAGACAGTGTCCTCATCCCTCTTACTTGACTAGTCCAGAAAGTGCAGAGGACAGCAGTGCTCCTCAAAGGTACATGCTGCCTGTTGAGATGGCCACCTTGCACCTAAAGGATTAAAATGGCTGCAACGGAGTCAAGTTTTTCTCCATGAGAAGCTGGATCCTCCTGAGTTTTACTTTCCTGTGGCACATTCAGTGTGGCCTTTTACTGAGGCCGGGCAGAGCTTATTTCACTCAGTTGGCCATGTGAAACTGGCACGGTGAAGCATGATGGACCTCACTCCTTTGATTCATATGCTGCTGTACTTTTTTTTTAGTTAATTGCTTGATTTTTCTGAGGCAGATCCCATCTGGCCCTGATGTTTTGTCAGCCTTGTGACATTCTAAAAAATTTTATAACTATTTTTGGCATCATCTCAACTTCTGACAGTATTTCTGCTTTCTTCCCTAGAAAATGTATGGCTGTTCTTGGCATCATCTCCACATTCCCCATTCCTTATAAACATTACACAGAAAATTTGTTTTATCAGTGTCTGCTTCTTCTGTATATAATTTACCCTTCTACCCTTCTGAGGAGCTGTCCCTTCTCAAACATGTCATATTCTCTAGCTATCTATAATTCTTCTTTGTCAGAGGAAGCATTTTTGCAATAGTTCTCTCAGTCTCTACTTGCTGCCTTGCTCCTCAGCTTACCTTGCACGTCTGGTTTCTTTGACTCTCATTATAGGTTTCTACATGCCTCAGGTAGTCTGCCTGGGATTTTAATTCCAAATTTCTTTCTAGCACATGGAAGGAGAATACTTGCAATTGCAAGCTTTGTAATAGGCTGTAGATGCCATGTAATATTCCAGCTGAAACACAAGGGAGTTAGTGCTTTACCTTTCTGAGACAGATGGATCTAACCCTAAAAATCCTTAAAAGCACTTTCAAATTATCTAAATGTAGAAAACAGGCCTTCATGGGAAGGTCAACAGAAGATTCAATAATTTTATATAGATGTTTACGCAAAGAGATGCAATCTGAGTGTGGGTAAGGCTTTTCAGTCTTGTTGACAGACACATCTAGATGGCTAGCGTGCTATCTAGTTGTGCCTTTCTTAGGGTGATTTATTTGATATGTGTCTGTCTTGCTCATGAATGGAAAATTAAAGTTGCCAAGATAGAACAGAAATTCCAGGTTCCGACTGGCAAGTCCCAAATCTCTTTGCTCCATTTTGTTCTTTCACAAAATTTTCAGGGATATATCTGAAGTTGTTCACTACTGTACCCCAGGGTTCACTCACTCTATAAAATGATCCATAGTCCTGGAGCTCTTTGCTGGCCAGTTCCTAACCTTTAATCTTTTTTGAGATATTGAAATAGTCTCCTCTCTGTCTCCATAATCTATTGTCCATATGCCTTCTGTTCAGCAGGAAGGTTTTCCAACCCAGCTATTTCCGTGCATGTACAGAGGTATCGTGACATTACCCACTCACATATCACATGATTCTGGCATGATGGTTGAACTCTCTCCACGTGTATTCATCAATGACCCCAATTTAATGGAAAACTAAAAATCTAGCAAGTTGCAGGCTGTGTGCCTGAAAGATACAGGCAGCAAATGGGCTTCACAATTGCGAGCTATTGTGATTCTGCAAAAGTCTGTCACTACTGTCAGGGACAGAAGTGATTTGATAACTCCATCAGCCTAGCAACATGACAGAACTTCAGGAGAGTTTTAAAAACTTCCCCCATGTTTTCTCATGTCAATAGATTTGCTGTCATTTGAAGCTTGCTATCCTTTCTATTAGGTATGTGAAAGATTTCTGCCAGAAATATTGTCAGAGTGAACTCCCCTGCTTTCTGAAAATAAAAGATAAGCAATCTGAGTACTGAAATAAAACAATAAATGTTAAGAATTGGAGGGCTTCCTGCAGAAGAGAAAGAATTCAACCAGTCCAGCACTCTGCTAGTTTCTGGGCCTTCTAATGGCCTACTTTAAGCTTGGCTTTCCAAGGATATTTTTGTGAACCTCGCTCTTGGTCTATATGTGCCTTTTAGTATGTAGCAAGATCCTCCTACCTGTTCCAGCCTTCGTGGTTTCTCACAAAAGAGCAGTTTGCGTCTGCTATCAATGCTAATTCCCCAATGGCATGTCGTCTACCGTAGTGCTTCTTGCATTTCAGAACTTCCTGCTGCTCAGAGAGAGAAAACATCTCAGAAAACCCCCTACGGATCTGTTGACACCAAGGTTGCATCAACAGTATCTCAGTAAGAATGGAGAGCAGCAATAGAAGGAATATTGGGATCTGTAGGGGAATTGTGTGGGCAGGGTCTCTCCCTCTCTCTTCACTTAGTCTCTTAGCAACAGCAGGCCCAACAGTATGGCACTGCTTGCTGGGGGTGGGCAGTCCCCTTGCTCAGATGAAGAAGAGCAGAAAAGATTTAGCAAAGAGGAGATGGGAAAATGAGGGGAGGAAGAGTCACTAAGAGCATGAACCATATCATACTTGGAGAGAAATTACAAAAGATGACTTACTTGATACACAGTGTCAACAAACAGGTTACTACCCTTTTAGTCACCATGGGATGCCAGTGAGAAAAAGGACTCTCAAGTTTTCAGAAGGAAATGCATGTGCGCAACCTTGGGAGTCATTTGTATCCCTTCCAGTTAATGATCCCCACCAGGGCTTTCGACATGGGTAGATATTGATTAACACCTGAGCCAGGCAGCTCACCTGTTGTCTTTACCTGATCCCAGAAACAATGCCTGGCTCATCTGGGCCTTGTCTGCAGAACATTAGTTTGCAAGCTCTGACCAAGACCTCCTCTTGATGTTATCCTGCTGCTGCACCGCCGTGTAGTGGAAGACTGTTCCTGCAGGAGTAGAGGCAGATGCTGAGCTTCAGTGCATCAGCCGCTCAGATGCCTAAGCCCTAAGACTTTCCTCTGCATTACAACCTCTTGTTCAGTTGGTTTCTTAGGTCTCTCTCCATATATTTCTTGGACCTATAAAGTTTAGTACATGATGAGGTACCCAGAATCTGTGTGTTGCACCCAAATATATGATCCTCTGTGATGTCTGCTATAGTGGTGCCCTTGGTAACGCCAATATGTATGTTAGAACACAGATTGAATGGCACATGTTAAGTCACTTCTCACATTATTGCTTCTCTGAAATATGGTTTATGTTGGCAATCTAGCAGGTAGGCTGTGTTTTTTCCTTCATATAAATAGCTTTTTTGTATATAAAATATGTAAGTCTCAATCATAATGGGAAAGGAGATAGGAAAGGTGAATAAATGAGGATGGGACATGAGTTAAAATGCTCCGCTTAACCTTCTTCCTCATACTGAAAAAATATCAGCGCATTCTTTTCTCTGGAACTGTACCATTTCCTTCTTTTATACCTGGAGAGGCATCGTGTTAAAGCCATTATGAAACATTCTAGGTGGTGATGGCATGGAAGCAGCATAACTGTAGCTTCCAGAGAGCCTCTGTTTCATAGCCGCCAGATGGATGCTGAATTGAAATGCTTTCAGAATGGAAGCATTATTTCTTCCTTACCTACGTAACTTTCATTTTCTTCTAATGCCACATTAGCACATAAAACAGGGAAAAGAAAAAAGTATTCTCATTTTTATTTTAAACTTTGCCTTTGCAGCTGGTAATGCCATAGGGAATGATGACAGGCAAAGTATTCCAGAAGTCAAAACTAGATCTGGAAGCCAGAGCTGTAGCTCTAGACTGGCTGCCTCAGCACTGGCTGGTAGAGTGGGACTTCAGCTTACCTGCAAACACAGACCCTGAGTCCCCTTCCAAAACTAATCCAGATCTGTCTCTGAGCACTTCAACATACCTCACACCACAAATTTCCTGTTCAATGTGTTGACATTTAGTTAGAGCTGTAGAAGGTGTATCTGCCTCCACTCCCCTTCCAAAATATGCCCGAAATAGATACTTTTAAGATGTTTGGTATTAAATTATAAGGGAAAATTCTTCATCGCTTGCAGCAAGGGTGACAACAGATGATCTGACAGACTGTCTCCCATATCTGATTTCTCTTGAGGGAAAGTATAATATAAGTGCAACATATCTGCATAATAGCTACAGGTGATAAGCCTTCTACAGTTCTCCTTACACTGTAATATTTTTTTCAATATTGGATTTAGATTGTCCTGTGTTCAGTTGCTGCCATGTCTGACTGTGCTGTGAATCAGACAGTGAGAGCTGGGAAACACACAGCTGGTGCCACTAGCCCCATCAGTCGGTAAAAGGAGAAATTAAGGAAAATGAATGCACTGAGAAAGAGAGAAAGGAGGTAAGTGTATGAACCTTCAGAACAAAAGATTTGGGGGATATCTCTTAATCTCAGTTAGCAGTAGTGACCTGTGTCACTGAGGTGTCCAAGGACGTACCGGAAAAAGCTGATAAAAGTGAAGGAAGTAAAAATCAAACTGCATCTGTCAAATTCTGAAAGCATGTAGTCAATTGGCAGACTTACTAGGACTACATACACTCCTTTATTAAAATCAGTAACTACTTTTTAAAAACAGCCCATTCAATCCCCATACTGAAAGCTATCAAGTGTGATCCTGAGGGCCCTGCACCAGGCTGGCTTTTCCTCCAGAAAGCCAGAAAATTGGTATAAATGCTAACTAAAAATAACTCTGTAAGAAACCTAAAATAAAATAAGATAGAGAAAAATCAGCAAGTCTCTTAAAAAGAGATTCATGTCCTGTAATTGTATATAAATTGATGGTTCCTAAAACTACATTACTGAAAAATTTGTCTTCATAGTCCTGACATTTGTCTTTTAAGCTTGAAAAATTGAGGGCTTTATGTGAAAAACATTGAGTACAAGCAGTATGGAAGCTCACCATGACTTCTGGAGCATGACTGTGCCATAATGTTCACTTTGAAATCATTGAGTCTGTATTACAGCAGAGAACCTGACCCACAGACTCATCCCCTCCCTGAGAAACATGTTCTGTCTCTCACATCACCCAAGCAAGAGAAAATCTACAAATAGCGCTGAGCTGACAGTTCTACCGCTAGTGCCAGAGACAGGACAGAATCCAGCTCCTTCCTCCGTGCTTGCTGTTTCATTAGTAAAGATAAGATTTACAAAAACACGTAGAACAGATAAACTGAGTAAGAATCCCTTCTATAAACTCAGATTTCTGACTTGCTTTTTAAGGTGTTCCCAGCAAACTCTGTTTCCAAAGAGTTCAGAGGAGGTGCTGTCAAAACATGCCCTGTTTATGGTATTGCTCGGGCAGTGTCAAGAAGGTAAGGCCAGTGTTTTCCACAGCATTGTCATGAGCAAAGAGGAATTACAGCATGATCACAGTATCACAGTATGTTTGGGATTGGAAGGGACCTCAAAAGATCATCCAGTCCAATCCCCCTGCTGGAGCAGGAACGCCCAGGTGAGGTCGCACAGGAACATGTCCAGGCGGGTTTTGAATGTCTCCAGAGTAGGAGACTCCACAACCCCCCTGGGCAGCCTGTTCCAGTGCTCTGTTACCCTCACTGAGAAGAAGTTTTTTCTCAATTTTAAGTGGAACCTCTTGTGTTCCAGCTTGATCCCATTACCCCTTGTCCTATCATTGTTTGCCACTGAGAAGAGCCTGGCTCCATCCTCGTGGCATTCACCCTTTATATATTTATAAACGTTAATAAGGTCACCCCTCAGTCTCCTCTTCTCCAAACTAAAGAGACCCAGATCCCTCAGCCTTTCTTCATAAGGGAGATGCTCCACTCCCTTAATCGTCTTTGTTGCCCTACGCTGGACTCTCTCCAGCAGCTCCCTGTCCTTCTGGAACTGAGGGGCCCAGAACTGGACACAATACTCCAGATGGGCTCTCACCAGGGCAGAGTAGAGGGGAAGGAGAACCTCTCTCCATCTACTAACCACCCCCCTTGTAATACACCCGAGGATGCCATTGGCCTTCCTGGCCACAAGGGCACAGTGCTGGCTCATGGTCATCCTGTTGTCCACCAAGGATCCCCAGGTCCCTTTCCCCTACACTGCTCTCTAATGTGTAATTTCCCAGCCTATACTGGAACCTGGGGTTGTTCCTGCCCAGATGCAGGACTCTACACTTTCCCTTGTTAAATTTCATCAGGTTATTCCCCGCCCAACTCTCCAGCCTGTCCAGGTCCCGCTGGATGGCAGCACACCCTTCTGGCGTGTCAGCCACTCCTCCCAGCTTGGTGTCATCAAGTACACTGATAGTACACTCAATTCCCTCGTCCAAATTGTTAATGAATATATTGAATAATATTGGCCCCAGCACTGACCCCTGAGGCACTCCACTAGATACTGGCCTCCAACTAGACTCCACACCATTGACCACCACTCTCTGGATTCTCTCTTTAAGCCAGTTTGCATCCCACCTCACTATTCTATTTTCTAGACCACACCTCCTCAAATTAGCTGTGAGGATGCTGTGGGAGACTGTGTCAAAGGCTTTACTGAAGTCAAGGTAGACCACATCCACCGCTCTGCCATCATCCATCCACCTTGTTACATTCTCATAAAAGGCTATGAGATTGGTCAAGCATGACTTACCCTTGGTAAAGCCGTGCTGACTGCCCCTAATAACTCTCTTATCCTTGATATGCCTTGACGTGGCACCAAGGATAAGCTGTTTCATTACTTTCCCCAGGACAGAGGTGAAGCTGACCGGTCTATAATTACCCGGGTCCTCCTTCTTGCCCTTTTTGAAGACTGGAGTGACATTTGCTTTCCTCCAATCCTCGGGCACCTCTCCCGTTTCCCAAGACTCGGCAAAGATGATGGAGAGTGGTCCAGCAATGACTTCAGCCCGCTCCCTCAGCACCCGCGGATGCATCCCATCTGGATCCATGGATTTATGGATGTCCAGACTATTTAATAGCTCCGTAACCCAGCCCTCATCAACTAAAGCAAATTCCTCCATTGACCTGGCTTCATCCGGGGTCTCAGGGGTACAGGGTTCCCCAGGACAGCCTCCAGCAGAGTAGACAGAGACAAAGAAGGCATTCAGCAATTCTGCCTTCTCTGTGTCTTCTGCCACCAGGGCACCCACCTCATTCATCAGTGGGCCTACATTGCCTCTGGTATTAGTTTTATCTGCTATGTATTTGAAAAAGTTCTTTTTGCTGTCCTTGACCCCTCTCACCAGCTGTAATTCTAAGGAGGCCTTGGCTACCCTAGCTGCCTTCCTGCATCCTCTAACAGCAGCCTTATATTCCTCCCAAGTGGCCAGTCCCTGCTTCCATGACCTGTAAACTCGCCTCTTCTGCTTGAGCATACCCAACAGATCCCTATTCAACCAGTCTCCCAGTGAGGCTGATCTAAGAGAACACGAAAAGTGACTTGCAGCTGATATTTGTATCTAGATGGAAAATAGCCTTTCATTTATATTCAACATGTATAAGGTCCAGTTCTGGAATCCATACTCAACCAGAAATACCTGGATGGTGAAAAGGAGATTCTCTGTAAGGAACACAAAGGTCTCCTTGTTGCAGACTGCTGTATATTGACCCACTCCTGACTGAGGAAAGCTGCATCTTTGCCAGGGGTTTGATATTCTCATTCAAACACTCCAAAACAGTTCAAGGCTTTTGCCCAGTGTTGTGCTAAATTAGGTCAGAGACTGAATCAGAACTCTGCATCATAACTATGCATGCCCAAGGTCTGAATCCAAATATGAACTTTCCATCTATGGACCAACTCTAGGACAGTTCAACTAATCTAATGTCACAAAGTGAACTTCATGGTGTAACAGTTCAAGGCTCCCTTTGTTCAACAGCACAGCAAATGCTCTTCACCTCGGCCTTACATCCAGCTTAGAAATATCTAGGGAGCCAACAGATCTCATCTAATGTGACTCAGAAATTGTTAGCAGTTCTTTGCACACCAGATATCATCTCTTTGCATCATCATCATCGTCATCAGTGTACAAACTGTGCTGTCACTGTCACACTCCCGAATTTTATTCACTGCTGTAGTCTTACTCTTCTCTAAAAGGAGATTTTAAAAGTTTTGCCTTTTCTAAATGACCAACACAAGCATTTGAATTTCGTTCTCTTTCAAGTTCAACACCACCACTCGACCCTTTAAAGTATAGACACTGAAGCAGTGTTTAATCTAAATGCCATTTCTAAGCAAACACCCACAGAGTTATTAGACATTTGCTCAATGCAGCACATCCAACTTAGATTAAAAGGACCAAGCTGAGACCCATCTGCTTTTTAAACATTATTTGGCTTAGTCCCTAAAACCAAGAGCAATAATAAAATTTTTCAAAAATAGTGGTTTGTCATTGTCTGTTGAGAGATTTTACAAGATAATATCAATTTATCTCTCTAGCAGTACTTGGCATGGCCTGAAACTGTTCCTAATGTGACTGTCTCACTAGGAGAATGCATTTAAAGCATAGTTAGTAGTAATGTGGAGAGAATTATGTTGACTTCTGCAGAATCAGGTTTGCTGTCCTAATGGAAGGGAAAGCTCTGTTCAAAACTCCATCTGGGTAGACTTGAGAAATGTAGCTTTCTGCAGGATGGCACCTTACACACAAGCTGAATAAAACTTTGAAAATGGTCACTGTCTTTAAAGCAAAGAGGAACTTGAACAGCTTCAAAATTAAAATAGCCTTGTGACATTTTTGTGTTATCCAAAATTGTTCTGAAAATATTTGTGTGACAGTGGTCCATTTTTAACGTTATCATCTGGGTTTTAATTTTAAAAATGGTCACTGTTAGTTTTCCTTTTGGAGTAGAAAAACAAAAGCTTTTATCAAAAGTATCTTTACAAAAGTCCCCTAAAAACCCAACCCTGTTTAAAGCTTTAAGTTTTGTTTTTCACTCAGAAAGCAATAAACTTTACTGAACAGTCCTGAGGAAAATGCTTGAGGAGTATCTGTGTCTAGGTGAAAAGAGTACAGATGAATTCAAGTAATTTAGTACCCATGTCTTTGTTAAGGAAAACAAAACTGCACTACCACAAAACAGTGCCTTTTACTTGTACAATGAAATGCTGTTCCTTTTGGAGCTAATGATGATTTTACTTTTACTGCAAAATACTGAATGCAGTATTTCAGCTATATTCTTTATTAGAGGTTACATCCCTGTGACAGAGATGGGCAACATTTTTTTCAGAAGCGAAAGAAAAGTCTGTTAATTTGAACTAGATAATATATTTTTCTGTAATATCTTTCCATTTTGGATGAACCTTCAAAACTAATTCAAACTCAGCCAGCACAGGAAAGACTGGCCCATGCCACTGAAATGTGTCTAAGACATCAAAAGTAAGGAGGTGTCTTAATTGCAGGCCACGCAAGCAGTTCTACCTAAAGCATCTATATACACAAACACATACAAATTGTCATTTATCCACCAGAGAAGGTATTCTCTGAGCAGTTCCAGCACACAGTTCCAACAGCTTATTCAGTAAGCTCAACTGTGAATTTCTCAGCCAGTTGATCTTAGGCCAAGGGACCAGAAGCTATTGAATAATTTACTGCAAGAAATATGATTCAGTGTACGCTTTCTGCTGAAAGGACAGAGAAATTGGTGCGTTGGGTGGAGGTGATCCTCAGTCCCAAGATTTTGACACTCAGTCACTGCTGTGACTTTCAAATCAAACTTTCCTCCGTGTCTTCTGTGTAAACACGGGGCAATCCAACTTGTTCTCACTGACTCCCGGACACCAGTGCAGGTTCAGTGAGTCACAGCCTTTGTGTTCACTTAGATCAAGTGTGTTCGTACTTAAGTCTTAGTACGTAATTTATAACAATGTGGTCCCACCTGCTTATGAAATTATTTAACCCAGAGATGGGAGTGGGGGACAGATTTTAACTATTCCTTAACGTGGACCCTCTGCTGTTTACATTGCGTTGTTCTGTGCTATGAACTATCACATTCTCAAACAGGTAATTTTTAGCTTTTTTTCTGGACATGGGTAGTTGTCCTTGCCAGCTAGTTATTTTCTTTCAAAGGAATAATGAGGGTGTAGTTTTGGGGTTTTGCCCCCAAAAAAGTAACTTGAAAATCCACAAAACTCTTTCAACAAATGCCATAAAGATCAAAATTAACAATCTTCAAGTGGAAGCTTTTAATTATATAGAACTGTTCAAGAAAAAAAAAATAAAAGAAAAGTCTGTGCCATTAATGTTCAACAAATAGTGTATTGCCAGCTTCAGCAATCCTACACCCTGAAAATCCACCTTCATTTCCTTACTAATGACAAAGAAATCTTGTTGACATCAATGAGTAGGCCAAATTCATCACTCAGTCAAAATCACAATATTGGCTTTTTGTGGCCTGTCACATCATGTCTCTGCTTGGCCTGCTCCTTCAGATAATTTACTCTTCCTTGTCCTTTCAAATCAGTATTCTCATTTCACGCTGCTGTCGGACAGGTTAACACAGCAAACACGTTTCCATTTGGGTGCTACAAGGCTTTTCACTCAATGACTAGAAGGTGCTCTGGGAATATTAATTAATTAAATCCAAAAGCACCCAGATGAAGTCAGTGAATAGCATATAGTGATCATTTAACTCTGGTCATCTGTTTAATTAATTATAGCAATACTGTGTAACGCTTTAGGATAAGATCGTAAAGAAATGGTGAGCTCACTTGAAGCCATGTGGGAATTGCACTGCAAACATTGCATTTATTAAAAGAACACCAGTCTTGACAGATAGATTGGAGAGCAACCAGTGAGATTATTTCCGTATCAAGTACTGTGTGCATCTGCAATGGTAAACATGCATGTCTGTGGTTTGATAACCTCATAGAGCTCTCTGAGGAAGACAAACTATCTGTGTTCCCAATAAGCCTGTATAATCCAAGTAGAGCAGTGGTTCCAGGCTGCTCTCCAAACTCTTCACACAGAGGTTGGTAGGAATCGCTCTTCTAGTGACTCCTCATTGCAATTCCAGTTATACATATTGTTGTTGTTTTAATCTGAAAAACTAGAATTAATTTAGAAAATGTACAAGCAATAGCTGATCAAGCAGCCTGGCGAACAGCACGCTTCTGAGTATTTCTGCTTTTAATGGATATTGTTTTCATTACCAAAACAGAAGTGTGTATCAGGAATTTTAAGGACTGAAACAATGGATATTAAGCTGACATTTTCGTCTGCACTAAATTAAAATGTTCCACTGTTTTTTGTAACTGCCAGTTTGTCATACTTTACACAGGAACATCAGAAAGGCCATACTTGCTCAGAGTAAAGGTCCATCTGGCTCAGCATCCTGTCCCTGAGCAGTGGCCAATAAAGGATGCCTAGGGGAGAGTATAAGAACAAGGAAAATCAATAGCGGTTCTTCCTCAGAATACATCTCCAGTTTTCAGTTACCAGGGACTCAGGAACTTCCAGCCTCACTGTCTCAGCGCATTTTCTAAGACTAACAGACTCCTAGTTAGCATTTGAGGGGAAGAAAAGGGTATTTGGCTTGAGTGGCTTTGTAGATCTTGAGATGGGTCTGTTGTTAGGGATGCCCATGGCATGCTCACAGATGAAAAGCTGTTTGGGCTCCCCAGCTAGTCTGTGCAACTCAAGGACAGCAGTGGTTCCCATTTGGTCTCAATCTTGTAACTTCCCACAATTTACAAGTATCTCTCCTGATCAATTATCAACCTCTCCTCCGTTCAGACAGAATCACAGAATCATTTTGGTTGGAAGAGACCCTCAAGATCATTGAGTCCAACCATAACCTAAATCCAGCACTAAACTGTGTCCATAAGAGCCTCATCTACACATCTTTTAAACACCTCCAGAGATGGTGACTCGATCACTTCCCTGGGCAGCCTGTTCCAATGCCTGACAACCCTTTCTGTGAATAAATGTTTCCTAATATCCAATCTGAACCTTCCCTTGTGCAACTTGAGACCATTTCCTCTTGTCCTATCACTTGCTACGTGGGAGAAGAGACCAACACCCTCCATGCTGCAACAGGCACAGGATACATTGCCATTTTTCTCCCATTCTTCCTTTCTCACCCCTTGGCTCTCTTCTGTTTCTTGTTCTCTCATCAGGCAAGATGAACCATTTCTCCCCAGCTGCACACACCTCCAGCCTAGCTGTAATGTGTGATGAGGGAGCACAAGGCCAGCTGCTCTCTCAGTATTTCCAGCAAGAACAGGAGCAGGTACCCTGGGAGCCTCTGCACAGGGCTGCTGATCTCCCCAAGGTTGGAAGACTGAAGCTGGGAATCTCAGCTGCCTGTGAAATGAGTCCAGGGGAAAGTATGTGTTGTGTTTATGAGTAGAACTCCCAGTGCAAGAGTTTTCCTGTGAAGTCCTTGACTGCATGAGTTCTGTGCAGGAGGTCTGAGCCAGCCTGATCCAGGCCACTACATCCAGCAAGATTAGAGGCAATCAAAACCTTGTAGTGCAGGTGAGAAAAGCAAACACCTCATCAAATATGAAGCAACGCATCTGGAAGGCATATCCTGTTGTGTATTTTAAAATTAACAGCCATTCTCCTGTTTCCATAGAAACACTGAGGCAACTTAACAGTTTGCTATACAGTTGGCAGACTGGTGAAGCTCTGAATGCAGACCTCTGAACGAACTTAGACTTGCAAGTCTTCACTTTTTAAAGTGAAATTGAAAAGTTGGTACAGTTTACAGATAGAGCAAAGGAACATATAACTGAAGTGGGAGAATGCATCCAGCAGAAAAAAACTTAGCTGCAGTGTTACTAGGCCATTAGAGTGGGAATCATTTATTACAGAGCTTTCCCTGTTAGTGCCTTGTCATGAGCATAATTAAAGGGGTGTAATATATATCAGTGGAGGCCCTAGAATAATCTGCTATGTGGCTCATGTTTGAGCCAAATTTCTACAATGCTCTGTTGAGTCAGCAGGACATGGGCATATAGGTAACTTGAAAATGAAGTTGCCACTCCAATGAGGGACTTAGAGCTGTACTTGTACAAAAGCAATGTGTAGGCAGTCCCTGTGATAAATCTTGGCTTCTCCACACAGCCTATTGCTCACAAGAGTGTACACCCATGATGGATACGGATGCTATCGATAGACATCTGCTAAGAACTGGACTGAGGTCCTCCAGCCTTTTCATATCAGTTACTGAACAGATGGTGAGCCATCATCCTTGTTATTTCATATTCTAGACTCATGGAAATGGGCTATGAGCTGGCAATTTATTTTTCTTAGCTTGGGACCAACAGATCTTTAGAAGTCACAACATTATTATTTTTCCATTAATTTCTAAGGAACCACTAAGATTGGGGTGCCTCACATGAAGTACATACACAGAATAGAGGCTGGTAAGAATTCCTTGTCCCAAACAGTTTAGGTAAGTATAGACCTAATTTTGGCATGAACCTGTGAGGTACACCTAAACAATTCTGACTTCCTTTGTGCCAGTCCCAGTGCTCCATTTTGCTGAAAAGGGGCATCATTTGAGAGTGATCAGGTGGATGGAAAGTTACTGTCCCTGCTTCCAGCTTCTTCCAGCAATAATTGTTCATCATATGCTCCATAGTGACCTGCTGAAAGTGACTTACCTGTACTAATTTTTGTCGTGTTGGAACAGAGCACGTGTGCATGCAGCTGATTAATGTGCTTATTGCAGTGCAATAGGGATCTCTGGTTCAGGCATGGTAACTTTTTCAGGCTGCTTTAGTGTAATATCAAGCATTCATCTGATGATACCGTTCACGTCAGATGAGCACAAAAGGCAATAAAAACATCTTGGTGAATTTATAGTGGCGAAGCTGAGCTGAGCAGCTAAAGCTGAAAGCATTGTCTCTGTTGGACAGCAAGGTAACAGAAGCTGCAACAAACCATTCTTATATAACGAAGCAATTATGTTTTCTCAGTCTCAAAAGTTTTTGAAAACACAGCTTTCTCAGGCTTTCCACTGATAACACTTTGAGGCTCTTCAGGGAGAGCATGATAAATAAGCAGTCACTATTGCAAGCGTGTTTTTGATCACCATTTTTTTCTGCAGAAATATCTTACATTTTATATCTCTGCTGATACACTCTCACACCTGAAACAGGTCAAGTAGCTGTCACTGAGGGAAGCCGCAAGTGACTGAGGGAAGATCATTGATAGAATCAGAAACAAACAAACAAAAAAGCCACTGTATCCGTGGGGGAAGCAAGAAGCCTGGGTTAACTTCCATGGTTAGAAAGAGAACTAAGGAATGAAGCTGTCATAGAGTTTCTCCAAACCATTTTTTTATCCTAATCTTCCTGAAATATTAAATTACAAGAGCTGCAGTAGCAGGCTCCCCAGACAAAACTGTGCCATACATACTAATTAAAAATAAATTATAGATAGGTCTGTACAGGAAAACGTAATTCTCCCCATCAAAACATAGAATGGGCTGAGGAGAACGTATCTCTTATGGCTTACAGAGATACTTAGGAAGAGAAGGCTACCATTCATCTTTCTAACGCAATAACAAGTAATATTTGTGGCCAAATTATGCGTTACTCTTTGCAAAGCAAGCAAGGCAACTAGGACTCTTTAAACCAGTAACGAAGAAAAAGAAAGATGATCCTTAAATTCAGACTCCAGGTACAAATGGGTGTTGCATGGGGGCTTTTGAGACACTGACGTGAAATTGCACGTTGAAATTTGGCACCTCAAGCCCACTTCTGTGGTGATAGCAGCGGGCCCAAGGACTCGACCCACACTTGGAATGGCCATTTCAAACCTAGAAAACGCCAGGAGCCTGTGCAGAGGGCCCAGGCACTGAATGCACCAGCACCTCTTTAGGCAGGCAAGTGTGCATGTCTGAGAGCACGTTCTCCTGATCTTAATGCACTTGGGGCCAGGAGAAAGTGCTCAGAGTGTTATGTGAGTAGTGCTCAGCTCTGTCCAAAACTCAAAATCCTTTGGGGCCAAGCTGAGAGGTATGTCAAGCCCCTGCAGCTCCCTTCTACATTCTCTAGAAACTGCAGGAGCCTGCTGGATGATCAGCATTTGGTTCTCTCGTAACAATGATTATTCACAAGTGCCTGGGAGAAATAAAACCTGTAGCAGCTTGTCATTGTTCCAGGCAGACAAAAGAACAAAAATACTGAATCCAAATGAAATTGCTGGCAGGATTTCCTAAGATAAAGTACAGCCTGTTACCTGTGCAAAATACCTATACAAATAGTTTTGTTCTTGTGAGGTAAGAATTCTGAGTTCTTTAATGACCACAGATAGTAAAGACCCCCTCTGAACACATTTTGAATGGTAATAACTGTAGTAACTATAATGACTATCAACAAAGTACCCCAAACCCTTAGCTGAACTCCTGCTATAGAAATGACTCGGGGGTAAGAGGGATGATTCAGAGATGAAATATTACTTCACGTAGCACGTGGGTGCTCTTCTAAGGTTTCCATCCAAGGATTGACCTTGTTTAGTTTATGAGACCTGACAAGATCACAGCCCTTGCTAGTAGACTGCAATATAAAGCACTGCACTAATTCACAGATGTCAAATCTGCCACCTCAGATAAAATACACTGGTAATATTCAAATTTCTTATTGATCCCTCAGCTTTTTCAGTGGGCACCATTTAAATAGGCAAAGAGAGAATAAATCCAAGATACATATTGAAAAAGCTGCTGAAAATAGCCTAGGAAAAATAACATTAGTAAACAGCAACATTAGTACTATGTGAAAGTCTATTAAAATGATCAGACTTACACATAGATCACACTTAGTCTCAAAGCACATAATAAACATTAGTTAAGCTAAATAACCAGCATTCCTGTGATATAGAAATGTAACATCTATTTCTCTGTTTTATAGAGCTATGTCAGACTTCCAAGGAAGAGGCCATAGATTTAGAAAGCAGCAGGGGAGAGGCTGTGACCCAGGAGTCTTGGTGACCTTTGTGTGTCTGGAAAAGGTTAACACTCCCTTGTTACTCCTATTCCCCACGTGGTGAAAAGCAATAGAAGTGCCAGAAGCCATAGAAAAGTCCACAGCCGAGCAGCTCTGCAGCAAGACTCAGGCGCCACACACAGCTGCAGTGTGGCTCTTGCACACCCCAGCCACATCCCATGACCTCCACAGAGACTGTGCAGGCACAGAGTTGCTGGGATATTCCCCTTCCCCATGAAGGGAAGGAGCCAGGAAGTTCTGGGCTCCTATTTCCACATTGTTGCAGACTCCAGCTACGTGCTCAGTGCAGTGTCACCTTGTGATGTAACCCCCGGTGGGCTACGGTTGTTCCCTGCCTGTGTCCACGAAATGTGACGTAACTCTGGTGGCTCTTGGCTGGATGACAAGCCTGGCAGGTAGCTGGGGTAAGCTGGCTGCCCCTGCCAAAGAGCTTGCTGTGAACCTGCCGCATTATTTCTTCTAGACAGTAGAATCTGGCTGTTGTCATATTAGGGAGTATCCATGCACAAGCACCCTCTTAATCTTATCAAACCCCACAACCTAAACAGGTTGTCATTAGGTATTAGGGCTGTGCAAATAAGGCACTTAGGGAGACGGATGTAAAAGAACATTGCTAAAGACCTGCACAAGCAGCTGGCTTTTTCTTCTGGGAAGGTGCTTGCAGGCAGCTGAGCCCAGTTCCTGGCTAAGGGATCTGAGTAGGGCCCTGGCTGAGAGGCAAGGGTGGGAACATGCTGTGAATGGCATTTCAGGGTGCAGTTTCTCATCAGATATTGATTTAACAGCTGCCAGCTAGGGAAGGGGGCGTTCTTCTTCCCTTAGCCCCTATGTGGTCCTATGGCTTTCCTTGTACCAGTTCTGGCATTTATCTGGCCACACAGAAACTAAATTCAGGTAGCAAAGATGGCGGAGACCACAGTTCCACAGAAAAGGAGGAAGAGATATCCACTGGCTCAGCTCTGGGATCTGGTTCGCGGTGGCAATAGGCAAGTAGCAGAGCTGAGGAAGGGCTGGGAAAGGAACTGAGCAGGTCCAGCTTGGAGCTGTGGCCAGTTGTGAGCTACGCTGTGATTTCAGGTCTTAGCTGTGCTAGGTCCACTTGAGACTTTTATTTTTAATTGATTTTGCATTTGGATTTTTTTTTCTTAGTTTTTTTCTCTAATCAAAAATACTTTATTTGTCTCAAATTTGCAAACGCTTTGCTGTAACAGAAATGATCATCAGATCCTGTGAATAACTACTGCCTTACTCGCAAAGGTCTTTTACTTCCCCTAGCAACCCTCTGGTGGAAGACAACTGTGCTGGAAATATGCTCCGGAAATCCATTTTCTGGTGATTAAAGTCTCTGATGGAAACCTATGGCTTCTAAATGAATGTCCTTTTGTTATGCTGAGATTGCCTACAGAAACACTAGCGGAAAGTCTTCAACTACCACTGTGTTTGTAGGGTAGGAACAATTTAATTGCAATAATAACAAGGTGATTCTCGAAGAATAAATCATCTCTGCAGCAAGCAAGTGTAGAGCATTGTTGCAGTGACATCTCCAAACACTTATTTATCACAGGAGAAGTGGGTTAGCATGGGCTATGGAGCTCAGTGACCCAGCAGTTGGAATGTGCTGGGAATAGTTTTCTTGTCATATTTCCTACTCTGACCTTTTCCCAGGGGAGGCAGGGGAGTAACGCTGCTTTGGAAACACGTTATTTGTGTGTGGTTACCACAAGCAAAATGGCCTTTTCTGAATGAGCTGAGTAACTATTGGGAGAGTGCTTAGTTAAATAACTGTCATGCATGACTGGGAATGGGACTTGAGTTACCTTGCTGACAGACCCCCAACTAGAAGCAGCAGCAGTCACTGCAGCTCTTCGTCTTCTGAGACCTATGGGGTGGCTTTGGCAAAGTGAGTCTGAGCCTCTTGAATCACCATGACAAGCTGGGAAAAGGAAAGGGAGCCCTCATAGCATATAAGTATGGAAAAGTTAACCCACCTCAAAAGTGCTCTGTGGGCAAGTGAAAAGAGGTATTAATTTACTTTTTAATTGGATAAGCAACTAGAAAAATATAAACTACATTTGAATGCAATTGTAACATACATTTCTGGAAAGAGTTATTAATTTCTGGAAAGTATAAGTGAAAGCTGTACAAATCAGGAAAGATTTCAGTCGTAGTTTGGTGTAGTTGTACAGTTGGTTTCTTATTAAGGCAAATCTTGCCTTCTAAATGAACCTACAATTTTCTTCCTCTCTGCTGTGGAAAATGGTTCTGATATGAATTATGTCATTAATAAGCTGACTGTTCAGTTTAAAATTACTAGTTGAACTTGCAATTCTTGCTTTCTTTTCCACAAATTGAATAAATAGTCCTCTTGTGGAAAATGATGGAGTAAAGATTTTGATTTTTTTTTCTTTTAATTTTGTGTGTATGTGTGACTCTCCTACTGGTACGATTCTTGATGTCCAGGTGTTTGTCAGCTCCCCGTTTGAGCTTTGAGTGGGGGCAAGGTTGATGGGACATGGTATTCCAAGGGTACTTCTGTTCCATTTTGGTTGATCATGGAATTTAGGTATTTGTCCTGTGTCTGGATTTACTTGAATGAGTAGATTTAAAATCTATTGTGTCTGTGCAAACACATACCAAGAATTTCATTTTCCAGAACACCAATAAGTGAATAGAGAACGAATGAAGCCAAACCAATTGACATCTTAATTCAAGCAAATACCCAGGTAATATATTTGAGGAAATGACTTAACACTAAACTAAGCATATATCTAGGGATTAATAATCATAGCTTCTCTTCTTAGTTTGCCAAGTGCATCTAGCACTATATATACTCTGACTAACCAACAGGGACATGTATTACGTGTACTGAAATAAAATAGAGTTGCAATCATGCTGCTTCCATCAGCTGCTACAGTGGCAGCTTATTTACGTAAAGGAGGGAAATGTTTTGAAGATATTTCCTTTCCTGCTGGCACCAAGAGGTCCTGCTCATTCTAAAACACTGAACTAGATCAGCCAGTCCAAATGAACTGAAGCAAGCCTGAAACTCTGTATTTGGATTCACATCTGGCCCTGATCTTGAGCCTGTTTTGATTCTGCAAACCAGTGTAAATTCCTTGACTTGGAGAGGGGCAGAGTTGAGCACTGAGCTATTACAGAAGAAAGCAGGGTGGATCTTGGTGGGTTTTTTCTTTACAGTGATGATAAGGTTTGGTGGTTTGGGGTTTTTTGGTGGTGTTTTTGTGTGTGTGTGTGTTGTTGGTTTTGGGGTTGGTTGGGTTTTTTTTCAGTTCTAAATACTACTTTGCCGTGACTTTAACCTATTGGGCATTACATAGCAAAATGTGAAGAGAGGGCTAACCAGGCATTCGCAAGCACTATTGCTTTGCATTTGGGAGACTGGTTCTCAAGTCCCTGCTCTGCCATTAATCCACTGTGTCACCCTGAGCCGGGCTGCTTCGGCCCATGGCCATGGGATGGGCAGAGCCTGCTTGGGTCAGCGAGATGCTGGTGAGAATGGGGACAGGGATGGGAGAGACCAGCTCTGGCCATGGGAACTGGAGCTCTGTAATGGTGCCAGCCTGCTCGCCAGCCCCACTTCTGCAAATGCCAGCCCCAGTGGCAGGGTTGGTAGTGGGGACCGTGGGCACCTCCCTCACCAGCTTTTGGCCCCATTTTGCCTGCTGTCACAGAGAAGTTGTGAGGATAAGGTCACAAGAGTGCAGAGACTAAGTTAATCGGTGACAGACAATTGCCTGAGGCAGCTATCAAAATATAGCTTCCAATTCTCTCATCTCCCCTGATTACACAAAGTGTTTGAAAGTAGAAAGTGACAGAAAAGCCATCACAGCAACAGGCTGCTGAAGGAAAGATTGATTGATTTATTATTAATTGTTTTAATCATGTTAGCACTTCCATTATTTTGCAAGAAATGCAAAGGCTTTCTCACATTCATTCCTGCTGATTTCCTTCTATGCTGAATTCACTGCTTCTCCACTCAGGTATTAGTTTGTTAGATATATATCTCAGCTAAACAGACGGCCAGAAAGATCTCAGGTTAATTTACTGCCCTAGAGATACTCATCCGCATGAACCATGATGCTGATGCACATGCTAAAGCAAAGATGGAGTCTGCCACTGTGCAGCAGGGACTTCTGCCTCCTCAGTCTTTTGGAAGAGGAGAAATCTAAAACTCCAACTCAAATGTTAAGAAAATCAGGAAGCGAATGTTTACCCTCTAACAAAAAGATGAACTACAGACCCTGTAAATAAAGATGTGTGGCCAAACAGCTGCTTCACACATGCACAGTACAACCGTAGGACCACAATTAAGCCTCTGTCTGCTTGGGCCTTAGCTGAAAAAAACCTTCAGCATCATAGCTACCATTACTTTTAAACATTTGTTTTGTGACAGCACTCAGAAGCCAAGCAGGTCCAGCTCCATTGTCTGAGGCACTGCACAAAATGCTGCAGAATGCTGAGAGTCTGAGAAGTGAGACTTTTAAGCTGGCGAAGACAGAGGTAGATTGGAGAGAGACAGCACTATAACAGCAGCAGTGATTTATGTTGTGGCTGTATTCAAAGCGATGGTGTCTGCTCTTTCACTGGCTGGAGCTGAGTGAAGCCTCACTTTGCTGGCTTCTTCTTCCTCGGGCTTCTCTTTATGTGGTCGTTTATTTTCTATGCATCCTATTTAAGGGAGTTTATGCCCACAGCATAATCCAACCCCTTTATTCAGATACCTTCTTACTCCATTGTCTGAACCACAAATTGACACACAGGTAGGCATTTGACATGGAAATCTTAAATCTGCTCCACTGGAAATTTCTCCAAGCTGGAGGCCACTGAACATAGGGCCTTACAAAAGAGAAACAGTCAGGACACAGCATAATAAGCAGCGCTTGTTTTCTCAGCTGTAAGACACAGTGTGCACAGTGCTTTCTCATCCTTTTCCATGATTCCTCTCCAGCATGTGTTACTGATTGTCTCTGACAATGCATGTGGAGATTAAACATTTTTTCTGTTACACTTAAAAGAGAAAAGAAAAAAAAAATGTTAGAAGCAAAGATTATGCTTTCTTTTTCTTACACTTTGAAAAGACCCTATTTCTAATAAAACAATGTTCTGCAGTGCCAGGTCCTCCACTTGCAGCGTTTGGCTAAGTTCTGTCACTGTCAGCTGGGGTACTTGTGCTGTTGCCATTGGGCTTGGCCAGCTGTCGGTGTTGACTCTCAGTCACACCAGTTTAATCTTCAGTCTTGTTTCGTTTTATGATTATTTCTTGCTGCTCTGTGCTCTTCTTTTGAATCCAAAAAGAAGTATTTCCATCAAGTGTCCAAAGCGTGACCAAATGCTGGGTTAGCATTTTTTAATTGTTTAGGGGTTTTTTGCAATTCAAACTTCATTCTCTTTCTGTTTTGCAAGATGATAGGTCAAGATACAAAATGGCCATGATTCATTCCCATTTATTTCACTCACAGTGTGCCTGCTAACTGAACATGGATTCTTTCTTTACCTCTTGCATTTCTTTCTGCCTTTTTTCTTCCTGTGCACACCCTTCCATCCTTTCAATTTCTCTGCATCTCTATTCACTTCTGATTCATTTCCCTGTTGTATGGCCACTCCTAGTATAGCCCAAATGCCCTAACAGAAGTTACATGATTTGGGACCAAAGAAGCCTCAATGAAAGCACTTTACCCAATACAGCTGTATTTTGTTGCACCTGTGTGGGTGGCATGAAAGGGCACTGTCCTGGTTTTGTTAAAAACAAGTTTCTCTTTCAGTGAATTTGTCTGTCAGCTAAAGCTTTCATATTAGCTGCATTTTCCTGGAGAACCAGATACATGTTTTGGTAAACATAGCAATGGAATGCAAAGTTATTGATAACAAATTGATGCATATCTAGTGAGAGGGGCAACAAGAAACAGGTGACCAAGAAACTGACCAACAGAATATAACATCCCATTCACGTGAATACTTCATATAAAAGTGGGAGATCACGAGGATCTCATCCCTTTTTCCTTATGGCTGACATTAGGAGAGGACCTTGCTGGTCGTCCCTGCAAACTGAGGCCTAGCGAGAGACTGAATCCAGCTCCGGTTGGCTGCAGAGTCCAATCCAGGACTTTGGGTGCCGGCTCTGCAGTTGCTGAGACTTACAAGATTGGTTTTGTATATTTTGTATTATTTTCTCTATTCTTATCAGTAGCATTAGTAAAACATTTTTAATTTTTCCACCTCTCTCCTCTCTGTCCTCCTCTCCCTCCCGATCGCCTGTCCTTAATGGGAAGTGGGGAGAGGGAGGGACTGAAGCGGGGGGGAGAGAGGGTTAGCAATACATCTGCCACAGTTTTATTGTCACCCTGCAATCAAAACCTCAACAGGCACTAAAAGCACTAAGCTAGATCAAAACTGAAAGGTCTGGCAGTTTTGTGATTCTCCAAGCTCAGCTGCCTGGGAAGATCTTTGGTAGTTACTGTCAAGTTCTCAGAAAGACCGAGGTCGGCTGAGCACCTAAAATTCAGCACAGAAACTATTACATTTGTGCATCACTTAGTCCATGTGTCAGCCTCCTCGAGGAGGGATGTGTCAGCCCTTTGCAAAACATGAGGCCTCTCCAGTCCTTCAGAGTGGCACAAAAGTGGCACTTGGTCCCTTCCAGAGAGACAAGGGAGTTGGAGAATGAGTTCTCAGATTTAATGTGGGCCAGCAGCTCTGGAAATAAATGTTAATTAAGGAAAACTCATTCCTGTTTAGGATTAAGCAAATGCTCGTTAAGTTGCAGGATTAATCACTCTAGGGGCAGACTGGCATTTCCCATTCTCTCTTGCTCATGGATAGAAACCACCTACATGTTTATAACTTCCAGCTGCCTCCTGCTGTGTGATGGCACCAAGGTGTGGATCTGCCAGTCTCTGGGGACCAACCATATGAAACTGTTTTCTTTGCTCAGTCATTTGCAGAGGGTGCAGGGACCAGAGCTGAACAGCTGACTTGCGCCTGGGCAAGCCAGCTGGTATTGCCATGGCTGCTTTAACAATTAGGAAAAAGTGCTATTGCTGCTGTCTCTGGGGGACTAATCCATCAGAGACAGCAAATATCTTCTCACTCAGCGCAAACGACCGTCTCCCCGTGCATGGAGCCAGGAATACTGCAAAGGAAGTGGGGCTTTTCTGGGGAGCTACAACAAACCACAAATATCGATTCTCCTTGGGATGTGGAGGGGAGAGAAATCAAAGCCTCAGAAAGGACTTTTCCTTTCCCTCCTGATAGATTAGGGTACACTGACCTCAATTACAGCATAAGTGTAAAATTACCTGTGTCCAGAAACCCTTCAAGTAGCAGTTCTCCAGCTTTTCTAGTGATGCCACCCTTGAGCCTCAGGTCCCAGCAAAGGCAGTTCTGGCCCCATTTTCCTCTTGCTCTTCCTCCTTGTTCCCTTGGGCTCAGATTAAATGTTATGGTCTTCATGTCACTGCCAAGAAGAGCAGGTCTCAGCAGGGGTGAGAGGGACGGAAGAGGTGAGGGCAGGAGCCAACTTTCCTGAGGCTGTTCCAGCCCTGATGGGAATCAATCAACCCTTCTCGCATCTGCGACCAGCAGTGCCCAAGTGGGCAAGTTTGGTGTCCTCCCAGGACAAAGAGCAGCTGGATGATGTGAGGTGTGTGTTTGTTTTCTTTTGTTGGTTTGTTTGTTTCTTTCGTAATGGCCTTTTTAAATCACTAAATTCTCTGTTCAGAGTTGCATGGACTCTTCCTTATGAGATTCTGATGGATACCTGAGCGGACCTGAGGCAGTGGACAGGCACTTGGACCAGAGCGAGTGGCTCTGATGGCATTGAGGAGGTAGCCGCTGCTGCTGGGTAACAAGTGTTGGAGGTGCTGCTGTGGCTGAGCGGACAGCCCTGGGCGGAGGTGTCCCATTTTAAGAAATATATGCTAAATTACTTCTCTGGTGGGGGTAAAGGAAGGCATCCCTGGGGCAGAAACACAGTCAGGATGGGTGGAAACTGGAGGAAAAAGACAGTGAGGCACAGAGAGGCAGTTACTGCAAAAAACGTGTCTCATCAGAGCGCCTTCACTGCAGGAGTACTAGGGTTAAGAGGCATGTCTGCTATCTTCTGTCCTTTCCCACCATCTCCCCCAGTACAGCCACCTGGTTTAGACCCTTGGTCTCAGCTTCCCAATCTGGCAGGACTCATCTGGGCAGTAAACTGAAATGATTCTTCTCTCCTGGCAACAACTGTCCAAATTTTCCACTGAACTGCTTGAACATTTTCCCCGTTAGAGCCTGCCAGGGTGGCTTCAGATGCAAATTCAGGTGTATCCAACAACCTTTCTCTCATCCTGCAGAGATTGTAGCTTAATCATGATAGCCTAAAAACAAACCATCCCACAGTTGCTTTCCATGCTGCTGGTTTTTGCTGGGAGCAGAACAGCTCTGTATTATAAACCCTGCAGCCCCGGAGGCTTGTTTGTGCCCAGGCTTCCACCAGCCTGGGGGTGGGAAAGAAAATAATAGCCAAGAGCAGACAAGGCAGGGAAGCTGATGGAAGTGAGCACAGATGGCAAGCAATCCAACTGAAAGTACTCCAGGGCTTACTTCGGATCTGGTGGATCATTTGGAACAGAAGTGGTAACACCCTGTGGCCTCCCCTTGGCCTCTTACCAAGAGCAGACTGATTACGGTAGGAGTGGTGGTGAGCCATGGGCATCTGAGAGATCCCACACGTTAGGCTTCATGTCATCTTCCAGCTGGTTCTAATCAGAATCTGATTTGAGGTGCAAGGGGTTTTTAGGCTGTTCCTTGTCCTTTTCCAAGTTATATGTTTCTTTAGATATTTTTCTACCAGGCCAAACACAAAAGGTCTTGCAACCTGGACAGAATTCTCAGGTTATTCTCTAGATGTCTCACTTGCAGCCTTTCATAGTGAAGGCAACGTTCCTCTTCGTGCTACCTAAACCAGACGGATAAATTAGACTTGCTCTTGCCCATTTGTGGGCAGCTGTGAAGAGGTTGCAAGATCTCATACACTTGATATTAACTGAACTACCAAACAAGCTTTCCATGCAGTGTAAACTGGTTTGCTAAGGAAGGCTGTGCCTAGTAGTCAGACATTTTCTAGATCGCTCTTCCATTTACTAAAAGCAAGTAATTGCTTAAGAATAAAAAGCCAGACTTCGTCTTGCTGTGCAGGATGCGCATTCCAACAGCTGCAGGTTTTGCAGAAGGCTTTTCGGACTTATTCAGCAAATGGGCAGGCAAAATCTGGGCCAGGAGATTTTCTTGGAGTTTTCTCAATGTCCATTAATAGCAGCTCAATCACATGTGGAGTGGGGGAGCAGATGAGTTGTGGGGATAAAGGCAGAAGCGCTGAGCTGCTGGAAGGAATGCTGAGCTTTGCCGCACTGTGATAGATGAAAGAGGGGAAAGGAGCTGAGTTTCCAGACTGGCAAGACCACAGCATCAATATGGGGCACAAAGCGCTGAGGAGCTGGATGGTGTTTTGTTCTATGCACTTCTGTGCCACTGGCAGCCTGTGGGTACCTCCACCATGGGGTCAGGACCTGCGACCTGTGTCAAACCCCATGGACAACAGCAGGGAGCTGCCCCGGGACTGCTGCCTCCTTGCTGCCCTGGCTTCTTGCTCCAGCTTAGCATGGGCTGAGAGGCTTGTCTGCATGTTCGCGTTTCTGCTTCTGAGAGAAACAGGGCACTTGGACCTTCGCTTCTCTCAACACCTGCAGCATGTGCCCAGCTGTGGGGTTACTGGTTACCTGTGTCAGGAGCTAGCAGTGTGCTGCTGCTCAGGAGAGCTGCTCAGTGGTCCTTGGGAGAGGTTTCCTGGCCCGTTAACAACAGAGAGATATATCTGGAATGGCATGGAGAGAAGCTCCCCTCTACCCCCTGTGTCTCTTTGCCCAAGAGGCATGTGCTGGGGCCAGCCCGCTGGCTTGCAGCACCCACTCCCTTCAGCTGGCCACTCTGGCCCAGCACTTGCCAGCAGCTCCTGTGCCAGGAGCCCTGCCACAGAGTCCTCAAGTCTGTGCTTCACTCTTGTTCTGGCATTTGTGTTGGTAGAGGAACTTGGGGTGGCTTTTTGATGCCACAGAGGGCATGCATGCGCTCTGGATGCCACTCCAGATCCTTCTTGGCTGACTGATTTCTCTCCTGGTAGGTCAGGAAGCCTGCCCCCTGGGGAGCCTGGAGCCTACGTGCCTGCATTCGATCCCTCACTATCCCCCCTTTGCTATGTGCTGTTGGCAGGGGCTGGGAGGATGTTTTCCTAATTTTGCAGCACCGAAGTGCTAGAAGCAGATGGGCTAAGCCTGTTGCTTAGTCCGCTTCCTCCCCTCGCAGCATATTTCACAGAATCATTTAAGTTGAAAAAGATCTTGAAGATCACAGAGTCCAACCACTAACCGCTGTTACTAAACCATGTCCCTAAGAGCCTCATCTACACGTCTTTTAAACACCTCCAGGGATGGTGACTCCACCACTTCCCTGGGCAGCCTGTTCCAGTGCCTGACAACCCTTTCTGTGAATAAATTTTTCCTAATATCCAATCTAAACCTCCTCTGGCACAACTTGAGGCCATCTCCTCTTGTCCTATCACTTGCTACTTGTGAGAAGAGCCCAACCCCTTCCATGCTACAACCTCCTTTCAGGCAGTTGCAGACAGCGATAAGGTCTCCCCTCAGCCTCCTTTTCTCCAGGCTGAACAGCCCCAGTTCCCTCAGCCGCTCCTCATCAGACTTGTGCTCCAGGCCCCTCACCAGCTTTGTTGCCTTTCTCTGAACTCATATTTGGTGCAGGCGATGGTCTCTTGCTGGGCTGCTGTTGGGGCCAGGCCCCTGCAAAAGGTTGGTGCTTGATGCAGATCCAAAGACAAGTGTTCAGGGTGGGCTCACATGGAGCCACAGTGTGACAGCGGGCAGAGTAACACAAAACTGATTCTGGCTGCTGGAGACATGGGCAGGACCTGGGGTACATTGTGTGCTGTCCATGTGCTTGACTTGCTGGTCAGCTTTGCGTGTCCCTCAAGAGCTGAGACTGCTGTGCCCAGATGGAGGGAGGAGCAGCTGTATCACAGGATGCTAGGATGTCCCAGTCAGGGTCACCAGAGGAACGGCACTAAATCCACTTTTATCCCATGCTTTCCTCTCTTTCACACAACAGCCTGTGAAAGGGCTTCCCTTGCTGTTGTGTTTGATTCCATGCAGCTGTACAGTGCTGCCACAGCACAGAATCTGTATGGCAGGTAATGATTTTTTACAAGAATAAGCACTGCCCCTGAAAAAAACACAAACCTTTAAAATCTATAAAGCAACAGAAATAGGTACTTAAGATTAGCTTCCACAAGACAAACTTTCTGCCTTGCTTGACAAGCTACCATAAAGCAGGAATAAATCAATAGGCTTTAACAGTCTAACCATCTAAGCCCTCTCTGGATACTTCTTTCTTAACCAGGGAAGGCTGGAGGAAAAACTAGCAGAAAAAGTCAATTTTTTAGGGTGAGATCCCTCCTTTGTTACCTACATCACTGCCCACAGAGGATGTAGGCATAAACCAGCCATCCTACAGCAGCCCAGGTGAGCGAGCAGAATTGTGAGGCACCCTGAGGCGATCTCACACGGACAAAATTGCACTGAAGGATAGGCTGAGCCTTTCCATGGACAAGATGAGCAGCTTCTGTAGATGTATAACCTGTAGCATCCCTAAGCCAACAGCTGGGCATCCTCAGGGACTAAGCAGGGAGTGGGCTGCAGAAAGTGGCCAGGATCAGGTAATCTGAGACACAGTGCAGGGTCCAGATGCCTGTTAGGGTATTTCATTTATTCTTCAATGAACAAGAAAAATAAAACATGTGCTTGTGGTTCAACAGCTAGTTAAATTTCCTGACTGTCAGATTCAGGCAGTTTGTTAAAATTAGAGATGATAGATTTATGGCCCTGAAGGGATTACTACAGCATACAGCAAACCAGACTTCTCTCTCTCATTTTGATATTTATTTTCTCTCTTTGATGCTGTTGATGTTCTCCCCCTTGGGAACGAGACCTTCAGGCACAACCCTAACATAAGCAGAGATGAGCAGCAGCCCAAAGACTACCAATTTGTGCCAGACTTGGCTGAAACCACTGTGACTACAGTAGTCACAGGGTGCTGTTCCCTTCCTCTGATGCTTCTGGCCCAGAGAGCTGCCTCAGCACCATCCCTTCTCTCCATGTCTGTGGGCCAGAACAGAAAACCAAATATTTGAAGGTTTGAGAGGAAAATGAGGACAGGGACAGAGATCTTCACTGTTCTTTTGAGGAGGATCGGGCTCACAACTTTGACTTCTAGTACCAAGGGTTTTTCTAGAGTGCCAAACTAGAATCAGAGCATCAGTCCTCTAGGTGACTTCTAACACACTTTCTTCCTCCTTGAACAGAATTTGGTTTTACTCCCCCTGGCAAAATGTGTGTCTCGGTATCTCACCTCCCATTGCCACAGTCCTTTCCCAGGCTTCTCTGCTCTACTTTGCACTCAAATTGCTGTCACTTTTTAATTGCAGTCCTGGTACTTGACTCAGTTCTTGTCCAGTGGGGTGAAATGAGACATCAGGTGGCAGCTACGGTCTCTTCCATGGTGTCTGAAGTGCACATGCTGTCACATATGTGTAGCTCCTTTGCAGGTTACGTAGCCACTAATTGCTGCATGTCTACTTTTTTTTTTTTTTTTGAGCAATGTTTTTACCATAATTCTATTGGGGTAAGAAACTGATTAAAATGTACCAACTATATCATCTTTAGTGCTTTGAAAAATCCCTGCAGTCAGTGGGTGGCTGTGGGGGAGGGAGTGATTGATGCAAAATGTCCCCTCTCCCCAGGAGATCTTTCTCCCCCACACCCATAATCCTACTACTTCTTACTTACATAACATTGTCATCTCATAGAGTGTGTATGCAATTGATCCATCACCAGAAGGAAGCTCAGCCAGAAGCTGGAGCAAGGCACTGAGGGTTGGGAGATCCTGACCTCTGCCGCTGGTGTGCAGTGGGCTCTTTGCTTTGGTTTTCCTTTCTGCAGAAGACATCCCACTGATTTATGCCTTGCCCCACTGAGCTGATGAAAAATGAAGTTTGGGTTGATAGAATGCCTTGAGATCCCTTGATGGAACATATTAATTTATTGAATCTTATCTAATCATAAAATTTATTTTAATTTACTAATGAAACTCCCTTGTAAGGCTGTAGTATGTTGTTCAGCAAGCAAAACAAAAACCCTCACCCCCAGGCAGCTTTTCTGGGTACACAGAGAGAGGCAGTGCTGGTGTCTTAAAGGGTGGCAGGACCAGAGCTCCTCTGGTGCTGCACGTTGCCAGATGCTGTTGGGGCCCAGTAGCCTGCGGCACGTGGGGTGAGCTTGTAAAGGGTGGGTGTTTTTTAGGCAGAAGGAATTGGGCAATATGCATGAAAAGGTCCCAGTTGAAAGGAAACACTGAGTTCTCTCTACAACTACCCGAAAGGAGGTTGCAGCATGGAGGGTGTTTGTCTCCAAAGTAGCAAGGGATAGGACAAGAGTAAATGGCCTCAAGTTGCGCCAGGGGAGGTTTTGATTGGATATTAGGAAAAATTTCTTCACAGAAAGGGTTGTGAAGCACTACAACAGGCTGCCCAGGGAAGTGGTAGAGTTGCCATCCCTGGAGGTGTTTAAAAGACACATAGATGAGATTCTTAGGGACATGGTTTAGTGCTAGATTTAGGTTACAGTTGGATTCGATGATCCTGAGGGTCTCTTCCATCCAAAATGATTCTATAATTCTATGCTTAACTTGTGTTAAGGCATGTACATGATGCATGCCTTTTATTTCAGGTGGGCAAGAAAGCCGATCTCAACTTACAGACAGCCAGTCCCATTGTACACATGATGATGCTGGGACACCGCTTTTGGGCTCCATCAAGAGCCTTGTGAAGCTCAGGGGATCACAGCCCCAACATGAACACAGCCCAAAAACACCACAGATGTTCCTGTAATCTGGGCTCAAGTGGGCTAAGGGAGATAGTCAGTCCAAACATGTTTATAAAATGTTTTACATCTATGTAGCAGCAATGGGACTACTAAATCATGAGCACCAGTGCCACATGGCTGTGATACGACCAGACAAGGAGAGGCCATTATTCTGCCAGAGCATGGAAGGGGCAGCATGGTGGGAGAGAGTATTGCAGAGTTGCTGTGCAACACGTCAGGGATGGGAAGGCAGAATGAATTTTTGCCTGCTGTACAGTCTCAGTATAACACCACTGAATTAATCTCTTGAGCTTTAATATTTAGTTCTTTGTATTTCTTTATATTGAATCTGGATCAGCAGTTCTTGAGGCAGGAGTGGGTGTTGTCTGTGTTCCTGCAGTGCCCAGGTTGGGTAGCTGTGTTGTGTTCAGCTGGCAGCAACAGGTATCATTAGGTTTAACTGGTGATCAATCTGTCCTTTCAACTTATTTGAGAAAGCTTACTAGATAAGAGAGTACTGAATTTTCTGGGAGAGATACAAGGAATGGAAATATTTCAAGAACCGTTGAAACGAGCAGACGCTGCTGTTAGGCCAGGCTTATCTTTGTGGTGTGGAAGAGGATGTGCCTATGGACACTTGAGCTCAACCTTACCACAGGTGCAGATGGGAGTTGTTGGTCCCTGGCTCCCGAACTCCTTCTGCTACTGTTCAGAAAACTGACTTGTTAGCTTTCTAAATTCCTTCTTGAATTGTTAGGGTTTCTTACTTTTAAATATATGCTATTCATCTGCCCTGTTAAGGTTACCCCATCACTGTGTGAAACACCATTTCTCTACAAACCTAGCTTGCTTTTTAAGCAGATATTCCTCTCCAGCTTGGCTCCTTGCTCTGTCAGATCCATTCCTCCTCCCCACCCTGCACACTGGTCCTTGTGGCAAGCAGGACATCTGGGAGGGCACCAGAAGCAGCTACGCGCCAGCTGGCTGCAGTCACAGCACGGTGAGCGCATCCTTTTCTCCAAAACCTCCGACACACAATTTCAGTGCGTGACTACATAGCAAGCATGTCATGTCACGTCCAGTATGAGCTCCACTGAGTCCCGTTTATTTCTGGCATCAGGTTCACAAACAGCAGCCTTTTTTTCTTCCTTTCCTTCCATCCGCTACAAAACCTTGGATCTGGTCTTTATCCACAAGACAACATCTTTTCAAATTGCTTTTTTTTTGTGCTATAAAATACAAGCACTCAGCTGGAACTTGCACTGGATAGAGCATGAGGAATTTCTTTTTTGGTTAATGTAGCATACACATTTTGTAAATTCTTTCTTTTTCTGTAGTTAGATGTTGGATTGTGATGATATCAGATTTACAGATACATCTGGCAGAAGCAGTGAAGACAAGAAAACATTAGATTGGGGGATAAAAGGAAAAGGTAGAATTAAAAAAAAAAAAAAAGAAAAAAGAAAAAATATGTATAGTTCAGTTGTGAAGGCCACCCTGTTCCTTTGGGCCACTGAGTTATATTGGTCTGATGGGGATTTTATTCTTTGCTAGGTCCCACTAAGCACTTCCCCTGTACCTTTGGGTACTGTCATAAGCTGGAGGAAACAACTTCCAGCCCTTGCTTCAAAGGGAGAATCCAGAGTTGGCTGCAGCTTGCTGGCCACTATCCTGTACTTCTGAAAGGCAGCAGAACAAAATTAGATCTAATTAAACAGGACAGAACATAGCCTCTGGGTCTGGTACATTTTGATTAGAGTGTCTCTTTGGCTGGCATGTCTAAGCAGCCAAGGTTAACAGATGTGCTGCCACTGAGAGCTCCTTGCAGGACCCACTCTTCAGGGACAGTTTTGGCAACCGGGTCACCTGTGGTGCTGGGACAAATTTGTTGCTCTTTAGAGCCCAGCAAAAGCTTGTATTTCCATCCTAGCACTTGATGACTCAAAGATAAATCAAAAAATATTTAGATATGTTATAGTTGCAGGTTAGCAAAAGGCTATTTGCCCATTACACACAAAGTGATTGTAATGTTGTTCCTTAAGGGCTATCAATGTATCTACACTCTCGTGCAGTGGGTGTATTGTGTGGACACATTCATACCACTCAGGTCTCCAGTCCCACTCCAGCTGAACTGTCTTAAATATTCCCTGAGCCATGAATTCTTCCTCCACTTTCCAGATAGGTAAATTCGAAGTACAGCTAGGCTAACATGTCATGTTTAAGTTAAGAGTAACTTCAGAAACAGGATTCAGTACTGAAACACAGCTACTGAAACAAAGTAATAAACTTAACAGCAGAATCAGTTATACTGTTAAGTGGCATTATTTATTTTATCAGCACTGGGGAACACTGGGGATCATCCTCCATAAGTGCTCCGATGACTGGATGCTCTTGCATTGCTTATATTCACATAATTATTACATATGCATTACAATTTTTGAAAATTTTGACATCTAAACTAAGAAATAATTGATGGTGTTAGTTATAATTGTTTAGTTTCTTACTTACAATACATCTATTAATTATTAGTTAAATATAAACTAATCACTCTGCGTCTGAACAACGTATTACTCAATCTGCTGTCTCCCTCCTGTCATGCAGAAGGATCTAAAACTTGAAAAATATCCACGCATTTTGCAGGTGGTCAGAAAGCATTTATCAAGTTAATTGGTTAATGATGGGTAGGTCTTTTATAACTTAATCACAGTACACATCAATTTGGCAGCTTCTCTTGCACTCTTTGCATGAGTTCCATCATCCTGAGTAGCAGAATCCAGCTGTTTTTACGAGCTTCCTGCTATTGTTGAGTAAAAATCATGTCCTCCTGATTTTTCAAACATTTCTACCCCAAAAATACAGTGATCTTTTGATTTTAAGTTAGAAGTTGATACTTTGTTTAGAAAATTGGATTTGTAGCAGGCTACCCTCTAAAATCCAAAGGCCTTCCACATATTTATTCAACTGTATTATAACCAAAATGTCCCAAGTTGTCACACACTAAAATGTCAGTCATTTGTACGTCACAGTCATTTTCCCTCACCAGTGGAGAACACCCAGCTCAGCGAGGTCACTGGCTGGCTGGACCTCTCCAGCATACGCGACTTGCTGCTCTTCTTCATTACCAGATGCCAACATTGATCAGCATGTCATTTTTGTGGCTTCAGACCACCTGGCTTGCACACCAATGGAACCAGAAGGTTCCTATCTGGTAAGAAATAACATTTTGTTCACTTCAACCTAATAGTTGGAGGTATGTCCTTAAATTGGACTCAAAACATGCAGAACTGCAAAGAAGAAACCACAGGCACAAGGTACTCAGTTGTTACTGCAGTCACGTTTTTAGGCCTTGTAGCTTACCCAGTTCTGAGGTGTGGGACCCACAAGTCATGTCACACGTTGGAGGAAATCTCATCCAGGGCCGAGGCAGTCCCCACTCATGCTCACAGCGTGCAGAGGTGGCAGCTCTCTGCTGAAGTCATGCTAAAGCAGTATTTTTAACATGACTTAAAAGATCTGCCAGCTCTTCTACTGCTGCAAATAGGGCTATTTTTAGCAATTAGCTGTATTCAAATGTTCCTTTCATGATTTGCACAGGCAGAAAATGGTTTAGTAGATTAACAGAAAGGATCAGATATCCCTCTGGATAAAAGCAGTGCTTACCATTTCTAACATAGATGGAAATCTTCACACTACAAACTGTTCCTGAGGCAGGGTCAGGAAGGGATATAACCTTGAGGCATCCTCTTAGCATTTGTTTGCCACCATTCTGAGAAGAACTTGACTATTCACCTGTCTTGCCTAGTTCATTGTAGTGCTTTGCATTCCTATAGCTTCTTTCAGCTCACAGTCTCAAAGGTGGACCAGATACTCAGTAGGTGAGTGTGATCTGTTCCCATCTGGCAAACTCTTCCTGTTGAATGTAGTTCTCAATAAAATCCATTTGAGTTTCCTGACACGTGGCAGTCTGTGCCTTCCCTTAAAGTGTTGTTAATAGTAACCAATTAATATTCCAAGGATTCACAAAAATACACTTGAGGGGAGTTCCCAGGGAAGCACAGGACTGGCTCTAGTCTCAGATTAACACAGCAAACTTGGACATAAGGCTTGATGCTGCAGTACGAGGATTACAGTGGCAGCCACAGCCAGCATTCCACTTGCAGCATTGAAGGCTTTCTCCTAAGACAAAGGAAGGGGCTGATAAGTATCTGGCATTTTGCAAGTCAGGCTATTATTTCATTGGCCTTTCCAGAAGGCACAAGTGTCTGTCTGTCTGCAGCAGCAGCAGAGCCTGCCATGGGCTGTTCCATGGGTTGGTCTCCGCCTGTTTGGGGGTCTGGGAGAGTATCGGCTGCTGTGAAGGTGAAGGCAGAGAGCAGGGCCAGGGTGGCTGTTTGCAAATGCTTGGTCAACCCTCAGAGCTCCGTGTGTCATATAAAACATGGCATTTCACTGAAATTAACACTGGTTCCTTAAACAGGCATGGCATCAGCCATCAGGCTGCCCTGGGGTGTCAGGAGGTGGCTGTGACCTAGCTATTGCATCGACTGTCATGTAATACAAAAAGTGCCTCAGATGGCCCCAATTCTGAAAATATTTGAATTGGTATTGCACAAAACATATGCTGACGCTTTAAGCCTGCAGTCAAGGAGTTTAAGCAGAGATGTGGAATTAAACAAGTGTTCAACAGATTTGTTATATGTCCTCCATTTGCTTCAGAGGGCCTGGCACGCAGTTTTGCAGAGCAATTTTAATGCCTCTTGCTTCCTCTGTAAAGCTGGGGAATTATTCATCTGGGGAAAAATGTAAAACATTGGTTGCATGCAATAGGTAGGTTTCCCTGACTTCTGGACAGGAGTGTGAGTCACAGGTCTGCCAGATTCAGTGTTTCTCTGAATGGAGTGTGCAGGTGCTGGAGGCAATGGGTGCTGGAGGTGGCTCTGCCGCCACTCAGAACCCCTCAGGAAGGACTGGGTGGAAAAAGTTCCCTTCAGACATAAAATCACTTATGCAATCGAGTAGCAGAGATACACTGAGACAAATCCTTTCTTAGGTATGGCAGGGAATGGAGGCCTGGTTTGCCTTTTCTTTTTCTTGACAAGCATCTCTTTAAGTCGAGATTTCCTCTGCAAACCAATGTGGAAACTTTAATGCCTGACATTAAATATTCCTTTTTAGAGCTGTACTCAACTGAAAAAAAATCAATTAGAGCCTTTTGAAAATGAAAGAAAAAAGTGTATTAGCTAAAGCAGTGACATTTCCTTTTGATAGAAAGCTGGTGTTTCCAAGAGTCTGAGAAAAAGGCAAATAGGCAGTAAGTAATGAAAGAACACAGGAACTGGTCCTTATGCAATACCTCTTCCATCTGTTCAGCACAAATCCATGTGAACTTTACCATTAAGCAATGGAATTTAGCTTCATCCCACCAAAAAAAATACCTCTTGGAGTACATGAAAAGAATTGTGTCCAGGCCACAAGCTTTCTGTCTGTGCTAACAGGCACATTTCTCCACAATCAAGCTACATTCAGATGTAGAGGGTTTTTTTGGCCTACTGTAAAACTAGTCACCAGCCATAAATGTAGATCGCAGAGCTTGAGGAAATCTTAGAGTTTGAGGAGGTACTAGAGCCTGCGCCCCAAACTCAGATTTGTCTCCAAGACCTGGGGAAAGAGCCACTTTGCAGCCCAACTCTGGATCTTAGGTTGTCCTTCATCCTTCTCTCTCTTTTCTCTGTGTTCCTATTCTGTTCCTTTTTATCCTCCTCCTAGTCCTCTTACTTACCTGCTGATATTTTTTCTGTAGCATCTTATACTTTCATTATTTCATACTGCCAATGCTAAAACATGTATTTCTAAAAGTCAAAGGTAACAATTTCTTAACCCAAAAAGCATTGCATCTAACGCTATATTAGAACAGAGTTTTCCTGGACAAAACTGACTAGATGCAAAAGTAGAATCTCTTGTTTTGGTGCCAGAAGTGATGTTTTGATTACACTTGTTATGTGCAAATAGAGAAAATGCAGAGCACAACATCCATGGGTAGGTAGCATGTCACAGATGGGGGTGAGGCTCACAAAGCAAAGCCACTTGCTGAGCTGAAGTGGGCTCCACACTCCACTTGGATGCAAATAAATGTTTGCATGTACCTGGTGTCCTGCTGCTGGGGGAAGAGCTCAGGCACCAGCTGCCCTCCCATCCCACAGACAGCGAGCAGAGTCCTGGGGGCTGAGGGCTGACCACCAGCATCCTTCAAGCCTGGCAGCCACCTCTTTTTCAGCCACAGGCACAGCACTGGCACTTATTTTTTCCAGTCAAACCTCTGCTGCTGCCCAGAAAATCAGACCTTCAAAAATTGTTTGGTTGATCTAGTGCAGCAGTGTGTGCAAAACAGCAGCTTCTCCCAGGGCCGTGACTTGTTATGAAACTTATGTGTGCATCTTCTTCACTTTGCATATGTAGACAGGCTTTACAGTTAAGGTATGCTGAAGTGCAGAGGGGGTAAAGGCTTGTAACTGTGCAAGAGCCACTGTGACTTGAAGTGGGGGTATTGGTGAAGCCAAACTTTGGGTGAGAAAGGATGAAAACAAAGATCCAAGCTCTAACCTATCCCAGAGGTAGAAACAGGAGAGAGCCATTTATCCACACCCAGTAGAAAAGTGAGACTGGTCAGCTGTGAGGAACCAGAGAGAAATGCCCTGCCAGAACCTTTCCTTGGCAATGCATCTGCTGCGCTTGCACAGGGCCCAGGGGATGGCCGGCTGCTGAGCCTCACAGCAAGCAACGCACAGCAAGCTCCAAGATCTCTGCCCACACTCTGAATGCCCAGGAGGCCAATACATGTGCGCCAATAGCTACTTTGAACAAGCAGACACCAAGAGGTTCATTCCTTCGGCTGCTTTGTTTGCCCCAGTGGGTGTCACACAGAGCCTCAGTGTCCTGTGCCGTAAGATTGTGTATTACAAGATACTTCCAGTGCAGCATCTACCTTGTGAACTTGATCCAGCCAGCAGGATGCAGGGGCTCCCCGTGAGGAGCACCTTGGTTTATCTCCTTGCAGAGCAGGTGCAGAAATTGGAGCCCAGAAAAGGCAGGAACCAGGCAAGGGCCCAGGATCACTTCTCTGCGCTGCCAACTGCAAGCAGAGTGGGGTGACCCTGTGTTTTTTGAGGCTGTCTGACAAGGGACAACTCCCAGCTCATGAGTCTATAGAGCAGGACTGTGCCTGTCCCAAGTAGCCAGAGCACTGCTGTGCCTGGAGTTAAGGACTGAGGCAACACAGCCCTCAAGGAAGGGAAGGACTTCATCCCCTACTGCCTTCTGACTCAAAGCCTCTTGGAGACACCACCAAGCCCCAGTCCTGGAGCCTCCCCTGCTCAGAAAGACGGTTAAATTCCTGACTACAGCCATAGCAGGAATTCCTGAGCCTCATATGGTTGGTATTCCTACTGCAAAAGTCAGAAGAGTTCAGAAGCGCAGAAACATACTTTCTCCAAGTGTGGGGATTTTTTGTAGCTTCTTAAAAGCAGAGACTTCTGCTGCTTGTAAAGCAAGCTAAAGAAGCTGCCTTCAATGGGCTTTCTTCCTCACCCATCAATGACATCTCCAAACAAGCATTTGAAAACCTCTGGAGTTGTATTAGGCAGTTCAGTTCTTTCAGGCAACACTGCTCTGGTTGTGAGTTCAGGCAACTTCTGTTTTGAATACCCAGTGGATATTTTTTTTCTAATCGTCTTTAGAGGAAACTCTAATTAGTCTCAATCAAGAGTAAAGTATCTGATGCTTCATCCTCTGCCACTGCATGTTCCTTGATTGAAAAGAGACAAGCTGGTGTTTGTGTGTTTCCTCCATGAAGAAGAAAAGCTTGAGTGGAATTTGAAACCATGTGTGAAACAGGTTTTGCTGACAAAGGCACAGGAAGTCAGAAAGCCATCCAGAACAGCTGAGGCCACCACGCAGGGAACTGAAGCGAAGTGGTTGTGGCTTCAGCCTCCCTTCAGAAAGCAGCCATGATGTTACCTTCCTGGGTGTGCTTTCTGTTTTAGTTATAACGAAGGATGGGGTGAAGCACTTTGCACAAATTTTTATCAGACTTCATTACAATGTGTGCTCTGAGCTTGAAAACTGAGGCACCCGTGCTTGCACGCACTGAACTTGCCGGACATTTTGCCATGTAGTTTAGTGTGAAAAGGACCTCATACTGGTTTCTTTTCTTAAAAACTGGTCTTACAAAATGATGAACAGCTTCAAATTCCATTAAACTCAATGCACGCACTCAGCTACTGGCAGGATTTGATCCCTATACTTGTGTGTAGTTTATGACACTTTATTATTTGTGACATGTCAAGGACCCCATTGGTCCTTCATCAGGAACACAAGAATTACTGCTCCTCTAAAGAAAATGTGGAAATTGCTACTTTTTGTTCCATGTGCTGCTAGCAGGTTTGATACCAGAGTCATGGACTGGGGTGGATGGAAAGGGATCACTGCTGGTCTCTGCTTGAATCAAGTCCAGCAAGAGCAGATTGCTCAGGGCCTCATCCAGCTGAGTTTTGAATGTCCCCAAGGATGGAGATCCCGCAGCCTATCTGGGCACCTGTTCCATTGCTCCACTACATTCACTATAGTCATTTTTTCCTGCTGTCAGAGTCATAATCTCTTGTGTTCCAAATTGTCTCTATTGCCTTCCATCCTCTGGTGTATGTCTGTCTGAAAGGTCTGGCTCTGTCTTCTCTAAGTGCTCCCAACTAACAGAATTTGGGTAGAGCTGCAGAATGCATATCAAGACTGAGACTTCAGATATTACAACTCCAGGGGAATTAGTCTGAGCTACTGATTCAGGTAACCTTTAAGTGAGGAACCAAAGTGTATGAAACCCATGTTTGATCTGAGAGTCAAACATTACTCAGAGCCTTGCACAGATCAAAGAATTCAGACCAGATCTGTCACTAAGAAAAGCCAAAGGGAAACTCCTCTCCAAAAAAGTTTCCAAATAAATTGTCCAACTTTCTTTTGAAAAAGCCTGTGAGTGCCCCAACACTTTGTGGTGGTCACATCTGAGATGGCCCTTTGTCCTTCCAGGTGGATTTAATATGTGATGTTAAGTGCTGATTACCTCAGGAATGCAAATCCCCTTAAAACTGGTTGGTGTACCGAGTCAAAGCCAAAGACAGAGTAAAAGGCTGCAATTCCATCAATGTGTTCAGACTTTGAGGTCAGATCTGAACTTGGCTCAGTGCATTGATCAGCTGATGGCAACGGCAGCAATGTGGGATCATGAGAGTAGCATCTGTGAAACAGTAAACCTTAAAGAACTGTAAGTGAGAGGTCTCTAGGGAACTGTACTCCCAAGTATGTGAGGAGCTACACAAGTCTCTTCTGTTGAAGCTCACGCTTTTTGGTGCACCTCAACAGAAAACTGTGCAATACAAAGTTACGAAGAAAATATGTGTTGGGCATCTGGCCTAGGAATCCAACAAGACCTGTTAAGTGTATGTTTAACTCTAGACAGGCAGATAAAACCCATGCAAATGAGTTCAGAAACATTGCTGAAGCAGGACTAGGGAGGGCATCAAGCTTTGCCAGCTCCTTACTTAAAAAAAAAAAAAAAAAAAATCAGTTCCATTTGAAAACTAGAGGATACGGCAGTCTAAAGCTACTCAGTGCTGGTGAGGCCCCACTTTGAATCCTGTGTCCAGTTTTGGGCCCCTCACTACAGGAAAGACATTGAGGTGCTGGAGAGAGTTCAGAGAAGGGCAACAAAGCTGGTGAGGGGTCTGGAGCACAAGTGTGATGAGGAGCAGCTGAGGGAACTGGGGCCGTTCAGCCTGGAGAAAAGGAGGCTGAGGGGAGACCTTATCGCTGTCTGCAACTGCCTGAAAGGAGGTTGTAGCATGGAGGGGATTGGGCTCTTCTCCCAAGTAACAAGTGATAGGACACGAGGAAATGGCCTCAAGTTGTGCATGGGGAGGTTTAGACTGGATATTAAGAAAAAATTCTTCATGGAAGGGGTTGTCAGGCACTGGAACAGGCTGCCCAGGGAAGTGGTTGAGTCACCATCCCTGGAGGTGTTTAAAAGGTGCATAGACCAGGTTCTTAGGGACATGGTTTAGTGCTCAAGTTAGGTTATGTTTGGACTCAGTGATCCTGAGGGTCTCCTCCAACTGAAATGATTCTACGATTCTATGATTTTCCTTATAGGAGATAAAAAAAAATACATGCCACTAACCACACAGCCACCGGAGAAAAATTCAGTGCCTGTTTCAGCAGCAGGGCTACAGTTCATCACTCAGTTTCAGTAACGACACCCCAGCAGCAGCAGCATGGCCAGGAGAACTGCTGATATATAGAAATGGCATTGGTTGCTTCACCACAGCATCACCATCACCTGCTCTTGCAGAACTTCTCTGTCCCCCTGTGCCAGATGCTGTGGACTGACTGTGACCAGCACAGTCAACACCAAACTCCCTCGCGGCCGCTCTGGGCTCCATTTGCTTCTCCAGGTTGTGCAGGTAGGAGTGACCATGTGAGGCTGCTTCACACCAGGGTCCTCCCTGCCCAGGATGCTCTGACCTCTGAGGTGTGAGGTGGCCCAAATAGAGGTGCAGTATAAAAGCTGCACCATATGAAAGCTGGTGTAAACCAAAGCACTGCTATATGTTTTGGTTGTTTTACTTTGTCCTGAGAAGTATCTACTGCCATGTATTGGCCTATTTTGATTCCTGTGGATGTGAATAGAAATATGACGCATGATAACTAATTAAGAGTAGTTGCAGAACGGCTAAACTAAACAGTATTTTCCTTTGGGAAAACCATTAATGTTTCATGCCCTAGATAATTTATTTCCATATGCTTTCCCTTGGCTAAGAAATGCAAGTTTCTTGCTACGTGTTCCCTGCTGGTTTTGGTCACTGAATTCTTGATGTTAGAGAAGGAGATAATGAAATGTATCATAGCCCGTTCACTCCTAGAGTCTCCTGGTTCAGTGGGGGGTCTGAGCATTTCTTCCCATCAGCAGTAATGATAATGGGTCTCATTTAATGAGCAGCCACTGAGATAAGCATGCACACAACAACAAATCAGTAACTACGCATGCAACCCTGGGAAGAGGAAGACCATAGGACTCCAGGATCTCTCTCAGAGGTCATTGATTTCTTGGTCCTTTAATGAAATGGATGATTACCACCTAAGCACCAGTCCTGCGACTAGCTGATTCTGCTAAAGAGAGACTGTAAAGGAGGACCACACTTTCCAAAAGCAATTTGTGAAGTGTAACTGTAGACCACGGGATCGGGCTGACACAGCAGAGGGGACATGACCCAAGGAGGCTGAGAATAGCAACAAAGCCTCTGCCAAAGCTGGCTCTGGGGCACGTGGGGATAACTCCCTTATTCAGACAGAGCAACAGCAGGGATAAGGCTTATAAGGGATACCCGTAATCAAGACCTGGTGAGCAAAGCTGGAGCCTTCCCGTTTGAGAAATGCCAAAGCTGGTTTCTCTGCAGCAGCAGCAGCCACTGCCAGTGCATCGCAGCAGGAAAGAGCTGCTTGTCCTCTGCATCACCCTCCATAGCACTGGACTGCAGCCAGGCGTGTTGTGGGAAGTCGGGGCCGTGTAAGTTCCCCGCAGGTAACTAAATGTTGATTGTATCCAAAATGAGCTGCCAGCAGCTGAACGTGTGCTAAGCCTCACAAAGCGGGCACCTGGTCCTTCACAGAAGGGATGTGTCCTCTTGGCAGCACCAACGGCACAGCCAGCTCTGGCTGCCCACAGCCTCAGCAAAGAGGTGGATGGGTTCCTCTTCTGCCCCCACCAAGGGGTCAGTGTGCCCAGCAATAAGGTGTATTAGTGGCAAAACTGGCCTTGTACTGCCCTCATGCCGTTTTTCTCTGGGTGAAGAGAGGAATTAAGTTTCCAGGGCTGCTGATCCTCTGTAAAGTTCACTTAGTAGCTGGAGAAATTGCTGCAGCTTTACTGAAAACTAGCATTTCCTTCTGAAATGTGTTGCCTTTGGCTGGATTGATGTATTTATCAAGCAGTCACTTTCACCACTGCTTTCTTTGCACCATACATTACCATTGTCCTGCATACTGCAGCTCTCTGGTTTGTTTAATGTGCAGTTTGTCTACAAACATGGTGCAAAGTTAATCCGATTGTACCTGGTCTGTTCTAATTACACGGAAGCACGGGTGCTCAGTGTTGGTGTTCTCAGAGATCAGGAGAGCAGGGATCAGGACTCCTGGCTTCTGCTTCCAGCCTTCCTTCTCTGTGTGATCACTACAGAGTAAATTGTGTAAATCAGATCTCTAGAATTAGAAGCCTGAATAAATGCAAGGCACCTAAATTAGTGGCTGAATGCGTTTCAGATTTCTGAATATATCAGAGGCCCCTACAAAAGCTCATTTTTATTAAGACAAAGAAACCAATTAGGCTTTAAGCAATCTCCTAACAGTTATTAGTCACAAAGCCAGGCTAAGATTCCATACCAGGAATATACAATTTAAAGGAAGACTGTCAAGATAAAAATCCATACTTGGAGATATTTATTGACATGAACTTGTGTCATTATAATAGTTAGAGCTGAGAAATACTTCAGAAAGCAAACTTGACTAGATAAATGGCCAGTGCTCTTTGTTGTGAGATTTTATACAAGCAGTTCACAGTTTTCTGAAACCAGCTGATTACAGAGGAGCTAGACTGGCCTTTTACCAAGTTATGACCCAGGCAGAAATATCTAGCTCTTCTAAAAGAGTATAAGCGATGCTGAGCTCTTAGCTAAATCCAGGGTCCTGTAGACAGGAAGCATCTTGCTTTTTTTTTGGCAACTGAGGAAAAAAAGAGTGTACAAAGTTTCTAGCACTGGACAGGTTTGTGTCTGAGGGCAGATGAGAATGAGAGAGCCTGTAAGGAGAGCGATAAGCAGAGTTCTGTCCAGTGTAACAGGAAACCTCTTCATCAGGAGCCAAGGGAGATGAATTATGGGGTAGTGTAGCCTCCACTGTCACCACTCACTTGTTGCACCTAATGAATTACTGGAATTAGTCACATCAAAGACCTGAAAAAACATCCTGCTGCTCACCTGGGAAGAACTGCAGATCATCTGCACAAAAGTACGCCTGTCCTTTGCATGAGAGAGCCAGTATAGGTGCAAGCAAAACAAAGTCTGTCTTCAGCTGGCCTAGGAAAGAAAGGTCTCAACTGTTTGTGCCCATCAAAATCAGACGGGATTTAGATTTTGGATAAACTGTAGGGACTAGGTAAGTAACTTGACATGTTTCGATTCCATGTGCAGTTTCACTGCTTTTTAACAGAATTTAAGATGCTGTAAGAAATCACCATTTCAGAGATGTATTTGTTTCAGAGACAGGTGTTATCTGTGGGAGGAGCCTATAGATCTGTGCAGCCTGAATCTAACACAACAGATGCACAAGACAGTAGAAATGTCATTTTCTTCTGTAGCCCATTAGCACAATGCTACTGAAGAGTGTCATTAACTACGCTGTCCCTTTTAGCCCTCTGGCTCTTCTTTCTTGCTTTTCTTTATTCAGGAACCCAAACTAGGAGCCATATCCAGACTCTCTAGTTGTTCTCTTGTGCTGCGCATATATATTGGCAGCTGTGCTGGGACAGAAGATACCCAGGCTGTTGTCACAGATAGGACAGGTATCTGCCACCCCAGAGGTGTGGTCATCTACTGTGGGTCCAGAATAGCATGGTGGTCTAGTCAGGAGTAAGCTTGGTTTCGAGCCTACCTGGAGACAAGATGTATTTGAGATTAAAGTTTTGGCTGGGGAAACTGCCAGCCCTAACTAAAACCCTTCTCCGTAATGCTATAGCCTGGGACTGGCTCATACAGATCTCAGAGCATGAACTTTTCAACTCCTTCTGTTGGTTCCTGCTCTTGAACATTTCCAGTGTTGCAGCTGATGCTTCATTCCTTTGGCAGCAAAGGTTTTTATGAGTGGCATCCACACAGGCAGGATGCTTAACAGCCATACTGCACCATACGGGGGAAATATGGGAAATATGGTGCTTGGGACCTCGGGTGGGGAAACAAGTTTCTAGGCAGCATCCACACAAAAAAAGTAGCAAGGTAGTCCACGAGGTACTTTGCCATAATTTTTCATTAACTCTGCTGAAGGGTGGCCAAATGGCTGTGGGATTAGCCCCAGATTTGGGAGACCTGTGATCTGCTTTTTGCGTAGATGTGATTTCGGACTCTTGTTGGTAGGCAGCCGAAATCAAGAACGGACCACAGCTGCCCATTTGGGAGTGCTCATCCATCTCCAGCTCACTGGACTGAGTGTTTCAAAGGAAAGCCTCACAGTGAGACTGAGGATCAGCTCTTCCCCTTGTTGTGTCTCCTCATGAAGGTCATTAATGAGGTCGGGCTTCATTTCCAAAGCTCTATGTTTTATGTCTCTTTTTAACATTTGCAGTTAGGAGAACTCTAAGTACTTTCTTTCCAGCATTAGTTTGCCACAACATCTGCCTTTGGCTGTAGACTCTCTGGTTTAATTAACCTGCCATGAGAATGAATTTCCTTTTACCCTTTTTTTAATTTCCCACTCTCTCATTTCATCAAATAGTCATTTGCGTCTCAGTTGCCACAGGGGGACTGTAAAACAGGGATAATGGCACAGTCCTTCCTACAAGGGGATAATATCGGAGTGAATAACCTCAGGGCCTGGCAAGCACCCAGATATTAACAATGGCAAGTGCTGTGGCTGCACCTAGCTCTCTGCCACTGACTTCAGACTGTGATCCTCCCCAGACTCAGGATGTGTAAGTCACACCGCTGTTAGGTTACCACTGAATTTACTGAGGGAAAGCTGCTCAGTTAAGCTCCCAGGCAGTCCGAAGTGCTGCTTCTCCTCTATCACCCCTTCCTTCCTTGCCTCTTCCCACATCTATTTTCTCAGGCATCTCAAAAGCTGAAAAAACAGGTTTGTTTAAGGAAGTTTTCTAAAGAATGGAGGAACCAGCAGAGCTGCTTCCCAGAGAGCTCTGTGCTGGTCTGTAATGCAAAATGGCTGAGGAGGGCTGAGAAAAAAGTCATCTCTGGGCACCAAAACTCACCTCTGCCCTGTGTGAAGACTGAATTTAGATTCAGCTTAAGAGATTGCATTTGTTAATTATCATCCAGGAGAGATGAGCCATGGCAGGTTATTAAGCTATTCAAAACATTTTTTAGAACTCCCACACAGGATGAAAAGCACTCTGATTTATTCAGTGGAAAGAAGTGACAGTATGGTTCTCCATTAGATGTCGGGGGTGTGATTTTGCACCCTTTTCCCATTGGAGTAGTCCCACCAATGTCAATGGGAGGATCATTTGCATAAGCAAGGAAGGCACAGCTGAGCCATAGCAGTTGTTGCCTGTAGCCTATCGCCTAAAATGTAAACAGGGTCATACCAGCCATCCTGATCATGTGCAGCAGCACGAACGCAGTGGATCATCAATACAGACAGGATAACCTAGCACTGTACAGGTTTTTGTTACAAAACTCTGCAGCTGTCCAATATCAAAGAGCAGATAATATAAACTTTCCCCCAGCAGCAAATTCAGACTTGAGCAAGAATGGTTCTGACTCCCCTACAGGCTATAAGCAATAATGTTCCCTATATATGTCCAACATTTTCTCACCCTTTATGAGATGCTTAGCAGGGTGGAAATCTTGTAGGAAGGCATCTCAAGCATGTGTCAGAAATTGAACCCAAAGCTAGGCAGTCTGGAAGATTTAGTGCTCAGGGTACTGTCAGCACAATGTGAGAGGAAGCATTTGGCCCTGTGACACTGAAGAGATATCCTACGGCTTCCTGGTACTGGGAGTTTGACCTGCTTCCCACTGGCTCTCAGAAGAATCCAATGCAAAATGGCCCAGAAAGAAAAAGACAATTCTCTGTGGTGCCCTGAAGTCACAAGCCAGGCACTGGAACGCTTGGCATTGAGTTTCACATCATGAGATATGCAAAACTGTCAGAGCTGGACTTTCTTGGGTTGTTCTTTTCTTCTTTGCCATCCTATATAATCATGAGTCCAGAAACAGAGGCTTGAAGAAAAATACCAAATACCCTGACATTTATGATGAAGCCTGCAAATCAGATCCTTTGACCAGTTCCCCTTCCTCACCTATGCTTCTGTCAGCAGTGCAGCTATGGGAGCCCATGGTTGCATGTGTCATATTGGTTTTTCCTGGCAAGCACCGCATTGTAAGCACTAGCAGCCAGTTTGGCATCTCAACATCAGTATTTGGTGATAAATAAAACTTATCTCTAAGGATTTTGGTGCTGTTACTCATGATTTCTGCTCTGGTAACAGAGAGAAAAAAACCAAGTCATTAGTCTTACATGTCCATGCAGCAGTTGTCATGCAGCACGATCCTAAAAGAAAGCAGTGCACCGAGATGGGAGTATTGTTAGAAAGGGATGTAGACAGCCTGCATGGGATCATAAACATTTTTTCCTCTTTTACTGTCCCTGCTCCTGCTGCAGCCTCTGGTAAAACCCAGAAGCCAAATACCAGGGGTCTTGAAATACCAGATTTACTTAAAGAGATGGTCCCCCAGGAAACTGGCCATGCAAACACCACTTCTCATGGCTGCCACCAGAGCATTCTCTGGTTTGTAACAAAATTTGTGTGTCTGCGGTGCTGTTTGTGTTAGCGAGGGCTCTAGGTGAGTACTAACTCATTGGATCCCCGCTGCCCCAGGACAGGGGAAGGAACATGTTGTGATCCATGTGTCACACTCGGGCAACAGAGGCGCAGAGCAAGGCAGGTTGAGATCTGTTGAGATCAACAGATTTATGAAAGGCATTAACGTGATTTGGCAACTCTAACACCACAAATCAATTCGGCAGTTTGCCTACAGAGGAAATTACATCGTAGTAAAAAGAACCATAACAATGTAATTCTTAGTGTAGACATTCCTGTTTCAAAGCAAGACTTACACTGGTTATAACCATCCAAACTCCTGCGTGCATTCTCAAGGTAGGGTCAAAAAGGTAAAATGCCCAGAGCTTTGAGCTTGATCCTTTCAAGCAGTGTGTTTGGGCTCATTCATACAGAAGAACCACCTACCCCTTTTAAAAAAGAAAATCCACTAAACCCCATTTTGTGTAGTATTGATTTAGTGGTTTGCATTCACAAACAAACAGAAAATTAGGCTAAACTTCAAACAGTGACTTGTTACTGTGACTTTCTTTGGTTGTTTTCATGCTTGCATGCTGGTGAATGTCTGTGTATTGTTTCATAGACTACTTCATGATATTGTACAGATCCCCAGCTGGTCTCTAGGCTGCAGGTTGTGGAGCTGCACTTTGGTAGTTAGATAGGGCTGCTTTTCCTTAGAAGTGAAAACGGCCCCAGCTGGAGGAAACACTAACAATAAGCCAGTTCTCTTTTGCTCAAGCCCTATAAATAAATACCATATAAACAAATGAGTATTTTCAGAGGAACTGGATATATTCTTGGAAGAAAAATTATCCCCAGGATGATGGCAGGCAGGAAATCCCTGAGCCACAAATCTCAGGAGGCTGGGAAATATTTGGGAGAACAAGTACTGTTCGCTTGGCCTTTCTTATGTCAGCTCCTGGCAGATGGTCACTGGGAGAGGCACGATCCAAGTTAAACAGTCCATTGACTTGACTCAGGACAACTCTTGCAAGTCAAACATTATTTGTGTGTAATTCACTTTTCTCTCAAAAAACCTGATGGAGCAGGCTGGCAGTAGGTTTGTTAAAATGGGTGAATGCAACTCCCCACTTCATTGCCAGTCACCTTCAAAATGGGGAAAGCCCTGGCAGAAATGCTGGGAAGCGTGGGGAGGGAACCACCTCTGGCTCCTGGTCAGATCATCTAGGTGAGCTCTCCTGGACCTTTCATTTTTCTCTTGTGTGAGACTAAATGTGCTGATCTGCCTCTGAACCACTGACATCCGGTTCAAGAACTTCTGTAAGAAGTAATTAGAAACAGTGGAAGACTCTGCATATCGAGCATTTGCATCTGATGGTGTGGATGCAGCACCATCTAGTGCTTTACAGAGATTTTTTTTACCCTTCTTCCTCAAATCAGCAGGGATATGTTCAGGGTACATCCTTTTGTCCCCAGCACACTGCTAGTCTGTAAACTCTTGGAAGGCAAATACCCCGTACTTTCATAGCAAGTGTGTGACAAACTGGGAGGTGGAAAGTGCAAATTAGAGGTGCGTTAACATTTCAGGCCATACAGGCTTGCTGAGATGCTGTTGTGCAACTCCAACTGATGCCTGCAAGGCATCTGAAGCTCACCTGGGACTGAACATCCTGCCTTCCTTGAACCCTAACTCCAGAATCACAATAAAAGTCATGACAAAGTCTTATGAAGCGTTTGCAATAACTTTAGTGCCCTCCTCTTCCTTACTCCAGTGAAGCTGCAGAACCAATGCCATCTGCTGCTATTTGAGGATATTACCTCCTATAAAACCGAAAAAGCCAAGATTTAAATAATCAAAGTGCTGCTTTTTTTTTTTTCCGCCCTTTCTTCAGCACACGTACATACTGCTATCCTCAGGGATGGGAGGAAACTCCTGGCTGGTAGTGAAACCGTACTTTTGTGCGGGACAGCTGCGGACACAGGCTTTCTGCAGCGGGCTCTACCCCGGCTGGAGCAGCTACTTCAGGCAGCGGCACCAATGCGTCTGCACACAGAACACCCCGTTTCTCTGCACCCCCCGGCGCTTCCCAGCGGGGTGGTCCCTGCGGGCAGGCTCTCCGGAGACTCGCCTGCGTATTCCCCAGCGTGCCGGGTAGGCTGCTGGGCGCTGCCTTTCCGCAGCGGGGTGATGTTTGTTGGCCCCAGCTGGGGCTCCGCACGCCGCGCAAAGCCGCGGGCCGAGAAGCGCTGGCGGAGCCCAGGGGCGGCCTCGCTCGGTGTTAATTAAAACGGCCCCTTCCTCGGCTCCAGCCGCTCCTGGCCGTCTGTGGGAGATCAACGGCCGGGCCCGGAGATCTCAGACCAAGGGGGCGGGTGATGAAGCGGCACCGGGAGGAGCCGGTCAGCGTTCTGCAGCTCCTTTCCTTCTGTCTTGTTCGCGTCTCCGGAGGGCTCTTTTGGGGAAGGGGACAGCCCTGCTTCGGTGCCGGCCTCGGCTGCTCCCGGCCGCAGGACCGCGCACAACAGAGCTCTGGGGCTCCAGCCCCGTCCTCGCTCCGGGGGCAGCGCGACCCCGGCGCCACGTGACGCGCCGCCGCTCCCCACCCCCCCATTGATACACCGCAGCGCACCGGAACGTTCCAGGCGCCGGCAGGCACTCCGAATCGATGCCCGAGCGGCGGATCCGGCTGGCTTGCTGAGGCGGGGTTGGGCGCTCAGCGCTCGGCTAGCTGTCCCGCGGGCGGGGGGAAGTGCGGGGCGGCGGGCGCGCGGCACGGGGTGGCTCCGCGGCGGCGGCGATGGCGGAGCCGGCGGAGAAGCTGTACCGGGCGGAGTACGCCAAGAGCGGCCGCGCGTCCTGCAAGAAGTGCGGCGAGAGCATCGCCAAGGACTCGCTGCGCCTGGCGCTCATGGTGCAGGTACCGCGTGGCGGGGCTCGGGCCGGCAGAGGGGCGGGCTGACCGCGGGGCTCCACACCGGCGGCAGGGCCAGGTCGGGGCTCCACTCCCTGCGGCAGTCCGGAGCCGCTCGGCCGGGCCCGTCTCCCTCGCCGCGGTGGCGAGCGCAGCTTATTTTTAGTAGCGGCGCCTTCGCTCGCCGCTCCCTGCAGCAGCCCTGCCCGTCGCCTCGGGGCGGCCCCTGGGAGCTGCTCCCGCGGAGGCTGGCGCTGTCGGTGGCCTGGGCTGTGGAGGCGTCTGGAGGTGACGCGGTGCAAAGTTCCCCGTTAAGTGCCTTAGCGGAGGGGTCGGCTCGGGGCCGCGCACAGAGGCTCTTTGTTGTCCGGAGCGGGAGGTGGGCGTAGGAGGGAGGCGAGCGCCGTGGCTCGGCTTTTCTGTGCCCGGGGCAGCATCTGTCGCTCGGGGTGTATTGTAGCGGGTCAGGGGACATCTCCGCTCGGTGCACGTTTTGCATACGAGACAGAAAAAACTGAGACCCGAAACACGTTAGAGGCCGTGAACAGCCCGTGTTTTCCCCTCCCAGCACGGAGAGCTGCAGGGTTGGCGGGCAGGCTTGGGCTACCAGCAGCAGAGAGGTGTTTTTACAGAGCTGGCTGGCACATTGCAGACATGAAACAGAGAGCCGAACTGCAATTAGCAGACTGAACGCGAAGGCATGTTTTGCTGTCAGCAGTCCTCAAGTTATTTGCTTTTTGGGGAAAGCGACTTGCTCGTTTTCCTTGCAAAATGAAGGGAAGGGCTCCGTCTGGGGTCGGAGGGCTGGGAGTTGTGCACAGCCCTGTGCAGCCGTTTTGTCCGGCCTGAAATCGCACCCTGTTGTGGGAAGATGGGCAGGGAATCGGCCTCTGCAGGGGCGGCAAACGCCGCTCTCAGGAGGTCGCTCGGGAAGGGCGAAGAGCTGCCTTCCCAGTCTGCGGGTCTTGGGCTGGCTCTAGCTAGGGGGGTGAAAAGGCACCTCCAGCGTTCAGGTGGTGCAGATGGACGGCGGGCTGAAGGTGGTGTGTGTGCCTTGTGAAAGACAGGCGAACGCGCGTAGGTGCATTTGTGGAAGGGTAGCAAGGACGCGGGCTGCGAACGTGAGAGCTGAGCCCTGCAGTTGGGCGCTGAGGCTCCAAGCCGCTTGAGGAGCCATTTCTGGAAAACGGACCGGTCTGTGCAGCCGCGAGCGGCTTGTGCCCCGGGAGAGGCTGCCCTTGGAGCTGCCGAGGAAGGGCCGGGGCTGGCGGGGCTTGGCGCCCCGTGGGGGTGCCCGGCTGCCGGGGCTGTCCAGGCTGGAGGCAGGAGCTGGTTCCCGGCAGGGAAAATACCGCTTTTGCTGTTGTTCCCCAGAGCCTCCGTCCCCTGGGAAGGCTGTTCAGCCCTGCAGTGCCAAGCCGCAGCGTTTGCTCGCACGTGTTCCGGCTGCCTTCTCCTTTTGTTTCTTCTGCTGCCCTCCATCGGTGTCTGCTCTGCTCCTCCTCCCCTGCTCCGGCTGCTGCTTCTCCGGTTCCCTCACGTTTGTTATCCCTGCCTGTCTTGTATTTCTCCAGCAGTTTAAGTTGATGCAAGGCAGTTTTGCCTTCGTCAGGCTGGGCCCTGAGGGACTGCAGCGAGCATTGGCTCAGGGAGCTGGGCAGAATGGATGTGTGTGGTTCTGTAGGGGTGGGTTTATTGAGTGATATTCTGGTGGCAGGTGGAGGGGGGCAGCTGGTTCTGCAGCATCCCTGACAGAGCCACTGCCTTTTAGCCAACCATATCCCCAAAACTGCAGGGTTTACACTAGCTGCTTATGATTTTTTAATTTTTTTCTCCCCTAAAAACCTCTTGAATTTTCTTGATTTCTCCTGGAAAGGGCTCTCTCCCTACTGCCAGTTTTTGTGCTAGCAGAGCACTTTCCATAACCTGCTGCTTAACATCCCCCACACAAGGGCCTAGATTTCACCAGAGCACCGGTGCCCCTTGTTTCCTCTCGGGAAATCCCCGGCAGAGCAGCCTCTGTGCTGCCGCCTTCAGTGCACCGAGGTCTTTTGCAAATTGTGCAGAAGGAGTTAAAGGGAGGCCCAGGCAAAGTTGTTATCTAGGTTCCATTTGTACTATAGATGCCCTTTTGTTTTGGTCTTCACGTGAAGAGCTCTGAAGGACAGTGGGATGCTCGGTGTTTGGCATGGGGCAGGCACTGAGGTCCTGCGTGGCTTCGACTTTTGCTTCTAGCTGAAACTGAACTGGTTTTGTTATCTGCATGTGCAATGTGAAAGCGAAATGGTTTCTCATTTTTCCATAGTTTGTTTAGGAAACCATGGCCTAGAGACAGGTGATCTGGGAGAAGTTCTGTAGACAAGGTCTGTTTCTCCTGGAGGCCTTTCACTTCCCACACAGCTAGAAGTCATGCTGCAGGTGCACAACTGCATGTGGTGGAGATCTCGCTGTTTGCATGGTTGTCCTGAAGGTTAAGCCAGCTCGGCACCCTTCCACACACCCTGGTGCCTTATGCCCCCAAAGCCTTTGTCTTGGTTACAGAGCCATGAGTCCTTTTCAGGGAAAACTCTGAGCCCAGAGCTCAGGGGTGACCAACTGTCAGTGCCAGAGCTGTATGTGCCGTGTTGAGAGCAGCCCCAGGGTGGCTGCTGGGTGGCTGTGGTGCCGTGAGGGTAACTGGGTCATCCAAATCCTGACTTGTGGGAAGAGCCCATCTGGAAATACAAATGTCAGCTTACACTTTTGCTTGATGGTTAGTTGTAATTGGGGCTCCCAGCTCTCCTAGGTCTATCCTGTGGTCTTTGAAGCCCTTTCCTCCTCCTTCCTGCTCCTGCAGGAAGCTGCTGTTGTTTTCAGCTTGGAGATCTCCCTTCTGCTGGTGACTGATGTGTAGAATGCTTTCCTAGATCATTAATTCTTTGTCATCAGTAATAATTATTATTCAAAACTGAGCATTATTAGTACAGCGGGTATTTGTGTGCATTCCTTGGAGCCAAACCGCTATACAGTTATTTTGTCTGATGTGTAACCGGAGCGGTGCCAAGTTGATACTCAATGTGTCTGAGTCAGAGACAAGCGGAGCACTTCCACGGCGAGGCTGGTGCGAGGCAGGGTGCTCTTTAGCTGCACTTTGGGGAGGACGTGAGTGATGCTTCTGTCCCACTGCAGGACTTTGCCAGGCTCTGGCGTTTCCCTTAAATCTTGCTTCTGACTTCTGCAACCCCCTCAGGAATTTCTTCAGGCCACAGTCCTTGGAGCTGCTCCTCCTGTCTTATGCCTGGTGATGGGCTCTCCAGAGCATGGATCGTTTGCTTGAGAAGTGGTTCTCAAAGAGCTTGTGCGTTGTGCTGGGAGGTCCTGCAGAGTGAGGCCAGCAGCCCCCTGTGCTGCAGCCATCCCAAAGGAGGTTGTAGCAGATGAGCCTTGTGCTGTTACTTGTGTTACTTCTTCCACAACCTCTGATTTGCTTTGCTCGTGCCTGCGGATAGCCTGATTCTCATAGAGAAGAAACCTCTGTGTCTGCTCAGGGTTGGCATAGCCACACTGAGGCTATGACCTTTTTGTTTTGAGTAAAACAGATGGGCTAAGCAGCAGGGTGATGAACTGGTTAAGCTAGATAAATGCTCCTTCCATGTATATCCCCTTCGGGACCTCTCTTCAGCAGCTTGCCTGTTATATGAGATTTTCTCTTAGACTTTGTCCTAAATAGTATCCATCTCTTAATTTGACAACAAAAAACACTTTTGTTTACCCAGGTACTCCTTTTTATCTCCCCCCACACACGCTTCTTGATTCTGAGTTGCTTCATTGTGGCCTAATGTGATTTCTTCCTAGTCACCTATGTTTGATGGCAAAGTCCCTCACTGGCACCACTACAGCTGCTTCTGGAAGCGAGCTCGAATCTTGTCCCATGTAGACATTGATGGCTTCCCTGAGCTCCGGTGGGAAGACCAGGAGAAGATCAAGAAAGCCATTGAAACTGGAGGCCCAGGAGGAGGTAAGCAGAGGTCTTCTGGTGTTTGGAGGTTCAGCTGGAACTGTGCTCTCTCTTTTCAAGCTGTCATTGTGGTTATTTGATTGCCGTGTCCCTTCAGCAAGTGGTATCAGAAGAGTTGTGACATCTCCACACTCCAGGGCTAGGATGCTGGCGGTATGATCCGGCACGTTAAATCAACAAGGGAAAAAGCCAAGTCAGTTGCCAAATGTGTTGCCAAATATTTCCTGTTATCGTGATTGATGTATTTTGTTTTCAGTTCTTTAATATTAACGAGTGTTGTTGAAGTATGTTATTTTAATGGTACCTTCACTGCAGCATGTAGTTATAGTCAGTCTTTGAAATTATTGCACTGTGAACTAGTGACTCAGGGGACCAAGTGAGAAGGGTCTAAGGACAGACCAGACTAAACTCACCATATCTCTGTAAACCAGGGATGCTGGACAGTTTTAGATTTATGTCTGCCTGTTGAAATGCATAATACAAAAAAGAGAAGTTCTGCTTTGAAGCAGAGCTGTTTGGTACTTCTGTTACAATCAGTTCTTCAGTAAGATCTCATTTTACACTACTTGCAGGAAAGAAGTAAAAAGGGTCAGCTCTGTGCACCTTTGGAAGTCTTTTAAAACCATTAAATAAGCAATCCTGTACATCTGCTACTTGGCTATTTAAAGAACTTGTTCTATTTTAAAAGTGCTTTTGGGCATGGACTGCTTATCTTGCTCTGTATTCAACTTCTTGACAGATATGTTGCTGGAACACAGAGGTTTATTAATCCAGACTGCTAACAATCTGGGACAGAGAAGAAGAAAATAAGGGAATGCCTTTTAAAGCTGAACTCTGTATTTGCTTTGTTCTCCAGGAAAAGGAGGGGAACAGGAAGGAGGTGGCAAGGCCGAAAAGAGCCTGAATGACTTTGCTGCAGAATATGCCAAGTCTAACAGAAGTACTTGCAAAGGCTGCGAACAGAAAATAGAAAAGGTAAAAAGCTTTTCTTAGTTCTCTATCTCTTGTCTTTTCCCCCACCGGGTCCAATTCATCACTCAGGTGTTGTAGGCTAGGCTTCCAACCTACTGATGCTTCCCTTCACTTGGGTCTTAGAGCAGGCTGGAACACCAATCGCCAATGTTTCTGTGGCAAGAGAGACACCCCTATCTGCAGCTTTTCCTGCTTGTTGCAGACTGCAAAGGTTTTGGCTTCTTCCTCCTCCTCAGCCAGACCAGCTCTGCTTGTATGCAGTTTGTTAACTCTGTGAAAGCAGACAAAAACAGCAATGCAACTCTCTTGTTGAACATGTCTTGGTGCTCTGCTTTTAAAGATGGTTGGCAAAATGAAGCTGTGAGCCTGTGATTGATGTGAATAGACCTACCAGTTGGGTGAAGCTGGCAAGGGCCGAACACCAGTGCTGCTATGCTTGTGTCTACAGAAACGTTGATGACTGTTGTGTGGACATTTCCTTGTTGGAGCATAAAGTATTGCAGTCTTAAAGCTCCTAGAACAACTACTTGTTTGGCATCTGAAAAGTAATTTGCAGTATGACAGGGTGAGATTGTATTAGCGCTCATGCTTGAGTGGTAGGGCATGAAGTTGTTTTTTAGAGTTGCCTGTGTGGGGATTTATAATATGAGTTTTGCTTGTTCAGGCTTACTGGGAGTTGGAGTAAAGACTACAGGATTATCTGTTTTGAGGGCTTTTTCAACAGAACACTATGTTAAAAGCTGGGTTTTTTTCAACCTAGAAAGGGTATTGAAGAAAGCAGAGGAACTGTAGTGAAAGAGCTTGAACAAAAGTTGTAGGCTTTGACAGGGGAACTGTTGCTGTTTTACAGGTGTTTAGGAAGCATCATGTTGGTAACTCGTTAACACCCTGCCCTTTCCAGAAGGGCCTAACAATTGCTTTTGCGTTGTTTTAATCTGCCTCAGGGCCAGATCCGGATTTCCAAGAAGATGGTGCATCCAGAGAAGCCGCAGCTGGGAATGATAGATAACTGGTACCACCCGGACTGCTTCGTGAGCCGCCGAGCGGAGCTGGGCTTCCTCCCGGTGTACGGGGCCACCCAGCTCCTGGGCTTCAGCATCCTGAAAGCTGAAGATAAAGAAACTCTGAAGAAGCAGCTCCCAGCTACCAAGAGTGAAGGGTATGTGGGGTTGCAATAAATTGACTTGTCTAGAGGAGCCATTGCTTGCCTTGAAGTGCATCCATGATAAATGTTTTGTGACATTGTCTCTCTTAAAAGAATATTGGTCATAGGAAGATTTGGTCCTTTCTGTGACCTTAGGCAGATGACAACAGACAAATTCCCTGTCCCTTGGAGCCTGCAATCCGCTTGCCCCTGTTACTGCCTTGAGAAAGTGCAGAGACTGGCAGCTGTGACTTGGAGGACTGATGCGGGGCTTTCAACCTTAAAATAACGCGTGCTTAATACAAATGGATACTGGGCTCTGTGCCTGCTTGTGTGATCCTGTTATCAGTGATGGTTTCTCTGCTCTGACCACTTGTTAGAGAATTGATTTGACATGTCTTATCTATGAGCTGCTCATCTGTGACAGGCACTGAATCTGATAATGGTGTTTATTTGGCACATACTGTTTACACTTGGATGCTTTTCTTTGCTAAATCTTTCATGGTATAACTGAAACTTCATTGACTTGCATTGAAATTTTTAGTTGAGGCTCTTGATGGAACTTATACTGACAGAGAAGCACTTCCAGGTGGCTTGCTAGCTTGGGTCAATCTTTGTCTGTTAATGAAGGCTTTTATTATTGCTTTTTGAAGTGCCTTCGCCTAGATTCATGCTTCATAACACAAGCTGGCGTTGCATTGTCCCCATGGGGGAAGGAATATAAGGTGCTTCTGGGTCCTACAAATAGGAAAGATCTTGTTTTTATGGAACATTGTGCTTCTCTGTATACCTTATAGGATGAATTCAGCTTTGCTTTTGCAAGGATTCACCATAGAACTGTTCAGTGAGACTGATGGTGGGTTCTGAGAAGCTGTAGCCACCTCAAATCTGTGCAGTCTTTGTCAGTGTTGGTCCTCCAGACGTGGCTGATGGGCATGGCGTACCATTCAGAGCCGTGTGTGTGTGTCATCCTCGGACACAGGTAACAGAGCAGAGCGGGCATTAACTGATCTATACGTTGAGAGGCTGCTGTTCAACTTCCATGCTTTATCGTTGGTCACTCCAGAAGCGTCCCACGGTGGTGTGGGTGCTGTGGGGATGGTCCTGCAGTGTCGCAGGAGTGGGTGCTCCTGCCGGACCACTCTCAGGTTCTGTGCTGTTCACCTCTCTGGGCTGCGCTACTGGAGGCTGAGATGAGCTGTGTGCATCTGTACGGCAGCCAGACATCTTCTCACGCAGGCATTTCACCTCTGTGTGCTGCAGGGTGTAAGGAGAAATGGAGCATTTTAATGCAGCTTTTCAAGCAGTCCTTTGCTTTTTGTGCCAAGGCGTGTGTTCTTCTTCGTCCTAGAGCAGTGTGTGAGTTTAACAGGGTTATTTGTAGTTTTTTCCTGTGTCTTCAGCAAAGCTCTAGAGATTTGACTGTAAGTGTTTTGCTTGTCTGCCCTGACTCTGCTTTTCTGGGCCGCTCCCGGGATGCTATGCAGAATGTGAAGGCTTTGCAAAGATAGGCCACAGAATAGTTTGCCAAGTCACAGTGTAAATAAAAGCTGAGAATTGCAGTGGAAAAAAGCTTGGACTGGTGATGTAGGGTAATGTGAACCAGGACCTCACGCCAGAAAAGCAGCAGGACGTCTCATCTTTCCTGCTTTCTAAGCACTGCATGAATGAGGCCCTCAACCGTGAAGGTGCTGGCTGACTCTTACGCTCCACTACCTTTCTTCTGCTGTTTGAGCCAAAGGTGTCAGGGGTCAATTGGAAAAATAGTTGTCTGTCAAACAAACTGAATGAGCGAGAGTGTAAATAAACAGAAAGAGTGGAGAGGTGTGGTGTGCTTCCTGGTGATTTTTCTGCCAAGCATAGAAGTTCTGGAGACGTCAAAAGAAAAACACCCCAGAAGCTTGAATGAGATGTAGTTACCTCTGATAATTTATCTTGTGTATTCAATCAGATAACAGAAATTAATGACAGAAATTACAGCATCTTACAGAAATTGTTACAGCAACTGCTGTAGGTGAGATTCTCAAAATTATCTTTAAAGATATTTCTATTTGTGCTGCATCCAGGTTACATCTTGACTCAGATGTCTCTGCAATTCAGATGTGACACATGCGAATTCGTGTGCTGCTCCTGCTTGTCTAGCCTGTGCTCCAAGGAGAAGCTCATAATGTGGGGCTGCCCTGTCAGCCTTTTCTGTAAGGACAGCAGCGTGACGTGCCTGTTGCAGATGAGAGAAGTGAGGTGCAAAGCAGGGATACCGAGAGTAGTTTAGAAAATCCCTTCCCTCTGAAGGGCAAAAATGGGAATGTTTCCTGCAAGGATCCTAGCACCGTTCTTCAGTTGACTCTGGTCTCCCCTGGGCTACGGGCTGTCGTGCCTGAGCACAAGCACTTTGCAGGCCTGAGGAAGGAGGATTTTGTGTCCTTGCCAGCAGCTTCTCTGTGGGAAGAGTGCTAATGTGCCGATGTATGAAATGCAGGAGCAGCTTGCAAACTCTCTTTGAATGTGCTTCTTCAGTAGTGTGTGTTTGGCCCTCCTGCCCCGAGCTGTAATACTTTCCTGTATTTTCTGCCTCGCTTTTTGGGGTAGAATTTCTGCCCAGGACTGGAGCAAAGTGTCATTGTGGAGATGTCATGCAGCACCCGATTAATCGCAGAGGTTGGCTGAGGCAGAGGGTAAATACTCAGGTCAGCAACAATCTGGCGGGGCTTTACAGGGAGGAGGAGAAAAGGGGGGTTGTTCCTCGCTATGTTTCACAGCTATCATGAGTGTCCTTTCCACCCTTCACTTTCACTGTCTGAAGGACATGAAAAATAAAATGAATGGCAAGGAAGGGTCAGGTTAGTGTGTGACAGTTCTCTTCCCTCTTCTCGAAAGTTGGAATAAATCCTGTAGTTGTGTATCCCCCATGAAGGTGAGAAGTGGTTTGTGTTGTCTGGTAAGTCCCAGTCCTTCGAAGCGAGCTGTTAAGCCGTACCTGTTCTGTGCGGGCAGACTGTCCCTTCCCCAGCAGAAGGGGTGTAGACAGTGGCACCCAGCTGCTGTTTGCGACTCACAGTGTTTGGTCCCAAGGATAGCAGATGAAGTTAATGTGTGTGTAAGTGACTGTGTATATTGTCGATTGTTCTAAGATTTGCTATTTTGGAAGGATGCGAGGTGAATTCAGCTTTGCCGTTCCCTTCTCCAGGCTGTATGAAATTATGATTAGTGTTTGCTTTAGACATTGGACAAAGCCAGGGACAAAAGAGAGGGGGCTGACTGACAGCTTTATGCCTCTCTGCAGTTGGAATGATCCTTTCTGCTCCGTGGCCTGTTCAAGTGGCTGGAACAGGTACAGTAATTACTGTTGGGGAGAGCAACCCGCTGTCCCTTTGACTCTGAGGAGGAGCTGCCAAAAGTGTGAGTCCCTGCTGGAATTTGGATGCTTTCCCTGGGTCATGGGGCATCTCAGCACGGTGGTTGCCTTCAGCAGTTGGTGTGCTGCCTTTCCTCCCTTTGGGGACTGGGAGACAAGTTACAGCACAGGAGCGAGTGCTGGCTCACCAGAGCCAGCCTGCCTGTCAGCCTGCTGAGGGAGAGGCACTGCAGATGCACAGCATTTGAGCACCCATCCTAAATACTTCATAATAAATTATTAAGCCCTCTGGCTTCAGAAGGTGCAGCAGAGCACTTTGTACTCAAGCTGATGTGCTTTTCCCTGATTGTGTTGTGTACCCCTTGCTGTTAAAGAAGTCATCATTCTTGTGGTGGGGCTCAGTCTTGCTCGTTGCTGGGGAGGAGTGGGGGGTGGCTTGGCCTGCAGACTTTGGAAGGCACAGCTCTGTGTGTGCTGTATACAGTCCTGCCACACTGTTTCCCATTTGCTGATTTAGGAAACAATATGGAGTTTTTCCTCAAGAGATGTGAGTGATTGCTGGTAGCACAGCAGGGCTGTTGTCTCTCCTGAGGCAAGGCACCATGCAGCATAGCCCCAGCTTCACAAATAGGGCCTTGCAGGGGGACAGCTGAAAGATGAGTTCTGCAAATCTGGTGCCTGGAAGACTTGCAGAGTGCTCTGAATGATAGTTTGGTCAGGGGTGCTAGTGACAAGCGAGTGGTGGCCACTGTAAGTAAAATGAGAACTTGGCCCAGTCTTCAGGGCAAGACAGTTACTGGAACTTACAGGTCTCTCACACATGAGTCTTCAGAAGAAAAGTGCCTTTTAACATCCTCCTGCAGCTTTATAGCTAATAAGCTGTCATACAGGGTTAGTCTTAACAGTAGCAAAGCACTAGAAAGTAAAATGTTTAAAATTTTAAGTAGGAGAGCAATCAAGAATGTCAACTTTATGGCTCAACCATCAGCCACAGCTTATAAAGTTAAGACAGATGCTTTCTTAAAAAGAAGCCTGGCTGATGTTTCAAAACGGTAGCAGCTCTGTTAAAATGAAGTGCAGGATCCAGGCTGTGCTTGTGCTCTGCCTCAAGATTCAGACCCATCCTGCCTCAAGTGGGGCAAAATTTCCCTTTATTTCACACAAGGAGAGCACACACTGATTTGATTTATTGATATCAATGTATTTTAAAGCCAGGCAGACCAAGGGGATGACATGACTTGACTCTGGAAACATAAATTATCTTACTCTGAGGTTTCTTGTCATTCTCAAGTCTGCCAAAATCCTCCACTTTTCATTTGGCTTCCTCTTCTTTCCAGTCTTTATTGAGCAGCATTTTCTGCAACTTCTCCCTGCACAGCTCTAAGGCCCCAGCTAATGACAATGGATTTCCTCGCACACAACTGCACAGCAGCACATCATGAAACTGCTGTCAGCCTGGGAGCACTTGCAAATAGAAACTTCCTCCTGTCTGATCTCAGATACATTACTTCATTCCAGTCTGAAGAGAAACTAGCTGGGAAATACCTATTTTCCCAGCATTTTAACTTAATAAAGTTACGAAGTTTGCTGTCCTTTATTTCAATATGGACTGTCTTAAGTTGAAAAATCAGGCTGCTGATTCACCTGAAAGGCACCATATTTTAATCTGCATTGCTTCACCTCCTCAAATTTGGAGAGGTACACTTACATTCAGTGATTCTTAAATATGCCTGAGGTGTAAATAATACAAGTGTAGATGAATATGCCTGAAAATGTTGCAATATTTCATGTGCTCTTCTGCCAGACCATAGTTACCCTGTGGAAAAGTTCTAAGTGTACCTGACCTGATGGAGGTGGGTCAGTTGCAGAGCTGAGTACATGCCTACAATCTAGCCCTGAGGAATTTGAAAAACGGGTTTGCCTGCCAAAACTGAGGATATTCAAGCCTCTGCAGATATCGGCAGTCAGTAAACTGAGCTCTGGTAACTGTTGGACAGGCATTTAAGTAGCTTCCTTTCATGTGTATGTGTTTTGTTTTTCTCTATTAGAAAGAGAAAAGGAGAAGAGGTAGATGGAAATGTGACTGTGAAAAAGAAACCGAAAAAGGAAAAAGAGAAAGAATCAAAGCAGGAAAAACAGCTGAAGGTGAGTTTTAGCTGATCGCATCCTAAAAATGGCTTTGTTAGAAGCGTGCGGTGTTAGGCACTGACCCAGAGCGGGTCTGTACCTCCTGCCCAGACACCGCGGAGCTGCAGCACAGCAGGTCCTTGTGTCCTGGCACACAAGATGCCCTGTCGTGTCTCCAAAGCTTCGCTGAAGGCAGTTCCCCCTGCTGCTTTCTCCTGAGAGACAGGAAGGAAGTTCTCTAGGGCTTGTGCTTATTGGATTTAAATAGATTAGGTTAAATGCCTTCTCTCCTGGGGAGGCTGGTTCTGTGGTCCTTCCCATATCATCTGGTTGTGGTGGCTGAAGATCTGAGCCTGAGCACTGTTGCAGAAGAGCTTGGAAAACAATAAATAGCTCATTGTGAAAATTAGACAGAGGTAAAGTGCGGAACTAAATTATGAGAAATTGTATCTTTTTCACTCTCTGGGGAGATGTATTCAGTTATTGAGTACAAAGTGTGATAGAGCACAGCTTTCTGCCGTTCATTTTCTAGAATATTTTGGGAAGAATTCTCAATAGAGCATCAAGAATTTTGTGTTTATTGAAAGTTTGGCATTGGTGCTTTCCAATAGAAAAAATAAGCTGCTTTTTCTGCAATTGAAGTCTTAATGGAGCTGTAGAAAAATGGTGTGTCTGCCTTTGAACAAAAGTTTTCTTTTTTGTTTTGTGGCAATACCTTAATTTTCAACAAAACTTAGTTGAGACATTATCAAGGTTTTGCTGCTGCAGTGCAGATGTTTAGGTCAGATCAAGGCAATTTGTGGATTAGGGTTAACTTTAGTTTCACTCTTTTTTTTTCCTTTTTAACAGCATTTCAATGAGTATGATCATTAATGCTGACAATTAAACCAATTAACACAGTCAAAACAGTTATTCCAGACTAGACTGCAGTCTAGATACTTTAGGGTGCTTCCTTGCTGTCCAACCCTTTAATCTTTTGTAGAAAGGCCAAAAAGAATGTGCAGGCTCCTTCACTGATGCAGGTGACTGATCTGGTAGAAATTCCTCTTATGCTTTCGTGGCTTAACAGAAGAACAGTGCCAATCAGCATGTCTGATTTTTGTTTTAATGCAAGACTCAAATGCAGCCACGTCCCTGCTGTTGTCAGTGTCAACTAACTTGGTATTTGCGAAGGCTGTTCCGTACTCACTAAGGGTAGATAATGTGGCACAAACGTGGGTTCCACTCTGCCTAAAAGCTGTCTTGTTACTATCGCTTGTACCTCCTTATGTGGGATAGTGCTGTAAAGATTACTCCATGGCCTTTCTTCACACATACATGGTAGAGAAACCTTGGTTTATACAGAATCCTGTAAGGATACCCTCCACTGTAATATTGAGAAGAGTATTTGCTGAAGGTGCTTTATGCTTGTGTATTCATACTGAAATCTGAAGTTTGTGGCTTTAAAGACCTCTTGTAGGTAGGTTTTGCGGTAAGATGTGTGACTCTCTGTTTTGATACTAGTTCTTGGTGTTCTTTATGTGACAGTCTGTGTTTGAGATACCATGGGCTTGCTAAAACGATGTCCACATACTGCAGTTCCCAGAGTGTTCTTAGCAAGTGATCGATTGTAAATAGCTAAGCTGCTGGGTTCTGTCAACAGGAGCAGACACAGCTGATCTGGAGCATCAAGGATGAGCTGAGGAAGGTCTGTTCCACTAACGACCTGAAAGAGCTGCTGATCGCCAACAAGCAGGAAGTTCCTTCAGGGGAGAATGCTGTGAGTTGGTCTGTACTTGATTTGCATGCGTGCTGGGTCTTTCAGTCGGAGGAGCTGACCTCAGCCAGTATTGCTCTGAGGTCCACAAGTCTGAAGCACGTTCCTAACACAACATTTCAGAAAGAAACTCAGTGCAAAGCCCGGTGCTTTTGTCCCAGGACTCCGATGCCATTGCTGTTAGGCTTGCTTGTGAATGGCTGTGTGGTGGTGTGTGGTGCTGAAATCAGTGCCTCGGTCTCAGCAATGTGCGTTTATTCTGCTGTGCCCAAACTGGTCCGTGTTTTTTTTGATGCTGGCTCTTGAAGAGCAGGATAGTTATGGCACCTCATGTCGCCTCCCTCAACTGTTAAATTATGCAAAAAGAAGCAAAAACTGCAGAAATTCTTCCTGTTGTCTTTTCTAAAAACAGTAACTTCTTAGTCTGTGGAACTTGTGAGTGTCTTCTCCGTTTTGGAGCCACACATCACTTCAACTATTTGTATTTATTAAGACTTTGTAAGGACTGTGGGCTGGGATGTGGGAAGTGTCTAGACTCAAAAACGTCAAGAAATACGCTCTAGGCAGGAAAACCTGGGCTTGTCTGAGCTGACATTCCCACCTACGTACTCATGAGCTCCGATGCAGTAGCTCGTCTCCTCCTTGGCTGTTCTAGCAGGGCTGCCTGGTGAGGTGCGGTGTGGCGGGTATGTTATGTGGAACGCCAAATCTGGATAGGAGAGACTGCGAGCTGTTGGTGTGAGCAGATACAGTGTGACTGGTCTTTTGGGTGTTATAAATCACTCAGTTCTGGTAAGAGTCTTGGGTTTTGTGCAGTGTATGCATGACAAGCACTGGAACCATCTATGTGTGTGTACCAGCAACCTGACAGTTATTTTCTTGTGCATCTCAGTGTGATGTAATGTGTGGGCTTCCAGCCTCCTTCTGCCATGACCTGTGTTGTATTTTTTGTCGCTTTAGATTTTGGACCGAGTAGCAGATGGGATGGCATTTGGAGCTCTACTTCCCTGCGAGGAGTGTAAGGGGCAGTTTGTGTTCAAGAGCGATGCATATTACTGTTCAGGGGATATCACTGCCTGGACTAAGTGTGTTGCTAAAACACAGACTCCCAACAGGAAAGACTGGGTGATCCCAAAGGTGGGTGTTTATTGCAAATTTGATAATCTGAAGCACTTTTGTAAACTGATGTTACATCTTGTAAGGAGATGGAATAAGTGGTAGTCAGTGTTGGATGCTGAAGAGCAGGGTCCTACAGTGCTGAGCAGCTGCAACAGTGGGAAAGTCCTGCCTGGGGCAGGCAGCTAAGGGATAACTAAATCATATCTTTTTTTCCAGTAGCACCAAATTGAAAGACATGTTGCTGATTTTATCTGAAACCCATCATTTACCCTCCTCTAGCTTTCTTTTCACAATCAGTAGGGTGGGTATTTGCCTACCTTAGTATGAATGTGTCAGAAATCCTTTCCAAGACCTGCAGTAAATGCCAACATCTGACCAGTGCTCAAGTTAGCCTTTAAATCTTACAGTAGTATATGCTGGTTTTAGACTGTGCTTATTATTCTATCCCACAGGAGTTTCGGGAAATCCCTTATCTGAAGAAATTTAAGTGTAAGAAGCAGGACAGGGTGTTCCCTCCGGATGCTGGGACTGGGAACTCTGTGCCTCCTCCCTCCGCATCTGCTCCTCTGACAGAGACTGTGTCCGCACCCAGAGGTGAGCAGCTGGCCGGGCATGGCTAAGGGAGGTCAGGATGGTGGGTAGTGCTATTCCCAGCCGGACAAATGTGCCAGTCCCAACAAGCATGCTGTTCTACTGCCCTCAAGCAGGTAGAGCTCTCCTGGTAAAAAACAGCGTAGCAGAGTCTCATGTGCTTCATCTTCCCAGTGCAGGTAGATCCTGTGGTGGGTTACCTGGGGACATGGGCTTGAAGTCCTGGTTGGTTCCTATCAAATCATTTGGGGTGTTTGTTGATGGTGAGGAAATGATGTGTTTGCAAGCTGAAGCTTAAAGGCCAATGTTGCAAAATGTGTCCCAAGGGAGACCTGCTGTGAAATGCCTTCTTGCTTGATTTTGGTTTCTTGCAGAACATCCAGGTACCTCCATAATGCCAGATATTCCATATCATGTTAGGTTTTAAGGGCAAGAGTTTTATTTGGGGTTGGTTGGTTGGTTTGTTTTTTAGGTCTCCCATTGGGATTTGGCTTTACCAAACACTGATTCCCCTTGTGCAAGATAGATATGTTCTCTCCAGCCCACAAACTGGCAAAAGGTTGGACTCCAGAAATTCCTTGTAGGCTGTTGGACTGAGATGCATGCTTTGCTGGTGTAGCATGTCCACTAAGAGCAGTGCTGACTTCTTATTCACCCTTTTTAGCCCTGGGCATAGTTTTGGGAGCAGGGGATTATTGTTACTTGGTGAAAAGGACAGAAGTAATTCTACACAGCTGATTTTAGCCAGATGATGTTCTTTCAGCAAAGAAGACAACGCAGGTCTTGCTTCTGAGTGGCAAGTTGATTCCAGCTCCAGTGTGCTCTAAAATTAAACTCAAAACATTGACCATAATTAAAGCCAAGTTACTTTGTGAGCAACCTAACTAGTCTGAGTTGTGGGGAGAAGAGGAACCAAAATCCTCAGCTGGTCAGCCAGAGTTGATAGCATTTCTCTTTAGCAGTGCAGATACGCTCTTAGACACTTGCCATTCCTGGAGCCACCTGCATTGCAAAGTGTTAACATGAGGATGTGATGGAGTCTCAGATGGTTCCTGACTTGTTGTGGAGTTTTTGTAATATCTGTAAGATCAAGACTCAGATGTACTGTCATGCATGAACACTGTTCCTTGAGAGGTAATCCTCTTTCTCCAGCCTTTCAAAACCAGATTTCCTTTTGAAGAGGCAGGAGCTTTCACGTTACAGTGAGTTTCTCCTATGCTGTCCAGGCATCAAAAGAAGAGGAAAGCAGAGTCTCTAGTAGCATAGTGCTGAAGCAGACAGATTTTTTTTTTTTTTTAATTATTACTTTTCTGTCTTTAAAAAAAAAAAAAAAAAATCAACGACAACAAAACCAACGACAACAAAAAAAAACAGGCAGGCAAATAACGTATCTACACATTAATTTTACGTGTCTTTCACCACTTCTGTATGTTGGTGGGTGCTGAGCTCTGTTGCCTCTCCAAGAGACTTCTCCCACTTGCTTAGCACAGGTCAGACCTGTTTGTCTCTCTGCCAGCTGGGCTACTTGTACTGAGTGGGGGCGGGAGTTCTGTCCCTTAGTGTGTGTTATTTGTCCCAGGGGGCTAACGTGCTGTGTTATTTCCAAACCCCTAGACAAACCGCTGACCAATATGAAGATCCTGGTTCTTGGAAAACTGTCAAAGAACAAGGAGGAGGTGAAGAGCATTGTGGAGGACCTGGGGGGAAAGATGACGACGACAGCTAACAAGGCCACTCTGTGCATCAGCACGCAGAGTGAGCAGCCGTGCCTTGGTTACTGGGAGCACTGGTAGCAGAGTTGGGTGGATTACAGAGGATATACATCCCTGGAGCTGTCTGGGGATCAGTGTTTGGATTAGCAGGAGTGTTTTGTGTGCGCACATGGCCTTGGTGTGCTTGGAAAAGCAAAGACAGATGAGTGCTGTTTGAGTTTTGCTTACCTAGCCTGTTAACCCTGTGGGATGTACTGTGAGCCTCTGTTGGGTCTGCAGGGATGGAGATCAGGTCTGTATGCAGACCATGGTGGTGTGCAGGCCACCCTTGTTGGGATGAGGCGTGCTGGGGCTGTGTCCATCCTTGCCTTGCAGAAGCCGCAGAGCTGACAATGGGTGCCTGAGGGCAGGTTTTCTCTGCTGGCAACTTAGGGTTTGCTCCTGCTCCCTGTTGGAGTTGAGGTACACGCTGGCTGCTGAGGTAGGAGATCTGCTCCTACCTGCCAGGAGGTCCAAGAGGGACTGTACGGCCCCAGCCCAGCTCTGGGAAGCGGGACCAGCCAGGTAAAACAGCAGTGTTCCTGCTCTAGCCCAAGCTGCAGCTTTGAGCCAGTGGGGATTTTGCTCTCCGAAACCATGATGAATCCAAAACATGGTGGAATTTTGTTTCCACAAAGCATTGCAGAGCCCTGAATCATGGCCAGAGGGAAGGGCTAAAGTCTGAAACCTTGCTTTCTTCCATTTCCCACCCTATTTCTGCAGAGGATGTGGAGAAAATGAGCAAGAAGATGGAAGAAGTGAAGGCGGCTAAAGTCCGTGTAGTCTCAGAGGAGTTTCTTCAGGATGTGAAATCCTCCAACAAGGACTTTCAGGAGCTTGTGTCTCTCCATGCACTTTCACCTTGGGGTGCAGAGGTGAAAATGGAGCACGAGGAAATGGCTGTGGATGGGAAGTGCAGCAAGCCCCCAAGTATGAAGAGTGCTGGGAAGGTCAAAGAAGAGCAAGGTGAAGAACAAAGTGGTTGTTTCTCCACAGGCCTGTTTGATGCTGTGCATGCACAAAGCAAACCTGGGTATAATCTGTCCTTGCCCTTTCCTTGAGTTCTCTGCCCTTTTTCTGGTAATAAATTTAAATAATGACACCCCAGAGCAAGACTAGCTCTAAGTAAATGTGAAGCTGTCTCCTGAGCTGGCTCTTTTTTCCCCTAGTTCAGTCTCACTTCAGAGATCTTCTGTGCTGCATGTGCTCAGGCTCCCTGACGTTGGTCCTGTTTCTTTCTCTTAACACGTCACCTTCTCTGCCAGTTTGGGTCAGTGTTGCAGCTCCAAGGAGGTGCTGGGACACAGAGATGTGACAGACGCTACTGTGGCCCCCAGGGGGTGTTAGTGAGAAAATACCAGGGTCCAGAGCAACAATACTTTTTTAATGGAGGAGGAAAAATATAGAACACCAGTGACATTATTGACCAGTGCCACAGACAGCTTGTGTTAATAATGCTAGACAGCGAACAAAACCATCAGATCTGCTCGCTTATATTCAGAACACATTCTTCTCTGTGTCCTCCACACGTAGGTTTCTGTCATAAAATTGGGTCGGTTATTGCCAGACTATCTCACAGCAGCAGCATCTCCAGAGGACCTAAACACCCCTCATGCCCTGTGAGGTTTTTAAATCCCACTTAAACACAAGCACAAATGTGACTTTTACCTGCACAGCAAGTAAAAAAAATGATATGGCCTGTCCTTTCAGGCCAGAAGGAAGGAGATAGATAGAATCTGGGGAGATCTTATTTTTCATATAATTGGCAGGGTCGGGGCTGTGAATTGTCTGCTAAAGCCAGGGAAAAAAGCCATTGAAGTCATGGTGCTCACAGACTGGGAATCTGATTTGAAGTTTCCTAAGAGTGATAATTATGCAAATTGAGAATTTAAATGTTGAGTCAAGTCAGACTGTGTTGCCTTCGTAGGGAAAAAATTAACTGTCTTTTGCTGCAGGACCTAGCAAGTCTGAAAAGAAAATGAAGCTAACAGTGAAGGGTGGAGCGGCAGTAGATCCTGATTCAGGTAAGTGATAACAATGCCTGCGCATGCACCACCCACAGCCTTCAGGGTGTGTGATCATTTGCAAAATGTTCTTCTGTGAAAGGATATGGGTTCCATGAAAGGAACATGAATTTTTAAACTCTTTTCTTTCTTGCTGTCAAAGGAAGGATATTGATTGACATCCAGAGCTGGATATTTGAGGGTTTTCTAGCGCATCTTTCAGAAGGACCACTGAAACTAAGGAGTGCGCATTGTTCAGCTTCAGCAGCGTCTGTCATTGGGTGAATAAAGGCGCAGCCAGCAGAGGCCACGGGTCTGGCATGGGCACCTGCCCCTGAACTCTTTGGGGGCAGCTGATGCTGCTCTCCAAACCTGTGGTGACAGGTGGTGTCCTGAGAATTTGTACTGCATCCAGAGCCAGCATTTGTTTTTTCAGTCCATTTGCTAACATGACACCTGTATCTCTCTTGAGAATTCCTTCAGCCAGTCACGCAGTGTTAAATACTAGATCTTATATGGTCCTTTATCAAAAATTACAATTTTTTTTCTGTAGATGGGATTGATGTTCCCTCCAGTCTATCTAAAGGTGCACGCTCACAATGTATTTGAAAGAAAACATGCTTCAAGTAGTTTTGAGTGAGCACATGGTCACTGTTTTTTGCAGTATTTTTGTTAAGATTCATGCTACTTCATGAAGCCTTTGGGTGAGCACAAATGCAGGAAGGAGACCTAAAACGGCAACCTCCTCTGCATTCTAATTTGTTTCTTCTCTGTAGGTTTGGAGGATTCTGCTCATGTCTTTGAAAAAGGTGGAAAGATTTTCAGTGCAACCCTGGGCCTAGTAGATATTGTGAAAGGAACAAATTCCTATTACAAACTGCAGCTGCTAGAGGATGACAGAGAGAACAGGTGAGTTTCATATTCTCTAGAAAGACTTTTCACTTTTTTTCCAATAAATATTGGATTTTTGGCATCTACAAAAGCAAAGTATGAATAATCTGCTCGGAGTGGAGGCATTTTTTTGTGGTGTGGATGAAACCTAAGTTGGGAGGCAAGTTTGTGGAATTGTAGCCCTGCATGCTGGGGTGAGTGAGGTGTGTACGGTTGGTGTCGTTAGGACAGGGTTAATTGGCCAACAGGAGGGCCAGAGTGCTCTGTGCCTCAGGGCTGCCCTTGAAAACACAGAAGCAGAATTTGGTGAAGGTTCCTCTGTTCTAACATCAAGGCCCCATATGTGAAGTGGGCAATGGTGGGAATCTTTCCCATATTCTCCAACTTGGAGCTCCACAATTAAAGACAAGAGTAACCTTCGGAACCAAAACCAGATTCTGGTTCTTCTGCCACAATGTAGTCCTGAATTGGGTGCTCTGAGGCTTAACAAAATGCACCAAAATGGTCGGAGGATCATCATGTGTTTAGCTTACCAGTGTCATCAGACGCATGGCAGAGTTGTCCAGTGGTTTTGTTACTGAACACAGGTAAAGAAGTGGAGAGGGTTCTTCAAAATGAAACTGTTCCTCCAAGCACGTAAGGATGCACAGGAATCTAGAGGAGCTGCTGGCTGTCAGCAATGGCCCTGGTTCAGCTCTGGATTTATTACACTTTACCATGTCTGCAATAAGCTGTTGCTGATTCTTGTATGTGGGGTGTGTGTCTGGATCTGTGATTCAGTACATCAGTACATGGTGGGATCTCTGTGCCTGCGTTCCAGCCTGGCAAATTGGAAAAGCTGATTGAGTGTATAATAGGGAAGCTCACCTGAGTTGGCGTCAGCAATAAAAAATACTTGAGTTACTACTCAATCCTTGAGTTTCTCTAAAAATCCACACTCTGGGACTTGAGGCTTAAAGATATGTGTTGTTTGCTTTTCAAATATATGATCCCAATAGCCTGAAAATTTGTATTTCTTAAATATTAACACTGAAGAGATTCTAGCTTCTCTATTCCTGCTGTGTGCACACGTATCCTCAGGGCGGATGTGTCAACACTGGGCAATTTTTCACACCACTATTTGGACATATGCTCAGTGGTGGCTTTTCTGTTGCTCTCCTGCAGGTGCTGACAGAGTGTCTTCCGTAAAATTAACGGTATGCAAATGGCTGGTGCATGTGTGGTTGCATGGTTGCTGCAGGATCAGTTTCATTTGGATTGAAATCTGGAGACAGAGTGTCTTATATCCGTTCTTATGTTTTACTTCGATAGATACTGGGTGTTCAGATCTTGGGGTCGTGTGGGCACTGTAATCGGGAGTAACAAGCTGGAGCAGATGCCATCGAAAGAAGATGCCATTGAACACTTCTTGAATTTGTATGAAGAGAAAACTGGAAATTCATGGCATTCAAAGAACTTCACTAAATATCCCAAAAAATTCTACCCGCTGGAAATAGATTATGGGCAGGTAACTCTGCAGTGTCCCTGTGCCAGGTGGAGTGTTGCTCAACTGTGTTGCTCTGGTTGTTCTGTTCAGCGCTCACTGCTGGATCACTCACACCTCACTAACTTGAGGAATGAAGTGCAGGTGCAACTATTGCATCTTTGTGCTGCAGAAAGAGCTGTAGATCAAGGGGTGTCGTGCATTAAAATAGATGTGTTGAGAGATGAAGTAGTTTTCTATTGTCAAGTCTGAAGTTCCTTGAGTCCGCGTTCCTGTTTACTCTCTAATTCTAAGTATATGAATTTGACCTTATTTGAGCTGTCATTTCACATAGTTCCTGTCTGAAAACACCATTATCTTATGTTTAAATAGATACTTTTCATCTGTCTTCCGCATCCAAAATCCTCCCAAATGGTGAAGTGGCTCCTATACAGCATTCTGCTTAGTGCACATATTGAGCAGGCTGAGAAAGAAAAATTATGCATTGACAGTAAGATTTGGCGATTCAGACAGCTATGCTAAAGAAGAATTCTCTTCCTTCTGTCCAATGGGGCTTTGTGTGTTTATTTAAAGGCATAACCATAACTTAAACTAATTTCAGATGGAATAGTTGAATGCTGTTAATAGCTATAACGATACCAGAGAACATATTTTCAAGACATTGCATTTTTCTGCGGTCACATTACCGGATGTTGTGTTTCAGTGCAAAGTACTTGCTGCTTAGCTTAATTTCTGGAAATTCGAATATTGCAGCAGTGAAGTGTCTGTACACTGATAATCTGAAGCATCTGGCAGATGCTTTATCGGTGCAATGCTCTATCTGTGAAAGCATCTAGGTGGTATTATGGCTAATTGATGATTCCTGTACTCATCTGTGAGAGTTTTTATTACAAAAACTTAGTGAAACTACCTATTACCTCTCTATTTTGTCATAAAAGCAACAAAGTAAACAGTCATTTTTTCATTTCAAGGTCTCTATGCAACAGAAGGCTTGCAGAAAAAGTTACTAATATTGTTGCTTGAGGTGAAGCCGAGATGCACAAGGAGTTCACGTTCCCTTAATTCTACTTATATTTTACAGTGCCACCTCTTGAAAGAAATACTGCCAAATTACTGAATAGGTGGATTTTTAAATCCCCTTTGTTCCAAACTGTCAAAGCAATGTCCCACGCTCCCCATGAACTTCTGGCTAGTCATAGTATGCATATACAAAATTGGTTTTGAGTTGTTACCATGGCAGCCAGCCTGTTACTTTTATCCTTTGTGATTTTTGCTAATTTTGGTACTATTTTTACCTCCCAGGATGAAGAAGCTGTCAAGAAACTGACAGTGGGTGCTGGGACTAAGTCAAAACTTCCTAAGCCAATCCAAGACCTTATTAAGATGATCTTTGATGTGGAGAGCATGAAGAAAGCAATGGTGGAATTTGAGGTGACCACACACGTTCATGTTACTCGCCTCTGACCTTCATTTCTCTCTTTACATGTCACTTGTACAGCCAGAAGCAAGTTCATTGCAATTCAGAGTGCATCATACTTCCCAGAAGTCTGTGTGAATTTCAGATCAGCCTTAAAGTAAGGACAAGAGTCTGACCAGAAGTTGCCAAGCACTGGGAATAGTAACTTAGCTATGATGTGCCCAGTTTTTAAAACATGGGGGTCTTCTTTGTTCTTCAGTGAGGAATGTCTGTATCAGCATCTTCAAGTTAACAAGCTCATGACAAACTCATCTGCCAGTCATGGGATCAGTAATCATTCTAATGTGTGGGGTGTTGTTGTTGTTGTAGCTTTTTGTTTGGTTGGTTTTTCTGGTTTTTGGTGTTTGGTTTGGGGTTTTTTGTGTGGGGGTGGTGAACCACGTTTTGGGGGGGATGGCAGCACTACCACTAATTAAGGTAGCAACTGGACATGCAGCTCAGACTTGAGAAATGCTGCCAGTTGACATGTGCAATAATGAAGTGCCTTGACAAAGTCTAGATACTCTTCTGAATGGGGCCAAACTTGAGATTTTGTTGTTGTTGTGTTTCACATTTGTTCTAATGATGCTCTGTTTTTATTCATTCTTCTTTCTGCAATGCTTCTTGATCCATGCTTCTCACAAGCTTTCAGAGAGTGGTGTGGTAGTGTAATCCATCTCTCCTTACATGGGAACAGTTTTACTGGTGTTTAGAGATAATGTAGTTTGTTTTAATGCAGCCATTCAAACTGGGTTAATTCTAAATAACTAATTTCAGTTTTCTTCTGCCAGCTTAGTTATCCGGCTCTAAGACTTTGTATTTAATCAAGTGTTGTTTGGTCTCAGTATTGGTATTTTGTGCATCTACTTTTCAGAACAGGCTTTGCACCATTTCCTACAGTTTATCTGAAAGCTTTCAGATGGCTTGCCTAACATTTTGTAGTACTCTGGGTTAATTGTGTTCTCTTGTATCTTCAGTGGTTCTTTACATCAAAGTCTTCTAAAATAATAATTGTTAGTAACTGGAAGTGGGTAAAGACTCTGAACCGTGCAGCATCTGATGTCTTCTTGCTTTGTAGAGCTCTGTTGAAAGTATGTTAATTCACACCAGCTGCAGATCTGGAGGAGACTTAGGAGTCCAGATGGGCCTGTCTTCCTGTTAGATTTATCTTCCTGTGCTGTTGCTGCTGAACAGCTGTTTTCCATTAGAGGAAATAATGTTTTTCCTAGTTAGAGGTTTCTGTGCATCCTCTTAAAACAGCTGCTTGCTTCCTTTAATCAGCCTGATCTCCAGTATTTCATTCCATCAAGGTGCTCTCACTCTGCCAAGACCATAGCAAATTCTTAGTACTCCTCTGACATGATAATAGATTTATCTGATGCATTTCTCTTCCCACTTCTAATTGAGTTTTACCTTACTGAGCATACAGGGGTTTCTTAAAATTATCTGTGTCATTGCCTTACATGAAAAGGCCAGTGAGAGGCCTGAATCTGCTCTAGTGCTGTGTCTTCTGCCTGGGTGGAAGGCAAACGTCTCCCTTGCCCCTCATGACAGCCTTGGTGCACACATCTGTGATGTGGAGCTAATTCCTCGTGTTACAGAATCACAGAACGTTAGGGATTGGAAGGGACCTGGAAAGATCATCCAGTCCAATCCCCCTGCCGGAGCAGGAACACCCAGATGAGGTTACATAGGAAAGCGTCCAGGCGGGTTTTGAATGTCTCCAGAGTAGGAGACTCTACAACCTCTCTGGGCAGCCTGTTCCAGTGCTCTGGCACCCTCACTGAGAAGTTTCTTGTCAAATTTAAGTGGAACCTCCTGTGTTCCAGTTTGCACCCATTGCCCCTTGTCCTGTCATTGGATGTGACCGAGAAGAGCCTGGCTCCATCCTTGTGACACTCACCCTTTACATATTTATAAACATGAATGAGGTCACCCCTCAGTCTCCTCCAGGTTAAACAGACCCAGCTCCCTCAGCCTTCCCTCATAAGGGAGATGCTCCACTTCCTTAATCATCTTTGTTGCCCTGTGCTGGACCCTCTCCAGCAGTTCCCTGTCCTTCTGGAACTGAGGGGCCCAGAATTGGACACAATATTCCAGATGTGGTCTCACCAGGGCAGAGTAGAGGGGAAGAAGAACCTCTCTCGATCTATTGACCACCCCCCTTCTAATACACCCCAGGATACCATTGGCCTTCCTGGCCACAAGGGCACAGTGCTGGCTCATGGTCATCCTGCTGTCCGCCAGGACCCCCAGGTCCCTTTCCCCTACACTGCTCACTAACAGGTCATTCCCCAACTTATACTGGAACCTGGGGTTGTTCCTACCCAGATGCAGGACTCTACATTTTCCCTTGTTACATTTCATTAAATTTTTCCCTGCCCAACTCTCCAGCCTGTCCAGGTCTCTGGATGGCAGCACAGCCTTCTGGCGTGTCAGCCACTCCTCCCAGCTTGGTGTCATCAGCAAACTTGCTGACAGTGCACTCTAGTCCCTCATCCAAGTCGGTGATGAATATATTGAGTAATACAGGCCCCAGTACTGACCCTTGAGGCACTCCACTAGATACAGGCCTCCAACTGGACTCTGTCCCATTGACCATGACTCTCTGGCTTCTTTCCTTCAGCCAGTTCACAGTCCTTCTCACTACCCGATTGTCCAGACCACACTTCCTCAGTTTAGCTGTGAGGATGCTGTGAGAGATTGTGTCAGATGCTTTACTCAAATCAAGACAGACCACATCCACTGCTTTGCCATCATCTATCCGCCTTGTTATGTCCCCGTAAAAGGCAATGAGGTTGGTCAAGCACGACTTCCCCTTGGTGAAGCTGTGTTGACTGCCCCTAATGACCCTCTTATCCTTGATATGCCTTGAGATGGCACCAAGGATAAATCGTTCCATTAGTTTCCCAGGGATGGAGGTGAGGTCCTCCCTCTTGCCCTTTTTGAAGGCTGGAGTGACATTTGCTTTCCTCCAGTCCTCAGGCACCTCTCCCGTGTCCCAAGACTTGGCAAAGATGATGGAGAATGGTCTAGCAGTGACTTAGCCAGCTCCCTCAGCACCCGTGGGTGCGTCCCACCTGGACCCATGGATTTATGGATGTCCAGATTGCTTAATTGGTCCTTAACCCAGTCCTCATCAACTGAGGCAAACGCCTCCATTGTCCTGACTTCCTCTGGGGCCTCAGTGGTACGGGGCTCGTCAGGACAGCCTCTGTCAGGGTAGACAAAGAAGGCATTCAGTAACTCTGCCTTCTCTGTATCTTCTGTCACCAGGGCACCCACCTTGTTCATCAGTGGGCCTACATTGCCTCTAATGTTAGTTTTATCTGCCACGTATTTGAAGAAGCTTTTTCTCTTGTCCTTGACCGCTCTTGCAAGGTTTAATTCTAAGGAGGCCAAGCTCATTGTGTCCGGCAGTAATTGCAGTGTTGTTTAGTCCCAACCCCTTGGCTGCTCTGCTGTTTTGATCTATCTAATGATAAAGCTTTGGATGTAGTTTAGCTTTGTATTAGCTCTGCAGGGCTCTGCTCCTCTCCCATGACTCATAGGAGACACAGACCCCAGCCCTTTGGCTGCGTGTCAGCTCTGTAAGAGATTAATTACTCAGTCACATGTATTGGTTTATTGGTGTTAGTGTTTACATGTTAGTTTATTGGTTTGTATAACTTACAGTTAGTATAGGTGTCCACAACTATTCTGCACATCCATGTTAAATGGCCCATTTTACGTGTCCTTTGTGATTTTTTTCAGCTAATCATTGGATAATGACAGAAATGGTACTCAACAAGAAAGTATTGGCCTCAAAAGATTAGGAGCTACAAATCTATTGCAAGTTATCTTTCATTAGGTTATTAATCTTGGCTTTGTGACTCTCATGTTCTCAAGACGTGATTAGCTTTGAAGCCTGTCTTCTCTCTTCTAGTCCATCTTGACTCTTCTTAGTATTTGACTTTATGTATGTTTAGCTGCAGCTAAAGGTAGAAGTTCTCCTACGCTCAGTACAGGATGGAAGTCTCCATACAAAATCACTTAAGGGCTTTCACACCAGTCTGTAGCTTGGAAGAGCCTTCTGAGTTCAGCATGCAGAGATTTGCATAAAGCTGGGTTTCCTAGCTCCATAGTGAATAAATGATGTGGAACTTATCCAGGTGGTACATGATATACATGGTTTCATAGAATCTTCTGTACTTAAGCTGAATCTTAAATCTATCAAGTAAAATCTAGTTTGACGCCTGCAGGGTGTAGGGCGAGTACAATCAACAGTCCAGATGGTGTGTGTATGATCTTCGTCAAAGAGTCCATTGGACTTGACTTTTGACAAATGTTTTTGCATTCAGATGGTCCTTAACTATGCAAGGATTTAATACAGATCTGAAACTCTCCCAAGACCCGTCAATATACAAACAAAAGCAACATATAAATTAAATCAGTGGATAAATGCAGGCAACCAAGACATTGCTTTTAATTTAGCTGCTTTTTTATGGTTCATTTTTCATTGATGAATACAAAACATCTTATAACATCTTTGCATTTGACTGTTGATAAGTGTAGGGTAAAGTTGGAAGAAGGTGTCTAGGTAGTACCTAGAGACACAGATGATCTTATGAACCAGAATAATTTCATTCAGTTTGCTTCTTTGCCAGCCTGAAAAGTATGGTTACTGAGGGGATTGAGGAATCCATGTGATACCAGGTCAATATTAAACTTCTAGTCAGATGCTCAGTACCCTGTCTTTGTGTTGCCCTAGTATGCATGCTTGGTTTCCTATTGCGGTGTTCCTTTGTTCATAGGATGTTGTCTCAGTAGCGTGCACTTGTCCTTCTGGAGTTGTTTCTCAATCCACAGAGATTGATACCAAGTCTGAAATGTTTCTATTAATCATATGGTCAGTCCTACCAGGATGGAGGGATTTGTTCCCTAGGAGCTAGAGAGGGAATGCTGCAGTGGTTTCAGTATAGTAAAACCCTGTTTTAATCGTTTAAATCTTCATCAGATTGACCTACAAAAGATGCCCTTGGGAAAACTGAGCAAGCGACAGATCCAGAGTGCCTACTCCATCCTCAATGAAGTTCAGCAGGTGAGCATGAAAGAAATGTTATAGCAAGAGGGGAATTCAGAAGTTGTTGTGGGCTCAGAATGGAATGAATGCTGAGCTATATGTACAAGGATTCATGTTCTCTCTTGCTGGAGAATGGGATGTGGCTTCCATGGTGTGCTGGGTCGTTCTCTTCACTGTTTTACCAGTTTGGACAGTACTTTTGTCTTCCACACTTTGTAACACAGACTTCAGGCTGGGCCAGACATGGCTCGTGATTGAGCAAATGAAGCTGGTGTCTTGATCTAGTAGCGAGCTGGTGTTTCCACCTCAGGGAAGTCTGTCTGATGACGAGGATAAAAGTTGACACAGGAAAGGGTCTGGCTTGATGACATTACTGTATTTACACATCATGATCTCGACCATGCCAAGAATCACTATGTAGCATTGCCTGAACAGCTTGCAAGAATGTACCAGCATACCCCATTTTTTTGTCATAGACTGCCTGACAAAGCATAGATATTGGAAATTTTACTTCAATTGTTAGAGTAGACCAGAACCTTGCTAAGGGCATGAGTCCTTTCCATATCCAGAAGCCTTTATTTTGCCTTCCAGAAACAATCGCCCTTAGATTTTTCTTTTATCAGAAATTCTCTATATTTCTGTGCACGTACTGTGACTTACTACATGCAAAACAATTAAATAGAATTGCCCCTTTTAGTTCTGTGAGAGTTTCAGCATTAACACTATTTGCATTGCTGCTTTTGTGTACTAGTTTTCAAGTACCTTTTGTGTGTCTATTGCTATGGAGACTTAATTAAGATAATTTTCTTTGGTGCTTATTGTCTTGTCTAGGCAGTTTCTGACAATGGTTCAGAATCCCAGATCTTGGACCTCTCCAACCGCTTCTATACTCTGATTCCTCATGACTTCGGGATGAAGAAACCACCTCTCCTAAATAACTTGGAATACATTCAGGTATTGGCTGGAAACAGTATGTGGTTTGCAGGCAACAGGTCTGATATCAGACATATAACACAGAGAATTTGTGAGGTTTAAGACTTAATTTAACCTCATGCTCCTATGAGATTAAGCTTGTTTTTCTTCAGAATATCTTTTTGTTTGTTTATGTGCATAAATGTGTGTATATGGTCTCCTGAAAGGAGGTTGTAGCATGGAGGGTGTTGGTCTCTTCTCCCAAGTAACAAGGGGAAATGGCCTCAAGTTGTGTTGGGGAGGTTGAGATTGGATATTAGGAAAAATTCCTTCACAGAAAGGGTTGTAAAGCACTGGAACAGGCTGCCCAGGCAAGTGGTGGAGTCACCATCCCTGGAGGTGTTTAAAAGATGTGTAGATAAGGCTCTTAGGGACATGGTTTAGTGCTAGAGTTGGGTTGTGGTTGGACTGTATCTTGAGGGTCTCTTCTAACTAGAATGATTCTATGATTTTATGCATATACAAATATATATAAGGTGTTAGAAGATATATGTTATATATTATAGCCTATTTGTATATATGTGTGTATGTGCATGTGTATTTAGTATATTTAAGTATGTATATATATATACGAAAGAGGAAGAAGGTAATATGTTGTTAGATGCCAGTGTGTGGCCAGTGATTTCACCTACGCTTTTATAACTTGGGGTATTCCAGATTTATTCTGAACATGTCAAAGGTACCAGTAAAATAACCTCTTTAAATTCTTCAGGCTAAAGTGCAGATGTTGGACAACTTGCTTGATATTGAGGTTGCTTACAGCCTTCTCAGAGGTGGAAATGAAGATGGAGATAAAGACCCAATTGACATCAACTATGAAAAGCTTAAAACTGATATTAAGGTAAAGGAAATAAAAGGAAATGAGTGAGTGTGAATACAAGCTGATGTCCTGTTAGTTTGGAGTATAAGAAATCACATAAACTCTAAGTGGGCAAATGTATTGGCACGAGTTCAGTGAAGGCTCACTGAGATGGTTAAGGGGCTGGAGCACGTGTTGTGTGAGTAGATGCTGAAAATGCTGGGGCTTTTAGCCTGGAGAAGGCAGAGGGGATACCTTATTGATATCTATGAATGCCTGATGATGAAGGGAGTAAAGAAGACAGACTCTCTTCAGTGGTATCCAGTGACAAGAGATGATGGGCACAAATTGAAATACAGGAAATTGTATTGAAACAAAAGAAAAAGCTTAAGTTGTTGATGTTGTTTGGTTTGGGGTTGGTTGGTTTGCTTGTTTACTGTGAGGGTGGTCAGACACTAGAAAAGGCAGGGGAGTTGGAAATCATCTCCATTTCCAGAGGTGCTTTCCCATCTGAGACATCCTGTGACTGAGTGCTGTGTGTACATCTTCTCTAGCTGGGAATAAATTTCTACCTAAACGATAAAGGAGGCTTCAACCGGGGATTTGCAAGCATGTGGTGGATGATATGTTATAAGAAGACTGCTAGTTAAAGAAACTTCTCTTGTTTGCCTCTGCAGGTTGTTGACAAAGATTCCGAAGAAGCCAAGATTATTAAGCAATATGTGAAAAATACTCATGCTGCTACTCATAACGCGTATGATCTCAAAGTCGTGGATGTAAGCTGGGCAATAGTGGGGTTTCAGTTTGTGACGATGGATTCTTCTGTGTCAACTTGTTCACAGTTTCCTTTTGAGTAGCTTATCTAGTTTCCATTGCTGAAGGGATGGTTTGATAGACCAATTACTATTTAACAGAACAGCTGAAGTCTAGGCAGAGATGAGTCTAAGCTTACCGAGGCATCTTTGGGGGTACGCTTTTATTTTAATTTAATTGGCCTCAAAAAGGAGCTGGAGGGGAATAATCATCCTCTAAAACTGAGCCTTAGTTCATTGAATGATTTTTCAGAAAACTCTGTTCTCATGAAAATGCAGAAGGGAAGGTGAAGAAGTAGTCAATAACAAGTACTGTGTGATCAGTGCTACCTCTTTTTTGCTAGCGTGACACAGCAAACTGCAAATACTAAAAACCATCCAGATCCATTTTCCTAGCAGATTAGTGTATATTCCAGACTGAATGATTATTTTTTTTTTTCATTTGTTTAGTTGTATGAAGGTAACAATTTGTTTGCTTGGTTGTTCTTTTTCTCCTACCCCTTTTTAACTTGAAGATATTCAGGATTGAGCGTGAAGGAGAGAGCCAGCGTTACAAGCCGTTCAAGCAGCTTCACAATCGCCAGCTGCTGTGGCACGGATCCCGTACCACCAACTTCGCCGGGATCCTCTCGCAGGGTCTCCGGATAGCTCCCCCTGAAGCTCCTGTGGTACGTTCAACAGACACCTTCTCTGTCTGCCTCCATCCCTGTGCCCAGAGGTGGCCACAGCTGGAGACAATCCAAATAGAATTTCTGTGTGGGGAGAGCCCAGTGTTATCCCTCAGTGTGCAGATGACAACTCTTTTTTTCTTCCTTTTTTTTTCTTTTGTGGCTTGCAGACTGGCTACATGTTTGGAAAAGGCATCTATTTTGCAGACATGGTATCCAAGAGTGCCAACTACTGCCACACATCTCAAGCTGATCCCATAGGCTTAGTACTACTGGGAGAAGTTGCCCTTGGAAATATGTAAGTAACTTATAAAGAATATTTGCCAAACATGCTTAATATATCATGGTAGAAAGCGTTGCTAAAATTACAAACCTTTTCTTCAATGTGAAGAAAGAGCACTTTGTATTTCTTTGGAAACTTTTTTTTTCCTTCTTAAAATGAGAGCTGTTTGGTGGGGGAAAAAAAAATTAGGGTTGCACTTTTAGAATTTCTTACTAAATGCCAACATCATTAACATTAGTAACTGAGACAAAGAAGAAAGGTGGTTGAGTTCCAGTAGAGTAGAATCTAAATTAACTTTATATTTACTCACCATAAAGTGAAGCCTGGAAAAAAAAGAAAAAGTGGGGTTTTTTTTATTTTTTTTTTTAACCAGGATGGTTTAGGATGAATGTAAAATGCTGTTGTGTGTTCTTTGTGCTGTCCAGGTATGAGCTAAAGAATGCTTCTCACATAACAAAATTGCCCAAGGGAAAACACAGTGTGAAAGGTAAGCATTAGTAGTCATCACTGGGAATGTCACTGGTGGCAAGTTCCTGTGGCCCTCTGCTTAGCAAAGAGAACTTGAGTCATTTCATAGCTGTACTTCCTTTAACAGTTTGCATAATGTTGCCCTATATTTGCACCTCTATACATGTATGTGGTGTTTGAGATGGGAGTTAAGCACTTGGAAGCTTAAGACTGAAGTTCATGTGTTGCCTGAAGTTCAGGAGGAAACTTTCATTTGATATTACACACGAGAATATGTAAGGTGCATTCTCCAACTTCTGACTCACTTTAATCATAACAATACTGTGCATTTTAGAGGAAAGATGAGAGGTTGGATAAATCAGAAGAATAATTGTTTAGCTTTCAAAGTGCTTTAGAAGCTTGGAGGGAAGGGAAAAGCTAAGAATAAAGGTTCAGATGGAACAGCTGTTCTCATTACATTTCTATCTGCAAAAAGTATCACTATATTGCACTGAAAAAGATGAGAGAAAAAAATTAGCTCTCCAATTCAAGCAAAAGTAACGGTAATCATGGCTATCTTCTGTACCAAGATGGGAGAGACAAGAACAGTAACATTCAGTAATGAGTGGCTTTTCTTAAACTATTCATTTTGAGAGGCTTAAGAAAACAGTTGCCTAAAATAGAATAAAATGTGATTTAGCATCTTTTTCAATACATACTACTCACACTGTTATGGATGTCAAATCAGATTTGTATTGAAGAGTTTAAAGAGAATAAGAACTGGTTTGTTATGCTTCTCTGAAAATGTTGCAATGTGCATATTTTCATTAATGGACATAGGATATGAGAGCTGTAAGTCTGGTCTGTTTTAGCTTTGATCATACAGATTAGATAACTAACGGCCAAAAGTCTAAAATTTTCACTTTTAATGTAGCAGAGTATGACTACCATTAGTATGGTGATGCCGAATTGAATAAACAGACTGTTTCTTTTGTGTTCTTTTAAGATACTTTTGCCACTTGCTCAGCTTTTGGAAATATATGTGAAGTAATATTTGGCTGGCTGAGTAATTTTCTTTATGTGCAAAGTCTGTGTTTGCCTTCTAGAATTGTAACTAATGTTTTTTCCCTTTCTAGGCTTAGGCAAAACTGCACCTGATCCCACAGCCACTACCACCCTTGGTGGGGTGGAGGTTCCCTTAGGGAATGGGATCTCAACGGGAATTAATGATACCTGTCTTCTGTATAATGAGTATCCTTTGCTATTATGTTGGCTGCATGCTGTGTTTGAGTGTTGCTGAGTTTAGCAGGACCTCGCTGATGTCGGTCAGGAGTTTTGGCACAGTGTGTTTTGTTTCTTTTAGATCTGCTTTGGAGTACTCACAGACAATTTAGACTCCCTTCTCCAAGCGAGATGATTTTACAGTTGTCACACTTGTCATTCTGAAAAAAAAATGAAACAATACACACAGCAAATAGCTGTTGCCCCAAAAGGACTTAATACCTGAAGACATTGGAGCGGCCAGACAACGCTGCCCAGTAGAGCCTTGCCCAGAGACATGCCGCGACCAGGGAAGGGGAATGCAACCTGTGGTTGTTCCACATGACTCCAGTTTGGTTTCTTCCTTGTGATGCTGTGGCTGGCCAGCTTGGCCAGGAGGAGCCAGCTCCATGGCTTCCTTCTTATCAGGAAAGCCTGAGAGAGCTGGGTTTGTTCAGCCTGGAGAAGGCTCAGATGGTATCTTATCAATGCACTTAAATATCTCAGGGGTGGGTGTCAGGAGGATGGGACCAGACTCTTTTCAGTGGGGCCCAACGATAGGATGAGGGGCAACGGGCACAGACTGAAGCATAGGAGGTTCCGTCTGAACATGAGGAGAAACTTCTTTACTTTGATGGTGCCAGAGCACTGGAACAGGCTGCCCAGAGAGGCTGTGGAGTCTCCTCCTCTGGAGACATTCAAAACCCACCTGGATACATTCCTGTGTGATGTGCTCTGGGTGAACCTGTTGTAGCAGGTGGGTTGGACTGGATGATCTCCAGAGGTCCCTTCCAACCCCAGCCATTCTATGATTCTGTGAGTCCCTCATCACACAGCTTCTCTTACATTCCCAGACCCTTTGAAAGTATGCCCATCAGAGATGTAGCCACTAAGCTTCTTCCTAGGCAGAAGTGCCTCCAAATTAATGTGTGTATAACATTCACAAGAGGTCATAAGTGATGTCTGAGGTCCCAGCTCAATATCTTCACTGCCAGTGAAGCAAGCAACCCATTAACACACAGCTTCTACACAACTAGGTTCTGTAGAAGCTGTCTTCCCTTGGTGAAGCTGTTTTCCTCTTGCAAGCAGTTTTAGCAACAGAACTTATGGCATACAGTTCTTGACTTGAGTTTTCTTAAATATACCATCTGAGCAAGACAGATGCTAAAATTTAATACAGGTAATAATAACTAATTGAAGTTACCTGGTGTGCATTAATTTTGTTTTACACTGTGTTTAATGGGGATGCTTTTAATCTAAAATTGGGATTAGAGGTAAGTTTGAGACTTAAAGCATTGAGAAAGAAAGGGATGAGCTGCAACTGTCTCCTGAAATAATAAAATGATGCAGTGTGGTTATAAAATGTGCAAGCGCTGCCAACCATTGTAGAGCTGTTCTCTGTTATTCCAGTTTGGGTTTTTTAGTGGGAAATTAAGAGGACTTTAATGACTTTGTGCTGGAAGGTAGCAGTAGAGCTACAGTTATAATTGGATATGCCAGGTCTGTAAACGGCAGTTCTCATCTACGCTACATTGCGCCACTATTTAAACAGCAAAGAAAGATGTTCTGTGTGATGGCTCTGGCTGACAAAAAATAATCTTCAAGAGCTACAGCCCTGTATCGAGGTCAGTTCACCTGCCTGTCACTCAGGATTCCTGCTGCACCACCATTTATTTGCTATATGACTGTTAGTTGCTTGTTTCTAACTGTTGTGTAAAACAGATTGACAGAAAAGTCAAATTTAAAGATTTGTGATTTGAGCTGTTAGAGCTGTGTAATCACGTAGGCATCTCTGTGGTACCTTAAGTTCAAAGGTGAAGCTTGACTGTGTTTTGAGGTTTTTCTGTTTTATTAATATTAACAACCATAATTATTCCTTAACATTCTTCCCAGATATATTGTGTATGATGTTGCTCAGGTAAATCTGAAGTACCTGCTGAAACTGAAATTCAACTATAAGACATCACTCTGGTGAACAGTATTTAGAAGCCCTGTTAGAGTTATACTGTAGTTACACTATAGCGTTGACTTCTGACATGCTTACGCATTGACTTCTCTTACCAAGATATCAAGAGCTAAACTGCAGAAGAGGTTACTAAATCCTACTTAGTACAACACTTAGTGAAAGTTTTATATAAATGTGTGGTAACACATGGACCTGAATTCTGATGAGAACGAGTACCTGGTTTTGTTTTATACCACTTCTAATTTTGGGGCTTTCGAGTGTCTCTTTTAATTGACCAAACTGACAAAAAAAAAATCAAGCTTTTGTTTTTAGGCAAACAGAGCTGAGCAGTAGCAGGAGAAGGAACTTGAGGATATTTGCGATATTTGCTCTGTTAAGATTCCCTCTTGTTTAAGATACTCTTTTTCAGTTTTCCTTTGAATAAATGATAAATGTGCATTTATTTTGAGGTAAAAAATAAAAGCTAATTTCATACTAACAGCTTTATGTTTCAAAACTTCCAAATCATTTTGGTTTTGAGTCATGATTTAAATGTATTCGTAGAATGTTCTTAAACATGATACCTCTCTCAAATGCCAACTCTTGAAATCTGTAGTCACGTTTCAGGAAGACATGATGAAATGGAAATTTGGACTTTCCACTGAGACTTCATCTGTCAACAGTTGGTGTGGTAAACATGGAAAATGAACTTGTGGCTGTTTGAATTTAGTATTAGCCCCAATAAACCTCCTTTAAATATCTACTGTCAACGTGATGTAAGTTGGTTGTTGTATACTCAAGTCCTAACAAAGCTGTAAGTTGAGTTTGGGCTCAGGCTTCACTGGTCATGACCTGGAATGACGTATATTGCCACTCTGTGGATAGTCTTGAATTCCCTGTCTTCGAACATCAACATAAACTAATAATTTCAATGTTCAGTGATGTTTGTTACTTCCCTTAAATTAACTCACTTTCAGTAAGTCACTGAGTAATATGGGAGTACTTGACTGCTGTGCAACACCAGTTCTTTCTCTTCAAAAATTACTGGTTTCCCTGAGCTGTTAGGGCAAGATGAGTGATCCCCAGGGACAGCTCTGCGTGGATAGTGCATTCAGTATCTTCTCCACTGCAACAGTTCACTTCTTACAAAGGGCCAATTCAACCTCATCCTGACAGCTGCAGCTTTAGTCTTTGGTAACCTGCATGGAAAAAAACAGCTCCATTTCCTAAGATGTTGTGATGCCCTGTTGCCTTTTGAAAGAGGAGCTCCAAGCCAAAGTGGTTGTTTATGGTGCAGCTGTTTCCAGGACCTGTGAAGGAGAAGAGGAGGATGAGGAGTGGTAGACGGAAAACAGAGCTGCTGCTTTTGGGAAGAGCGGGGGATGTGGAAGGACTGGGTAAGTTGTAATGCCTTGGGGACAGCTGAACACAAAAAAATCAATTGAGGTCAGAGGTCATGAATTTCAGAAGAAGGGAAGAGGGTGGCCATTATCTTTTGTTCTTCAGTGGTTTAACCAGTGGCTAATATTGTTTCACTTCCAACAGAAACTTTTGGTCGTGCATTTAAGACTCAAGTGTAATCTTGTCAGTCTCTGAAAAAGAACATAAGAAACAGATCAGTTTAGTTGTGAGGTAGAATTTTTTTTCCAAAAAAAAAATATCACAGTTTACAGTTCAGTTTAGGACCAGGAATTAAAGGTCTGTGCTTTTGATGTTCCCTCTGTCACCTGTACCAGAGGTGGTTCAGAGTTCTCTTTTGCTCTCAGACCTCTTGTCCTGCCCTAAAATTTGGCCATAAGCACTATGTAGTGCAAGGAGTGTTTTATGATATATACTTAATGCTGAGGTAATAGTTGGAGCACAAGCAAGTATATCCTAAGCTGTCTCTAACCTTGCAAATACAGCAGTAAAAGACAGTGGGACAGGACTTTGTGAGGAGGCAACAGGTGCCCTTTGGGGACTCTAGGAGACCTGGGTGTGACTATCCTGCAGTGGAATCTAATGTGATTTCAGGGTGCTGCTTCTCCTGCCAACCTGTCCGACTGCAAAGCAGCCTTGCTTCTCCTGCCATGACCCAGTGTTCAACCAGCCTGTCCATGCGGCTGAGAAGAGCTGCTCAGTGACAACCACGCAAGGCGTTACTTGTGGAGAATGTGCATGAAGCAGAGTGGAATAGGTAGTCCCATTTCTGTCAAACTGACTTAAGAGGAAGGAGTTTCCAAGACATTAGGTTCCATGACATCCTCTGCTTCTTTCAGAGGAGGGATGTTGAGGAATGAATTCTGATCTAAATGTTAAACTACAAGAAGTAGCAATGTATGTATATTTAACCATTTTATCTTTATTTAGCATGGCTGGAGGCTGTGTTGTACAGTGGCTCGCAAATGTTAAGATAGTTCATGCAGTTTTATATGAATTGGGTAAAGTGAAGGATGCCAGCCTAAGCCACTTGGCAGTATATATTGTTTGTCAGATGCCCAAGATCATGCAGGAAAGAAGTGCCTGAGAAAGTACAGCACAGGTCACCCAACCCCGTATGTCAGTCATAAACCAGTCTTTACATCAGTTGGTACAGCCTTTAATGAAATCCACCTCCCTGTCCCCAGTTTCTAAATCCAAGGAGGAAGAAAAAAGAGTTTATTTGTGAAAAAGACCTTGGGGCACATCAAACTTTCTCAATACCATACAGAGTTGTAATCACGTTCTTAACTGAGTAATGCAGTCTTTGCAACTAGTGAGATCAGACCTCCCTCTCTGAGTTCTAGGGACATAATTTTCTGCTGAAGTGTTTCTGTAGCCAGTTTATATACCACTTAGTATTTTGCTTAAATTATTCTTCTGTATCTGGTGAGGCACCCAACTTAGTCCATTATACTCTCTCTCCTTCTGTTATGCCCATTAAAAAAATAGTTTCCACTGTTGTGGAGTACATCTGACCAAGAGCTTGTGTGTCCTGCTACTTTCAAATAAATGCCAGGCTACTTCTCCAGAAATTATAATTTTGGAAATGCAGTGGCACCTATGAGAAGAAAGGCAGCTATAGATCCCAGTCAAGATGACTTGCTGGTTTTCATTTGTTCCAGTGTGGAGATTGTGGGCATTGTGGGTTGCTCTCATGGAAAGTGAGATACCCAAGTACAGTCTGAAGGTAAGAAGGAATGGCTTCCCAATAACTGAAAGGGGAAACTGGCTGCTTCCCCTGCCCTCTAATTACAAATTCCAATTTCATGATGTGACTGATGCAGCAGGACTTCACAAGAACATGCTTCAGTTACTGAAGAGCACACTCTTCTGCCAGCTCTCAGCTTTTCTGCTACCAGTGCCTGCCTAGGGGAGGTGGGGAAATTGCCCTCTGGCCATCTCCTGTTCCTGGGGGATAGCACTACCTGCACTGCTCTGATGAGACTCTGAATGTGTTGATTACCAGGTGGTGTAACTTGTCTTAATATCACCTGCAGTAATTAAGGAGAAATTTGAGTGCTTTCTGCAGCATTTTGGTGCACACCATTAAGAGGATTTGCCTAGCGTGACCCTTTAGGAAAGCAAACAGCAAGAGAGACAGCAGCATAAAGCTCTGCCTCCCTCGGTGTGAGGCAGGTGAGTCAGTACCTGCAGGCGGGCTGTCAGCCGAGAGCACAGATGTTCTCGGTCACTGTGGCTGCCTGTCGCAATAATTGTGTCATTTCCACATCACCCAAGTGCAAACTGCAAATTTGCCAGGATTGTAAAAGGAGACTGAAAATACTGTGTATTTTTCTGCATACTCATATGGCAGCAGTGCTGTTTGTGTGACATGGAAACAGCATGCACAGGAGAAGTTAAAAACTAGAATATAGAGATACTGCAGCATTCATAAACGGCCAAGATGTAAAAGGTCTTTTATAGCAGGAATCTTGAAAATAAGAGTGTTGATTGTTACCTTTCAGCATAGCGCATAGTAATAGCTTCTGCTAGATATTTTCCAAATGCAGCTGTTGGAATGAAATTCAGGAATATTCAGTGTCATGCTGATGGGAGCTGAATTTTACCTTCTGCCCTGGTAATTTTTAGGATGATTAGCAGGAGGTGTTGGGGGTAGGGGGAAATCTCTCAGCTTGTCTATTTTCTATTTTTAACACAATGTACAAAGAAATCTTGAAAGGTGTTGGGTTTTTTTTTCTTTTTTCTTTTTACCCCATTTTTCTTTTCCCTTCTAGACAGTCAGGCCCTAGGAGTGTTTCAAACTGTGACTGTGTTGTGGAAAACTTCTTCCCTCCCCTGAAGATGCCTTGAAAATCTCTTGCCTTGATGAAAGCTCTAGCATCAGGGTGGCACTGGGTGACCTCTGCTTTCAGCACAGGGAGGCCTGATGACAAGGTTTAAAAGCGGAGCAGTAAAAATCTTGCTGGTGATTGGTGTCTTCTGTCAGCTGTGCAAGTCTCCACTCTCAGTTGAGCATTAACACACAACCCTTGGAACAAGGGGAGCTCAGCTGAAACACAGAAAAAGCGTTAGTGGTGTTAACAGATTATTGTTTACCCGAGCCTGGAAGGTCTGGTCCATATCAGGCCTCCTGGGTGGCGGAGGTGTTTCATTGAAGGGGAACATTGTACAGGGCTTGGTGTTGTGTGGCTTTTGCCCTTGAACTGGCAGAGAGCACTGTTCTGTTGCTTTTTGTTACTAGTTAGTTTAGTGTTATGCCTGTGCTGTTCTGCATCTGCCTGCTGTAGTGGCTTTATTTTGGAAATCTCGCTGGAGCATCTTAGGCACTGTGGGGACCAGGGGGAAAGATGGCTGCTCAAACAGCCTTTCAAAATGACCTGAAAAAGAGGGTGGAAATACCTGCTAGACTCTGTCCTCTTTTTTGTTTTTTTTCTTTTCCCTCACATACATGGAAAGCCCTGGGGAAATTTCTAAAGGATTTTACTCAGTTTTTCTTCTCTTATAAACTCATCTTTTTTCCTCTTAAGCTGATGGGCAGCATTTGGGTTTTAAATTGATTTATTTATTTTAGAAATTGTTTAATAACATGACCTACATCCTGCCCCTTCAACCTCCTAGAGTGCCTAGTTATCTGATTTCATTAGCAAATTAAGAACACAAACTAAAAACAATATTCTGTGTCCCAATATATACATTTCTGTGTTTTGCAGAATCCTTAGTTTCACCTAGATGCTTTTAAAGACATGCAAACAGGCATAGCTTCCATTTTGCATCATGCCATGGTGCTGTTGGCAATATGTTTGAAATGTAACACGGACTTAGCCTTGCCGAAGATATACTGTTAATTTATTTTGAGCTTCAATTTGCATTTTCATGTGTTAAAAAAACCTAAAATTCTTTTTTTTTTTTGGTATGAGTAGCAGTAGGTACTACTGTGAAAGCCCCACACCCATAGAGAGTCTGGTCTATAAGCATTTAAGGTGCTTGTGGTTTACACTATCTCCATTTCTTGATGCAGAACCTTTAAAATTTGCTGTGGTGCAGAGACCTAAATGAGCCATGTAAGGAACCCACCTCTGCTGCTTGCAGAAAGCTTTAAGCCATGGTGGTTGGGGGCTGCATTGGATGGCAGGCCAAGGCAGGGCAGCTTGTTGGATCTCCCTGGTGGGAACAGGTGAGACCTTGACCTTCAGGCCTTGCTCTTGGATGTCTCAGTCATCCCTTCAGGAGGAGTGACACAGAGCACGAGTTCAGGGCCCGGACTGTTTATGCTGGCGTTTTTATTTTTATCACTTACTCCTCCTGATGCCTCAGCTTTGCTGCTGTTTTGCTTGGGCATGGGACAGCTGACAGTGAAAAGCAGAGATGAAGAAAGTTAAGTACATTTTAGCAAAAAAAAAATCATTTAATGTAGATGATATAACAAGCGCATTTTTAAAGACACTAAGCTAGCGGGCCTACTTTAGGGTGACCCTTCGGACCAAGTGTCAGCCGACCGTTCCCCCTCGCCCCGCCAGCATCCAGGACACCCGCGGGGGGAGCGCACGGCTTCTCTCACAGGCGCTGTCCCTCTTCCCACCACAAGCTTATCGGGGCAGAACCAGCCTCCTGCTCGCCTCCACAGCCCTCCGGGAGCGCGGGGGGACCCCCCCCCGCCGCCATGTCCCCTCCGCCGGCGGCTCCGCCAGCCGCCGAGCGCCCGTTACCGACCGAACGCCCGCTCGGCCGCCCGCCCTCCGCCCCGCGCACGCGCCCGCGCGAGCCCCGTCCCCGCGCGCCAGCGCCGCCTCGCGCAAGGCCCCGTCTCCTCCCCCAGAATGCACCGCGCCAGGCAGCCTTTGAAAAAGCGGCGCGGCTCGTTCAAGATGGCGGAGCTCGATCAGCTGCCTGACGAGAGTGAGTAGCGACCCGTGCCCCCACCGCCGTCCCCCGCCCGACACCGCCGTCCCCTCGCTCCCGCCTCCTCCCCCCGGCGGGGCACCGGCGCCGCGCCCCGCCGCCAGCCCGCCTCCCTCCCGCTAGCCGTGGGCGCTGTGCGGGGCCGGAGCCCGAGCCTCCTCCCTGGCAACCGGGCCGGCCCGGCCCCCCCACCCCGCTGCCGTCGCCCCTTCTGGGCGAGGCCCCGGCCTGGGCGGTGGCGCAGGGAGGGCGGCGAGCGAGGAGCTCCCTCCCGAGGGTGCGACCCCCGTTGCCCTCGGGGTGTCGGGGCTGGGCCCCCCGCCCCACCCGGCTGAGGCGGCGGGGCTGGCCCGGCGTCACCTGCCGGGCGGGTGGGGTGCGGGGCGGGAACCGGCCGGGGAGGGGAGGCCGTGAGTGTGCGGGGCACGTCTGACAGCTTGCCCTGCCTGTGGGGTGCGGGCAGTGCGGGGTAGGGAGCGTCCTGCCCCGGGGAAGGGGCGAGTAGCCCGGTGTTCCTGTCCCTGCTGTCATCCTGGCAGGGAGTGGGGGCTTATGTGTTCATAGCGTGTGTTGTGCACAGTATGAGTACCTCTGAAGGACTGGGGGGGCTGGGGTGTGTACATTGCATCTAGGGGGCACTGAAAAATGCAGAGGGAAGAGCTCAAAGACCCTGTATTGTGTGCCAGTAGGTGAAAACTACTTGTGTAGGTAGACAGCATGAAAATACACGCTTGTGTACATACAGACTTATACATCTACACAGACTTTGTGTGGATGTTGTTTTCAACACATAGGAGGATTAGATAAAAACTTAGATATAGATGAAAAAGATACACGTGTTGCTATGTATATGGATTCACGTACAAGGTGCTTGAGTGTTACAGAGGAGGAAATTATTCAACGTAAAAGGTGTCTACATGCTATCTTGGTATGTCTTCTTATAAACTGTAAATACATGCTATGCTAAAACTAGGGCATTTAGTAGTTTCAGTAAACGTGCCCACAACAGGGTAGACTTGTAGCTTTGGTGACACTGTTTTGTGTATCACTGTGCAAACTAATGAAGATACCAACTATTTCTATATTGGAAGATTCTCAGAGAGAGGTAACTCAGAGTTGAAATCTTTCTTCTGACTACTCTGTGTGGGTCTTTGTTACAACGCCACCAATTGTCAGGAGAAAAATTGATTAATATACCTGCATGGCCAGTGTCATCATGTTAACTGAACAGATTTGTAAAGGATTGTCGTAAATTAAGGGTAGAACTGACACTCTCAGTTTGATAGAGCTCAGTCATGTACCGTGTTAGAGTCCGATTAATACAGGTCATGGACCAACTGAGACAACCATAATTAATAATTAGCAGCATTTTATTGTTTATTGAATCAAATTTACCTCTTCACTAGAATGGACAGTGTTACTGTTCCTTCTTTTGCCGTTTTCCATGGGAGGCACAATGTGTTTCAAGAAGTTAACATGAAGTACGAAAAATAATTTTTTTGTCTCTGCTACCTTTATATTGCCTACAGGGGCATCAGGAAGGTTTGACAGATCTGTTGCCTCACCTGTAACAGACACTAGAACAGAGAGTGTGACTCAGTTTCCCTTAGGATTGTGCTGTACTGCAGGCCCTTACCAGCAGTGTCATTGTTATGGTGTCTGCTCGGCAGGTGAAGCAGACGCACAGTGCGTGTATTTGTGAAGGCAACAGGCTTCTGCTGTGCTGACCTTGTCCCCGAGGTTTGTGTTTACCTAAGTTTGGTGCAAGTAGGGGATGTTTTGGCTTTCCATCAAATAGGGAGTTTTATGTTTCCTGTAGCGTTGCTGAACTGCTGGAAATGTGAAAGTTTCTAAGGGTGTTTGCCTTGTGCTTCCATTCCTATTCTTTCCAATTTTGGTGAATCGGATGTTTTCAAATTACTCTGTAACTATTGCTGCTCATCATTCTTTCATTTCCAGTCCTATACTTAAAACCAAGATGTAAACTTAGTCCTGACTGATTTAACACTGACTTCATGCAGCTTTCAGTCTGAAACTTAATTTATAAGGTATAACAACAGTAAGCATTCAAAAATTCTTTTTGGAACCTTCCATAGTGGTGTAAAAATGAGTTTCTAAATAAGTTAGAATAGTTCATGATTAAGACTTTCAGATTTATGTATCATCCCTGTGAACTTTCTCCTGTATAGCTTATAGTAAAATAGTAGACCAAAACTGAGTTTTCACATTAAAAAAATTATAAGTAAACACAGTGTATTTGATGACAGAAAGAATGAATTTTTGCAGTGTGGTAATAACTATGCAGTTTCACTTTCCAATTGGAAATCTGATTAAGTGGAATTTGTCCCAGGGCATTATGATAGCATCTACTTGCCCTCTGGCAAGTTGTGTAAAGCAGCTGGGCAGTGAATATTCCTTAACCTAGGAGTGAGAGGAATGTAATGCACGTAGTTGTCTCGTAATCTGTGCTTATTTTGTCTGCTGAAGTTCCTATCATTCTGTCCTTCTCTGAAGCTGACATTCTGTTCTTTTGAAATGGATAAAAGAGTTCACATCGACAACCTGAAAAATGAAGAAGATGGCAGTGCATGAGTTTACATGCATTTCTTGTAGCTGAGGCCTCTTGTTACTAGTGCTGCTAGGGAAAAGGGATATGGTAACCTGGGATGGAGCAAAGTGCTGTGAAGAAAGAACAATTCTGTGGCAAATACTCTTAACTGAAAAGTTCCAAAATATGGAAGGTCTTGAATGCACAAGTACTCCAATACAAATAATTTGATTTACATTTTGGAGACAAAATTTGTTTCTGCAGGCTGTTGGTTTGGTGCCCAATGAGTGACTAATTTCAGTCAAGGCATTTCACCTCCTTATCTCCTGGTAATTTTGCAGGGGAGGCAAGTGGTGGACAGTTTTACTGCTGCAAACCAGATGCCTGTCTTGTCTCAGAAAAGGAAAACAGTTGATTGTATTGGAGTGTACATAATGCTGCCCTGTCTCTTGCTGCTAGTAATAGAAATTGTATTTGTGGATTGCTTGGTTATAAAGTGCACAGAATAAAGCTGAGGTGGAACTTTGATAAAACACACAACACGTGCAGATGTGACTAGAAGACTGTCCTAGTCCTGATAGAGACAGAGCTCTGCTGGCAGCAGCACAGGCAAAGCTGCATCTTAGTGTGTTCTTTTGCACAAGTGAGTCTGAATGAGAAGGAAGGCTCTGTAGAAGTGAGGTGAGATGCCATTTTTTATAGAAGTGAAAGCATGCTTAGCTAACTAAATGATCATCAGCATGGGACCACCGCCAAGACAAAACCTCTGAGCTGCTGCGGAGTGCAGTGTTCTGTGTTGTGTGTAGGCAAACACCAAGTGGCAGGTGAATCGCTGAAAGAAGCCAGACTGGTGTCAAGTGTTAACCTGTTACAGTACAAGTACTGAAACAACAGTATATTACCAAATATATGTTGGTAGACATTGCTGGATTTAGGGGCTTGTGTTTTAGGATGGGCAGAAGGGAAGAGGGGACAAGGATCTTTCTATATGGCCTTTTATTCCATGGATGGAGGCTGCAGCACAAGGGCAGCACTGCACACAGAAATCATTGCCTTTACCCCCAGCACAACCTTATGCTGTGGTCCGCAGGCACCCTGTCTCTGCACAGCTCTGTTCCAACGCCCTCCTGGGTGGCTGCAGAAGGGATGTGGCACACCTCGCCACTTTGAGCCTAATGCTACTGTGCTCTGAGCATTTGAGGCAAAAAAGTCAGCAGAATTATATGAGATTACAGCATTTGTGAGAAGGCTCAAGGTTAGTTTTGTGGCTGCTAAATAGTACCCACAACTAACAATTTTGGGATCCTTTGTGCTGCATACATTTAAAATTGTATGTTACCATGGTATCAGTGCATTGTCCATCATGAGAACACAGTGTTTCAAAAAGAGGGCTTTGGTGTTGTCGTTATCATCTGTACAAGTCCTGTGAAAGTGTTCACATGGCTGAAAACTTGACTTGTAGTTAAATTAAGATTGGGAAATGCACAAATGTCAGTTTATTAGTGGGTTCATAACATTAGGGAAATATGGATTCATGCCTGAAGCAGAAAGTTATTGTTTGTGTATTTATTTATTTATTTACCTCTTCAGTAAGACAAAAGTTTTGGGGGAGCTTAAAAGCTGCCTGAAGCCTCTTTTTCCTCTGATGCATACTTTTTACTTTCTAAGCTTTCCTAGATAAACTATCCTTTTAGTTGCCAGTCATTTGAGATGCTTCCTCTGCTGAAACAACTTGTGCGGTGCTTGTGTAGATGAATGATCTCTTGGAGGGTTAATGACTCAATCTATAATAAAGGCTCATATTTTTCCCTTCTACTCCATGATTTTCTCTGTCACACCATTTTTAGTGCCGGCAATGTAATTTAATTACATTGGCTTCTGAGCTAGTCGTGCAACTAGTGTTGAAATAACTGCTCACCTGTGCAGAATTTAGACAAAATAGTGTAATGATCTGGAGAGAAAAGGTTTTACATTATGTAATTGCTTATCTGGATCTTGGAATCTTCTCTAATGATTTAGATTTGCCCCTTTATGCCCACATATTAGTAAAATCAGTATCTATGGAATGTCCCTTTAGTTATTTGTAACCTTTATTTTCAAATTTGTAATCCCTTGTTACAAATTAATTACAAAAAAGAAAAAGTCTGAAAACACTTTCACAAGTGTATTGTGCTTGTTGGTGTTCCTGTTTGAATTTTAAGATCAACTGTTCAGAAGTCGTATTTAAACTGCTTTACTTCATGTTAGTACTGGAAATACACATCAGGGCATCCACAGCTGCCCCTGTTGAACTGCAGTCATATTCACCTCTTTTGTTCAGTTATGGTATTTTCAGATGGGGGGAGGAAATCAATGCTTGTTTTTTAAACTTACACCTGAATTTAATCTTTGAAAAGGAGAAAAGCTTTTGTACTTTTTCCCCCATGCCTCCAAGCCTATTGCCACATCGGAAATGCTTTTTTGGAGGGCAAACTATCAGAGTTCCTTTTGAAGTCTGTTCATACTGCTTTTGCAGAGTGCTTAGAGGACGTTTTTTAGGTTCTCTTCATGGTAATCCTCTGTATGTGATCCCTTGTGCTGGAGAAGCAGTTCCTGGGTGCAGGGAGGGCGGTGGCTTGGGCAGCTGTCCATCTGCCCAGCCTACGCCCGCAGCCCCCGTCCTTATCATGACACACTTGGCAGACTCAAGATTATTTTAAGGTTGATTTTTTTATTTTTTTAATTTAATTCTGTTTTACATGGACTTCCTGAAAATCACTTCTTGCAAATGTTATAAAACTCATAAATACACTTATTCCTGACTCCTAGTTACTAATGAACTTCCTATTATCATACTATTAAATGCATCATAAGCTAGGATACAGTTACTTTTAATGCACATCTGTAATGCATGTATTTTATGTGTTTGTTTTTAGACCAGAAAAGGCCATTATAATTGTCTTACATTCTTCATTGAGCATGCTAGGATAGTTGTATTTGGAATTTCTGTGTATCGATTCCATGCTTCCTTTTTAGCTGTAGTATTCCCTTTTAAAGTAGATGTAAACTTGGTTTAAAGACTTCAAATGATAGGGGCCCAACATGCCTTTTCTTAGAATAGTTATGTAAAATCTGTTAAACTTTGCATTCATTGCTAACCTGAACTTATTCAATGTCATTTTCCAACAAATAGATCTAGTTACGCCTTTCCCTGTAAAAGAAGGCTGCAGAGCTATTTACTGTCTGAATTATCTTCCTTTGTAGATAATCGTGATCAGTGCAGATCTTGAGTTCTTTGGGAAGAACAAGATTGGAGTGTCTTGACTTTCTCTCAGTAAGGCATGGTTTTGGATCTTCCAGCCTTTCTTCTAGCTCTGTTCTGAATCTTTTCCTAAGTTTTCAGACTTAGTCAAGTGTGAACACTGTGTTCAAGTAAATACCGACAACATAGGCAAAGGATACTAGGGCGAGACAAAGCCAATCGTACAGTTTGCACTGGAATAGTATTGCCAGCGTAGGCTACTGAAAGCAGGATTTCCAATTCCTGAGCCACTGCTGTGGTGAGCTGGCTGTATTTCCTCCCTACGCTGAGGTTTGCTCACTCTCGATATTAAGAAAGTCATCTCCATGATCATCTGAACCTAGAGGAGATAGAAGTACACTTTGGTTGTAATATCCAAAATGATGCATAGGTTCTTCCTTTCCACCCATTTAAGTGTTTGATGTCTGTAGAAGTGAAATCTGTGTCATTGTCCTAATAGGTATTTACATTCAACCGTGTGTTTATATTCTACTTTAATCTCTGTTTATAATTAAAATGCTGGTTAAAAAGACTGTCTGTGATTATATATGTGTTATTCAGAACGGGAGTGTACGAAATTACTGGTATTTAATGTGAGTCTGGAATATCATAAATCTAATAATTATTTTAACTAAAATTTTGGTAGTTTTAATAAACATAATCTGTCCTGACTCACTTTGCAATTTTTATAGTATCTGAAATGCTTTTATCTGTATTAAATGTTGGTTGTTTTTTATTTTGACACGTAATTTATTAGATCATCATCCTAGTTTCTAGTTTTGTGGCTCTGGTAGTACATGCAGTACTGCAAAACTAAATTGAAAAAGTAGGGAGATGTACCATATTCCTTGAAGCTGGGTGGTATTGCAGGTAGCTCCTAAAATCAATGTAGTAGAACTTGAGAAGAAAACCCATGTATTGTATTGTTGCCTTTAAGGCAAAATTAAGCTTATGGGCATCTCTGTTGTCATTTTGATATCCTACATGTATTTGAATTCTTTAATTCTTCAACCTACAGAACAGTTGGTGTTAATAATGTTCTACAACTTACTACATAAATATAATTTAGTTTAACTTTGAACAGGAATTTCTTACTTGGACAGTTGTATTCCTAAGTAAAGATGCTCTTTTGCAGTTACATTACTTTAGTTGCAGGTTAGGTCAAAACAAATTGGTAGCCTTATTCTAGCATGCATCTGTTGAAGATTAACTATCTGGTGTGGAAAAGTCCTTGGCAACTGAAACTGGTTTGGGATGGTAATTTTACAAAGCTAGAAGGTAGTGTATTAACATTCTGCTGTCCACCACTTCTCAACGTGTTGTTTCTCTTGCTGGTTGTTTAATGCCCATCTCTGCTGACCCATTGTCAGTCTCACAGATGAAGCACATGGATTTGATGCTTAGCAAAGGTTCTCAGGCACTTCAGCTGTGAGGTGGACACCACCCCCCATATAAAGCTTGGCTGCCTCTTGCTGAGTTGTTTTGTTTCCATTGTGACATTCTTACCCTCGACCAAACTGATCGAACTTGCTTCATATGAGCAAGATGGTCATAAAAAGAGGAAAATACTTGTATGTTTGTCCTTACATATGAAGTGCCTGAGGTCTTCTGGAATAGCTATCCACTCTGAAAAGCCAACAACTTCATGTGACAATCCTGATGACCCTGCTTCTGCCTTTCCACCCTCAATGACATGAACTTTCCCCATGTTTTTAAACTACTGATACTTCTTAATCCCTGCACACATTTCCCACCACCCCTTATGTTAATTTGAGAGTGACACTGGTACTTCACTGTTCTTACTGTTGCTGCTCAGGACTGCATTCTTGGTTGATAGCAGGGTACCCGTGTATTTATGCAAGCACAGTATACAGTATTCAATTATTATTATGAATTTATTTTTTTTTAAAAAAGGCTTTTATCCTGTGATACCTTTCAGCATGCAGCTGAGTTACAAGAGCTGAATTCACTGTGAATCAGATCATCACAGAAGCATGTTCCTGTACCAGTCACTGTTGGGTCTCTGACCCAACAAAGGTGATATGTCAGAAAATAAATGTGCAAGAATGGTATAGCCCAGGTTTGTCACCTTGTTTTTGACAGATAATCCCATATGCATTAGCTGATGTAGATTCAACAGGTTGGGAGATACTGGGGCGGAGGCCCCCTGAACTACCAGTGAGTCAAAACTAGTTCCATTTCATCTCTTAAACTTTTTTTTTTTTTTTTGGGGGAGGGTGGTTTGAAAAGAATAGGAACTTTATTTCCTTTTTCTTTTTTTATTGAACTCTTTTTAACATGTGGCATAATAAGATGACAGCAAACAAAATAATATGATGAAAAAATAAGAAACGTAAAGGTTTTTTTTGCCATTGCTGCACCTATATTCTCTTCAACAGTCCACCTCAAGCCGGAATGCTCTGTTCCCCTGGAAAGTGGCAATAATTAATTTTTTGGTTCTGATATTCTCTGGAATGCACCCTCTCAGAGGCAAGGATCTCTGGCACTGTGCAGTTAGTGGCACCAGGACCTAGATACAGGACAGCCACAAGAAAAGGAATTTCCAGACCTTTGGAGTCAGAAATGTTCTTGGAACAGCAGGTTCCAAAGAGAAGCTGAAGGAGAGAGAGTGGGGAAAGTGAAGGGGAGAACAGGATGCAATGCAAGGAGTGGTTGCAACACTGGAACGTAACTGGAAAGTTAAAGTTGATTTGAAAGAAAAGCATGAAAGTGTGGGGCATTCCTCACTGCTAATGTAGTTGTTTCAAATAGCTCATTCTAAGAGAGACATTTGAAAATTCCAGAGCATAAAGGTAGCAGTCAGGCCCAGTTTTGTCCTTCCTGGCCCAGAAGCACTGCAGAGGTCCTACAGATGCAGTAGATGGGGAGCAATGATATTTCAATGGATGTGTTACACAGTTTGAGCAGTTCAAGCAGACTAAGGATCCTTGTCTGCATTTATAATATCTGAATCTAGTGCCTTTCTGAATAAGGAGGTTCTTCCAGGAGGCAACTAAATGTCTATCTCCTACTTGTGAACCAAGCTTAGAGAGCATAAAATACTGCTTTTGTGGAAATATTTTGAATTCCAGAATTTTGAATTTATAAAAATAATTTTTTAAAAAAGAAGCATGCATTACAGTTTCCTTGCCAGTTGTATAATATATCTGCAACTACATCAAACAAGCAGCTGCGTGGAAATATGTATTTTGCATATAACACAGCAAATTCTGAACAAGCTTTAAACAAAAGTGCTCAGCATCTGAAGCTGTTTTTAGATGTGAAACTAAAAGAAAAAACAAAACATGAATATGCTTTCAAGGTTTATTGGGTAATAAACATATAATGCCACAGAGGGTGCACTGGGTTCACTCATTCAGCTGTGAAAGATTTAATATTAAATTACATTTTCTGCCTAAGAATTAATTAAGAATGAGTAAACTCTGCATAGGTTGTATGGTTTGAAATAACTTATGATTTATATGAACTTTTTGATATATTGCAGGTTCTTCAGCAAAAGCACTTGTGAGCTTGAAAGGTAAGAAATTAATGTGTTATTTACTTGTATCCAATCTGACTTTCAGGTATACTTAGTTTCTGGCTTCAAAAAGTTCAAGAAAATAACACTGAAGAAGGTTTTTGTTTGAAATATGATTGGGTTTATTGTGGATATTTGTTAGTTCTGTACACTAATAATCCTTGATGGTTGAAAGTACATATGTTGTGGTGTATTTAGACACTGCACTTCTAGGCAAAATTCCTGAAATGTGTTTTTTCTTCTTAAGTACTGCCTAGGCGTCAGGTTTGATGAGAAGATTGAGGTAATCTTTAGTCTCTTGAGGATGAGATAGGAGAAGGATTCTTAGTGAGACCTGTACATGTGACAAAACTGACATTAGAAAGGAATTTTGTAATGTCATGTATTCTGTCAGCAAGTTGTGGACTCAAAAATACGTTTCTTATATCTTTTTCTTTAAAATTTTCTTCATGAACGTTCATACAAATTTCAAATAGGATCATAATATCATTTTAGTTGGAAAAGACCATTAAGGTCATTGAGTCCAACCGTTAGCCTAACATTGTCAAGTCTTCCTCTAGACCATGTCCCTAAGCACCACATCTATACGTCTTTTACACACCTTCTAGGGAGGGTGACTCAACCACTTCCCTGGGCAGCCTGTTCCAATGCCTGATAACCCTTTAGATGAAGAAACTTTTCCTAATATCTAATCTGAACCTCCACTAGTGCAACTTCAAGCCATTTCCTCTCGTCCTATTGCATGTTACTTGGGAGAAGAGTCCAACACCCTCCATACTACAACCTCCTTTCAGGTAGCTGTAGAGAGCAATAAGGTCTCCCCTCAGCCTCCTTTTCTCCAGGCTAAACAGTCCCAGTTCCCTCAGCCACTCCTCATCACACTTGTGCTCCAGACCCCTTACCAGCTTCGTTGCCCTTCTCTGAACTCTCTCCAGCACCTCAGTGTCTTTCCTGTAGTGAGGGGCCCAAAACTGAACACAGGATTTGAGGTGGGGCATCACCAGTGCTGAGTACAGGAAACAATCACTTCTCTAGTACTGCTGGCCACACTATTCCTGATACAAGCCAGGATGCTGTTGGTCTTTTTGGCCACCTGGGCACACTGCTGGCTCATGTTCAGCTGCTGTCAATCAACACCCCAAGATCCCTCTCTGCCAGGCAGGTTTCCAGCCACTCTTCTCTGAGCCTGAAGCACTGCCTGGGGTTGTTGTGACCCAAGCGCAGGACCCAGCACTTGGCCTTGTTGAACCTCATACAACTGGCCTCAGCCCAACGATCCAGCTGGTCTAGATCCCTCTGTATGGCCTTCCTACCCTCCAGCAGACCAACACTCTCACCCAACTTGTGTCTTCTGCAAACTTACTGAGGATGCACTCAATCCCCTCATCCAAATCGTTGATAAAGAGACTGTCCCCAATACTGAGCCCTGGGGAACACTACTTGTGACCAGCCACCAACTGTGTTTGACTCCATTAAACAACTCTCTGGGCCTGGCTATCCAGCTAGTTCTTGATCAATGACAGAGTGCACCCATCCAGGTGGGATACAGTGTCAAAGGCCTTACTGAAGTCTAAGTACATAACATCCACAGCCTTTCCCTTGATCCACTAAGTGGGTCACCTTGTCATAGAAGGAGATCAGGTTGGTCAAGTAGGACCTGCCTTTCATAAACCCATGCTGACTGGGCGTGATTTCCTGCTTGTTCTGTATGTGCCATGTGCTCCATAATCTTCCCCAGCACTGAGGTCAGACTGACAGGCCTGTAATTACCCGGATCATCCTTCCAGCCATTCTTGTAGATGGGCGTCACATTTGCCAACTTCCAGTCAACTGGGACCTCCCCAGTTAGCCAGGACTGCTGATAGATAATACTGACAATCTGCCAAGAATAAAAGTTTCTTTTTATATTATAAGACTTCTATTACACAAGGAAAGAGACATGGTCTGTTGCATATGTTGTAAGATAGGTTTGTTTCAATAAAATTTGATTTATTTTTTGGTGTGCACCCACTTAATAATTTTTTTAAACCAGAAGCAGCCAGGTCTTGTAGAGCTTTACCTTCTGTAAGTTTCAGTTACAGCCACAGTACAGCTGTCTAGATGTGTGTCAACCTGGCAGTGGAAGTAACTGGTTCCAGCAAAGGAGGTTTTAAGAAATCTAAATGTTGTCAGGAGTAAAAAATGTTTTGTTCATGTTTCTCCTTGTACTGAAAATCTGTTTATTTTTTTAAAATTACCGTTCAGAACAATTTTAAAATATTTCGATCTAAAATCCATTTGTAGTTGAGTCCAAATATGTTGCAAGTAACAAAAATGTATTAGTAGTTGATGATAACTACTATCCAAAAATTAGTATATGTTAAACATACATGTATGTATATTAGTGACATTATTTTTTCACAACAGAGGGAAGTTTATCCAGTTCGTGGAATGAAAAGTATAATTCTCTGCAGAAAACACCCATTTGGAAAAGCAAGAATGCTGGTTCTGCAGTGGAAATGGTAAGAAGCAATAAAAAGACAACTTCAGGTTTGGTAAAATACCATAAAGTGAATCAAATTTGAGGATAAAAAAATTTGGCTTAGATTTGTAGTTTCATAATTTCCGAATGTTAAACTATGTCTTTCACAAGCAGTCTACACAGTTGGCATATGAGATGAAAACATATTTTATAAATGAACAATCAGACAAAGTAAATTGCTGACTTTGTTCAAGATAGAAAACTACTACGAGCTGTCTTTTCTTGTAAAGCAAGCATGGTGTGTAATGTTTGTACTGTATCTACCACCTTCAACTTAGGAATTGCCATTTCTGATCAACCATTTCTTTTATCTCATGAAATAATCTCACTTCTAATTATGGGTGAGAACTGATGCATAAAGAAAAGGAAGGGAAAATGTCATAATGCACTTCCGTCATTGTGTCTGTGAGGGTACAGATTTTAATAAAAATAAGGGAATGTCAGTGAAATGTCATGTAGTATTCTGAGATTCTCATAGGAGACCTTATGCTAAGGAGCAGCCTTGGGGTGGGGGAATGAAAGGTAACGAGCCTGCAGCCTCCAATGGCATGTGTCTAGTGTTTTGGTTGACCATTTCCTTCACTCTTTTTGAAATACACCATTGTTGCTTCTTTCCCCCTTGTATCGCATTTGAACTTTTGACTATTCTCAACCTCCTCTACTTTACTGAATTAATATGAGTTTGGTTTCATTTTGCCACTGTTTCAATTGCTAGGCAGATCTTTCTTGCATACTCTGGTGGTGCTGCCTTCTTCTACAGTAATTGTGACCAACTTGCCAACTATCACCTGTTTTTGATTCAAATTATTTTTTGTGAACTGTTTGTTTATTGGAAAGGAAACAGGTTTGAAAACTATTGCGCTTGCCTGCTCTGCACATAATCAAAATATCTGAGCAGCATCCAGTAGTGCATTGAGCAATGTGACTAACATCTGTCATGTACCTTGTCCTGTGATCTCCCTGTAGAGAGAAACTTACACAGAGAGGGTATTTATTTTGGTAGGATTCACACAGGTGTATATACATACATGTTGCTATGTGTTTACGCTACAGAACATAAGGTCTACAAAACACAGTTCCAGATAATGACCAGAGCTTTGTGCTGGCCCTTAGTTCCTGCAGGAGTTCACATCACAGTGTTCAGCTCTTCTGCTGAACGCTCATCTTCTCACAGAAACAAGCCTTACTAGTAGCTTAGATCACATATGCTGAAAAACCAAAGTCGCTAACCTTAACGTTTGTATGAAAACTTTGTCAATCTTTAGGTATGCTGGCTGTAGGTATTAAAAGTAAGGAGTCAAACTTTGAATGTAGCTGAGTATTCTGTAGAAAGCTGGGAGAAAGATCAGAGGATACTCTGGTGTGTTAGCAATGGCCCATGTTGCTGGGATGTTATGTAGTGTTCTGTACTAGAGGTCCCTGAACGCTGGAATTTTTGCAGATATGTTGTACTATTGGTTGAAAAATCTTTCCAAAAGTGCCTGACTGACTTAGCTAATATGGATGATGCCTCTTTGCGGTGCTTGTTGTTTTATTCTTGTGTGAGGCACCGGCAGTCCAGACTGATGAAGCACCCTCATCGTTTTGGATAGTTCCTTGGAATAGAATTTGGCAGCTTCTGTTGAGGGTTGTAAAACAGTTTTCTTGATGTAGAGCATAGCCTTAGCATAAGATTGAAGGAACTCTTAAGTTTGGTCTAGATTGCTTTAGTATTTGTGTTTCGATTTTGGCATGTGCTTTTCATCTGGTATAGTGTCAGAAAATCAAGAACTGTATAGATATTTGGGAGAGAAATGTTGTTCTGAAACCAGCATCTCAAATGTCAAGACTGAAATATAGTTGCAAGTATTCAACAGGAACCCAGCTCTTCATCCTGTGGGCAGAATGCTGTAATTAAAAAGTCCTGGAGTTCTGCAATGTAAGAGGTTTTCATTGTTGGAATGGAGTTGTGAATTTGGTTTCTTGCTCAAAAGTCAGAATAGTTCTGCGCTTTCTTTTTAGGATGATGATTTGTCAAGGATGGCAGATATGGTATAAAGGAACATAAAGACATTGTAATTGAAATTTAAGATTGTTCTTAATGTTTAGTGAATTGGAAGATGTGAAGAACTCGGTATATCTAGGTGAAGAGAGATAAATAACATCTGTAACAATATTGATAAAATAATTACTATGTTAATATGATGTGGACACTTAACATATAGTTCAGTGTGTGTCTCTTTCCTGGTTTGTAGCATCTATAAGGAATGAGTGTTTTCTTCTGTGTGCCAAATGTGCTGGGGTGTCTGGCACATACAGGGCACTACTGTTACTTAAATACTCTAGTGTAGTTATATTTATAAAATATATATAATTTAGAGTAAAAAAGGCACATTTCCCTGGGAAAGCTCTGGCTGTTCTCGTGGCATGGGACAGAGATGTGTTTTTTGCAACCACTAGTTAATTTAATAGAGATTATCTCTTTTCAAACAGATACTTCCATCAGTCACAAACTTATTAAATGTCTTTATTAAGTGTAAATACTTATTAGTGAAGTTTTATTTCACTTTGTTGATTTACTTTGTTTCTGACTCCTATTAAGACCTTATCTTTGTTATCAGTATTCTTCACATTGTGGGTGTTATAGATTTCATACCCATATCAATTCATAGCACTTTCACCATCTGTACTGAAAGAAGTGAAATCTGCATTTGTTCTGCCTTTGTCACCTTTGTAAATAGTTTGAAGTACAGGAAACACTACAGGTTGCAGCCTTGGGGTTCTGCAACAGAGACACATTTCAGTTGTGGCTGGTTCCTGTGCTGGGCCACAAAGTCTTCATGGAAGGAAAAGCTGCTTGCCCTCAGCACCAACAGTCAGTCACAGGTTACTCTTTTGTCCTCATTAAAAGTGCAAGTTTTTTGTCATAGGCTGAAATGTTGAGAAATAACTAAATGGAAATATTTTTTCATTACACATGTTTGCAATGTGGTTTCTTGTTTTCAGAAAGCCTTCTAATTCTCTTTGAGCTATAACTTCTTAGCGCATAAGTAAATTTCAGTTAGCATGAATTCGAAATTCTTCCCTTTTCTGATATTTTCACATAACTTTTTCAAGCTTTAGTTTCTTCAGACTTCAGCTTCTTAGCATTTTGCAGTGTAGGCATTTTCAAGGAGCTAAAAAAACAACCAGCAAATCCACAACACTTCATTAGACTCGTAAGAAATCCTTGCAAAAAAATTGCATCCACCTGATGTTTTTACTGAGAACATACCAAAACAAACAGGCTGTTTGAATTAACTTTTTTTTGGACCCAAAACTCAGAACAAACTTTCTAACAGATGTGCTTATAACCAAAGCAAGGACTATTTTAAGCTTAGATACACAAGTGTTTAGACACCTAACTCCTCTGGCAGCAAGTGGCAGTTACGTTCTAAATACTTCCGTGGAACTGGGCCAGCAGTATAGTAATGGGTTATAGTTAGCATTGGAAAGGCTGGAATTTTAAATCCCTTCCTTTCTTTTCTCAGCCCTTAGATCTGTAACTGCTAGGAGGCACTATTTATTGTATACTATGTGCCTTAAAACCAACAGGTGGCAACAGAAAAGGCATTCCGTTTCTCTCACTGTGAATTCTGTGCATGAACAGTGAAATCAGACTTTTTTTTTTTCTTGTAATTCATTCTTAATTTTGATACATGCAGCCCTTCAGAAATTCAAAACGGAGTCGACTCTTCTGTGAAGATGATGACAGACAAATAAACACAAGGTCACCCAAAAGAAATCAGAAGGTTGCGATGGTTGCACAGGTACCTACATGTATGCAGATATTTTTACCAAAAAGAGGAACAAGCCTTTCTGTGTTAGCTGAAAATTAGAATACATTTGCTTTTCAAGTTGCATTATCAGTTTATGCATATTCTTGTGAGGAAAGCTGTTGCTAGGAGTAAGCCACAGTTCAAAACAGAATTATATTTTTCTTCCTTACAACTGGGTTCCTCAGGTTTTTTGTGGGAGTACCCATTCTTTTTGATCCTGGATATAAGCATACAGACCTAGAAAGGATTCCAGACCAGCTGCCCATCTTGCCCCTGCAGACAGTTGTATCCTGTAGTCTGCATGAATTTATTCAACTTCAGTTAAAAACTGCCTAGGTTTCTTGCACTGACCACATCACTTAGAAGGCTGCTACAGAACTTAATGTTTTCCAACAGTTAGGAATTTGCTCTAGATATGCAGCCTAGATGTATTCATGGACATCTATACCTTCTTGATCCTGTAATGATAATGTCCTCCTGTTCAAACAACTTTTTTTTTCTACTCCTGTGCTTGACTGTCTACTCCTTGATATAGCATGAAAGAGCAGGTGTAATTTCTCGTAGCCTTTATTTGCTATGTTAGACAGGGCAACATCTCTTAGTCTCAAAGAACTGGCTCTTTAGTACCTTTGTCATCCAAATCGCTTCTCTGTACCATCACCCTGTGAGCCTGAATTTGCCACTCTGAAGAAGTACTATTTGAATCCTGGTCTGTCTTGCTTTCTGAACTGTACTGTGTAGTGTTGAATGGGGAAGATATAGCAGTTGCCATTTTCCTGGGTCTATTTTGTCAGAGATGAATACCACGACATTGCTCTCTATTCATTACCATGATTTCGTAAGAGTAGAAAGGCCTGGATTATTAATGTTGTAAGCCTGCTTGGTTTGTACTTAAATGTCTGAATCAGGAGGTCCAGCGACTGCTAGCCAAATATTTGTGGGGGACTGCAGCTGCCACAGCTCACAGATTTTGCTGGACTGTGTTTCATGGAGTTCCAGTGGGGAAGAAGGGAACCTGTAACTGGAAGGTAGTGGTAGTACACAGGAGGAGCCAGAAAGGTGCCTACCTTATGCTTTATCCTGTTATTGCTGCTGCTAAAGATCAAGATATGTTTGAACGTTTGGGGAAGGATAACAACTGATTATGGCACAGGGACCCAGTTAGCTAGTATTCTCAAAAGTCTGTTCTTTTGCAAGCAAGTTTTTCTTTCAGTCAGTTAAGAAAGCCATCCCTGGAACAAAATTACTGAATTATTTTTCTGTGGTTTTGTTTAGACACAGGTCTATGTATTATGCATGCAACCTAAGACAATGTATTTTCTGCAGTTTATAAAATAGCTTTCAGATGTAGTTAAAACTTGATTGCTTATGTCCATGCCTAGTTAATCTTGCAGTTTTCTAAAAAGCAGACACTCTGCTCAAAGCTTTGGCTGTGTTACGTTCCTGTGCTAGCTTCATCCTCAGTTTAACAAGTTAGCAAGAGTAGAAGCACTAGTGCAAGTGAGGCAGTCAGTGTCACAACATCATGTATGCTTACCTGAGACGTTGCTCAGTAGTGCCTCAAACTTTTGAAGTCTGTGTGTACTTCAATGCCTTGCTATTGTTACCTATAATGTAGTTTTAGTGTTGAAAAACATTTCTGTTAGAAGACCTTTGTATAAAGATCATTTGTTATATCAATCCTACTAAAATTTGCTATCTGTTATGTTTGATTGCATTGCTGATATAACGCGATAAGGATTATTATAGATGTCCAACAAAAAAATTGTCATGAAACAGTATGTGCAATTAAAAAGTAACAATTATTAATGTGCAAACTTTTATCAAGAAAATATATTTTAATTATTTGACCATTGAAAAATGTTAGACTGTTTAACTGTTTCCTCTATTTTACTACATAGAAGTTTAATACAACAATGCCAACACCAGACAAGAAAGTATCACAGAAGATTGGTTTACGGCTTCGTAACCTGCTCAAACTTCCCAAAGCTCACAAGTGGTGCATATACGAATGGTTCTATTCAAATATAGATAAGTATGTTTGTTTTATATAATTATCTCTTATTAGTATAGAAACAAGTAGTTTTCTGAAATTGAGCTGCAGATTTCCATATATTGGTCAGATACTCCAAAGGTTATTCTTAAATTATTAGTTATTGTAAATTATTTCATTCTTTTGTTACTTGTGGTTTTGTGTTTTATGAGTAACCTACTTGGGTAGTTTTCCATGGAAATCCTTCCTTCATGGAAATAATTTTCTTTTTAACACTTCTGCCTCTACCAGATACGAGACTTTATTCAAAATGTTTTTAGCATCTTAAGCATGAAGTTATCAGAACACAGACTTTTTTTAACCCTTCGATCAGTGTTACACAGGGAGGTGGGGAAGGAGACTGCTTCATCGTAAAGTGCTGCTTCCCTAAAAGGTGTAAATGTTGATTTTGGGTATTTCTTCTCCATCACCCTGTTCTTATTGTGATCACTAACAAAGCTCTGGGTTGTGACTATTCAGCTGTTGTCTAGATATCAGCGTACTTCTTGAGTCACAGTATCACAGTATGTTTGGAATTGGAAGGGACCTCAAAAGATCATCTAGTCCAATCCCCCTGCTGGAGCAGGAACGCCCAGGTGAGGTCGCACAGGAAGGTGTCCAGGCGGGCTTTGAATGTCTCCAGGGAAGGAGACTCCACAACCTCCCTGGGTAGCCTGTTCCAGTGCTCTGTTACCTTCACTGAGAAGAAGTTCTTTCTCAAATTTAAGTGAAACCTCTTGTGTTCCAGCTTGATCCCATTGCCCCTTGTCCTGTCATTGTTTGCCACTGAGAAGAGCCTGACTCCATCCTCGCGGCACTCACCCTTTATATATTTATAAACATTAATAAGGTCACCCCTCAGTCTCCTCCAAACTAAAGAGCCCCAGCTCCCTCAGCCTTTCTTCATAAGGGAGGTGCTCCACTCCCTTAATCATCTTTGTTGCCCTATGCTGGACCCTCTCCAGCAGTTCCCTGTCCTTCTGGAACTGAGGGGCCCAGAACTGGACACAATATTCCAGATGGGGTCTCACCAGGGCGGAGTAGAGTCTCCTGGACTGTTTCTGCAATTTGTGCCTCAGAGTCTTTGGCACTTGTTTTCTTAACACCACTGGCAAGGTTGTGTGAATTCTTCAAAATAACTATTTTAATTTAGTCTCTAATAATGAAAAATTAGAAATTCGGAGAAGTAAAAATCAGTATTGATGAATGGAATCTTAAAATCTACACTGACTAATATATGAAACACTAGTATTTAATATTCTAAAGAATGGCTTCACAGTTAACAACATTTTTTTCCAGAATTTATTCATAACAGAATAATTACTGGTTTTCCTTCCTATTTTAATCACGATTGCTGTGGCTGTTTTTCTTAACTGAGACAGCAGTCATAGCAACAGAAAAACATTTCAGGATATGTTAATCACAAGTAGAAAAATGACATGTCCATTTTCAATAGTTTTAAATTCATCATCTGTAGGATTTAATTCCTTTGAAAGTAGTCTTTACATGCCTTCCCGCTCTTATTTGGAGAGAAAAAAAAACCCAAACAAAACACCACACCAAACAAAAACCCTACTTATTCCTAGTAGTAACTTTAATACGTGACATTTATAATTATGATTTTTACAGCAGTCAAAAGCTTTTAGTTTATTCTCAAATAATTGTGGAACTTTCAGTCTATCAGGAGACTAGAATTTGAGTTTAGCAGGTAATTCTGAAAACCACTTTGATAGTTATCCATATATACTTGTAAGACTAGTAAGATATGACCATATTAAGATATTATAACATAGTTTGCTGAGAAACTACGTATCTTTGGAAGAAAAACTTTAATGTATGTTGTTTTGAGTGATATGATCTAGACTCAATGAGAAGCTTAAAGTTTAAAGCATAGACCCAACTGTCAACTGGCAAAATATGGCTCACTGTACAAATCTCAAAATATTTTAATTGAATTATCTCATCTGAAATTGAAATCATCAGTTTAAATGCCATGTCTACCATAAGTGTTTGAAATGTTTTAATCTCTACAACTGTCATCTGTGGTTATTAGATTACTGAAGCTGTTCCAGTTGAATTCTTGCTATGCTGCTGCAAGAGAACTGTTTTCTGTGAAATCCCATTGACTTCTGACACACAGAGACTTTTAAAGAGCTACTTAATACTACAGTGATCATAGACCCTCAGAACCAGATGCAGCTGTAGTTTGCTTTCGCCATTTCCCAGAGCTTTCAGTCTGGTGGATGCTGCAGATTTACCCTTTGCCTGCTTAGGGACACGTCATAGTATAAACAGTCAAATACAGATTCTCTTTCTCAAAAAAACCCAAACCCCTCAGTTGCTCTTTACACAGATATCTTACATTAGCAACAGTAAAACTGGATAATACAAAACTCTCATACACTTCCTTGTCTGTTTCCTGAGCCTCATTGATCACCCTTTGTGGTTTCCTTTTCACTTCATGCCACAGCTGCAGATCCTTCTGCTGCAAAAATATTCTCCTCCATTCTTGCCCGAGTCTCCTTATCTCCATGTACCTCTCCTCTCTCCCGCCACCTCATGCTCACTTGAAAGCGGTATTGCTTCCAAGATCCTCTTTGTTCCGTGCTTGGGGATATTCCCCTCAAAACCCCAGTGCCCTGCAGAGAGTGGAGAAAAGTGGCTTCATCTAGGATGCAGTTATTCTTTTGTTCTCACCAGGTGAGATCTATTTCAGTTGCACTTAGTCTTTAATGATTAACCTGCCATTAGATGGTCATATCCATTGCTGCTCCCTTGTCTCTTCAGCCCAAGAAGGATATGGTACTACAAAGAAAAAGGCACTCATAAAACATAGAGATACAGACAGGTCATAGCATCAAAGAGAAATTCATAAGTTGTGTAGGTAGGTTCTCTGGACTGCCCCTTCTATTACACTGATCCTCTGCTTCATCATGAAGTCGTGGTATGCCATAATAAAAATCTCACCTGTATAGCTGTAGAGAATGACAGGTTGGCTCAATTTCCTGTATTTTGGAAGCCTCTGTTGAAAATCTAGGTTATAATTGAATGAATTTGTGAAAAAGGTACTGTCTTTCTCAGTATCACATTGTCCCTTCCTTTATTCTCAGTACCTCCCTATATCTTTATGGTTTTCTTCAGTGTGTTGCAGTATCTTCATGACACTGCACTGGCTTTGCTGAAGTTTCATTTGGTGCCTTTATATACATCATAAAGCAGGATTAAATCATATGTAGTAACAAAATAGAGGAACATTTTTAAATATCAGTGATACTGAGGGTCAAATAGAACAATATTCCTGAAAGTGTTCTGTCTTTGTTTTCAGTTGAATTTATTTCAAGTTAAATTTGTCCTTTGAATAGGAGTGTCTTGTTTATATTACTAATTTATACTTTTCATTTTCGACATATTTCTTTTGATGGATGTTTTTTGGAATCTCGTGACAAAAGTTTACTGAGTGTAGTTAACAGAGAACCATTTATGTTTCAACAGACCACTATTTGAAGGTGATAATGACTTCTGTATATGCCTGAAAGAATCCTTTCCAACTTTGAAAACCAGAAAATTGACAAGAGTAGAATGGGGGAAAATCAGACGATTAATGGGAAAACCACGGAGGTAATTTTCTTTTCCTTTTTTTTTTTTTTCCAACTACTAACTACATGTATAGCTACTGGAATTGTTGCTTCTAAAATAATTTTGCATGCAGGTAGTAAAGCAAAATAATAACTGAGAGTAGAAAAACACTTTATTGAAAAGGTGTTCCCTGAGCATGCACCCCACTACCCACACACCCTGTTCCTTATGTGTGTGTGTGTATATATATATACACACTAAAGCAGTGAATCCATTTGATAGATCATTGTAATAAGTCATATTATATTTTGTCTGATGGAGGCTGTTTCATCTTCCGTACCTGTAAACAAATTCACATAACTAAAAATTGCTAGTCCAGGGAAGGCAGCAGAGTCTCCTTAAAATAGTTCCTGTAATAAATGGGTTCATATCATAGGTTTTAGTTCTTCTACCATCAGGCTTTCTGCAAAGAAGGAAATATGTGCATTTCAAGGTTAAATCATTATTTATTCATTTGACTTTTGCCAAAAGTGCATACCACTGTATAAGATCAGATGCTTCATTCAGCAGTATGTTGGACCTCTGATATTTTTTCCTGAAGGCGTGAGTGCTGTTGTTTGGTTTGGGTTGTGTGTTGTTTTTTTTTATTATTATTATTAAGCTATTATATAGATAGTTTTTTAAAAAGAGAGATTCATGCTGAAGGATCCACAGCTCTAAATGGGCAGGAAGTTGTTTTATCTGAATTCAGAAGTACAGGTATTTGGCTGGATATAGAGCCTGGTTTGTTAACCAAAAGTTTATGGTATCTTACTTTTTATCAACCTGAAATAAGCATTCCTGTTTGCTTTTCATTTCTTTAATGATAACAATTTAAAAAATTGTACTTTTTCTAGATCTTCAGAGTGGTCTTTGGGCTCAGTTCTAAAATATTATTAATTATTCTAAATCATTTGAATGTTTTTTGAAGATAATTCTCATCTACCTCTAGAGCAAAGCTTTTTGACATTAACTATTCTGTTAGAAATTTCTGCTGTTTGTCCTCATCATATGCAAGTAAGCCAATGTCAATACAGATATTCTCCCTATGAGGGAGGAGAAAAAAATAAGAGATTTTGCATCCACAGTGTTTATGGCAGAGGATAAAATTGTCTCTGTGTGAGAGCTGTGCATGTGGTTATCATATTTTTTTTTTTAATTTTGTTTTAAATATATTGTAATATTTTCTTATGTTTGCTGCTACTTTAAATGTCCTATCACACCATAAACAGTGTGGTTGATTGGCACAACAGTATCCTTCATGGGAACCTGCAAAGCTTGTAAGATTCCAGTAGACTGTGAGGAAAGATATGCTCCAAGAAAAGGAAGAGGTAATAGTTAGTCTTGTGTACTCTGCATAAACTTCATTGGGGTTGTGAAATAGTGATTGATATGAATTAAGCTCAGATTTGCTTATCCTGCCACTATATGATTCCTCTGCTAGTTCAAATTCTCATGCCCAAGGTAGAAAGCGAAAATGTTCAACTTCTTTAAAAACCTCTATAGCAAAATAATGAGGTTGCAATGTGACCTGTACTATAGTTTTCATCTTCATTTTTTCACAGAGATGACCTGAAGATGGGATGATCTTTATTAAATATATTTGGGGGGCATGGGGTTGGAGATTTCCTGGAACAGAAACCAGAAGTATATTGCAAATACTTTCTACCTTCATGACCTACAGCATTGGGAACACAGACTTCTTAAGGACATCTGAGCTAGTAGTAACAGAGTAGTTGCTGTCGTAGGGACCTCCAAGGTCAGTAGTTAGTATATTAGCATCCAAATTTGTATTTGTAAGAGTATGAGTCAAAGAACATCAGTGTCTGATGTTCTGATGCAAGGCCCTGGACATGATCAGGACCAATATTAAAGTTTATATTGCCTTTTTTTTTTTCTTGTCTTTCTGTGATTAGTCACACTCTTCTCCTCAATTAAATTAAAAAGCTCTGACCTGCATTTTGCTACTTCATATTCACAGCACATGGCAAGCATTATTTCACACTTGTTCCTCCTCAGTAGCAAATATGAAGCAAATAGCATCTTTAAATGATAATATCCAAATTAGCTTTGCATAAGTCTCCCAGACACTGTCTCTCTCTCTGCCATATCCCTTTCCAGATGTTTTGATTTCCTAATGAGGATCATTAGACAATACACAACTCCAGGTAAATCTCTTGTGCAGTGGTAAACTGGTGAGTGGGACACGCACCTACAGTCACTCAATCTACAGTACAGTGTCTAGACTAGGCGTGGTAATAAAAGGCAGCTGATATGTGCACACAAAGAGATGTGAAACTGCTGATCAGCATGAAACGAAGTGGCCTCAGCACCCTGGCAGCCTAATTCTTAATGATCTTGTCATACACATTGTGAGAAATTTTAGAGAAAGGCAAAATGGCTTTGTGGAACTCAGAGCTGAAGGGGTATACAGAAGAAAACATAAGAATGTTTTGGCATATAATAAAAGAGTAGTAGAAGTAGACTTTGAAATTGGAGGTGACTCTGCAATACTGAGTAAGAGAGAAATAAATGAGCAAGGTCTTGAAGGGATTTAAAACAGAAAGTTGTTTGCAGTACAGGAGGAGGAACCAGTGGAGAGATTGTCGGTATCTTCTAAGATAACCTCATGAAATAGGACTTTTTATCGATCAGTAATCAATATATAACAGTATGAATTCAACAGAAAATGTTTAAATTGCATTTGACTGCAGTAAAGCAATTAAGAACGGTAGTAAATTATTTGATAAATAACTGCTTCTGCAATTAAGCAGTCCTACAATAGCATCTCTACTCCTTTTTTTAAATTACTTCTTTCATTGACGTAAGAACGATAGAACATTTTTTTTAATAAGGAACAAGATGTAGGATTGAGTCATTAATGTCTTCATGCTTTCAGTTATCTTCCTTATACATCATGCCTATCCACTAGGTTAAAAGTGGAAATGAATAAAACCAACTAAGGGCCTTGGGAGTCTTTCGTCTTTTAGATGACATCTTAAGACACCACCACCCCAAAAAATGAAGGAGGGGACTGCTAGATATTATCTGATTTTACACAACAGCCCAAGTTCAAACAAATTTGTACTTTTGCTATGATCAGTCTTGGAACAATTCGTCTGCAGAACAGAGGTTTTGTGGCTGAATGTTGCTTGCATCTGTGCAGAGTACAAAGAGACAGGTGTCCTTTCATGTTCAGAGTCCAGTGCCCTTTCATAGTCAGTTAGTTTAATTGAGCTATACGCACACATGAAAGGGATCTGCCATGTCTGAGGAAGGGCTGGCAGCCGGGGACCTCATGAAAGTCTTCCTGAGGAGCACTGAGCTAGTACTCGGAGTAGAGTGGATGTGAGACCTGCTTTAGCTTTGTTGTAATGCCAGATAGATCCCTATAAGCAGAAAAAGTCCTAAAAAGTTGTACTGTCCTGGTGTACTAATGCAAACAGCTAGCATTCCTGAGTATTATTTGAAAATAAACTGTTATTTTAGGAGTGGTAATTCTGGGGAGTAAGACTGTCTAAATCCATTTGCTGAAATCCTTCTCTTGAACACTTCATCTCAAGCTTTTTCATTTTCCCTTAATGAGTTGTAAATGATGCCTATTTATTTGATGTTTCTTATATGTATGTTTTCAGTGCTGAATTGAAGTCTAGTTTTACCTAATTGTGTTCCAGGTGTTCCTCTGCATTCTTTGAGGAAGAAAGATCAGCATTAAAACAGAAACGGCAGAAAATAAGGCTTTTGCAGCAGCGGAAAGTTGCAGATATTTCACAGTTCAAAGATCTTCCAGAAGAAATTCCATTACCGCTGGTAATAGGAACAAAAGTTACAGGTGATTTCTTAAACAAAAAAATTAGCCAAATGTTTTGTAAAGATTTTAGTAAACCGTAATATACTTAAGGTACATAGTTAAAATAAATTTAAAACATAAAAACTGGTATGTTTTTATTCTTACCTCATTGAGAAGGTGCTTGTAAGGATTAGCTAGTATTTATAAAACAGTGACAGAGTTTGGAGGTACAAACTCAGTATGGTTCATTATTTCTGCTGTTCAAATTGTAGAATTTTTGTTTCTTTTTTTAAGTCTAGTATATTTAAAATCCTGAAGAGAGAGATGCTTAAATGCAAAGAGCTAAGTGCTGTCAGAAAGTTTGAGATCTAACCTAATATGAAATGCAGAGCTTTATTTTTTCCATTAAAATAAAAGTATCTGTTATGAAACAGATATACAATTGATATTGGAGTGTAGTTGGACATACATACAGAACGCACCATTGCTTTACTGAAAAAACTTAACATATGACTGCAGAAGGAATATTGTTAAAAACATTCCACAAGTTTTTGTCTAATTTTATAAAAATGTGAATTCCTCAATCCTCTCTGTTTGTGGTCCAGATGCTTGTCAGTTAAGCACGGTGTCTCCCACTCACACCACTGCTGTTCGTGGCTTTTTGCATTCTTCAGCATCAGTGCCCTTAATTCGTGCTGAGGAACAGGCGTGCACAGCACTGCGTCTCCTCGCTCTCCTGGAGCTGTAGCTTTCAGCTGCATTCTTCATTGTCTTTTGCTAAATATGCAGCCATCAGTGGAAGTGATCGAAGAGAAATTGTGTGCCTGCAAAATCTATTTGTTGGAAGACATTTGGTGTTAAATAGTGTTTTATTTAGACATAAGTGTAGTGCTAAGGATTAGATTTGGGAAATACTTGACTTGCAAAGATAAATTTGACAAAAATGTGCGTAGTATTTCTGTTGCATACAATTCCTTTTCTGAGTTAACTATTTTTTTCCCTTAGTGCCTTTTTAATGTATATAAAAGTTAACTTGCAAAAGATAATTAAGTCTATTTTTCTCATTAATATCAGAACATTATAATATTTGCTTTGGGTTTTGTTTTTTTTTAAAGCACGTTTGCGAGGTGTCCATGATGGGCTATTCACTGGACAGATAGATGCTGTAGACACTCTTAATGCTACATACAGAGTGACTTTTGACAGGGCAGGTCTTGGAACACACACAATCCCGGATTATGAAGTTCTTGTAAGTATTAATGACACATTCTTAAAGTAGCTGTAATTAAAAAATAAATCTACAATTATGTCCTTTAATCAAAAAGAAGATAAGTCCAAATATTACATCCAGATGGTATTGTCATAAAGTAGAAACAAGACTAAGAGATGCATGGGAAATTCCAGGGGAATAAGCTTCTACTGTTTATGGTTTTATAGAACAGGGTAACCCTCTATGATAAAAACATAATGGCTCAAGCTGGAATAATTTACTAGACCTACTGTTATAGGTTATTATAATAGCTTGAGTTTAATATCAAGAAATATAACAAATAGTGTAAGATCCTAAATAAAATTTTGCTATGGAATCCTGGCAGGATTTGCAGGAAATGTTCAAGAAAACCTGGCCCTTTGTAATTTGCCAAAGTCTGGAAAGGCCTCTGGTAGGCACAAGCAAGTATTATGAGTTGATTTGACCTCATTTTGAAACTTTTTATGGTAATGAAACTGCCTGTGGGGATGTTGCTTTGGTCAAACAATTTGGGGTTATTTCCTAGCTCATAGACTTTTGTACCAACTTAAGAGCTCCAGGAAATGTTTCTGCCAAACAGTCTGACCTAGACTGCAAGCTTTTCAGAGGACATCATATTATTTTGTATCTTCTGTAATGCTGAATCTACTAAGGGCCTATAGTTTGTCTTAAGAACTAATCTCTGTCATGATCTGAGTTTGGAACCTCTGCTGAACTCCTGTTCAGTCATTATTTATGTGCAACTTGTCACTTGAATTTTTGGAAATATTCTTACAGGTTTTATTTCACATGATGCCGTAACACTTCGAAAACTCCAACAGTGGAATATGATTTTGAAGCTCCTGCTAGCCCAAAAGCAAAACATTAATCTTTTAATGTTGTTGGGTTTGGGGCATGGCTAGTCGATTCCAGAAATGTATTATGCATTGCAATAGGTGTGTTAATTCCAACAGGTCGTGTTAATTAATCTGACTGCTGAAGTATATCCTTTCTTTTCATGTCCAACAGAGTAATGAGCCTCATGAAACCATGCCAATCGCTGCCTTCGGACAGAAGCAACGGCCTTCAAGGTTCTTTATGACCCCTCCCCGATTGCCTTATACACCTTCGCTCCAGTCTCCAATTACAGTAAGTTAATTTTCATGTAATATTAATCCTGGCTTGTATCAAGAATAGTGTGGCCAGCAGGACTAGGGCAGTGATCGTCCCACTGTACTCGGCACTGGTGAGGTCCCATCTAAAATTCTATGGTTCTGTGTTGAAGCTGTTGCCTTAAACAGTTTTTGAGATTAATTTTCTGAGGTTATTCAGCAAGATAAGAATTTTAGCAAATCCCTCTAAAAATAAGCTATTACATTAAATGTTCTTTCTTGTATAGGATAGTGATCCTTTATTAGGACAATCTTCGTGGAAAAGCAAAATTTCAGGCACAGATAGTGAAACACTAGGCGGCTTCCCAGTAGAATTCCTCATTCAAGTGGTAAGTGTTAACTGCAACTCTTAATTTTGTGTATTGTCCTTTTGTGTTTATTCTGCCAGTTCTTCTGCAGTTAGATGACCTTCTGTTGATTTATGACAGATATGGTGATACCCAAATTAACTTCTGAAAATATGTTAGTAATATTTGTTTTAATTCCCCTCTATCCCTTCTTAATTTTCTTACTGGTCCATAATCTTTGAAATATGCTGCTCTTCAGACTGCAGGAGAGGCTTATGTCTCCAGAAGTGTGCCTTATTTTTCCCAGCTCTACCACTGGTCTAAAAAAATACATTTTTTCTACCTGCAAACTTTGTACTGTGCTAAGTCTTTTTTATTTAAAATATATTTGCATTGTGCAAAGAACATTTGTCCATGTCCATTATCATGTATTGTATAATATTTGTGTTATGTCCTACCCTCTCGGAGAAGAAAAGCAGCACTCTTTTCCCTGAAAGCAAATATACCTGATGTAAATTTAAAAAACAACAACAAACAAACAAAAACCCAAACAATCTGGTTTTGTATACCAGTTCAGAAGAGCAGAGACAAGTAACATTGGGAAGCTGAGATCCATTGAATATCAAAACTCATCGAAGCAAGTTACTCTTCAGGATGATGAAAGAATGTAATTGCTCATATTGACTTAGCTTAAGAACAATGAAAGTTGTTTTGAACATGCTAAAGGAGAATTCTCTTTCAAATGTTAAGAATGGAGAAAAAATGCTGCTAAAAGCTTCTTAAATATTAAAGTATATGGAATTGGTCAGAAGAATCAAGTCATGTCTGTAGTTCACATGAGACACTAATATTTTGGCCAATCAACAGAATTAATTTTATTTGACAGAATGATCTATCCGGTTTTTTAGGGGAAGCTTATCGTATGAATCTAATTTTGAAAAAGGTGGTTTGGCATCTAGATTAGCTAAGAAAATTTAAGTAGTGGTCATTGTTGTAAGATTAATTATGCTAAAAAAAGGAATGCACAACAGATACAGCCTTTGTTTATGCTGCTAAAATGTATCTGCAGCAATCCTACTTGAGGCAATGAAACTGGGTAGCTAAGGTGTATCAAGCTTTACAACTATTAAGTGCATTCAGTTGATCTGTCCATGATATTGGGTTTGTATTTTATACCTGAAAACACGTGATTTCTCAGTTGCATTTGGTGGTATGTTATTACTTAAAAGGAATTCTGAGTTTTAAAATTATAGGCCTCTGGCTTGTATTGCAGATGTTGTCATTTTAGAAAGGTACTGCATTAATATGTGTTTTTGCTTGAAGATTGTCAGAAGATTTTGAACAAAATCAAGCCACAGATTTTTGGCGTTTGTTTATGTGAGCATCCTAATACTTTATTCAGATTTTCGATAAAGAATTGTGAGGCTTAACATTTATTGAAGGACCATGCATTATTTTTAACCCTAGCATTTTAAGTATCAACTTTTTTTATTGGAAATTTAAGGATGGTACTGAAATGTAGTGTTAGGAAGTACTTGAGACTGGTGAATACTGATTATTAATTGTACTACTTTGACTAGTCCAGAGGTATTTTTATGTTAAAGGTTATACACTGATACAGTAAAAAAGTCAAAGCCCTCAATGATCAAAGTCTGATTCAAAGAAAACTTTCTGGAGAACTATTGCCAGGCAATTATTTATGAAACCATGAATAAACAATTTCATGGGAAAACTTTATTTTGAATGAAACATAAAAAATGCAGCACACGTTGAATAAGGTTTCAGCCCAGCCCCTTTGTTTTCTTTTATGGGTTCTGAAATTAATTTGGAACTGCTAAGCTATTCCCTGACAGAACAAAAGGAAGCATAGCCAAAGTCATGTGCAGACACTGACAGATAAATGTTAGGGATATTCTCTTTAGGTGTAACTTGAAGTTGTAAGCAAACATTTGAATTTGTGACAACTATTTTAGTCATAGTTCTACACTGAGTTTTAGTTTTTCTAGCCTTTATATTAATTTCTAAGTGTTTACATTTTGGCATCAGAGACTGCTATTCTTGCTGGTTTTTACTGTGGACAAATATATGCATATTAGGAGAAGAATGTCTCAAAAATTAACATTGTGATATTAAGAATGAAGTCAACAAGAAACAAGTAATAAATTGTTTTTTTTAAAGTTTTTCATGCTTACATGCTCTGCGTAATATGTTCTTAAATATTTTGTAGGCTATACTGCAGTTCAAAATCAATAGATTACCTTCTAGTCCTTATGAAAATTTGGAGCATGTTTTTCCCAGCACTCAGCTACAGTTTTTTGTTTCTCCACCCACCCCACCCCTCTCCTCCTCTTTTTGGGAAAAAAAATAGATTGGGAGGGAAACAATCCAGGAGAAAACAGCTTGTTTGCAGGGTTGCTGCATGTCCAGTAGAGGGAGTCGATTAATGCAGCACTTTCAGAAAAGTGAATTGGTGTTTTAGGGATTGCTGCGGGGAAAGGGGTGATCTTCTCAATTTCAATGCATGAGGAAAAATCTAAAAATGGATACTGAGGTTTTGACAGTTTTGTGCTTATGAAAATTTTGAAAATATCCCCTAGTAAGTCATTACACACTTCAATTTGAAATGCTTATGTTCTTATAAATATTCTTTTGACTAAAAATGAAATCTAAATGTACTTGTTGGGCTGTTCCTTCATCTCTTTTAATGTGGAAAAGCATTGTACTAAAACCTCATTTCCAGTTTAATGAGAACTATAAACTATAACAGTAAACAGAGTGAGTTATGCTGAAAATAGAACTGTTAAGAAAGAATTTTGCAAGGAAAATAGGGCTGAAGTGAGTTAAAGCATTCACTGATGATACCAGCAAATGAAAATGGAAGTCTATTCCATAAAATGTACCAATGAGAGAAAGTTGGTAGACATCACAAATACAGTAACAGATCAGAGTTTCTTTTAGAAAGAATCAGATTATCCTGATCACTGGAGTAAACCTGGGAATAGGATGAATATAATCTAAAATCCAATCTTGTGAACTGAGGAACTAGAACCCTGCAATCCTCAAATATGTCTGAACATCCAAGTAGAAGTTAAACACCAAATACCTTGCAAGTTTTGGGGACAGATAATATATTCTGCATTGCGTTGAGGGAGAAGAACTTAGAAGTGGGCAGTTGCCGGATGGTGACAACAGCAGAGCCTGAAGAGTAAGATTTTGGCAGCAAAGGCAGAGGGTGCTCTCCTGCCTCCCAGGTGTTTTTTTCCAACATGAGCATTTGTGTGGTGTGTTATAAACTAGGTCAGAGGGATAATCCAACTCACAAGTAACAACTCTAAAACTTTTTATTTTCCCTTACCTTTTCTGAATTTATTATTTTTCATCAGTTCCCTGATTGGGTTCTGCGTGTATTAATAGCTGCAAAAATGCAAGTGTTGGCTCAGCATGAGCATTGGGGGCAGCACCAGGACAGAATGAGCAGCTAGAACTGGAAGACTGATAACTTATGCAGTATTGCCTCTTTGCATCTGACCGGGGCTTGCCAACCGTTCATAAGATCCATCCGGCAAAGTATTTGTGGTAGAAAGAAGTATCAATGCCATTGTACAGGCCTGGTTTACAGGCCTGTCATTTGCAATACTGTTACAGGCTTCCTGTCGTTCACATTCAGTAAAGATGACAGTAAATGATGGGGGAGGGGGGAATAAGAAAATATATGTGTGTGTGTGTATGTATGTGTGTATGTGTATAAATATATATATACAGAAAGGGCCACAAAAGTTTAGGAGATCAAGAGCCTTTTATGGGAGAGGAGACTGGAAATGCTTGGGTTGTGATAAGTCTGGTGAAAGGAGGGTCAAGAAGAAACGCTCTACTATTGATGAATAAACAGGCGTAAATACAAGGAGGAAGAGCTTATATTTAGTTGAAAAACAGCTTTGGCAAAATGACGTGGCCAGTAGGTCGAGGGAAGTGATTCTGCCCTTCCGCTGCACTCTGATGAGACCCTACCTGGAGTCCTGTGTCCAGCTCTGGAGCCCCCAGTACAGGAAAGACATGGACCTGTTGGAGAGGGGCCAGAGGAGGGACATGAAAATGATCAGAGGGCTGGAACAACTCTGCTGTGAGGACAGGCTGAGGGAGTTGGGATTGTTCAGCCTGGAGAAGAGAAGGCTCTGAGGAGACCTTATTGTGGCCTTTTAGTACTTAAAAGGGGCCTGTAAGAAAAATGGGGACAGACCTTCTAGAAGGTTGTGTTATGACAGGACAAGGGCTGACAGTTTTAAACTAGAAGAGGGGAGATTCAGGTTAGACGTGAGGAAAAATGTTTTACAATTGGAGTGGTAAAGCACTGGAGCAAGTTGCCCAGAGAGGTGGCAGATGCCCCATCCCTGGAGACATCTTAGGCCAGTTTGGATGGGGCTCTGAGCAACCTGATCTGGTTGAAAATGTCCCTGCTCATTGCAGCGGGGTTGGATTAGATGAGCTTTGAAGTTCCCTTCCAACCCAAATTATTCCATGATTCTTATGGTTCTACAATTCTAAATTGGTACAAAGTGAACAAGTATGCATTTAACATGGAAAGTCCAAGAAGATTCGTAATTGGCCAAAAGAGGGTCTGGAACAAGTTTCCATTAGGATTTGTGAGGGCAGGAAACATGGCTCCTTTAAGACTGCACTTGAAAATCTAAAAGGAGATTATATATAAGCAGAGGTATGTTGAACTAGGAGTTCCTATCTCTCCCAGTCCCATGTTCCACTACTAGGATGCAGTTAACCCCTTTGCAATTTATAAAACCTGAATTCTTGGCTCTGTTTCCATCAGTAATAAAATTGTTGCTAGCTGTAGTGGAGCTAGGATTTCTCTTGGGGCCCTAGAGAGGATGAACAGTTTTAGGAGTGATGTATGTGTTGAGAGCACTCCCAGTGATTTCCACTTCAGCCTGCGAGGTCCCAGTGGCAGCAGACACAAGGTATTCCAATTGCGAAAGAGGCAAGTGGAAGGCCCAGAGATTATCTAGTTAAAATAGATCCGATCTCTATACCAGGTTTTACTGCAGGAGTGTACACAAAGGGCTGGTGCTCGGTTGAGGGCTCAGTAGGAACAGGCTGAGAGCTGTGTGAGAAGAAGGTATGGTAAGGTGATTGATATTAATTATTGTACAGGATGATAACACCCTCTGCATTCCTTCAGGCTAAAAAAAAAAAAAAAAAGATGATTTTTGATTCTTCAGCCTCTAGCTGGCCATAAATTATATTAGTCTTCCTATAAGGAATATTGACTGATGGATTTTAGCATTCTCCAATCCAGGGCACTTGAAAATGCTTTAAAAATCTCTGGAATATCCATTGTTTAATCAAATTTTATTTCTGCATATTGATGAACAACTGAGAAATGTATTTTTAAATGATGAAATAAACACGTTTTATTATTTTGAATTCCTATGACATTTTAAAACATGGTAAAGATCTATTCATTCTAAAAATAGTTCCTTTGTTGTAGACCAGGTTATCGAAAATCCTTATGATCAAGAAGGAACACATCAAACAATTGAGAGAGATGAATACAGAAGCAGAAAAGCTGGTAAGAATGTTCTCTTTTCAGTTCTTAAAACAGGATGTGTTTTAACAGCTAATGCAAAGAGGTACTATTAAAACTAGAGTCTAAATAAGCTATTTTATTGCTTTCTATAATGTGAAATTTGTTAATTATTTTTTAAAGACAAGTCAGAGAGGTCAGTTGTTTCAAATATGATTCTCCTTTGGAAGCATTATGCTTTGGAAACCGATTAATGTTAACAACAGAATAACCTATGTCAGTTGACACATAAAGGAAGAAAATACTGTGTACTTTGAGAATCTCAGGTACAAGTTTATATGGTAAGACATTAATCATAATTTTATTTTGTGAATGGTAGGTACTTATTTAGCTTTCTCGCTAAAACAATAACTCACTTCAGAGATTTTTTTTTTTTTTTATATAAAACTCTGAGTGCCCTTGACTGGCGTTTAAAATTACAATACCAGAGCAGCTACAACATAATTAGCAGCAGCAGAATAGTTTTTCTTGCTAGGCTTTATCTAATCATCAGTCAGTAAATCAAAATGATAAGAGTGCCTCTTCTACCTCCCATGGCTATCAATCAAGGTGAAAGTGGAATGCTATCAGTCTCAACCTTCCTTTAGCATCCATTCAGACAGTTGTCTCTACAGTGTACACGCAGAAGTCTAAAGGTTTGTGGAGAGGAAGAGGAATCCTTTTTATATCTTGAAACCAAAAATGCAGATTTTTTTTTTTCCATGTAAAATATTTGAATGTTGAAGGATTTATTTTATTGTGGTAAGATTTCCCTCTTTGTCCCTTCAGCAATCATGTGTACATGTATGTTCTGTTACTCTACTTCCTACTACCCCATCTTTATGTCTGTAATTTTCTTTTGTGCTGTGATGATGCTCTCCAAAACCTTGTTATCATTTCAGTTGCTACATTTTTTTTTCTGTGCATCAACTGTTTTGTCGTCTGGTTTTGCATATTAATAACTAAAATTGATGCAAAAGAAGCAAGACTAAGACATACCATTGCAACCTGTAATTCTGATACTGAAAAATTATCAACTCTTCTTAAACTAAAAAACTTTGTTTTTACTGAGTGTCATGGTTTAACCCCAAATGGCAACTAAGCACCACACAGCCACTCGCTCATTACCACCCCTCCAATGAGATGAGAGACAACTGGAAGGGTAAAAGCAAGAAAGCTCATGGCTTGAGATAAAGACAGTTTAATAGATAAAGCAAAAGCTGTGCATGCAAGCAAAGCAAAACAAAGCATTCATCACTGCCCATGGACAGGCAAGTGTTCAGCATTACCAACACTGTTTCCAGCACAAATCCAAAACACGGCCCTGCACTACCAGCTGCTATGAAGAAAATTAACTCTCCCCTAGCCAAAAGCAGCTCACTAAGATATTAGTACTTCTGCATATGTAGGGAAATCCATAGGAGTGACAGTTGCCTTCCTCTGACAAGAATCCAGATACTACGTCACTCAGCTACTACGTAATAAATTATCTGTATTGTGAAATAAGAGTATCAAGGAAATTAACAAAATCAAAAGACCAAAAAGGAACAGGGAAGAACAGAATCCAGAAATAAGTGTTAAATTTTATATATTTTAGCTCAGCTGTAGCCTAGATAAGGACTTTGAGATACTTTTGAAATTCTTCCCTTGCACTTTTCCTTTGTAAACCAGCAATCATAAAGCAACCTCTGTTGCTATTCAAGACTGTTCTGATAAAAATAGAGGATGTGATACCTTTCTGTTAGGCCATATTCTTAGACCATCTTCTTATCCTCTTTGTCTCTTGGCAATCCAATCTACGTTTGTGTCACTGAGTATATCCTGTTTCTGCTGTAAAATGTGTTTCCTTTTACCAAGAATCTGTTTCAGGCACCAGTCCATTTGAACATCAGTAACATACCTGAGCACAAATAGAATCCTATGAGTTTGTTCATGTATAGTTTAGTTGTCAGACTTTGATAATAATTCATACAACTGCAATTTGACAATTGTTACAATAACACCACTGTTTGGTTTAAAGCAATCCTTTTATGGAGGCTTTCTTTAAATGACTCTTCCAATATAGAAATAAACCAAACTGACCAAAACTGGTACTGAATGTGGCCCACTATTATCTGGCAATAATAATAAATCTACATGAGGCAGGGGTTGCCTTCAGAGAAGCTATTAATACATACAACTGCACATTTTCTATTTAATTTTTCTGAAAGGACTGCTTATTAATAGTTAAGCATCTTGACATCACTACTAGTCTTGGTTACTGGCTATAAACAAATTATCGTGTACATAAAACAGTGGATGCTTTTCTGATACCCATTTGGATAAACAAATTGCAGTAAAAAGAATGGCCACTCCATTTTTTCACTTGACCTGTGATAAAGACAAGGTATACAGGTGATGCTGGTCATTCCAAAGAAGCATGGAGATGCTCAGTGGCAGCGATGTAACCTGCTTCCATCTCCTAAAAGCCATCCATCTTTCATCTGCCAGTTCTGCTGTTTGTCAGTGTTCCCAGATCTTGGCTGGCTCCTGGGGCAGAAATAGTGCTGGTGCTGAAAGTATTTCTTTTGTTGTCACTAACACCTTACCTTAGCCTTTCCTTTCCTTTGAGGAAGTTAAAACTGAACTGGTAACTGGAACCATGATCATGAGTTTTTGACCTCGATCCTCCTGGTTGAAGGCTCTTGACTTTGCAATTTGCTTCATCTTTTGGTGTAAAATCTATGGCTACAAGTCTGATTGTATAAGCTACCTGTATCTCAGATTTGTGACTGAGAAGCTGTGGAAATCCATTGTGGTTACCTTGCAAGAGCACATTTGTAAATTTTACCATACATTGTATGTTTTGTTTTATTTTCATAAATATCACCCAGTGTCAAGACAGACTTGTGAAAACAGTGTAAGAATAGTATTCATTTTTTTGTGGAAAACTCTGTTTACCCTAAATCTTTCTATTACCAAATATAAGCTCTAGTAATGTTCTTTTTTGGCAGAGCTGTTAGTTATAACAGAAGGTATGTAGCATTGTGTCACCTGCAGGTGACCACTAACTTACTAGACAACTGTGTCCCCCATCCTGCAGCACATATGGTCGTGGCCATGTCATCCTACACTGTTCTACTGACAGGACAGTTTTCTGTTGGTACACTGGAGAGAAGCCATTCGCAACCACTGGAGAAACAAGCAGGTCGGACCACAGTTGTCACATGTAGTATTTACCACCACAGATTATAGTAGCACTTTATGAATAGAATAAGCAGCATGGTAGTTACTACACAGTTGTCACTTGGAGTTCTAAATAGCAGTACTAGGTTTGAATGTTGGCATTTTTCTGTTAAACACTGGGATTTCAGATATCTCGGTATTATTTTCAAGTGAAAATTCCTTTTGATGAGTTCAAAAGATATTTAGGTGAAGTATTGCATTAACTTTTATGTGCTTTGTCTTTTCCACAGAAATCCTATTCTATGCCAATAGGCATTGAGTTTCAGAGAAGATACGCAACTATCGTTCTAGATCTAGAACAACTCAACAAAGACTTAAATAAAGTTTTGCATAAAGTTCAACAGTATTGTTATGAGGTAAGAGTTTGTTGGAATCTCTATATATTTGTTAGTTTTGCTTAACCAAAGTACAAAAAAAAATAAATTCCTGGGAATAGGGCATAGGTGGGAGTCACTTTAAAATTAAACTAGCAGCAGCTTCTCTTTCTGTCCCTGCCTTTGTCTGTCTCTGTTTCTTTTACCAGAACGCGGACACTTCTACTGATGCCAGTGGTCAGTTTTGAAACATGTGCATGTACACAATTGAAGAAAAAATACTGCGTGTTACATATTCGTAAACTCTCTGTGAAGTTGTTTGTCACTTTGCACATATACTAAATGCAGAGGAGATCTCCGTTCATTCATTTATCTTTATTGTGTCTGTCAGCTTGCTCCTGACCAAGGCCTCCAGCCTGCAGACCAGCCGACAGATCTGAGGCGTAGGTGTGAAGAAGAAGCTCAGGAGATCGTCAGGCAAGCAAATACCTCAACAACGGGACAGCTTTGTGTTGAAAGTGAAAATTTAACTGACCTTATCTCTAGGCTTACAGCAATATTACTGCAGATTAAGGTAAAATGTTTGCAAAAAATACAGTTTCATAAAATAAATAGTATTAAGGCTCCGTCAGCTTCTTTGTGCCGAACTATAAGAACATTTTTTGTTTTCTTCTCCCACAGTGTCTAGCAGAAGGAGGTGACCTGAATTCCTTTGAATTTAAATCACTAACAGATTCATTAAATGACATTAAGAATTCAATAGACTCCTCAAATATCAGGTATTTCTTTTTGAATATTTAATTCTTAATTACACATTTTGTGCCAGCAAGCAATTTTTATGGTATTTTGGAGGTGAACATTGATTATAATCAAGGGTTTTAATCTGGTAACTTTTACTTATAGGAATGATCCCATTTAAAGGGGGGCTTCTTAAAGGGAATGTGAAATTAGCAGTTTTCTGTTTGAACCCATCAGCGAAGTAACTTGATTTTTAAAAAAGTGCTAAATTGATGCAGCAACAGCTGGACTGTCTTGCTCTTCAGTCATTTATGACAACTAATAAGTTATTTTAGAACATTTTCAGACTTTGAAATCCCACTAGTAAATGTATTCTAAGTTCTCTAAACCACAGAACAGTAAAATTTCAGTGTTCTTTTTGTATAGTTACTCAACCTCTTGCCTGTAAATATCAAAAGCTGGTATATGAGACAATTACATACATTTTAACCAAGAAACAAAAGAACAGCCATATTGTGCCAGATTGAAGGCCCCGCCTGGTCTAAATGGGCCCTTTTTCACCAGTTGTCACAAGCAGGTCCATGAGGAAGCGTTATAAAAATAGCAAGAATGTGGTGATACTTGTCTGGAGTGCGCTGCCCCCTCCAGCAACTTGTGACCAGGATTTTTTTAATAATTATAATGTTGCTAAATTATATAATTTAGAAAATTCACCTAAATGCTAAGTATTTCCTTATCCTCCATGCTTGAATTGCTACATAATAGTGAGAGGCTACACACATGATTTTTTTTTTTTTTTTGCAAAGATAGCAGGATGACCTTTTGATTTAAAAATAATTATTGAGAAATGCTGTTTTGTGGCATTTTTCGTTAGTAAAAACAAAAATAAACTCCAAGCGTTAGTGAAACTTCTCTATGATCAACACTACAAATCACACATTAGAATGGATTCAACTAAAGGTTGATGTGCACTGTGAAGAAGGTGATGATCTTTCCATTTTGCTGTACTTTGGGCATTTTAGCATCTCTTAGTGATATTTTTATTTCATTAACTCTGCTCATGTTAAAGTTTTCTTTAAAGTACCTGAGTCAGTAACTCTTGACTTCATGCAGCTGTGCAAATGCCGTTTGCACGTCTCTATCAAAAGTTGCATTAGTATGTACTGCTCTCTGATTCATCTGAATTTTTGTATTGGCTTTGTATCTTGACTTTCTCTGTAGAAATATCCAGACACCGTTCTTAAATATGAAGTTTAATACTTTTTTTGTCATTTTCTTTTTTTCTTGCAGTTGTTTTCAGAATAACGTTGAGATCCATGTTGCACATATTCAGAGTGGTCTGAGCCAGATGGGGAATTTACACGCTTTTGCAGCTAATAACACCAACAGAGACTGAACATTTTCTTCTAAGTGTACAGCAAGTAATTCTGGAAAATCCTCTTCCTTTATGTGGGCTTCACCAAATATCCTAACTGCCAGAAGATAATGGAAAAGAAAACCTCTCAGAAAGGACCCTTTAAAATATATTCTATCTGCTTCTTAAGAAAACCAGCATTACTGGCCAGCGTTACACTAGATTTCTCCATTTGTTATTCACATACCGTAGTTTTGCTAACTGGTAATCTCTTAATAATTGCATTTATTATAATAAACTTGAAGACATGCTTTCATATAATTTGAACTTAGTTTTTAAAAGTTCAGATGAATTCTGCACACCTCTTGCTGTTGGGTCTCCTGGTATGTTGGAAGTGATGAAGAGGAAATGGCTCGAATTGGTAGCTGCACGGCCAGTCTTTGTTGTGTAAAGCTGCGCTTCAGTGTTGCCACTGGCCATTTCAGCTTTCAGGTAGAGTGGTGACAAGGCAGGCGGAGTGTGCCTGACCTAAAGAAGCAGCAGAAGGACGGGGACAGCAAGCAGAAGCTGTAAACTTGACGATGTTGGGCAGGTCTAGTGATCAGTCAATGTCTCGTCAGAACTTTTAATTTATCGTAACTTATAGAAGGAGTCTAATGAAGGAATATTACAATGTAACTGGTAACTTTCCAGAAAGAGAGCGGTTCTGGCTGTTTTTCCCCTTCACACGGAGCAAAAGAAGCGCTTTAGTTGGTGTTTTATATAAATGACTGGTTAAACTTACTGTTTTTCCAAATTTTTGTTTGTTTTGCACAACTTTTAAATTAGATTACTGGTTATCCAACAATACCCAACATGTATAAATACGAACATTTTTATAATTAAAGATAACCAGTGAGGTAAACTGCAAAAATAAAAAGTGACAACCTGCCTACGAGTACCTTTTGGAATGTTAATCTTGTAAAAAGTGTGTATTGGTTTGTTTAAATAGTCTTGTAAAGCTTCTGTGTAATGAATTGTTTCCAGATATGAATTTTCAGAGATAGCCGTAGAGATGGTTTTGATTCTTTTAGATGCCTCATTAAATGAGGTCTTTTATATGTTAATGTATAAAGAATATGTAAACAGGATTATTTTCAATTTTCAAATTTTGTATAGTTTAAAGATGCTTCTGTATTCTGTGTTGGTATTGTGCCACTGCAAAACTTTAGTGCAGAGTTTATATTTAGCTAAACTTGTTCTGTTAATTAAGAGAAATGCATAAATCTTTTATTCTCAAGGAAATTTGTAACTGAATAAATTGACCTATGAGAGTTGATATATTTCACAAAAATGCAAACTTTTTTGCAGATGGTCTCAGCTCATTTTTAAGTTAATTGCTGAAAATGAAACATTATGAGGACAAGGTGAGTAGCTCTTTTAAAAGGTATTACAAAATAATGCTAAACACAAATTTTCTGCAAGTTTTACCTCTCATAACACAATAGAACATTGTAGTGGTCCCTGCAATTGCTTTTGTAGTTATGTTGCCTGTTAGTTTGTGATGTTACCGTCTGTTTGTTAAAGACGACAGCACTGTCCCCTCTACACCACCCTTTTCATTTAAACAGAGAAAGGTGCCAAAGCCTCACTTAAGGCACAGAGGTTCAGTCTGACAGCAACGAATGTGATCTAAAGGTAACTGGGGGAAAAGGAACCAGCCCCTCACAGCCTTGTCCTGGTCACTGCTGCTCATCCTACCTGCTTGTGTGCCGGTTCGGGGAGCTGTGCCACTGTTGAAGAACAGCTCACCTTTTTGGTCTAGTTCTCTGCCCGTGCAGACCAGCACACTCCAGTCTTGACTCTTCTTCAAGAGGCTGTGTTTCTCCTTGATTACCAGTATTTTGGGTCAGAGTTAATGTTGTTGAGTTTTGGTGAAATGCAGTAATTATGACTGTTTCTGCTGAATGTGGCTTGAGCATAGTAGGAATCTCAAGGACTCACTACAATTACTGTTACTTAAGTCTGCAGGAGTAGAACAAGTTAGTTTGCTTTATTACAGTTGGTAAACTTGAATTCACCCTGCACCCCTGAAGAGTGACCATCTCCTGTCTCCTGCTGCAACTACTGCTCTTCTGGGGTCTTCCTGACCCCTCAGGTAACAGCTCCTGAGGCACCCAGGCCCCCTTGGCTGCATAGATCTGATTTTGGTTGATCAGTTGTTCTTTGCTTGATGTTTTTTGCAAGGACAGCTTGTTTTTTTGGAGGGAAAATATTAATCAGCAATCCCGCTACGCTGCTTACCCTTACAAACTCACAGATCAGTCACAGTTCAGCTGTCCCAGATTTTGCAAGCACAGGGATGTTACAGAGCAGCATTGAAAGCTTTTGCGCATTGGTAACCTTATTCTATGGGGCATGATTCCCAATATAGGGTATTTCTGCCACCAGCACACAGGTCGCTGTGCTTTTCTGTGCCTCCAAACCAGCAGAGCCTTTGATATTCAGGTGTTCTTCCATCACTGGAGCCTTACAACTTGCTCTGCAATGCTCTGAGATGCAGCTTTGCAGGCAGGAGAAACTGGCCTTATCTTCAAAATATGTATATAGTAATATATGTCTGTTGGATGAGGGAATAGAGTGCACTATCAGTAAGTTTGCTGATGACACCAAGCTGGGAGGAGTGGCTGACACGCCAGAAGGCTGTGCTGCCATCCAGAGACCTGGACAGGCTGGAGAGTTGGGTGGGGAAAAATTTAATGAAATATAACAAGGGAAAGTGTAGAGTCCTGCATCTGGGCAGGAACAACCCCAGGTTCCAGAATAGGTTGGGCAACGACCTGTTCTAGAGCAGTGTAGGGGAAAGGGACCTGGGGGTCCTGGTGGACAGCAGGATGACCATGAGCCAGCACTGGGCCCTTGTGGCCAGGAAGGCCAATGGCATCCTGGGGTGTATTAGAAGGGCTGTGGTCAGTAGGTCGAGAGAGGTTCTCCTTCCCCTCTACTCTGCCCTGGTGAGACCACATCTGGAATATTGTGTCCAGTTCTGGGCCCCTCAGTTCCAGAAGGACAGGGAACTGTTGGAGAGAGTCCAGCACAGGGCAACAAAGATGATGGAGTGGAGCGTCTCCCTTATGGGGAAAGGCTGAGGGAGCTGGGTCTCTTTAGCTTGGAGGAGACTGAGGGGTGACCTCATTAATGTTTATAAATATGTAAAGAGTGAGTGTCATGAGGATGGAGCCAGGCTCTTCTCAGTGACAACCAATGGTAGGACAAGGGGAAATGGGTACAAACTGGAACACAAGAGGTTCCACTTAAATATGAGAAGAAACTTCTTCTCAGTAAGGGTACCAGAGCACTGGAACAGGCTGCCCAGGGAGGTTGTGGAGTCTCCTTCTCTGAAGACATTCAAAACCCACCTGTATGCCTTCCTGTGTAACCTCATCTAGGTGTTCCTGCTCCAGCAGGGGGATTAGACTAGATGATCTTTTGAGGTCCCTTCCAATCCCTATCATTCTGTGATTCTGCCATATACTTCCTTAAAAAATTGACTGAATTACTGGAAAGGCTTCTGTTACTACCAGTTTCGGTGTTCTCAGAAGTATCTCAGGACAGAGCCATACAACCTGCCACCAATCACATAAACAGCTTCTGTGTAGCCCGTAGTATTCAAATTCAAAGCTGAAGCACCTTTCCAGCGTTCACAAAATAGTCCTGCTTTTCTGTAGTTTAACCTTGGCCTAAGTGGCAGAGTTGAGGGAACAGGGTAGTTTTTTAGAGCAGATCTAAAGCAAATACTGGCAGACGGTTTAAGGCAGTTTTTGTAACCTGTCTTTCAGGCCCCTTAGGTCTGTTATTCACACCTGAACCACAGCTGTGGCTCCCCAGGCCCTGGGAAGAGAAACCTTCAGCTGAGACTTCTATCACCTCTGTTCTGTACCACACCTCAGCCAAGGTAAGCAACCTTGTCCCTGCCCCAGGCACACACACAAGTAGAGCAAAAATGTAAACCTTTATTTTTTTTTCTCTGTCAAAAAAACCTGACAGAGCACCCCACTCTTCTACTTTTCTAAGCCCAGCCCCCCCCCCCCCGCCCCCAAAACACAGTGGATTTGGTTAGCTTTTTGGCTAAAGAAGGTTAAATAGGAACAGAAAACATGCTCATAGAAATCTTTAAATACAGTGTAAAAAAGACGCCCTCAGCTGATGGAGCTGACCCGTATCTTTCTTAAATAAATAGGTAAAATCAGTTACTACCAGATAAAGTGCAACAGTCGCAGAGCAGGGGTGAGGTAGCACGGGCTGTGACTGCTCCCCGCCTGAGCCGTGTACCCCCGGCATGAGTTTGGCATTTTGGGGTGATGCCACGTTGCCGTGTCCCGCCCGCAGCAGAGCTCAGAGGGCTCGGAAGGCGCCGAGGGCGTTCTCCTCCCACTCCGAGCCTGACTCCGAGTAGCCGCTGGTGTCCTCGGCGTCCGACACGGGCGAGTACTGCCCGCAGAAGCCGCGGGCCGGCGGGTAGGGACCGGCCGCGCTCCCCACAGCCGGCGGCGGCGGACCCCCGAAGGAGTCGGGCTCGGCGCCGCCGGGCTGCCTGGGGGGGAAGCCCTCGAAGCCGGGCCCGGGGGGGAAGGCGGCGGCTGGCGCCCACTCGTAGGGAGCCGAGCCCTCCTCCTTGAGCTGGACGACCTGGGCCAAGCCGGACAGGGCGTAACGGGGCCGCTCCGGGGCGCGCAGGGCGAAGCCGGGCGGGGGCGGCTCGGCGGCGGGCGGCGCGGCGGGGCCGGGCCGGGGCGGTCCCCGCTGGCGGCGGGACTTGGCGCGCCGGTTCTGGAACCAGACCTGGGGAGAGAGAGCGGTGGTGAGGGCGGGCGGGGGCGGCCCCGGGCGGTGCGGGACAGCCGGCGCCGCTCACCTGGATGCGGGACTCGGGGATCTGCGTGGCGTCGGCCAGCTTCTCACGGAGGTAGATGTCGGGATACATGGTGTCCTGGAAAACCAGCTCTAGCGTCTCCAGCTGCGCCGCCGTGAAGCTGGTCCGCTTCCGACGCTGCGAGGCCGCCGGCGCCCCCTCCGACGGCTCCGCCGCCGCGACCCGACCCCAGTCCGCCTGGGGTAGCGCCCTGAGGGCGGCCGGGAGCGGACCGGGCCCGCCGCCCCCCGCCCACCTGCCTGCGGGGAACGCGGGCGGCTCCGCCGGAGGGTCCCCGAAGCGCAGCGCGGCCATGGCAGCGGGCGAGGAGGGGACCTGGGCCGTCCCGCCACCTTTATAGCCGGGGAGCGGGCTCGGCAGGGGTGGGGGTTGGGAGAGAGGCGGCACGGCAAGTGGCGAAGGTGGGCGCGGAGGTGCGGGCACCCCGCCGAGCTGCCTGGCCCCGCACCCCGGGCCTGCTGGTGGGATGCCCGCTTGGGCCGTCCGCTGCCTTGCTCAGCCCGGAGGCCTCAGCGCCGGCTGGGGCCTCGCAGCCCCACGTGTGCCCGATGGGGTGGGTGATGGCTGGAGACCCTCGACCCCCTGCACGAAACATGGCAGCAAAGGGAGGAGTAGAATTGGGCTTGCATCTGCCTTCTGTGGGCAAAACAACTTGGTGTTGGGAGGTGGACACCCCAGATACGGCCTAGTCCTACAGCTGGATTATTTCTTATACAGTATCTGGGCTGTTACAGAGTTTGCTCCCTCCAGCTACTGGTGTGGAGGTGGTTGTTTTCCAGCAGCTGTCTACTTTGGCAAGTGAGGCATCTCACATAGTGTGAGACTCAAAGTAAACAGAAGTTATCTCTTCCCGTGGCCGCAGCTGCTCTGTTTGCATTGCAAGCTGTGCAGCCGGCTGACGACCTCCTGTGGTGCCCACTGCTGCAAAAACAGCTCTTTCTTTTTAAGATGCAAGTTGAACGCACCTGGAGAGACCCAGCAGCTCAGAGACAGATACTGGTGTCATCACCTTTTCCACCCACTTGCTAATGCCTGCGAACTCCTACTTGCACAGCCCAAGCACTTCTGCGATAACTGTTTCCCAGCTGGAGAGGTCTTGCGCTGAAACGCTGCCTGTGTGCCCCAAAAGGCTGTGCCTGACTGTCACCGAGGTGCTTTAAAAAGTGTTTGCCCTTACAGAACTATTTCCTATGAAAAGTTATTTTGTATGAAAGAATGGTGTTTTGTTTGTTAAAACCCATATTTGAAAGTTTTATTCCTAAAGCTTTTGTGCTTTTACGTGGTGCAGTGATACGGGTGCTTTTGTTAATGCAGTTTCTAGGTCATTTGTTCCCAAAATTGTGGCCTGTAATGTGCAGGTGATGGTCAGAAACAGTAGGACAAGGGGTAGTGGGTTCAAACTGGAACACAAGAGGTTCCACTTAAATATGAGAAGAAACTTCTTCACAGCGAGGGTGACAGACACTGGAACAGGCTGCCCATGGAGGTTGTGGAGTCTCCTTCTCTGGAGACATTCAAAACCCGCCTGGACACCTTCCTGTGTAACCTCATCTGGGTGTTGCTGCTCCGGTGGGGGGATTGGACTGGATGAGCTTTCGAGGTCCCTTCCAATCCCTGGCATTCTGTGATTCTGTGAGGCTTGTGCAGCGTTCTCAGTGGTGTAACGAGAGGGCACGGTGGTGAGAAAGGGTGCAGATGAGTGGTGATCCAGAAATCAGGGACAGCAGTATTTTAGGTTTTTAATAAAGGACTCAAGGAGGGTTTAATTATTCTGCAAATTCTGTGCAGGTTTAGAAAATGCTACAAGTGGCACGAAAACAGAATTACTCCATGTTACATTTATGTGATGTGTATTTTCCTCTGTTTTACACCAAATAACACTTGCTGAAAAACATAAGCAGAAATTTCTTTCTCGTGCAATGCAGAATAGAGATGTGACATCCTTTAGGTTTCTGAAGGGTTTAATGCTGCTTTGAATTATGCCCTTATAGGGGACATTGACTTCAGTTTCTAGGATTTGATTAAGGTGGGTTAGGTACACCAGACAGAGACAGCAGCTTTTTCAGGGCAGTGTGTTTTTTCACACACGTACATACATTTTTCCTTCAGCAACAACAGCCCAGGCTCAAGTAGCTGCTGACACCACAGCCCCCCCACTGTTCACCCCCATCCTGCTGCTTTCCTTTTAGCTGAGTGGGTTACTAAGCTGCATGTGGGTCCACACAGTGTGATCAGGGCACTAATCCAAGTTAAATTAACTGTACAGTAAAAGGTATTGTTGGTTTGGTTTTGTTTTTTCACTCCAGACCTGGGATTCCCCTCCTGTGGGTCACCAGCAGCCCTGGGACGGCTGCATAAGCAAGATGGCACTGCCAGGAGGAACAGGAGGGAAAAGAGGGGACCCCATCTGGGGGTGCTCCTAGGCCTGCCAACACCTGGACCTGGTGCTGGGCCAGGAGAGGACAAAACTGGGACAGGATGCCTGGGAGCGTGGTGGTTTTCAGTGTCAGACTTCCCATTAAGGCGACTACTTTATCATTGCATTTTGAATACATACTCAGGAAAGACCAAGTACTGGGGGCTAACAGACCTATTGCCAACTCATAAATCTGGAAATGGGCTGAGTCTTTGATCTCTGACTGCTGTGACATCCTTCGGGCCAAAAACCACCTCAGTTCCCTTGCACTTGACAGTACCAGAGGTGTTCCAACAGCTGTCTTGTAAACAGCAGCTAACACGCTGCTCCTGATGAGCAAATGAATTGAGACATTTCCCAGGCCTGAATGCGTTCATTAAGAAGCACAGATATAACATTTGTAGACCAAAACAAAACAAAAAAGGGTCCACTTCGTTACAGTGGAAGAAAAGTAACTTGTACATACTAAACTTTGTTGCGCTAAATCTTGTATAGGAGTGTGGCTTGTCCACTAGTTCTGCAACTGAATCATGTGGGCAAAATGGTTAATGCAGCCCAGAACCACACACACAGGCTCCAGGTTCATGCTCAGTCACTGAATTGCACCTCTGCAGAGGTGAAGCTTTTAGTAGTGCAAATTTAGCAGTCTCGTCTCTCTGACTAAGCTTGTGAAGACTTGGTATCTTGGAGATCCCAATTTCTATATTGGTTTTAATCAAAACTGGCCAACAGTTTCAAAAGCTTATATTAGGAGACTGACCAAAAAAGGAACAGTGGTCACACAAACCTGATCTCATTAACTTGGGGAAAGTTTAAGAAAAATAAACCCACATTTTTGCTGTTAAGACTTAGCTTAAGTTTGCGCTGTATTGAAGAAGCAATGCCTATATAACTGTCTCACAAATAAAATTAATTGCAGACCAGACATATTTTTATGGTTGCATACGTAACTACATTTGCTCCAGAGCTGCTGCTGGCATGAAAATGCCGTATAATTTCTAGTTTCTCCAGCAGGGCCCTAATAGCAAAAATCATTAATGCACGCTAGGTTTAGGTTTTGAGGGTTTTTTTGTTCTGCCTAAGAGGAAATCTTCAGATGAATGCTTAATTTCCCTCCGATTGCTTCTAGTCACTGTGACAAAACTCTGTACAGCCTCCAAATGCTTTTAGAGGTTTATCAGGTCTTCCCAGTGTACATACACCAAGATCTATATATTGAGGCACATCCAGGCTTTTAGGCAGAGTTCTGAGATCCCACAGTGATGTCATGTTTTTAATTTAAAGTTGTTATTCCATAGTGTTTGTAGTTTTAGTCATCATGGCTATGACAAGGAAGAGCTTGAGGAGGTGGGCTGTGTATAATCCTCACTTTGGCACAGTTTGGAGATGTCCTAAAGCGTATCCTTGAGAGACCTGAGCTGCTTGTCTATCTTGGATGTTCAGCTGTGTCCCCAGGAGTTCCTCCTGGCCAGAGCCCTGACAGGGTGCTGAGGAGGCTCTCACTGCCTCAGCCCCACATCATCCTCTGCTCCTGGGGGAGCCCCAGAACAGATCCCAGCCTCCCTGGAGACAGGGACCAGTGGCCTCCCGAGAACAGGGGTTTTGCCTTCCTGGTCAGCCCAGGAAGCATATTTGATGTAGAGGGCTCCTGCTGCCTCAGAAGGATGGAGGTTGGCACACTCACGCTTAGGGCTGTGCCCTTCCTGGTGCACGTGTGCAGCACGTGTAGAGTCATAGAATCATTTTGGTTGGAAGAAAACCTCAAGATCATTAAGTCCAACTGCTAACCTAACACTGGCACTAAACCACGTCCCTAAGAACCTCTTTAAACACCTCCAGGGATGGTGACTCCACCACTCCCCTGGGCAGCCTGTTCCAATGCTCCACAACCCTTTCCAGGAATAAATGTTTCCTAATATCCAATCTAAACCTTCCCTGGTGCAACTTGAGGCCGTTTCACCTGGCACAATTTTGAGGCCATTTCCTCTTGTCCTGTCACTTGCTACTTGGGAGAAGAGCCCAACCCCCTCCATGCTACAACCTCCTTTCAAGGCAGTTGCAGACAGCGATAAGGTCTCCCCTCAGCCTCCTTTTCTCCAGGCTGAACAGCCCCAGTTCCCTCAGCCACTCCTCATCACACTTGTGCTCCAGACCCCTCACCAGCTTCACTGCCCTTCTCTGAACTCTCTCCAGCACCTCAATGTCTTTCTTGTAGCGAGGGGGATCAGTATGATCAGTACAGTGACTTGTTTGAAAAGCGCTGCAGGCTGAGGATGCCGCTGCTGCAGTCACAAGCTCCATCTCTGGTCTGTTGTGTGGTCCCAGGCAAAAGGCTGACTTCTGTACCTCAGCTGCTCCATCTGTCAAACTGAAACAGCTGCATTTGCCTCTGACCCTCGGGCTCACCTCCACCCGTGAGACAGGGAGGTGCTGTCCCTGTGCTGTGGCTGACAGTGTGACCCATGGCAGTGCAGCCACAGTGCCCTGAATAGTGACCAAGGGGCTTTCAGGGCTTTTCTACCTACAGGTAAGAAATATGTGGTGGGGACCATGGCATTGAACAATGTCAGAGCGTGGTGACATCGATCCTCAAGGCAGGATGCTGCTCATGCAGGCCAGCCCAGCCACAGTGCCACCAGTTATTTCAGATCACAGAGCAAAGGGCTGGTCTTGCCCAACAGCTCGATGCCCAGATCTTCTACACGGTTAAAATAAATGCGATGCGACAAGCGGTTGTGTTCTCCCTGAAAGATGGCTGTCTTGCTTGGCTAGGATCTGATTATATCTATATATGCATGATCTGTTTTCCTTTGAAAATTAAACTGCTGTCTCTCTTTGGGTTTGACAACAAGAGACTAATAGTATCTTGTGACTTCAGCCCTGTGCTTAGGAGGGGGATGTGACTTGCTGGGGGAAGCCATTTCCTGAGAGGTGTGAGACGGGACTTCAAGACCTGGTGGTGCCCTTGGTGTATTCTGTTCTGAGGAGTTGATAAGAGCTTCAGACGCACAGAAAGCCTTGAAGAAAGCAGCCGTGGGGGAGGCGTAAGAGCCCAGCAAATGCATGTGAAAAGATCAAGGGGCTGCATTTGCTAAATCCCAACAGGAACAGATTTGGGGTGAGATGCCCAGGTTCAGCAGGACGAAGAGGTAGCAAAGGGGCAAGAGCAGAGTACGTCTGATGGCTGCAGCTGGCTCCAGACCTTGGGAGGGACAGGAAGACCAAGGATTTGGGAGTGGGAGGGAGATAAGAGCAAATGGTGGGGGTGGGCAGAGGGAAAGGAAAGGGCAATAGGGATGAAGCTGCCTGGAGGTAGGAGAGGCTGGTTGCAAGGGCACGGGATATTTAGGGTTGAATTTAGAAACTGCTAAACCTCAGCGTGCCTTTGAATTTTGAGATGCCCTGAGAACGGCAGGATGCGTGTACCTGACTCTCAGTGTTGCTTCTGCAGCGAGTGGGCAGTCCCACAGAGACTGCTGCGGCTGCAAGCCCTAGGCTTAAACAATTCCCTGTTGCAGTTTATCTCTGAGCCATTTCCTAGCAAATGGTACTGTGAGAGAACCCAAAGCCTCTGTTTAATAGAGCTCATGGTGTTGCTTTGCTTACTTGCATGCTTTGAACAAGGCCATGCTCCATTCTTAGAGGTATTTTCCTTAATGAAGAATTTTATAACTACTGTCGATGCAGGTGGTTTTATATATAAAATTAGGGGGTTGTCTGAAGTCCCAGTAATTTTTAATTAATTCACTGTACAAACAAAGGAAAAAACTCTATCTCTGCAGATGAACCAAAAAAACAAACAAAAAACCATACAAGAATGGAAGAGCTAAGGAAAAAGACAGAACTCTGTTTGCCTCCTTTTTGTGCAGCACCTTCCTGGGAGGCAGGGTGACACACAGCAGAGCAGCCACCATCCTCTTTTAATAGCACCAAATAACCGAAATATAAGCTGCAAACAATCCCTTCTCTTCCTTTTTCAGACTCCTTGACCTTAGCACGCAGTGTTCAGGCATTGTTTTGTATCTTTTCCTGGCAGAGCCCTAAGCCCTTATCATCATCCCCTGCATGTGGTGAGGTCTTCCTTCTACCCTGACTTAGCAAATGACGGTCACAAGATTCTCCCTTTCTCTCGTGCAGTGTTTGGTATGTATCTGAGTGCGTGAGTTGCTGAAATTAATAGATTTTTTTAATAAGAATTTCACTTTTTTCTTCTTTTTATTGTTAAAGCTTATATCTCACGGTTATTGATAAGAGGATACAAATGTGAAGCGAATTTTGCTCCAATGGTTCAAAAGCAGAAGGCAACAGGTCGGATGCATGTTACCATGTGAACACGGATCTTTCTCTGCCTGAGCTGATCTGGTGTTGTTAAAGCCCACAAGTCTTCCCTCTCTGAGTAGTATTGCCTGGGGATTTCTCCAGCTGATTTCCCTGGGGATTTCTCCAGCTGATTTCCCTGCATCTCCCCGCTGCTGCTCCAGAGTGTGCCAAGGCCGATGCGCTGACTTCAGTCTTACCATTCATTCTAAATGTTTCCCATCTTTTTTTCTGGTTAGTTTTGTCAACAAGGGAACATTGGTCCCTCGTGTATCTTGGCATCTGCAACAAAACCATTTTGGTTTGCTCTAGCATTTTTTTTCTACGGTGTTTAATTTCAAAGATATTCAGGCCTCGGTACAGTTTGGAAGATTTTCGGCGTTAAGATGTAGATGGAAGGTGGGAAGTTCCACATGAGTTGTGGATTTGCAGTTGATCATTAAATCAGCAGTTTCGGGTGGTCAGAGCAGGGGAGTGCAGCAGTTACTATGCCATTTGATGAAGTAATTCTCTTCCATGCAGGAATTGACTCATATTTCTTTGCTATTTAAAATCACAGTGAAGAAAAAGAAATAAAATACCACGCAACGAACCCAGTAGGCATTATTCCTGTGAGTTAGCCTGATTTCTGTAAGCCCACGGCACAATTTTCTGGTGTCTGACTCACGCAGAAGCTCCACGCATTTGCACAGAAACGTATCTGCGTCTTCCTCCCCCATTCTCCCCGTCCTCCTCCCTCAGCTGTCCCAGAGAAGCCATCGGGTGCCATCCCGCACATCAGGTACCACCCCACATGGTAACATCCCTCTCTCCTCTCTACAAACAGACTCTCCTGGGCACGTCCCTGTCCCTGCCTCCCCCCCGGGCCGGTGTCCCCGGTGGCTGCCCTGCTCAGGCAGCTCTTATTCCAGACCTTCCAAATGCCCCTTGTTCTCTCGTCCCCATTTTATATGGCAGCTGCTTTTCTTCCCCCAGTATTCAAGCTCAGCTCCTCTGCTTTTGTTTCTGGCAGGGTTATTTTTCTGTTTGACTTTGGCCCCGTTTGTCAAGGGCGCTCCTTTGTCACCTCCTTAGTTTAATCCTCTCCTTTGTTGTCTAAAGGTCTTCCTCTCTTTCCTTTCCTTGGTACTTTGTTATCTTTTAGTCCCCTTGATCCTTTCCCCTCTTTTTTGCATTTGACCGAGCTTGTCTTATACACATTACATGGGGCTTGTAAGAATTTTCTCCTTGACAGCTTTTCTTCCCCACCCCCCTGGAAGTTTCTCCGTGCCGCTGGACACATGCCAAAGAGCAAATACATTTATTACTCCAAACGAGACAACTGCAATCCCAGATCGAGAGTGACTCCAGGCGGCAGTGATCGCAGCAGCTCTGTGCTGCCATCTGAGCCATCCCCCATATCCTTATGAGACCACGTTTTTCCTCTTTTGCTGTCGTATCTTCATATCTTGGAGGCTGTCTTAATGTCTTTGAGATAAGAGAAGGTATAAAGGAGTTTGCTGCAAGGCTGAGTGATTAGAAAAGGGTGCAGCAGCCTCGTAGCATAGGTTTCTATTTGCAGTTCCAGTGCTGCTGTCGTCTTTTGTCACCACCCTCAGGCTCATTGTCAATGCCTGAAGCACGACTGTAGACAAAGTCTTTATGATGGTGGCTGGAAATTGCAAAAATGGGCACAATATCACGCCAGTCACAGCATCACCTGGGTGCTTCATGTCACGTGGGCCTTGGTCAGTGCCAGCATAGCAGCATTTGTGGGTTTCTAGTGTTTCAAAAAGGCTGTATTTCTCCCACATCTTGTCAGGATAGAAAAGGTTGTGGTCTTCAAAGGGCAGAAGTGAGAAGATAAGGAGTTTCCTTTGATTAATCTCTCTTGGTTGAATGGTTCTTCCTCTGTGTTTCTTATCAGATAAGACTGCAGGAGTCCTGGCATGTACACAGCAGTCCAGGAGGAACAAGGAACCTGCTGAGACTGAAAATCCTGACAGACCGAAGACTGATCCCACAGAGCCTGATGTTGCATCTCTTTGGACAAATGCTGATCTTCCCACTGGCTGCATGGAGCCAGCTCCTGCTTGAGGGACCGGGATAATTTCTAGCCGTGAGGTGAGAAGAGCCACACAGGTGCCCACACAAGCAAACTGCTGTATGTTGTGCTCTTTCCTCATCTTAACAAAGTGTCCAGAACGTGTGTTGAGCGCTGAGTCCTTTCATCTCAAACAGGTCATTGTGTTTGAGTTCTCCACAGCAGCAGGTGGCCATTAACAGCCTATAGCCAAGCCTGGGCCATCCATAGGTATACATCAAATGCCGCTGTAACTTGCCTGCAGCCCCATTGCTGAAGGGAAGGTGCATGACACAGGGTTGTTCCTAGAAGATCCCTGTCCCAGAGCAGGATCAGTGCCTGCTTCCTGCTCTGCAGGCCTCCGTCTCATCTTGCAGCAATGCAGCTTCACCAGATTCTTTTGGCTAACCAGAGATGAAGAGCTGGTTTCAGATGGGAGTTCTACTTAGGACCACATAAAATGCGTATGCACCAAGAGCTGCAGAAGGCCCCCCTGACCTCTGTTCTCTGTCCACATCGCCCAGGCCAGTTCTCAAACTCTTGCTGGTGTTCTCAGCAGGTGCAGAAACCATGGACCACATCACACAGTAGGAAAGAAATACTAATTTTTTCTTCACAAAAGAAGGATTTCACACCTGTGAAATTCTCTCTATATCTGTGAGTCCAGACCGTTGGTTTTCTTCATGTAGACAGGTAGAATTCATGAAAAAAAAAAAAAAAGTCATTAAGTGCTCTTTGGAAAACTTGCAGAATAGCCACAATGTAGATATTTGCAGCTATTTTTGCTGAGTGAAGTTTGGGCCATTTGGGAACTGACCACTAAGCATGGTATAAATAGGAAGGGGAAATTTAAGTGGAAAATACCTTTGCCAGCAGTGCCTCCAGTGGGCATAGCAGAAGTAAGTAAGGGATGTACCTGCTTTGGCTGGCACTTTTTTTTGGTGAGGAAATGCCTCCATTAGACCTGTATATTGGTTGACTGCATTAGCAAAATACTCCTAGTGTGGCTTTTGTTATATAGCAAAGTGTTATTTTCCACCTCCTTCCTGAAGAAAATAAGCAGTGCTTGTATGTGGTTGTTTGACTGAAAACCAGTTAATTTTCTTTCATGCAGTTAGAAACCTTTCTTTTTCATAACAGCATGGTCATTGTTTAGATTTAGTTTGAGAACAAGAAGATAACGCTCCAGGACAGAGTTAATGTTTGTAATTGCTCTGGTCTGGGAGCTGAGGCTTCTGAGCTCTGCCCATAGGTGTGAGGAATTGAGGAAGGGGGCAGAGATGGGGCAGAGCTTGACTGACATCCACACTGATCAATGAGAGTATTCCATCCCATCAGCGTCATGCTGCATATTTGAGGAGAGTCAGGATATTCCACATAGGTTTTCTCAGAGCCAGGACTGAGACCAGTTTGGGAGAGTTCTATTCAGGGCTTGCTTTATTTTGGCCTTTTGCCATCCTGATGTTTTGCAGAGGCCTCTGGGCCTTTCTGCCTTTTTCTCTGTTCAGTCTCCAGGATCGGCTGTTCAGGACCAGGTGCTGCTGCCTGGCACTGGCTGCTTGGTGCGGATGGAATTTGTGAGGAATGGCACTGAGTATCTTATTTTATATTCTATTTTATATATATTAGTAGTAGTATATTGAAGTTATTTTATTAAACTGTGTTTACCTCAATCCACAGGTTTCTTCCTTCACTTTCAATTCTCATCCTTATTCAGGGGTGGCAGGCGGGGGAGTGAGCGAGTGGCTGTCGTGGTTATATTGCTAGCTCGGGTTAAACCACAACATTGTAAAATCAGAGATTCTTTTATGTTAGAACCGTGTTTTTATTACAGCACAGGAGAGTGGAGGGTAATGCTGGTGTAACATTGGGGGACACATGTAAAAAGGGCAGCAGCAACCTTGGACTGAGGCTCGAGAGGGCTGCTGTGGTTGCCAGTGTCACCTGTGTCAGCAGAAATTCATGTGACGTTTTGGGCAGGGGAAGGCAGTGCTGATGTTTCCTGGCTGCTGCGCTGAGGATGTGCCCATGAGCTTGGCTACGAGGATGAGATGTTTTCCAGCATAGAGGAGGTTTGTGTTTGTGCAGTTGTAAGGTCAAATTGTGCCATTGCACCCTCGAGAGTCCAGTGCAGGGCAACGAAGATGATGAAGGGAGTGGAGCATCTCCCATATGAGGAAAGGCTGAGGGACCTGGGTCTCTTTAGTTTGGAGAAAAGGAGACTGAGGGGTGACCTCAGTCATGTTTATAAATATGTAAAGGGTGAGTGTTAGGACAATGGAGCCAGGTTCTTCTCGGTGACAACCAACAATAAGACAAGGGGCAATGGGTACAAACTGGAACACAGGAGATTCCAATTAAATATGAGAAGAAACTTCTTCACAGTGAGGGTAACAGAACACTGGAACGGGCCACTTGGGGAGGTTGTGGAGTCTCCTTCTCTGGAGACATTCAAAACCCACCTGGACACCTTCCTGTGTAACCTCATCTGGGTGTTCCTGCTCCAGCAGGGGGATTGGACTGGATGATCTTTCGAGGTCCCTTCCAATCCCTGACATTCTGTGATTCTGTGAGACAGTAAACAGTGGCAGAATGTGAAAGGGACAGTACCAGTAACTCTTGCCCAGGACATTTGTGGCAGGCCAGCTAACCAATGCCTGGGAGGGCTCTCAGACTGTGGTGATGCTCTGTCTCCCCACATTGTGCAGCCCCTCCTGGTGAAGGCAGGCTCGATGGCCCTGGCTTGGCCTGTTAAATGCGCTTCTTGCCAAGATGCTGGATCCCTGTGAGATGAAACAGAGCAGGTCAGGGAAAGAGTAAGACATCAACATTTTCCTGTGAGGTCTTTTAGGATCTCAGAAGAAACCATTGTTGAAAACCAAACAGTCTTTAGTCCCAGGCTCAGAGAGGAGGTGCTGTGTGTGTAAAGCTGGGAAAGGTACCTCAGGAACCCCAGGCTATTCCTATGGCAAATGTCCACTAATGTAGTAGTACAGATATTCAGACTCACATGAGCAGAGCGTGGATTTACAGGTTTTTGGGGATAGACCTCATACAATCAGCACTGGTGAAACCTCTGCACTAAACCTTTATTCAGCAGTGTTTCAACCTTCCTCATTTTATTGTATCCTAGTTTGCATGTCTTGTATCCTGCAGGCAGTGCCCTGAGCAGTGGGCACAGACTGGAGCAGAGGAGGTTCCATCTGAATATGAGGAGAAACTTCTTTACTCTGAGGGTGCCAGAGCACTGGGACAGGCTGCCCAGAGAGGTTGTGGAGTCTCCTTCTCTGGAGACATTCAAGACCTGCCTGGACACATTCCTGTGTGATCTGCTCTGGGTGAACCTGCTTTAGCAGGTGGGTTGGACTGGATGATCTCCAGAGGTCCCTTCCAACCCCAACTATTCTGTGATTCTGTGTGATTCTGAGCAGCACCCTTGAAAGAAACTGAACCAAAAGTGTCTTCTGAATACCCCACGTGGAAGAGAACCACTTACATACAGCAGTCACAGCAGCTGCACTGTTTCTTCTATCATCACTTTTGTTGTCAGCTGACAGATATGAGGATGGAAAGAGAAAAGGGAGCCTGGATGGAACCTGGGCAACAATCTGGATTCTTTGGGGAAAAATACTTCATTAATATGTGTAATTTCAGATCCACCAGCTGGCATTGCTGCTAGCTGGACAGAAATGCCAGGCAGGCAGAGAGAAGAAGCACATCATGTATCTCATCCCGTATCTCTTTAGCAGGCAGGGGAAGTAATATGTGGCTTTTTACATGCTATAGTAGTCCAGGTGAGTTCATGGAGCATTGCAATGTGGAGGACCATCCTGGCCTAAACTCTTCCCTTAGTCGCCAGTCCCCTTGTGTTAGCTGCAGAGATTGCAGAGCACAGGCAGGAGTTGCTCCAGATCAGTGTGGTGAGTCCCTGTCTTCAGGTTTATGGAACTTGCACCCAAACTGTGTCCACTCATGCTACCGCAGCAGGTCCTCAGGGCAGCGGTGTGCCCGGATTTAAAGCAGTGCAGAGGTTTTGTTCAGGAGGTCTGTGCCACAGCAGATGCTATCCTTAGGGACCATCACTGCAACACCCTGCAGTTCTGGATAAGCTTCCCCCAAACTCAGCTTTGTTATTTTTGTTTACAGTGAGTGTGGTGGAAAGCACTCACCCAAAAGCTCTGGGAGCTGCTGGTCTGGTCTGTAAAGGGGATTGGGTGCGTGATGCTCCTCAGCGCTGGTTTTTACTGCATGGCTGCTTTTACCCAGCTTCTAGCAGCATCCCAGGGGCACCAGTGGTCAGAGCATAAAAGCAGCAGCTGTGACATTAGTCTCTTTTGGTCTGGACAGGCATCTGTGAGGCACGGAGAGAGCTACCTACTTGCTAGGTCACTATAGCTGTCAGTCAGTGCTGACTGGGGCCAGATCTGAAAGTTGGGTCCTGAGATGAGAGGTTTCACCCTGTCGTTCTTCTGCAGAGGCGGCTGCTCTTCCTGAAGAAGTCTTTGAAGAGCATTTCTCCTAAGGGATGCAGGAAAAAGAAGAAAACACCCCCATGCTTTCACTTCTGTGCTGGCATTGCATTGCTGCCTGTGGCCTTCTCTCCTCCCAGCAATGCGTGGCTTTACGGTTGCATGGGCTGGGTGGAATATATTATAGAGCAAGACTCTATTTAGCCGTGATGTCAACTGCAGCCAACTATAAAAAGCTCAGTAATGCTCTTTGAAAGTGTAACAGCTGCTGCTCTACACAGTCTCTGGTGTATTACCAGTCCGCCCTATTTCATGTGCACACAACCAAAATAAAACATTATAGCAATCATCTTATTATATAGTTCAAGGAATTTGGGACATATATTCCCTAGAAACCAGGAGGAATTCAAGGTTACCCAGACTGGGTAATTTTACACAGTTTGTTAACAGAAAGGTAATTTTGTCCTGGGTTTTACCTCGCACTTGTCTGTGTGCTATTAGTCATCCCTACATAGTGACAACAGAGCAGCAAACCTTTCCTCTGGGCGCTTTTGCTGGTTGTCATTCATGTACAGTTATATACTGAGGTCGTCTGTACTGCATGGGGCAAGTCCAGCAATGTGTTACCCAACATATGAAACCTGGTTTTGTTCTTAGCTGGATGTGGCCACATATATTTGAAAACATACTCAGCAGGCCAAAATTTCCCATAAAGTCAGGACCATTTAAGAAAAACGTGATTTGTTAATTTAGAGTGATCAGAGAAAAGCGAACGGCTGTGGAATTTTGCTAGCAATTCACCCTGTCGCAGTCCTGGAGCTGGCGTCTGGGCTGGGTTTCTGCTAAGGACAGCACTGGAACTGTGGATGCTGTAATAAAGCCAATTCTTTTCTAAAATCTGAACATTTAGGAGTAATCTCTGCATTTCACTCTGTGGGCTTCCGTCTGTTGAAAACCGTGATACATTTTTCCAGCGGTCTGTGTTTCAGTAAAATATAGAATAGTTTGGGTTGGAAGGGACCTTCAAAGGCTGAGCGACCTGCCTGCGGTTGTGTGAAAGCCAGCGGGTGGCAGAGCATGAAGGGGAGCCGGGCTGCTCGGGCTCTGCTTTCTCCCCTCCCACCCTTCCCTTTAGTTTCTGGGACTGATCTGTGACGAGCTGACGCTACCAGGGCTCCGTCCAATTCGATTTTCTGCAGCCAAATGGGGCAGCTCGAACAACACGAGTCCAGGAATCAACAGCTACATAAAAGGGCAAGAGAAAGTTGCAGAGAAATACCGTGCAAGTGCCTAGTTTGCTGTTGTGGTGGCTTGAGGTCCTGCTGGGCTGAGCCCTGGCTTGGCGGGGTCCGTTGTGGGGACCTGCCAGGCTGAGGGGCAGCACCCTCCTGCCTTGCAGAGCTCATCAGCCTGAGCTCCAGGTCCCTTCTGCATCCTCCACAAGACCCAGCAGTGCGAAGTGGCCACAGGGTTGTAGGCACGTGGATTTTGTTTGCTCTGTACCGCAGATAAGGGCCTTCATGGTGTGGGTGAGGAACGGTCTGTTCCCAAGTGACATGTAAGCTCCTCTGACACAGGTTTGAAGCAGCACTGAGCTCACTGGTCTGCAAGGAAATGGTTGGCTGCCAAACACGGCTGTTACCAAAGGAGATGGGATAGTCAGACAATGTGAGGAATGATTTGGCATCAGAAAAAGCCGCTGGGCTGGAACCGCACGCACGGCAGGACGGGCTCGGCCGTGTCTCTGCGCGCTGGCTGCACCCAGCTCCTGAGCGTGGACGTTTCATCTGTGAGGACATCAGAGACACCCAGAAACAAAAGCAAGTGGCTTCGATCACATGGGAAGGATATTAGGAAAGTTTAGCATATTAGAAAATATGAAGTTGGATATTATTATAGGAAAAGGTTCTTCACCCAGAGGGTGCTGGAGCACTGGAACAGGCTCCCCAGGGAGGTGTCACGGCCCCAAGCCTGACAGTGTTCAAGAAGAGACTGGACAACACCCTCAGACACATGGTGTGAACTGTGGGGTTGTCATATGCAGGGACAGGAGCTGGACTTGATGATCCTTGTGGGTCCCTTCCAACTCAGGACATTCTATGACTCTGTGAAGCTTGGGCAGGAGCCGGGGAGCAGCCTCAGAGCCCAGCACAGTGCTGTGGACACAGGCTCATCCTCCCTCCTGGCTCCTCAAGGCCCCCTGGGCTGTGGGCTGTGCTGGTGAGCAAGGTCAGGAGCTCACCAATACACAGGCAAACACCATAGGGTTGTTTAAATAAGCTGATGCTAAAGAGAGGTGACTTGTAGAGAGGAATTTACAGGCTACAGCGTGCAGCAATATGCTGTCAGGTGAGAACTGGGACATTTTCTGTGTCCAGCCATGTACACATAATGGTATCACAGGGGGAGCTGAGTTGCTGTGGTATTTACAGTTGTGGGGTTTTTTAAGGGCACCTAGGAAACAGGATACTGGAAATCCTTGAACATTTAATAACTTCCCAGTCAGAGCCTTTATTTGTCCTCTAAGAGTCTGCAGATTACTTAAGACTTTACTATATCCCTTGATAACTAAGAGCTCAGTTCTTTAGATATTGAGCAGCCTCCATTCTAAATAGGGATGGCTGAGACTTTTTGCAAAGCTTTTGTCTACCTTTGTCTGAGGCTTTGCAACGACTAAGTGGCTTCCACACTTCTAGAAGTGAGAGTGGTAAATCATTGGCCATGACCCCGTTTGTTCAAAGAAGAAAAGAAAATAGTTCTGCAATCCTATACAGGTGACAAGATGAAGCTGTCTGCCTCATACAATAGCCATAGAAACCTCAGGCGCCTGGTGTTCTGACTCCCTGGCTACGATTTTCCACAGTGACCAAGTAATTTACTTAATCCTTTCACTACCTCTTTGTAGAGTCTTGGAGATTCAGGGTGTCAGAAGGAATCATCAAACTAATTCCTGCAAGGCATTAGAAGGCAAGACCTTGCAGTGTGTCACTGGGGAAAAAAAAATGCTTTATTTCAAAACAGATGTTTTCCCTCAAATAAATTTTGCAAATTGAGAAAAATGAGCTCCCTCAAAAAAGAAAATTAATGGAAAACTTGGAGCCTCTTGCAATGAATGTGATGCTAAATTTGACATCTCTTTCACTTGCAGTTCAAGAAATTTTGTTCTTTGGACCTTCGGGACTTCCCACTCCTCCTGAGGGATGTTTTCTCCCGAATCCTAGGTGACTGTTAGAAAAATCAAAAATGTTATATATTTTGTAGTGCATTAAATTACTTACCTCTAAATAAGTATTATTTTCATCAAACCAGTTGTGTTGCATTGAGTACTCTTACTTATTTTTGTGGCATCTGGTAGTCCTAATCAGGACCAGCCCCTTCCTGATGTGACCACTAAAGCCTGGGGACTGGATGATTCTGTTAAAGTGATCAACAGTGAGATAACTATGCCTTGCACCAAACACAGTGAGGGAGTCAGAACGAATACCCACTGACCTGAATGTGGCACTTCACACCACTACACTAAGGTTCAACCCACAAAGGTTGCTATTGCCCTCTTTTTGAGTAGAGAGGATTAGCAAGAACTGTCTGTCCATCCTGGCTATCAGGTTACTGGGAGTTGCAGGGCACGCTACTGGTGATGTTTGGGACCTGGTCTGGCAAGGAATTTCCTTCTCCAGGTCTTCATAGAACAACTTCGGTTGGAAGAGACCTTCAGGATCATCGAGTCCAACCATAACCTAACACTGGCACTAAACCATGTTCATAGGAACCTCTTTTATATGTCTTTTAAACACCTCCAGGGATGGTGACTCCACCACTTCTCCAGATTTTGATCTGGAATGAAACTTCAGTTGCTGTTGCGAACATCAGAGCCTGGAAGATATTGTTTTGCTGTTGTGTAAAGGCTACTCAACTATTACAGTGACGGGCACTCTGTGGAGGCCTGTAATAAAGGCAACACACAAAAGGAGATAATACATTCACATAGTTTTGAGCCTAAGGGCTTGTCTATACTAGAGGTATTTTTTTTTTCCGTGAGTATCTCAGCGAGGTTAAACACGCGCTCTTCCTGCCTGTGTCTGTATAGCTACATCTCAATGAGGCCTTTTATCAGCATAACTATGTCAGCAAAAGACCCAGCTTTTAACTCTCGTAATTACGCTGGTAAGGCTCCTTAAGTGGAGGGCAGCTTATACGGATTCTGCAGATGGAAGGAAGGAAGAGAATTGCTCCTTTCATCATGATAGCGTTTTATTCTCGGGGCCCCAGTGCTGACATTCTGAGTGTTGTTAACCTCTGCTATTTTAGGGATGGTGTGTAGGAGCGCATCACCACAGAATCAGGCATTCAGATATTTCTCTCCTGAGAATACGGATCAGAAAGCTGGCTGACGAGATGTTATCACCTCGGTTAAGCTTTTCCTTTGAGAACTTGTTTTCTACTTCTTGCTTTGTTTTTTTCCCGATGAAACTCTCTCACATGCCAGCCATCCTGGACCCTGCTTCACATAAAATGCATTATAAGGTCCCCAGTGAATGACTGCATGACTATTTTAAATTGTTCATATGTGGTTACCCCACTCATTCTAAGGTTTCATTATCTTGCAGAAAAGTGAATAAAAGGATTAATGTCTCCCTGTATTTAAGAGGAAAAACATATGACCTGTTCAGCAGCAAGTCCTCTCAAGCAGCAGCAAGATACAGACCAAAAGGTGTATATATAAACTGTAGGCATTTCAAGCCAAAGGTGCTGGTTCAGATTACAGATGTAATAAATGTGCCAGTCTTGACCTCTGGCCTGATGAAAAATGAGTCTGGCAGCTTAAGGAGATCCTGACAGCCATTCCCTGTGCCATGTCCCTCCTTCACACCCCTCTCCTCACAGCTCTTCCCTGTGACACTCGTACTGACCCAGTCGTTTATGGGGCTGGGAACCAGGGCTGGGCACAAGGCCGGTTTAAAAAGAGAGAGAAAGAGAGGGTGGGATGAAGGGAAGGAGGCTGCATGTCACTACGAGCCAGTGTCACCACTGAAACCCCGTCACACCAGAACAGCCTTCTGCCATGGTGGGGAGAGGGGCCGCGGTCTCTCAGAGAGGAACGTCTGCCACCCAAGAAAAGGCAGGGTCACTACTGCAGCCCTGCACAAACTCAGATTCGTGACTCTGCCTTGCAACAAAGAGTCTTGCATTACTTTTGTGAGAAAGGATGTTACTGCTTATCTCCCTTGAGGACAGCCTGCTCACAGATAAAGAGAACAGGAAGCCCTGTGTCTGTAATTTGTCCTGTACTGTCCATTGGGAAACTGGAGTGAGGAGGTTTTAGCTCAATGTTTTCATTTTTGTTCACCAGCTTCATGCACCATAATCTGCTCTGATTTTATTATCCTTGGTGAGAAAGAGGAAGAAAAAAAATGATGTCATAACACTATCCTCAGTCTGATGAGACCTGGCTGATTGTCAGCAGTTCTGCTGCACAGCAGATTTCAGTCCATGGTTGTTGCTACTGTGAGCAACTTTCAAGGCCCACAAAAGCCACAAAGGGTTTTTTGTTGTTGTTATTACAATAGGACAAGAGGTAATGGTTTTAAACTAAAGGACGGGAGGCATGAGGAAGAAATTTTTTACAATGAGGGTGGTGAAACCCTGGCCCAGGTTACCCAGAGAGGTGGTAGATGCCCCATCCCGGGAGACATTCAAGGCCAGGCTGGATGGGGCTCTGAGCAACCTGATGTGGTTGAAGATGTCCCTGCTCACTGCAGGGGATTGAACTGGATCAGCTTTGAAGGTCCCTTCCAACACAGACTATGCTATGATTTTATTCTATGATTCTATTAAAGGAACAGAAGTCAATAGATTTAGTCCCACTGTGCAGGATCTGCCTCTCCACTCGCAGTTCACAAATTGCGAGGGGTTGAAATTGCCTGCTGGAGTGCAATTGTAGTAACACAGAATAAGGGAGATAAAAATACACTTCCTGCACTGAAAATATGTTCATCAGAGCACAAAAGCACAGGTAGGGAAGCAAACTATCTAGTGATGTGACTATTTCAGTAACAGCGGGGTGGCTGGATTGGTGTAGCGGCTTCTTAGGGTGCAGTTTGGTATTATAGCTGAGCTGATCTACAAGCCAGTTGCTGTCTGTGTTTCCCATTCATGTTGCTTTTCCTTATATTGCATCTAGTGGCTGTGTCACCACAGGGCAAATCTGTTCATCTGGCTGAAAACAGCGGCAAACTAACCGTGCCATAAAAATGAGTAGTTTTCAGCCAGATCAGCCAGCTGAATCAGTTCAGCCTGAAGCGACTCCATCGCTCGATGCAGCTCAAGGGAAAGGGCAAGAGAATGCAGCTGGAAGCCACGGTGGAGCACGACCATGGCTATTTGGCCGGAGCTCATGGCTCTATCTGCAAGCTGCACCCGAAAGGACAACCTGCTCCCGTCCTCCCTTCCCTGCTCCCGGCTGCATGGTCCTGCTGCCAGCAGTGCTTTCCTGACCCCTCAGTGAACCAGGCTGCTCTCCAAGCCAGCAGAGAACTAACCCAGGAAGCAAATAATTTTCTGCCAACTTGATAAGGTGAAGGAGATTGCTGAGAGGTCCAACGAGCCTAAGAGCTGGCAACAAAGATTTTGATGGGATTGTGTGGCTGGGAGCAGCCCAGGGTGGCTCCTGACAGCAGCCATTTCATGAAACCTCATTTTCAATTTAACCCAAAGCAGGAAAAAAAACAAACCAAAACAACAACATAAAAAAGTGAGGCACAGCTGAGCAGATGGGAACCAGCTGCATACTCTGCATTAAAAAGAGTGCATCTGATAATTAGATGAAGAGGGACGGGTTTAACACACACTCTTGAAAGGTACGTTATCCTTCTGTTTGCTGGAAGGAGTGACATGACTATTGCACACATAGCCTTGCTCTTCCCAGGAGACAGGCAGAGGGTCAGCAGACAGTTTTGCAAGTAAATCCCTTCTCTCCCCATCATCTCCCTTACCCTTGGGCAACCTGGAGGCTCAAAAGTAGATACAGTGCATTTGAAAACAAAGGCAAAAGGGAAGGACAGAGGAGGGCAGAAGCTGGTGCGTAGCACAGCACAAGGAGGAGGTGTCTGGAACATGACCCTCTGCTTGGCTCTGGTGAAACCCCACCTGGAGCCCTGCCTCCAGCTCTGGAGCCTCCAGCACAGGAGACACAAGGACCTGTTAGAGAGGGGCCAGAGGAAGCCACAGAAATGATCAGAGGGCTGGAACAGCTCTGCTGTGAGGACAGGCTGAGAGAGTTGGGGTTGTTCAGCCTGGAGAAGAGAAGGCTCTGGGGAGACCTCATTGTGGCCTTTCAGTGCTTAAAAGGGGCCTGTAAAAAAAGATGGGGACAGACTCTTTAGCAAGGGCTGTTGCGATAGGACAAGGGGTGATGGTTTTAAACTAAAAGAAGGGAGATTCAGGCTAGACATGAGGAAGAAATGTTTTACAATGAGGGTGACCCATCGCTGGAGACATTCAAGGCCAGGCTGGATGGGGCTCTGAGCAACCTGATCCGGTTGAAGATGTCCCTGCTCATGGCAGGAGGTTGGACTGGATGAGCTTTGAAGGTCCCTTCAAACCCTGACCCAGAGGTACCACTTCCTTCTGGAGGTGTTTTAAAAGAGCATCCAAGGGGACTCTGAATTTACACGGATAGCAATAATTCCTCTGGCTTCTGATGCACAGTTTTTTTTTCTGGGCAGATAGCCAAAAATGCAATTGCTAATTGCAGCTATTTCCATGTTCTCTCTTCTGTAAAATCACTTTATTAGAGGAGTTGTTTAAATTCAGGAGTGCTCACATTCCTGGCCATATCTTGTTTAGCAAAGACTTCTTGATAACAGAGCTGTGCTACTTCTCGCAGCTCATGTGCCTGTAAAAGGCGTGATTGTTTACACAGTCCCGCTGCTGCAGATGCAATCCTATCAGCTTAAGATAATTAAACTGGCATAACTTATTTTATTAGTCTGAACTGCTCTTTTATTATCACCTGTAGCTGGTATCGCTGCCTCCATGCTATGGGAGGTTTGCTGCCTGCCAAAATGGGAATATTTAGTGAAGATGGACTTTAGCACATGTGTGTTTCCTCAGGAGTCGCTCCAGCACTCTGTCAATAAACCTGATTTCAGCAGTGTTTGCTGACACAGCTAAAAAGGTATTGCCAGAACCTACATCCCATTAAGTGTTATTCTGCACCCCATGTAATAATTTAGAGAAGTCAGTGTGGATGTCACCATGAATTACTACATAAATGCAAGGCAGCAGGGCGGTGAATGGTGTTGGCTTCGAAGCTGAGACAACTCTTACCCCCCCGGCTCTAGAGAGGTCCCAGAAGGGGGATGGCAAGGGATTTGCAAAATTGCCACTGTGCTGCCATCTTTCAGAGCCGTCCAGCCAGACGTGAAGCACAGTTTGCTCTTGGGTGCAAGGCAAGATTGGACCATGTGTTGAAGGAAACCTCTTGAAGGGAAAAGAAAATGGAATTGTGGTTATTTTCAGGCATCAACACAAATTGCATGAGGGTTTCTACTTGGAAATTGCATACAGGTTTCTACTCAGAAAATTACCTTGATCTCTTTTTTCTTTGCTTTCCCCCTCTGTCTCTGTTTTTGGAGCTTTCATTAGTTCTTAGAAAAACTGAAACTATTCAGCCCAGAGGAGACGGTGGTGGAGGTCTTGCAAAAGTAGATTCAAAGTGCTCTCTTGCTTAACTGAGAAGTAGAAGCATAAAATCTTGAGTTGGCTTATTTTTCTCCATTGACATACATTTGAATAAACAAGTAGTAATGAAAAGGGACAGATTTAAATGATTTAAGAGAATTTTCTCTCAATGAATCCTATGGTGCCATTATACACTTGGTTGTCCCAGATCTGCCAATCCCTGTAGGTCCAAACGCAATTTATTGCACATGCACAAATGACTGGAGCATGATCCTTGAATTTAATGGTGTCCTGAACAACTAAAGAGTTACTGAGAAGATCGACTGTTTGTCACACATACAGCAGGGTCACCCTGGGCTCCTATACTTCAGGAAAACCAATAAACAGCCACAAAAAAAGAGCAACTTGGTGATAGATGAGGTTGAGCGGTCACCAAAATGGGCAACACTGGCAGATTCACTGTAGCTCCTGGGACAAAAATGTTTTCCAATAAGCTACCAAAAAAAAAAGAAGTTCAATTTCTATAAGGGGACACCAAAAAATTTTTACATATACTCTTAGTCTAGATTATATCAACCAGAGCAATGTAGAGACATAAACACAAACCAAATTTATTTTCCTTTGTGTTGCTAGCAGATTTGTGAGCCCACTACAGCATAACAGTGCCTCCATGGGTGGTTTTACTGTGCAAGACCAGCTCCTGACCAAACAGCTTGTGTCCATCTTTTAAGGAAAGGCAGACAGACCAAGAGAAAGCCTGTAATTTACAGTAAAGAACTTGAACACTTTCTTCCTTCTGGTCTCGGCCTGTTCCAGCCAGTTTAACTCTCACTAATGCAAAATGAAGACAGTAAAAAGAGGAACGGAACTGTCATGTTCTGAAAAAAGGTAAATCCTGTTACTACTCAAAAATGCAATTCACTTGCCAAACCTTGGGGAATTTAATTCCTGCATTAATCTGGTCATCCTCCCAGAGACACATGTCACCTTTCCCTCCAGGCAGTTGCTCTCCCCGCTCCCAGCTACAGGAGCTCTGGGCTGGTACAACACCACCAGGGCTGGGGGCGATGTCTACACCTGGTTCATTTAACGTAGCCATTCCTGAGAACCTGATAACAATATTTTCACAGCGAATGACTTGCGTTTCTGAGTCCACAGCACAGTGGCGGACCCAGCTGCTCGGAGATGTTCACTTGAGATAATCCAATATTTAGCAGCCGTTGCTCTAGCAAACATGGCATCAGGCTGCATCTTGTGAAGCGGGGCCCTTCCTCTGTGAGCCACCACCGCGCAAGGGGGCTCCTCCGGAGGACACCCCGGCTTCACCTGGGAGCCCGGGAGGATGGGCTGATGGTCCGGTACCTGCAGATGCCAGGAAGAGCAGAAGAGCTGTTTAGGTGAGAACAGTGCTCTATAAACGTGTTAATGGTTCACTGTGTAATTGCCATGAGGAGGGTGGTATTTTTAACTGTTAAATATTCGCCAGCTTGAATTAAATGATTTATTCTATATGAAGTTTCTAGGTCTGCATTTCTTAGTGGAGGGCACTGTTGCTGGACTGGAATCATAGAAGCATTTTGGTTGGAAGAGACCCTTAAGATCATTGAGTCCAACCATAACCTAACTCTGGCACTAAACCAGTCTGTAAGAACCTCATCTCTGCATCTTTTAAACCCCTCCAGGGATGGTGACTCCAACACTTCCCTGGGCAGCCTGTTCCAATGCCTGACAACCCTTTCTGTGAAGAATTTTTTCCTAATATCCAATCTAAACCTCCCCTGGCACAATTTGAGGCCATTTCCTCTTGTCCTATCTCTTGCTACTTGGGAGAAGAGCCCAACCCCCTCCATGCTACAACCTCCTTTCAGGCAGTTGCAGACAGCGATAAGGTCTCCCCTCAGCCTCCTTTTCTCCAGGCTGAACAGCCCCAGTTCCCTCAGCCGCTCCTCATCAGACTTGTGCTCCAGACCCCTCACCAGCTTCGTTGCCCTTCTCTGAACTCTCTCCAGCACCTCAATGTCTTTCCTGTAGCGAGAGGCCCAAAACTGAACACAGGGTTCAAGGTGGGGCCTCACCACTAGACTGCCTCTCTGGGACTTGTATTTCTTCTGTGTTTCTTTTCCCATGCAGAGCCAGCTGTTACAAGAAATGAATGAATAATTTTCTGGCTGAACTTAGCATTTTCATCTGTGACTTAAGCTAAGGGTTTTTGCAAATACATCAGATATTGGAAACTCTCTGTCATAATCATTTGAGAAATACTTCTTCATTTATAGGATTCATGAGCAATTCACTGGAGGTGTCAGAAGAATGCCAGGAACAGCCAGGGCCGGCTGATACATGAGGGATGGGGAGCCAGCGGGTCGGGGGGCAGAAAGGGATCTGGGGGCCCAAGACCATAGCTCAGGTGGGGGCCAAGGACAAGAGCTGCAGCTGAAGCAGCTCCCGAGGGCCAAGGCTGGGTGCTGGTGGTGGCCTCCCCAGGGCTATGAGCCAGCCCTGAGCCCACAGCCAGAGCTCCCTCAGCAGGGACGGTGCGCTCACGGCTGCCTGGACACGTAGCTCTGGGCAAATCTCTGTTCTATACCAGATGAACCAGAATTCCTGTGTAACCTCATCTGGGTGTTCCTGCTCCGGCAGGGGGATTGGACTGGATGATCTTCTGAGGTCCCTTCCAATCCCTAACATTCTGTGATTCTGTGATTCCACGCTGCAGCTCAAATAGCCATCTCTGCAAATTCAAAATATTCTTCTGGAAAAAATATTTTGTTATTGGTTATTACATTATCCCAGATCAGGACTCATCTCAAAATCTTCCTACATCTGATCACGCATTCAGCTTGTCCACCAGTTGCACATCACAGCATTTACTGACACCACAGTGTAAGAGCAAGTTTTTGTATTTATAAACCAGCCTTGGAAACAGCACGGAACAGAGAAGAGGCGATGTAATGTGTCCGTTCCACATTCACCAAACAGCTGTGCTACAGGGAAGGAAGGTAGAGAACCACTACGAGCAGCCCCACCTTGGTGGGACGCAGCACTACAGAGACTCCTTGCTTCAGTTCTCCAGCTGGGACTTTGCCAAGAGACTAAGTCACACTTTGTGGAGAAAACTGCTCCGCTGGCACCAGCTCGCGTGTCTGTTGCATGGTCAGCAAAGCTGGCACAAGAAGACAGGAACGGTCTCACGTTTGCTAAATGCACCAAACATTTGCTGCAAGAAACAGGCTGTCAGGAGACAAATCAGTTTTCTTTAATTATTGCCAAAATCAGGTTGTCAAGCAAGATGCTTGTAGAGCATCTTGGATTTAGCTTGGCCTCCAAACACACAGGCAAACGTAGGGCTGCCTGGTTTTGGGTCAGTCTCCTACCATGAAGCAGAAACCGTTCTGGTTTTGCCAGTATATAAAATGAAGTAAATATTTCCTTCTGTTTTCATGAAACATAGGAAATTCAGTAGGGAGCAGTCATAACTTCAGTTTCTTTTATTATAAGGATGCATTTTAGGATAGAGAACTCAGAGTTTCTTAAAGCAAGAACTTTAAGGTTAATCTCATTACTGTAAAATTGATGCCATAAGAAAATATGGCATGGGAATAGGTTGCCCAGAGAGGTGGTAGATGCCCCATCCCTGGAGACATTCCAGGCCAGGTTGGACGGGGCTCTGAGCAACCTGATCTGGTTGAAGATGTCCCTGCTCATTGCAGGGGGTTGGACTGGATGAGCTTTGAAGGTCCCTTCCAACCCAAACTGCTCCATTATTCTATTATTCTATTTATGAAGCACAAACTCCGCAAGACAAGCAGGAAATGTGTCACATCAAAACTTTGAAAACAGACATTTTAATATGAATTATTTCATAAATGAACTAGCAAATCTTGAAGCTGGATCTGTGGCTGAAGTGACAGACTTGTAAAGCAGGGTGCAGGCTTGCACGAGGAGATAAAATCATCTGTTCTGCTGTTAGTCTGGTCCAGGAGATAGCACCAAATAGTCAGTACGGAGAACTGTGTGCCCTGAAGAGCTCTAACCATCAAAACAGGACAATACACCCTTGTTCTGCAATCTTTGGCATAAAAATAGCAAACAGTACAGTGTTATGTTTGATCCTAAGACAAAACCAAACTGCTAGTGAAGAAGCTACAAAGGATTTCCATTTGGTTGTAAAATTTGTTTTGAAGCTTAGATGAATCATCATCTGAATCATATTCTGCCCCATTTGTAGTAAACAGTGCCCTGTGTGTCACTCTTTCAGGAAATACTAACTGTAAATGAAGTACTTTAATTTAAAGCTTTACTTTTCTTCCGCCTTTTACCCAAAGGCTTCACAGCACTTTATAACTGTGACTTTATACAATCTCTTCAGCATTCCTGAGAGATCAGCAGATGGATCTACAACTAGCTTGAAGAGTAGATGAACTCTTAGGTGGTGTGACCAGCTTCAGGGGTGACCCAGAAATGGGCAGCAGCCTTCAGCACAGTCCATGGGACAGGGAGGGGCTCCCACACACACCCCTGTGTCAGGAGGTTGCAGAGCTGTCCAGTTCTCTTCCTTCACATTGACTTCATGGAACACCAGACACAGACACCCCATTTCCAAGGTTTGCAATCTGCCTCTTGCAGTGGGTGAGAAACACAACCAGAAGCACTCAATGCTGGCACAGTCCTTCCCGAAATCCTGTGAGGAGGGTCGCTTGGGCTGGGAATAAACCCCATCAGCTGGGCACAGGAGTGACTCTCTGCCCTTGCGTAGCACATGGCAGTAGTGTTATTGTGAACAGTCTTTTACGGTCACAAGGCAGTGAGTCAATTACACATAGAGCTCCTGGAGAAGTAGAATCATAGAATAGTTTGGGGTGGAAGGGACCTTCAGTCCAACCCCCTGCTGTGAGCAGGGACATCTTCAATCAGATCAGGTTGCTCAGAGCCCCGTCCAGCCTGGCCTTGAATATCTCCAGGGATGGGGCATCCACCACCTCTCTGGGCAACCTGGGCCTGTGTTTCACCACCCTCAGTGTAAAACATTTCTTCCCCATGTCTAGCCTGAATCTGCCCTCCTTTAGTTTAAAACCATCACCCCTTGTCCTATCGCAACAGGCCCTGCTAAAGAGTCTGTCCCCATCTTTTTTACAGGCCCTTTTAAGCACTGACAGGCCACAATGAGGTCTCCCCAGAGCCTTCACCTCTCCAGGCTGAACAACCCAAACTCTCTCAGCCTTGTACTTTTGTTTTTTTTCTTTCTTTGGATCATTTCTGTGCAAGCCCTGCAGCGTGTTTTCCAAGAAGGGAGCAGCAGACACTAGTGCCAGACCCCATGCCACCTTCCTGCTGGAACAAAATTGTTCAAATTCGTGACACAAAGCTGTTTAAAAATCCTTACTCCGTTCCACAAAGCCACCAAAAAGCGCATATTCGATGGCACTCCCCCTCCCAAACGCTAACGTAACCTGCTGAGCCCGGCATGTGTGCGCTGCCGCGGGGCAGGGATCCCGGGGGAAGAGGGCGGGTGTACCCCCGGGACGATCGCCAGGCCTTGAAGGCCTCACTGGGCCCGGCCGCGCCGCCCGGGCAGCCCCGGGGCCGCCGCCACCCGAGCCCCCGTGTGTCCGCGACTCCCGCCAGCGCGGCGGGGCGGGGCGGGGCGGGGCGGGGTGTGGCTTGGGCCGTGGGCGGGGCCGGAAGTTCCGGGTCGGAGGGAACAGGAAGTCGGGACGTGGCCGCCGCAGCGGAGCAGGAGGCGGAGGGCGGGAGGGAGAGGATGGCGGCGGTGCTGAGTTCGGACCGGCTGGAGGTCTCGGTGGACGGGCTGACGCTGAGCCCCAACGCCGAGCTGCCGCCCTGCGAGGCGCGGCCGGGGCAGGGAGAGCCCGCGGCGGGGTGGAGCCGAGCGGGCCCCGGCTCCCCGGGCCAGGCGGAGGCTGGCGGGGAGGCGGCGGAGGAGGCGGCGCTGAGCCCGGAGCGGCGCTGGGGCTTCGCGCTGGAGGAGCTGTACGGCCTGGCCCTGCGCTTCTTCAAAGGTGAGGCCGCCTGGCGACGTGGCCCGCGCACCCCCTGCCGAGACCGGGGCGGCGTGGCGGGAGCCGCGATCTCCGAGGAGCCCCGAGCGGCGGCAGCGTTCACCCCCCCGCCGGGCCGAGCTCCGGGGCGCAGGCGGAGCCCCCGGTCCCCTGGGAGGCGCGGCGGGCGTCCCCTGGGGGTCATTGTGCTGGGGCCAGCATCGCGTCCCGGCGGTCGGTGGTGGCTTGTGGGGACGCGCTCTTCGCGGTAGGACCGGGAGAGGAGCGGGGGCTGCCCTAGGAAGGCATTTCAGAGGGTTTGCACCACCGGACCTAAAAACGGAGCAAAAAAAGTCCATGCTTGTGGCACGCAAATCAAAAAAAGACTCGCAAACGTAGGCGAAGAGCCCGATCGTTGAGTGTTGTGGAGCCCGCTGACAGCTGGATACCGGCGTGAGATGTGGTGCCGTCCCCACAGGATGCTGACTTCAAGCCTGGCTTTGCTGCTTTGTGTGCTGTCCTGCTGGCAGCTGCGCGAGGGAGCTGTGGCATCCCAGCACGGGTGTAGAGCTGGAGCGTTTGTCCTGAGACCCCATGTAGCCAGGCTGGCCTCTGCAGCAAGGCAGAGGTGCCTTGCTACTGTTGCTTTCCTCAGGAGGAGGAAATGGGCTATGTGGTTTTTGAGCACCTCATGGCTGTGTGTCACTCTGATGGCTCTCAGGTGGCTGCTGTTTAACGTGGGGCACAGGGTAGGGAGTCCAGCAACCTGCCTGCACTGGGGTAGATACAGCTCTGTACTTGGCAAGGTTAGTCCTGTGGCAATCAGTCATTAAGTGACCTTCCAGGAAAGCTGCATCTTCTGAGGGCAAGCATACTGGCAGATCGGAACTGCACTTAGAAGGACAAAGTTGTCTTTTTTTATTTTCACTTTGGCTGGCTTGCACCCTGATACCCGGAAAATAAGTCCTACCTGGAAAATAAGCCCTAGCATGATTTTTGAGGATGCTCGAAATACAAGCCCTGCTCCAAAAATAAGCCCTAGTTACAGTTCATTTAAAAAATCAATTTAAATGGTGTCCAAGCAGCTACACATGTAAAAAAGCAAGCAACTTTTGGAGCAAAAATTGTATAAGACCCTGTCTTGTTTTGGGGGAGACTGGGTAGCTGTTAGGAGCATGTAATGCTCTAAGCAGTTTTCTTGAGCCCTGGTTCTTTGACCCTGTTCTGCTGCCCTTCCACAAAGCAATTTTTTTGTTAGTGTGATGATACGTAGAGTTGTCCTTTTGGGTTTTTTTTTAGCTGTAAGAACCACAAGGGATCATAAAGCTCATGATTTTTTTTTTTCTTCTGTGTCAGAAGCTGCTGCAACCAAGTGTGAGGTTGGAAGGATTGTGACTTCTGTCTCTACCATTTCTGTAAAACAAGCTGCTTGAAAGAGTTCTAGTTTGGTTAATTAGCGTTTGTTCTTAAAACATGATGCAGAAAGAAATGTCACTGCGGTAGCAAATTCCTCGTCTCAGTCAACCATGGTATCATTTTGTCTTGGGCTTAATATTCTACTGGAACCTGTATTTACAGTGTAAAAATTACGCACTATGAATGAGCTTATCTACATTATTGATAACCTAAGTCTATTATGTCTCATGTTTTAATGGAATTTATGGTCTACATTTATCTCCTCTTGGATAATGAAAAGTCAGCGGAGTGTTACTTGTGCCTAGGTGCCAGTTCCTTGTGTTTTCTTGACACTGGGCTTGTTGTTGCCTTACTTTTATTAAAAGCTTAATTTCAACATGTTTCATTTTACTGCTGTTCTTTTTTTAACCTTCTGCAATTTTGTGTAATGTGTGATTTTGCTCATAAGAGGAAAATTTTCCACATTATATGGAGTTGTCAGACTTACCAAATGAAGATGATGTTCCTCTATCCTTAGGACTGGAATAAGTCATGTGAAGACATTGCCTGTATTTTTATTTGTAGTTTTTTTTTCTAAAAGTGACATAACACGAAAATTTTTATTTATAGATGTGATGGTGCATTACAGGAGCTTGTAATACTTGGGTTACTGATTTTGCCTGTTTGTTCTATATCTTTGTGGCTATGGAAATAGTTGGTCTCGTTTCCAAATGGTTTGCCTGCATCCACTGTCAAAACACCTTTGGGAGTGGGCGTGCTTGTGTAGCAACCTTATAGATGCCAAGGAACAAATACAGAGTCCTCCTTTACTTCAAGAAGGATCATATAAGGGATCTGAAGGTTGACCCATGTTAACAGGTCAATGCTGAGATCTTGTTTCTGATCATTCTTCTAAAAAACACTGATTTAGAGGTGGGGGTATCTTTGAGAAGCTTTGTCTTAAAGCTAGTTGATGCCCATGCCTCAGTGTATTCTATTACCTGCTCACAGAGCTACCGTGGAACAAACAGGTGGCTCAGGACTGCCCTTGTTTGGGAGGATGATGGTGTGTGGATTAACTGTGATTGTTGGGATGGAAGGAGCTCAGGTTGGATGCTGCGGGAGTCCCTCAAAGGGTAAACAGCAATCACTGGTTAAGCAGATTCCTTGCAGCTTCAGTGAGCAGACTGAGTTGTCTGCTTGTAACTTGTGGTGTACTTTCTTCCTAGGAAAGTTGAATCTGAGCAAAATGGTTTGGATTTGCTTATTACAATGACTGCTGACACTTGTCTGTGGTGGCATATTGCGTGTAACAGAACTGCTTGAAGACAAGACAGGGTGGGAGTGCATATAAACAATGTGAAAAACACAACTGAAAGTAGGCTAGGATATTGGAGAGACTGAAAAGCTACTTTATTCTCTGATGAAGACAGGAGCAGATCTAAAATGCTTGACCCGGTGTCACTTCAGTTGTCAGGCCTTAGGCTGTGTAGGAGATGTGCACTAGCTTTTTTTAGCATCTGTAATAGCTTGCGAAGAAAGCTTTTCAGAATAATAGAGGCATAGAAAACAGGTGGTTAATAGTGTTCCAGGGGATTTTTCTGTGATAAATAAGAGCCCTTCTCACAGTATGCACTCTTTCTCTTGCTCTGTCGAGCCTAGTTCAGGTCAGCCAGCATTTTGGCTGCCATTAAGAATGTGCTCTGCTGTGCTAGATCCGGTGTACAGGGGAGAACACACTCATGTTACTGAAATGAGGACGTTTCTTTGTCTCTTGGCTGTCTGTAATTGTGTGCCCTGGGGCAGCTGGCAAAGTAGAAGTGTCTCTGACAGCGAATTCTGCTTGTTGAGCTGGTACGAGCTGTGCCAGTGAAGGTAACTTGTTTAAGGTGTAAGCTGTGTCCTGCTCGTGTAGCTCTGCCAGAAAATCCATTCCAGTATCAACCTGGCTGGATGGTTTTCCACATCCTGCCACTGAAATCCCACTGCACCGAACCTTCGATCTGTGACGGCCTCTGAAGTGTTCATGTACTGTCTAAGGTGTTTTGCAGGGCAGCGCACCTGTGTGGGCAGTGTACAAACCATATCATTCTGGTATCTAAAAGCTCTCCTGGTATGTGAAGTACTCTGATTTTGTTTGGCTACTCAGAGTTATTTCCTCTTATCCTAACAAAAGTGCATCTTCAACCTCAGCAATACATAATTCCAAATTAATTGTTTTACCTCACTTTTTTCCTTTCCCAAGGGCTAATTTGATGGCATGATTGTAATTCATAGTTAAGTAGGCTTTTTTTTCTCAAGAATTATGAAAACCCCCATAACGTACCTACATTTGATGTGAAGTTGAGCTTTTAACAAGTTTAATTGGAAGGGCCGGTTGGTAATTCTTCTGTTGATGCAGAACATCTTCAGGAGAGGAGCATTAGGAGTGTAAAAGTGTGTGCTGGGATCTGCAGGCAGCGATTCAGTTCTTTCGCTTCTCAGTTTTGGTCTCACTCATTAAAACTTTGCAAATGAATGGCATTAACATGTGCGACTTCTGCTTCTAAAAGCTATGAGGTGAAAAATCACACTTGGCAAACTGTTTTCTAGCTTCTTCTAGATGACTCACCCGAATGCTATCCCACGGGAATTAGGCATTTAGAGAGAGAGTGCACTAGGTGAATTTGGAGAGGAAGCTGCAGCATGTTGTGCCACGTTTCTTACAGGGGAAAAAAATCTGCAGCTACCTGCATAGGAGTAACAGTATCTTGCATGACGCAGTCTCTTAAGCATATTTCTTCAACTCCCTTGTGTCTAAATGTGTGGTTTTATATTGATTCTTGTCAATGGTGCTGTGCCACATAGTGACATAAGCTTCTGTTATCTGCTTTTCATTACTAGTTATAGCTTAATCTTCCTGTTGTGCTTGCATGCTGACAGAAACGGTGGTCTTCAAGCATGCAGTTAGTTATCTGTAGGACAAGGAGGGTCATTAGTGTTTTAAGTACTGGTTTTCTAGATTAATCAACTGAGTTGTCCTTGATGCATCTCGGTTTTCTGGCCATGTGAACAAAGTAGCCTCTGTCAAGAAGAATGCTAGTATTAATATGAATAGCTGATATTTGGTGTGCAGGGATTTCCCTTTCAGGGGTGACAGTGCATTAACAGTGTGGTGTGGTTTCATGGGACACATCAGCGAGGCCTGATCTTGCGGTAAGTGGGAGCCAGTCTTTCTCCGTGTTCTTGATGAACTAATTTATGTCATTAGTGAAGGACAGGCTGGATCAATGTGCTGAAGTTCAATAAGGCCAAGAGCCGGGTCCTGCACTTGGGTCACAACAACCCCAGGCAGTGCTTCAGGCTCAGGGAAGAGTGGCTGGAAAGCTGCCTGGCAGAGAGGGGTCTGGGAGTGCTGGTTGACAGCAGCTGAATATGAACCAGCAGTGTGCCCAGGTGGCCATAAAGGCCAACAGCATAATGACTTGTATCAGGAATAGTGTGGCCAGCAGTACTAGAGAAGTGATTGTGCCACTGTACTCAACCCTGGTGAGGCCCTGCCTTGAATCCTGTGTTCAGTTTTGGGCCTCTCACTACAGGAAAGACATTGAGGTGCTGGAGAGAGTTCAGAGAAGGGCAACGAAGCTGGTGAGGGGTCTGGAGCACAAGTCTGCTGAGGGAACTGGGGCTGTTCAACCTGAAGAAAAGGAGGCTGAGGGGAGACCTTATCGCTGTCTGCAACTGCCTGAAAGGAGGTTGTAACATGGAGGGTGTTGGGTTCTTCTCCCAAGTAACAAGCAATAGGGTGAGAGGAAATGGTCTGAAGTTGTGCCAGAGAAGGTTCAGATTGGATATTAGGAAAAACTTCTTCACAGAAAGGGTTTGTCAGGTATTGGAACAGGCTGCCCAGGGAAGTGGTGGAGTTACCATCCCTGGAGGTGTTTAAAAGACACGTAGATGAGGTTCTTAGGGACATGGTTTAGAGGTGGACGTGTCAGTGTTAGATTAGTGGTTGGACTCTATCTTAAAGGTCTTTTCCAACCAAAATGATTCTATGATTCCACGTGTCTGTAGATACATGTATGTATATGTGGGTCCTTACTGCAGAATGCCTAAACCACCATGGGTCCATGGCCTGCCTTGTTCGTGTAACCGTACCTTTAATCATTAGTTGAATTTGACCTGTTAGTGGCTGCTGCTTAAGTGTAGAGTTTAGTTGACTTGAGAAACTGCCATTTCAGGCAAATGATGGTTCGAAGTATTGTCAGAGAAGTCTCTTCATCTTCTGTAAGAAAGCTGTGCCTTTCTCTGGCCCTGATGGGGGTGGCATAGGGAAAGTGGTGTAGTTGCTGTACTAGCGCTGTGCGCACCCTTTGGGTTTCTCAGTGTGTTTCTTAGAGCCCTGTGATGTCCTTCAGCTTCCTGACAGCTGTATTAGATGTGTGGGTAATACCTACTTAAATGGTGTGTTCACGGATGCTTGAATAAATTTGGCACTTCTACTTGTCTGGACTCATGAATGCTCATTTTTGGCGTATTTGACTCTGCAGATGGCTTCAGGTCGTCTGGTTCAGTTTAATGGCAACACTTCCAAATCTTTGGGATAATTGTACAGAGCGGTTCATGCTTAAGAATTGAACTGAAAAATAGCTAGTATACAACTTCGCTCCCTTGACTGGCTCCAAATGTTTTGCTGAGGGTTTGCTTCTAACCTGCATTATCTACATGTCACTGAGTGCCTGACTTATATTTTTCTAAGATCTGTTTTCCTCTCTTATTTAGTTTGTTTGTTCTTCTTCTTTGGTGACCATTCTTTGTAAATGCAGATTTTTGGCTTCTCTTGAGGTGTGACTTCTCTGGTCTGTGAAAATGCAGACATGCTGTGTACAGCATGGGAAACAATGTTGTTTTTTCCCTTTAAACCCCTTCAAAAGTGAGTTCAAATACTGATGATGTTATTATAGCTGGCTTAGGTAGCAGTCTAGTACAGCAAACAGCTATGGTTTTTTGGCAGACAGCTGCAGGTTTACAGGTTGTGCAAGGTAAATGATGCCATAGGGACCCTCTTGAGGAGCGTACTTTGCTCAGAAGCCTGGCAAAATTTCAGTGTAGTACCCTTATCAATTGACTTGCTTTTTGAGCACGCTGCCCCAGGATATTAAGCATGATTTCAGAGCGTGTGGTGTTTATTGAGGCTGATAGAAGTGCTTGCTACCTAAGAAGCAAATTGAGTTAAATGTGAAGTGGGAAGAATTGAGGAAAAGCCAAAGGGTTCTTTGGGTGGCCTGAGGGAGCTTACCAGGACATGGGGATTTGCATCTTTTAAGGGTCACAGGCTTGTTGGGGTGGGAAGGGAGCTCTGGGGACTGCCAGGTTCAGCCATCTCTGTTGAGATCAGGCTTCTTAGGACTGTCTGTTTGGGTTTTGAATATCTCCAAGGATGGAGACTTCACAACCTCTCTCTGGAAAACCTGTTCCAGTGCTTGTAAAAAAAAAAAAAAAAAAATTAAAAATAAATTTTAAAAATGTAGAATTTCCTGTATTTCAGTTTGTCTGCTGCCTCTTGTCTCTTCACTGGTTACCACTGAGTAGACTCTGGTTCAGTCTTTACACCCCCTCTTCTCAAATTCATCAGGTGTCTTTGAAAATAGATATTTTTGTGGATGAATTCTTCTGGGTTTTGAAGGTGGAAGAGATATTTCCTGTAAGGTTGTGTGATACTGAGAGAAGAGCAAATACGTAAGGTTCTGGAAGAGTGAAGTGGACCTCTAGGAATGGATAATAAGTGATGAAACATTTACCTTCCTCATTCTTTGATTCTGTCTTCAAAATTAATGGATGCATGTAATGGTTTCTTGTGTTGCTTTAACTGAGTAAGTCTAGTAATGTGCTGAACTTACTCTATTGAAAATACTGCTTCTTGCTGTGACCTGCAAACACTTTCCATCTGGGTTTGTCTCTTAATTCTCAATTTTCAGAAATATTTGCTCTGAGTTTCTCAATAAACCGTAGCAGAGGTGTTTTACCCACTCTTTTGTTCTGATATTTGCTTCTTTTCCTTTTGATAACTCTGTTTACAAAATTGCTCAGCTTATGCTTGTAATATGCAACTGTCAGCCCTAAAATTTGGGTGTGAATTGGACTGTTCAGCTCAAGGCTGTAAACGACTTGCTCCAAAGTGACCTTTACCGTATCAGGAGGGCTGGGAACTGGTGGCAGCTCTGCCTGTGGTTCCTGAAGACCTGGAGAGCAGTTAGTACAGTCCTGTGAAATGCCTGTTGTTTACATCCCATAATGAGTTCCTAGTTTCAGCCCTTCCAAAAGGAGATGATGCCTATTTATTTGTTTTCCTGTTCAAGAAAAACTCTTCTCTTAATGAACAGCATAATCACATCTAGCAATGCCTGTTTCTTTGATCTGTTTTGACAGTTTAAGTGTGTTGAAGTAAGTCCTAGCTGACTAATTCATATTATAATTTCTAAATCAATGCAAGTCTCTTCTTACCAGTAAATGCCTGGTGGGATCTAGCGGGGGCCACTTCAGAAGGAGGTGGTATGGAGCCACTGGAATTTGGTTATATTCAGGCTTACGTTCCCTGCATCTTACAGCCAGAGCTCTCTGTACGTGTTGGCACTGATGGAGTCACCTCTAGGACTTTTCATTGTGAGGGGTTATTCCAGCTGCCTTGGCAAAGTGCAGGGATCAAATTGCCTCAAGGAAAACTTTCCCTTAATTCTAATTTGTACTCTGCGGTTTTCCTTGCCTTAAACCTTGCTTGTTTTGCTTTCATCAGTGTGAAGAGCATGAAAGGAGAGCAATCTATAAAGATATCATCACATCTTTGTGGAAAATCCTTCTTATCCACGCTACAATACACTTGGCAGACACGTTTGAATTCAAGTTAAGGTTTTTAAATATTTCAGAGTTATGTATCCATATTGTATGATCTTCAACTAATTAACATAAATATTTATGTGCTAGCTTATGAGCTAAGATTCACTCTTGATGGTGTAATGAAAAACACTTCAGAATGAAGTTTCAGCAGCTGAAGTTAAATGTGTTTCTTCTGGGCAGATCTTTATTTTATTTGAATAGAACTGACTTAATTTGTCTAACCTTTTGTGGCTTCTCTTCCCTATTCCTTTTTTAGGGAGTAATCATGATAAGAGATTATACAAAATACTCTTTGCTGTCCTGTGCTTTATCAATCACAACAGTGATTTTTTTTTTTTTTTTTTTTTTTTTTCCTACAGAAAAAGATGGCAAAGCCTTTCATCCAACATATGAAGAAAAACTCAAACTTGTGGCACTGCACAAGCAGGTTCTGCTGGGACCTTACAACCCTGACACATGCCCTGAAGTTGGATTTTTTGATGTGCTGGGGAATGATAGAAGGTAAAAGGGCTGGTGATCTTGTTGACCTTCACTCTGCTTTTTCTGTTTGAAGAAAACATCATTCGATTTCTGCAATAAGGAGAAAAGTATGTGGGTTGCATCACTGTGTGTGTGGTAGTGGAAAGTGAGGGACCTCTTCAAATACATCTTAGAAATCTGAGTCACCGTTTGGTAAAGGAGCTAGCAGAATATTATTGGGGTTTTTAAACCTCATTAGGAAAAGCTGCTGTGCCTGGAGTCCAGTTTCTCCCACCAGTTTAAGACTTGTTAGCTCTGCGTTAATGTTCAGGCCTGTGTTCATCCTAACTCCACAGTGAGGTTACAACAGGCCAAACCTTTTGCCAGTGGTGACAGCATCCACTCTAGCTTTTGTTAATACCGAGGATAACTTCTGAAATCACATACCTGATACATTCAAACCCTGAGTAAATTTTTATGAGATCTGGGGAGCCTTGGGTATGTCTCTGGTATTGTTTGCACTTCAGGCAGCAGTTCTCTTGTTCACTGTTGCTGTTTCTAGTTGTGAAGATAATGTGCAACACAGCACTGGCTTCTCAGAGCTGGACCCAGGGTGCTGCTTTTGCTTAAATGGACACAGCTTTCCTGTAAGAAGAACCAAACTAACCAAAGCGCTATAATCAATGATTGTTACCATGTTTGTTCAGCCAGCCAGGAAAATGTATGTGGTGGGTTTTTTTCCACAAACTAGAGTGGGATAGGGATAAAAAAAGAAAAAAAAAAAAAATTCAGGTTCATTTGTATCTGGGAAGTTTTTGGACATTGTTCAGAATTTGAAGCAAAGTCAATGGTATGTATGACGTTTCCTATAAACACTCAGTTCTATCTGTTTGAAAGGGTTGTTCTGGTGCAGGCAGAAGAGAGCACTGAAACCTACAGGTTTAAAAGTTGTTGATTCTTTGAATCTGCATATGATAAAGTTGGGTCCCTGGTCTCCCAGCTGTGGTTTGTTGTTGTTTCTTCTTTGCTGAGTTCTCAGAGTTCATTGCTGACTTGAAAAGAATTGAGTCTTCTGTTATTTCAGCTGATTTCTCTCTCTCAGGAAGGAATGGGCTGCCCTTGGAAACATGTCAAAGCAAAAAGCTATGACAGAATTTGTGAAGCTCCTGAATAGGTGCTGCCACTTGTTTTCAACATATGTTACTTCCCACAAGATAGAGAAAGAAGAACAAGAAAAGAAAAGGTAATCCTTGTGTCCTTTGGTGTTGGAGTATATTGAGTGTTTAACTCTCGACCTCTGGACAGTGTCACAGCTGGCTTAGGTTGAAGTCATCTTGGGAATAAAAATGCTTGAAGTTTAGATAGCTGTGGTATCATTTGGTCTCTTTAAACCTTCTTACTTTACCAGTAATGAATGATTGTTTCTGAGGTGAACACCCAGAATATAAGGAGTTTTTAAAATTTTGCTCATGCTGTCATATGTTTAAGAAAGATATGCTTCACAAAATGTCTGCCCTGATATGTCTGTGGATTAAATGTATATAGAACGTGAAACTGTCAGGTGCTTTAAACTCCTAGTATGGGTTAGCAGCTTGACAAAGGGTATCTTCTATAGTTTACATATGATGTGATTATTAAACTATAGTATCCATGTAATTATTGAACATGTGTTAAAGCTTGGAACATGTGTAAAGGTTTTCAGACAATTTTTTCTACTACTGTCTGCTAAGGTTTAGTATAGTAATAGGTTAGAATGGCTATCAAATTATAATGCAGAATTTACACTTGTCACACTACACAGTGCAGTAAAACTAAACAGTAATATGTTTTCTTCTTGTGTCCAATAAGACACTTCTCCAGTCAAATTGAAGTGAGAGGAGATGATACCAAACCAAAAGCCTTATTGGGCAGGCAAAAAGCAGGTTACAGCATGTTGAAAATAACTCATCCTAGGGTTGTAGGAGTGCTGAGATAGCTTATTGAGTGGCTGTTGCAGAAGAGAAGAGGAAGAACGAAGGCGGCGTGAAGAAGAGGAGCGTGAGCGTTTACAAAAAGAAGAAGAAAAACGTAGGCGAGAAGAAGAGGAACGACTGAGAAGAGAAGAAGAAGAGAGGAGGAGAATAGAGGAGGAACGACTTCGGATGGAACAACAGAAGTGAGTAGCTGAAACAAATAACACTTCAAAGAAAATTACTGCTTTGCGCTTCAGATAATTGTATCTAACTTCCTAAATAGTTATGCTAGAATTGAATACCTGAAGTCCAGAGCACTCGACTCTGGCAGTGACATTTGCATCTGTAGTTAAGAGGACACAGTTAACAGAGAATAGTTATCCTAAAGTGTTATTGTATGTAGCCTTCTCAGATGAAAGTGCCAGAGAAGCTTTGTTTAAAGAGAAGCTCTGGGGTTTTTTGGGTTCAGTGGCTGCACCTCACGAAAACTTGTGGCTCTGCTTCTTAAATGATTTAGTGTCCAACTGGAAGTGGTGTTTGAACTGTCACTTGAAAGTTTCGATACTTTCACAAAAGATGGAGCCTTGAGAAAGGGTAACAGCAGTTCAGTGGGGTGTTTTGAATGCATGGCTGAAATTTTCAAACTTGGTAGTCTAACATTACCTCCTAAAAGGTGCTCTCTTTCTGGGAAGTGTTAAGTGTCTACAGATCTCGTTTGCACACTGGCAATCACTGGATTTTGGAACCTTTCTAAAAGGATCACAAAATTCATGTTCAAATGCACTGAACCTCTGTTTGTAGCCTCAATTAAATAGCTTACTTGCAGTATAACTAGAGCTATATATTCTGTTGTTCCCATCACATCCAGATGCTGAAAACACAGATCTAGCTTTGCATATATAATAATTAGGAGAACAGTAAATCATGAAAGCTGTTTGACATCAGTCAGCAACCATTTTCCGTAATAAAAATGTCTTTGCAAAGGATGTCTCTGAATTAGATCCTGTGATTGCCATGTAGTGGTTTTGAGAAGGGAGCAAAAAATTAATCCACAGGTTTTGTTGTTTGTTTAACACTGTGAGAGACAGAATAGTGTAAAATACAGACATAAATGAACAGAGACTACAATAGGAAAAAGCTGCACAGTGCTAAGTAACAGGAAGTGTGGTATGCCTTGAAGTTAAGAGATTACTTTTTTTTTTTAACTTGAATAGCAGTTTGTATTAAGTGGTTGTAACAGGTTACAGAGAGAGAGAGAGAGAATTTAGACAGAAAAGGAACGCGGATACATATATAAAGGCCAAGTGTATCCAAAGTCACAGTTTTCCTGAAACAGTAAATCTTGCCCTTTAGGATACAAATCGGTCTAATACTGCAGCCTTTAGAGGATGATTTGGGGGGGAAGGAAGGAGAGCAGGAAGCAAAGAATTACTCCTGTGTTTTGTGTGGTACTACTTTCTTCAACTAAAGCATTGATAGGCTGATGGATGTAATGTGAGACAAAACAAACTCTGAATCTAGTTAGTTTTTCTAGTATTAGCTTCTGTTAGCCCTTTGGAGAGAGGAGGAAGACTGAGCTTGTGCATAAGTAACCCATGTGTTCCTCCTGAAGTTTCAGCAGTTGAGTTTACTGGAGGCACAGTTGCCCTATTTGACAGCATTTTTTTAATTCCTGAATTAGGCCACAGTCAGTCATGCTTTCCATATGTTTGCATACTGCCCTGGGAAATTAAGATAGTAATGTGGTGTGTTGTTCTCAGATTTACCAGAAAGTATTGCTGTGCTGTACCGCAGCAGGTCTGTTCTTATCGATATTTGTAGAAGGGCTGCTAGGAGGATGGTTTCTGGAGGAACCAAATGTGGCTTTTTTTCCCCTTGCTCGTTTGAGATATTTAGTCACGTGTTTTTCTAGCACTACCTCTTTATCAGACTACAGATTGAGAATTATGTAAGAGCTCTTGGGTTTTTTTAACACTTGATGTTTACAAAAACTGGGTAGGAATTGTTGCTCCCTTCTTATATTCTCAGCATGTTTTAAGGCAAAACTCACATTTACATTACCTCTGGGCTCTGCTCTGTTACGTAGATTTGTTTTAATTGGTTTTTGCAGGAATTGAATTAACTGTCTTTGAGGCCACTTTAATCACTTAAGTACAGGGATTTCCCCAATGCCCTCAGCTGCTTGTAATCTTCACGCTCTCCTCCCGGTGCAGGCAGCAGATCATGGCAGCGCTGAACTCCCAGACTGCCATGCAGTTCCAGCAGTATGCAGCGCAGCAGTACCCGGGCAACTACGAGCAGCAGCAGATCCTCATTCGGCAGCTCCAGGAGCAGCATTACCAGCAATACATGCAGCAGTTGTATCAAGTCCAGCTCGCACAGCAACAGGTATGACTGACTGACCGGCTGAGAAACTTAGATTTTGTGTCCCAGGCTGTCTTTGGGAGATGTGAATTTGTCTGCCCTTATCCCCTTGAAAACCTAATTGCTACAAGGAGAGATAGTGTTCTAGTGACTAATGCTGCTTCAGATTCAGACACCAAAACCCCTTTATTTAATATTTTTAAGTAGTTTTTTGAAGCAGCTGTTAAGAAAATTCTAAGCAGTCTTTACTAATTACTTGTTCGATATGCATGGAGACCAAGTGTGAAATACTCTGCAGGAGCATCTGTTGTGTTTTTAATTTAATGGGGGTGCGTGCCAGTGCATCTGGACGTGAACAAACCTATCCAAGTGATTCCCCACGTAGGTATCACACCTGAGAATGTGTGCAGAGCAGCAGGCTTTGGTCAGCCATGTCTTTCCAGTTGAACATGGGTTCACCCCTGTCCCCTCTGGATTTGAGATGGCTCCTCCCTGTCTACTCAAGCACTCCTGACTTCTCTTTTCTTTTGCATCTATTGTCTGCCATCAGTATCTATTTAAAAGTTCAAGGATGTCCATCTGTAACTGCCATAAACAGATGTAAGCCAGACTTCAGGCTCTAGTACATCTGACCGCTCTGGGTAGGACCTGAATGGCCTCTAACTGTCTGCATGAAGTCTGTAGTTCTTGAGCTAAAGACTTAACAGGAAATTACTTATATTTTGACAAGACTGATGCCCTCAAAGAACTGTCCAAGGAAGGAAGCCACGTGAACCTCATGAAGTTCAACAAGGTCAAGTGCAGGGTCCTGCACCTGGGTGGGACAGTGCCTAATATCAATACAGACCAGGGGATGAATGAATTGAGAGCAGCCCTGCAGAGATGGACTTAAGGATACTGGTGTATGAAAGCTGGATATGAGCTCTTGCAACCTAGAAAGCCATCTGTATCCTGGGTTGTGTAAAGAGAAGTGTGGCCAGAAGGTTGAGGGAAGGAGGTGGCTCTCCATCTCCGCTTGACTCTGGTGTGGCCCCACTTGGAGTACTGTGCCCAGCTCTGGGGTCCCCAGTGCAGGAAAGACATGGGCCTTTTGGAGTGGGTCAAGAGGAGACCATAAAAATTTGTCAGAGGGCTGGAACAGCTCTGCTGTGAGGACAGGCTGAGAGAGTTGGGGTTGTTCAGCCTGGAGAAGAGAAGGCTCTGGGCAGACGTTGTTGTGACCTTTCAGTACTTAAAGGGGTTTATAAGAGAGACAAAGACCTTTTTACCAGGACCTGTAGTGACAGGACAAGGGGCAATGGTTTTAATCTACGAGGGTGTAGGTTTAGACTGGACATAAGAATTTTTTTTTATGAGGGTGATTGGACACTGGAACAGGTTACCCAGAGAAGCTGTGGATGCCCCATCATTGGAACAGTTCAAGGTCGTGTTGGATGGAGCTTTAAGCTGCTTGATCTAGTGAAAGGTGGCCCTGCCCATGGCAGCTGGGTTGGACAAGATGATCTTTTAAGGTATCTTCCAAGCTGGACCATGGTTCAATGTAGTTGAGGTGGTTTATAGTTACTCTTGAAGCTTAATGACACCTTGGTACCAATGCTGTGGTGTCATAGTGGTGAGCAAAAGCTATGGCCTCATCATTCTTGTCCTCGATGCATCTGTAATAGATACTGCTCCCTGGAGACTGAGGTGTCAGAGGTGCTGCCGCCAATTTTCTACAATTCTATCAGTGCTGCTCCTTTCAATCACGGCTGTCTGCTTTCTACGTACAAAAGACTAATTCCCTCCAAGGCCCGGGGCAAAACAACCTTTCTTTTATAGTGTTTTACAAAATAATAAGTCTGACAGGAAATGAGGCTTATCTTTCAAATCTCTTCTTGGACAACTCTTGTAGAAGAAAGGATGAAAAAGAAGCATGTAACAGAGCTAAAATTACCTGATTCCACTTTGGACTTTCCTGAAGACTCAGATGGCCTCCCTAACACTTCTGAGGAATACTTTCCTTGCAGATGCGTGTAACTCAGCTGCCTTGGGATCTGTCAATGCAGTTAAACAGTGCTGTTCCGTCATGGTTGCTTACAGATCAGCTGGTGATACAATTAATTTTGGAAAGGCTGAATGCAGTTATTTTCTAGACAAGTTCTCGCTACTTTACATTGTCTCAATGCATGAAACTGCTGTAGTAAAAAGTGGATCTGGGCAGCATCTGTACAATTGCTCAAGTTTGAAATCTAACTGATGTTTGATAATGTCTTCATACTTCTTCAGGATACCTGTATTCTGTTCATTCATCAAACCAATGTGCTTATTGGGTTATTCTTTAAAGAATGGTACTGTCAGTTATACCTTTTCCTTGTCCCAATAAAAAAGCACATCTGATCTCTCTGTACTGATAACCAGGGGCAGGGGAATAAGCCTTGAAGCTGAAAGGGTAATGCGTCCTGCTTAAATCCAAAGGAATGGTTGTTACCTTGTATAATGTCCTTTTAGGTGTATTTAATCCTTTGCACAGGGACAGCATGATAAATTCTGTCTGAAGAGTTTCAATATATGTAAGTCATGTTCTAAAGCAGCACCTCTGAGCTTTAATAACTCTTCTCCCAGGCCACTCGCAGTTCGTGTGGCTCTTACGCTTCCTGCTTTCATATTCAATAACTGCCTTTATCAGGCATTGTGGATTTGATAGAGAACCCTGTTGAGCAAGTTAACTCACAAATTGGCACTTATCTAATAACCCTTAAATACTTCCAGCTCTTCTAAGACCTGGATGAACCAGAAGCCATTCAGCCCACTGGTAAAAACCAGCAAACAAGTCTGTACCTTCAATTTTGAAAGAAATGTTATAGAAGTTACTGAAATGCAGAATTTCCATACTTAAGTGCAAGAGTTTATTGTGTGTGCCCTAATTAACTTGAAAGCTGAATCTTTTTGTTCAGGTTATATCCACCAGCCTAGAACAAAGTGACTTCACTTCCCTTGATACCGAGTATGTGTAATTCTCACTGGCTAATGTGTGCTGCTTCTGGTCTTTCATGTTAACCCTTCTCATGGGGGGGAAGGGGAAGGCTGTTGGTTTGGTTTTTAACGTGTTTATATAGAGACTTTTGGGAGTCTTTGGGTTTACTTGACTTAATTCATGTCATTTTAGGCAGCCTTACAGAAACAGCAGGAGGCAGTTGTGGCAGCAACAGGGACACCTCTGACTACTGCATCAAAGGGGAATGCACCTGCCCCAGGGGACACCCCGTCTATTAATGGGCAGGCCAGTGCACATGCAGACAGCCCTGAGAAAGAGATGGATTCTGAGGCTTTGGAAGAAGCACTGGAGAATGGACCAAAAGGTAGGACTAGCTAGATTCCTTAATTCAAAATAAATAATGAAAGCCTTTCTTAGGATTCAGGTGTCTTAAGTATGGTTACTATGGTTCTTTGCTTGGATTCATTGGGTGACACAAGAGCTGGGTTTGCTTTCTGGGCCCTGTTTCTCTCAAGGGAGAACAATATTGCACAGGCCAAACTCAGCTTTGAGAGGTGGGAAAGAGGAAGCAGCAGAAGTGTTTCAGGCAAAGTGGATGGGATCTAGAACCTCTGTTCACCCTTGACTTGAAGGAGAGGAGCAGAAAGCTATTCTGTGCAGAAATATGTTCAATCTTCTTTGAACTTGGGTCAAAACTGAGTGATTTAGCCTGCAGATTGAAATAAAGCCAAATCCTTTTTACTCTCTCTGAGTTCCTGTGAGGAATCCAGACTGTTCTTCCCTCACATTTCCCACCTTCCTCAATGTCTAGGAAGCTGTGCAAGTGGAGCAGGAAGAGCAGCCTCACAGCAGCTCTCTTTCTGCTGGTATTTCTTGGTGTTACCTCTATATTTTCATCCACAATCAGTAGTCCTCAAAAGACTTGCTTGGATCCAAGTGTAGAGCCAACACTAGCACAGCCCCTGTCTGTGTAGTGAGGTGTTCCATTATTTTAGTCAATATTTGAAAATTTCTAGACAAATCCACAGCCTCTGGCTCTGTTACATTAAAGATCTTTTCAGTGAAGGGTTCTTTGCAATGGAACCCCATCATCTGTAACAGTACATTTGTCTTCAGAATCTTTTCTGCATAAATACTGTTGGTTTAAAAGTGACAGATGGGTGAACTGGTAGGATTTAAGTGTGCGGTGTTACATGTAAACTGACGCTGCATTTCGTGAAACTTGATTTTTTTTTTTTTTTTGTTTGTTTGTTTGTTTCCTCCCCAGTAAAAATAAAAAGATAAATTACTTGGGAGTAGCTCTGATGCTTGTGGTCCTCCAGTTCTCTTAAGGCACACTTAAGTATGCAGCATAAATAACTGAAAAAAAGTCTTAACTGGAGTATTTCCTCCTCTCTCTGCAGATTCTGTTCCAGTGATAGCTGCCCCATCAATGTGGACACGACCCCAGATAAAAGACTTCAAGGAAAAAATCCGACAGGATGCAGACTCTGTGATCACAGTGGGCCGAGGAGAAGTGGTTACAGTTAGAGTACCAACTCATGAAGAGGGGTCTTACCTCTTTTGGGAGTTTGCTACAGACAATTATGACATTGGTTTTGGGGTGTATTTTGAATGGACAGACTCCCCTAATACTGCAGTCAGTGTGCATGTCAGCGAATCCAGTGATGATGAGGATGAAGAAGAAGGTAAGCATCTTTATTTATATAAACTGCCAGTCCTACAGAGTTTACTGTGGGGGAAACCCAACTGATCGTCTCATGTAATCTCTTAATTCCCCCAACTTCCATTCAGCTGGAATTTTATCTTCAATTTTGCATAGGAAGTGCCATTCTGCAAGTAACAACAGTCACCTCATTTGGTCACAAATGAGTTAGAGCAGCTGAGGGTGGGGAAATCCTTTTCCTAAGTTTTACTTACTCCTTAGTGTGCCGTCTTGTCCAATGCAACTATTCAGTACGCTAGATTGAAACCTGTGCCATAATAGAGCATAATGGGTCTGCACACTGAAAACCTTAAGAAAAAAACTGCCCTGCTGTGAATGAACTTTTTCTAGGGGAGAGGTTTCCATGAGGCTTCAGCGAAACAGCTTAAAAGAGTAATTCCTGATAGTGGCCAGGACATAGGCCACAGCCTTTACCTACAGGGGAGTCCAGCGTACAATCAGAAAAAAATGCTTTGAAACGAGGAGGTGATTTTTTTTTTTAGGAGGAACTGCTCTGACATAGGAAGCAGTGACCTTCTAGATATTCCTGCTAAGCAAGCAGTAGTAGTAAGTGCGTCTGGCAGTCAGTTATTGTGGTGTAATGTCGATGAAAACCAGAGCTTGGCATCTCTGTGACCAGACCCAGTTGTGCTGGGGAGATGAGTGTGGGGAGTTTCAATATTGAACTGTAAAACTCATGATGAAGTGAGCATGCTTGCTGTTCCTTCTGCTTCTGGGTGCTTTACCCATAGCCTGGGTATGAACACCTTCGACTCATCTGATCTCTAAACTAACTAAGGGTGCCTTGTCCACTACAAATCAGTCTTTCTCTTGTAAAGCATCCACCCATGTTAACTGGCACATTTTTTTTTTTTTTCCTTGCAGAAAATACTAGCAGTGAAGAAAAAGCCAAAAAGAATGCCAACAAGCCTCAGCTAGATGAAATAGTGCCTGTGTACAGACGAGACTGTCATGAAGAAGTGTATGCTGGCAGCCACCAGTACCCAGGGAGAGGAGTTTATCTCCTTAAATTTGACAACTCCTACTCTCTATGGAGGTCAAAAACAGTTTACTACAGAGTCTATTATACTAGATAAAGGTGTGGCTGTGTCTGAGGCTGGGCTGTGCAGAAGATGTCATTTTATTTGGAATTTTCTTCAAGCATAATGGATCCTTTTGAGTCTGTGTTTTATCCTGTCTGTATCTATATGGTTTGTGTGAACTTTTAACAAGTAGACACTGGGATCTTCCTGCTCCATGACACTAATGCATATTGCATTGGGCTTAACACAGGATCTCCCTGGCCCGTTTGGGTATTGGGGTTGACCAATGGAAGTCATGGGCTCCAGTGCTAAGGTCACATCAGTTGCATTTGTTAAAGCCTCGTAAAAAAGGGGGAGGGAGTTGCTGGCTCACTGGCTGGGTGATCTGATGTTTCCAGGTCTGGATGCTTTGAATAATTTGTTAACGGTTGATTTAAAGGTCCCATCAATAACTGGTAGATTTGGATGCAGTTTGCTGTGTAGCAAGTTTCTCTTAACTGTAATTGAATGTCAGATTTTTACACCATTAAAACTTGAAACTTTAAGTTGACACAGTTTAGAAACAAGTTGTCTCACTTCTGTCCTCACCGAAGAAGAAACATTCAGTTCCTTAAACCAGTGTAGTGGCTAAGACAAGATGAACAGCATCCTGAAAGTACAGTGAATAACCTTCTGAAGATATATAGTTCCAATTGTCATTCAGTTTATGTAACAAGAACCTTAATCTCTTTCTGCCCCACTGCTAACCAAGAATTTAAAAAGTCATTTTTTTGAGGCAATTGACTTTGAAACAGGGCACAAACTGTTTCTAAGTTTGGGATTTTAATGTGGTAGACTTTAAAAAGGTATATATGTACAAACCTGATACTAAACTAGTTTTCTGCACAACGTTCTGGTTTGTCTGTTTTTGTAAAACCTGAATAAGCACGTTGTGCATCTGAAGAGCAGTAAGTCACTTTGATAAAGTATAGGGGTTAATGTTGCACTAATTATGGAGATCACTGCCAGTCCATTTTAGTCTGAACTGGTGATACTTGGGTGCAAACTTTCTGCTTTAATCTATAACTGTCCCCAGAAAGCCAGAGTGCACATACAGATACTTAATAACGTAGCTTTAATCTCAATTTCATATGGTTTGGTTGGGGCATTTTGTATTTTGTGTAGTGGAAAAAAATGCAGGTGGCTGCTTGCCTTGAGGCTGCAGTGAGGATCTGCTCTCCTGGGCACCCTGCACCCCAGGGGTGATGCGCCACAACGGCGACTTGCCCGAGTGCTCTCTGCGTGGGTAATGCACTTTGTTACTGAAAGAAAACGGTTACTTTGGCTCTGTCAGGTCAGTTCTTGCAGTATGACTTCTATTGACCGGCTGCAGCATGTACAGTTCCACGGGAAATGATGTAGAGTTTGCGAGATTTGTTTGAATAATCAGTTTGTACATACATGATACTTTACTTTTCTCATACCAACCACGGAGATACTTCTCCTAGAGTGCTTAACTTGTCATCTTGCATTTGGTTCAGCAACACCGTACCAGCTTAGAGCTAGTTAGTGCTGCTTTATCCAAAAACACTGTACAATGTTCTGCTCTTGTGTACATATATAAACCATGACTTTAGAAAGTACCTTGCTTTTAAAGAAAACTGTATTTAATGTAAAAAAAAAAAACTTTTAAAAAGGCAGGCACTAATATATTTCTTCTGGTCTTCAATTTAAATTTTTTTGTCCATACAAAAATGTTATGACTTCTTCCTCTAAGAGTCTGTTCTTGGGAGCGGTGTTTGTTGCTTTAAATGGCAGCACTTACTGTCATGTGTTGGATGTTAGATCTTATACATTTTCAGACTTTTTTTATTGCCTCCGGCTGTTGATTAGTACAGTACAAGTGCGATTTCAAGATACCTTGAGATTAGTATTTAATCCTAATTAAAATACATTTATCTGTAATGCTGTTGGCTTTTTCTTAATTTGGAATCTTTGGCATTGCTGTGTATGGCTATTCAGCTACGAAAAGCTTGTCATCTTCCCTCTCATTTTTAAAAATGCGGTACCGTGCTAACACCGTGGTTTTAGCAGCCAAATCACTTGGGCCAAAGGCTGGGGGTGAGAAGTGTCGCGGGATGAGGCCATCTGTCGACACCAGAACTGCCCAGTTTGAACAGTGGAATCACTTCGGGTTTTGAAAGTGCTCTTCTGTAGCAGAACGGGTTGGATGGGGGCAGCCAAAAGTTACGAGCTTGACAAACCCAGCCCTGAGGAGCTGAGGAGCTGGCTGCGTGGTCCTGAAGAACCCAAAGGGACAGAGGCAGGCAGGACCACACACAGATTAGACTGAACAAAAAGAAAATCATGTAGCTTTTGTGCCTGTAAGGTTTCTGTTGGCCAAAATCACCCTTTGCTGTTTGCCCACTACTAGGAAATAGCTTATCCTGGAGCCAAGACCAGAAGTGGGTTGGGTTCTAGTCTGATCTGTGGTCCGGGTCCTGTTGGCCCCATCTGTCCCCAGACAGCAGCCTCTGAATCTGGTGCTTCCAGATTTCATCTGGGGAGGAAAAGTCTCTTTCTTCATGAGAAAAAACAAGTGCAGTGCTGTTACATGCAAGGTGCTGGGGAGTTCAATGCACCACATCGCCTAGGTATGCTACAAACTAGTTTCACACGAAATGTGCAAGTGTGTTGAAAACCAAAGTAATTACAGCAGCAACTGGACCTATTTTATCTCCCTCGTGTGTTTTTCCTCGTTCTCCAATTAAAAGGGAAACACTGTATTCCTCATGGCTGACTTCCACAAGAGAGTTGACGAACACTTTCTGTGAGTCACTGGCAATAAAGCCAGGTGATGCAACACAAACAGGTTGACAGAGCTCTGTTAGGAATATACTGGTTCTTTGAGAAAAGCTAAATAATCCAAGGGACAAACTGTTGTTAGAAACGATGATGTTTTCAGAAGCACCATCAAAATGGATGTTGCTTGTGCAGTTGTGTGGGAGAAACAAAGGCAAGGCCTTACTTGACTCTCGTGTCCCACAAGGATAAGCAATGCAGTTGAAACAACTTTCTAATTAAGCCACTGGGCTGCTGGGTGATATTCTCCTTGCCTGTTCTCCTTGCTGTCCTTCCCCACCCCTTGGCTTTTAGCACTTTCTACCTTGTACTTTGCTTTGTAAGTCACAGATTATATGCTGTGTGATTTAGAGCAGCTGGATGCAACCTTTGAGGTAACTGTAATGGGCAGGGTCAGAAAATCAGTAGTCTGCTGTCAGAGGTCTAAGGTTTAGTTTAGCCCTTTAACCTCCTCCCATTTATGCAGTTGCTCTAGAAATTGTTGAAGTACAAAGACGCAGCGTAGCCATCCTTCACCCAAGCACTAGCCCCTTCTCCAGCCTGAGTAACGGCTCAGGGCAGGAGTCAGCGTTATTAGTCTAAAACAGCAACACGAAGGTTGATTTCTGACAGCTCAGCGTTGTCTTCTCTCTAGCACCAGGTCCTGCAGTCTCCATGCTCTTCTTCCCATCCGCCTGCTATATTTGCAGTGAAAAGACTGCAAGGGAAAGCTGGAAAAAGCCAGTTTGAGACCTCTAAACCCTCCCAGCCTGTTTCATTCCTGTTCCTTGCCTCTGTCTTTAAGTCCCACAGCTCCTGCTCTTCCTTCAGCTCCACTGCCATGTTCGGCTGCTGCATCTGCACACTGGGCCAGCACCTTCTGTATGCATGGTGCTGCTCAAAGGCATCAGCTAGAGCCTAGATGAAATGCCTGTACACCCAGGGTTTTTGGAAATTCCAGTTTCCCTCTTGCAAGCTGCTACTTCCTAGCTATTTCTGCTCTGATCCCACCCCCCCATCCACCTCCCTCCAAAACCACAGTTCAAATTAATAAGCCCAGCTCCTCCGATTCCTTCATTTGCACACCAAGCTCAGCAGCAGGAGCTTTTGGCTTCCACTGGCAGCCTGTCTGTGCACTTGTTCCTGCTCGCTGTACGAGGCAACAGCCCACCCAAGGGAAAGCCTTGGCACTGGGGCTCTGCTTTGCCACATGCTGATGGCAAGGGACATGTCATAGAGGTCACACAATGGCTGGGGTGGGAAGGGACCTCTGGAGATCATCCAGTCCAACCCACCTGCTAAAGCAGGTTCACCCAGAGCAGATCGCACAGGGATGTGTCCAGGTGGGTCTTGAATGTCTCCAGGGAAGGAGACTCCACAGCCTCTCTGGGCAGCAAGTCCCTGCAGTAACATTGATCCCACACTGCGGCAGCAGCTTTGCTTGTGTTGGGCTCAGGTGTTCGCACTGACAGTTTGATAGGGCAGGTTACAAATGTGAGCTACGTGATTTTAGGTCCATTGCATAAAAAAAAAAACACCTCTAACCTCACATGGCAGCTACATCCAGCACCATGTACTGGAAGACTAAACAAAGCATGAAACGTCTCCCAAACCTTTTACCAAATACTTCTTGTCTAAGACCTGCCAGCTGCACATCAAAGGTGTAGGTTTCATTGGTACAGTGTCACAGTGGCTTAAAGAAGTACAGGATGTTTCAAAAAGATGCACCCAGTTTCAAAGCAGTACATTTCACAATGGCAACGTTACACAAAAATTTGCAGAAGGTTTACAGAAGGGTTAACTCTATGCCCCACTCTGTCAAGTGAGAAGAGTTTCATTCATAGGTGGCTCATGGTTCCAGAGATAGTGATTTCAAATTGGGTCCATCTTTTTGAAACACCCTGTATATGAAAACATTTGGATTAGTATTGATACACATATTGCAATGAAATATAGATACCGCATATGCAAAGTTATAGTTTGGTGTCCTAAAAATAACAAAATCGCAAGGAATGACGCAAAAGGTGATATATATTCTCTGTACTAAATTCTGCTGCTGGCCTTCACCTTTCTCATCTTGTACCATCTTCATCCTACAGAGTCATGACAAAGCTGGTGAGAAACCTGCTGCTTTTAGTCATGGGTCTCAATGCTGGCACGCTTAGCTGGTGGTCAAGTTTGGGGAAGTAATCCCTGATTTCAGCATACACTTCTCTTGAGTTTAGCATTTTCCTCAGTGTTTGGATTCAGATGTTGCACCCCCTCTTTAGTTTAGGGCACAAGGAACAGGCTCTGCAGCAGGGGCTGAGGGGCAGCTCTGGCCGCACAGCCATGGGGAGCCCAGCAAAACCCTCTTCTGCTCTGGGGCTGCGCATGGGGCCGTTTGACTGTGGCTGCTCCTTAGTCTGGTTTAGCCATGGCCTTCAAACCCTCCCTGCACCCCCACGAGCAGTCAGGCGTGACCCAGGCTCTTTCTAGACCTGCCTGGGTAGACCTCATGCACTGCCTTGCTAGGGAAAAGTCACTCAACAAATTACCGCCAGCTAAAACGAACACAAACTTCGATATCTATTGCATATTGCAGTGTTGCACTGAGAGAAGCCCTTACTCACAGCCCTTCCTGTGGGCCTGGCCTCAGTGATGTGGGGCTGAGACCGTGCAACTCACTACACCCCTTGCCCCAGGCTGAGCAAGCATAGAGCAACCAGCAGAGCTTTGAGTGATCCTTGTAAAATTCAGTTCTGGCTTGCAGAGAACAGAAAAAAAAAGTCAAAAAAAAAATTGTGATTAGGCCATGGGTTGCTCCGTACACTCAGGGAAGTGACTTCAGCACAGGCTCAGTGATGGGAAGAGCAAGGTGGGAAATGTTTTAGTGCCGGTTTCAGCTGTGCCAATTGACAAGCCCAGCTGCCCTCAGCCAGCACCCTGGGGCTGGGCTTTGCCCCAGCACCGCAGAGTGCTGGGAGCACCTCCAGCACAGAAACCACTCACTGACCCTACCAGCTGCACCCCACAAATACCCCCTTTGGCCCCACGTGTCCCTCGGTGGGAAGCAGGAACCTTAAAGCCTCCACCAACTAGAGGCAAACTGGGGGACATGGGAAAACACCAAGGAAAAGCACCATCCTTTCGCAGGTGCCCTGCTGCTTGTCAGAGATCATAGAATCACAGAATAGCCTGGGCTGGACGGGACCTTCAAATCTCATCCAGTCCAACTCCCTGCAATGAGCAGGGACATCTTCAACCAGACCAGGTTGCTCAGAGCCCCATCCAGCCTGGCCTTGAATGTCTCCAGGGATGGGGCATCTACCACCTCTCTGGGCAACCTGGGCCAGTGTTTCACCACCCTCAGTGTAAAACATTTCTTCCCCATGTCTAGCCTGAATCTCCTCTCTTTTAGTTTAAAACCATCACCCCTTGTCCTACCACAACAGGCCCTGCTAAAAAGTCTGTCCCCATTTTTCTTACAGGCCCCTTTTAAGTACTGAAAGGCCACAACAAGGTCTCCCCGGAGCCTTCTCTTCTCCAGGCTGAACAACCCCAACTCTCTCAGCCTGTCCCCACAGCAGAGCTGCTCCAGCTCTCTGATCATCTTGGTGGCTCCTCTGGCCCCTCTCCAACAGGTCAAAAAAAAAAAAAAAAAAAAGAAAAAACTGCACCAAATAAATCCATGCAGGTTGCTCAGCCTGGTTTAGTTATTTTCCCCAGATGAGTTATGTTTTCCTAGAGCCTGCTGACAATATTTTTCCTTGGCAAAGGCTCTCTCTGGGATGCTTGTGCCAAAACTGATTTTTACAGGTAGTCTTTTGTAGCCAGCCTGACATTGCTGGATAAACAGGGGGCTGGGGGGGTGAGCTCCCCCAAAACCAGCCAGCCTGCCAGGACATGGGCCAGGTTTCCCTCCCTAGCCTCGCGGGTCGTGTTTGCAGCAGCCATGGAGCAAATGCAAACTGCATGCCCAGTCTGGCCAGGTCTGTCTGGCTCTCTGGGTGCCAGCCCAGCAAGCCACAGCCTCGCCAGGGCAGCCTGGTCTGGCTCCAGCTGCAGGAAAAGTCTCTTCCCCAGTGCCAAGGCAAGGGCAAAGACCAAAAACAGTGGGGAAAAGAAGAGAAAAAGCAGAAATTGCTGGCAGTTCGCTTACCATATTTCTGTGCATTTGTGGGCTAGTGTGTAAGTTGGAGCCGGGGACAGGCTGTGGGACAGACGTGACCCGCTCTCACCGCGGTGCACAATGCCCGATGGTGCCCACTCCCTCCCAGTGCCCACGTGTCCCCAGGGCTCTCCAAGAGCCCCAACACCCCCATCCCCGCTCAGACTCAGTCAGCATGAGGGTCTCGGGGACCGTGTCACACAGGACATCAGGGCACAAGCTCATGCATGGAGAAAGGGTGGGGAGGAAAAAACCCACCACAAGCGGAAGTGGTGTAGAAATCCTCCTTTTGCACGGAAGAGCTGCTTTGCCCAGCGGCAGGAGCATTTCTCTCAGTGGGGCCTGGAAAAACCCTGTTCCCAGCTGTAAACCTGCACTTGTGTTTAGGGAGGGGAGCTGTAGCCTGGTGGCTGGGTGTGTGCTGGGCATCCATCCTCAGTACTTGCTATCCCTACATCCTTAGCAGCTCAAGCCCTTAATGAACTTACCCCAACAGATTGGGTGACACACACAGAGCTGTGGATGCACGCACCAGGCCACCATACCGCTCGAGACAAGAGGCTAACAGAACCATAGAGTCGTAGAATCATCGAATCATTTTGGCTGGAAGAGGCCCTGAAGACCATCACAGCTAGAGCATCCCTGCACCATCGTGGAGGGCAGCAGGGCACCTCCTGCCCACCCACCTCTCTTTCCCCTGGAAGGATGCAGTGAAGCAGACGGGCTTTCCAGCCTGCTTTTAGGTCATCACAACACCACCGTTTGGCTCTGGATGCCAAGGTCAGCTGTGCCTGGCTCCAGGGGCTAGGTTTCAGCCACCACTGGCATCCAAAGATATGTGCAAATGAAGCTGGGGAAACCAAACCAAACCAAACCAAACCAAACCAAACCAAACCAAACCAAACCAAACCAAACCAAACCAAACCAAACCAAAACAAAACAAAACAAAACAAAACAAACCAAACCAAACCAAAACAAAACAAAAAACAAAACAAAACAAACTAACTTGCCTGATGTGAAACTGTCCTCCAAAAGCAGCATCACCTGCCACAGTCCCTACCAGCACCCTCATACCCAGCACCAGTACCACCATCTGTATCGTTGCCTGCAGAAGCAGGGAAAGGGATGCTTCAGCCAGCAAGACACAAAGCAGACACAGAACCTCATCCTTCAGGCAGCAGTCAGACCAAGTTCTCCTTGCAAAACAAATACCACTGCCCTCAGTTCTTGTGACCTTTCATACCTTAACCCTAGCTTGAGCTAAAATTCAGTTAAAATCACTATTAGGTGAACTTTCTGTCACCATTAGGACATTAGTGTGTAGCTCCCCATGGCTACAGAGATTCAGCAGGAGCAGGCAACCCCAGGGAAGCAGGCTGCTGTGTGGGCTGTACATCCTGGGGCCTGCTGCAGGGGTTTGCTGCCCATTTTCCTTGTTGGAAAGGGGTGGGAAGCAACCAAGCCCCTGCAGGTCTGCTGGGGATGCAGTCAGCTCGCTGGCCCTCATGGGGGATGGAACGCCATGTCCCATGTGCTGCTGACGTGCACGACAGGCAGGGCTTTTCCATTAAATGCTCTCCATCAATCGCAGTGCTGCTCACACGCACACAGGAGCAGATAATGCCCACCATGCCAGGTACCTTGCGCCTTCTCCATGGCATGTGTGGGTGGCATCGAGCTGCTCGTTCCCTCAGCTCTGCATGGCTCTGGCAGGGCATCCACCAGAAGGTGTGCCAGACACCAGCCCGAGCGCAGCAGAAGACCTTGGCGGAGCCTTTGGGAGAGCCGGCTCATGGCTCCTGCAGCACAAGTCCTGCTGCTCCCGCAGCCACCTGTGCTGGCTCCACAGTGTCCCCTGGCACAGCGCTTGGGTGGCCACAGCCAGAGCACAACGTGCCTCACCAAAGTGGCTGTGGATGCTGCTGCTTTTCTACACCAAAAAGAGCCAGATTTAACAAAAAAAAACGTGAACTGTACTGGGGCTGCAAGGAGCAGGCTGGGGCATGGCCAAAACTGCCGGAGTGCCCAAGCATGGTGACAGTGGCAGCCCCACCGCTGCGGTGTCCCCAGCCAGAAACATCTATTGGGTTGGATTGGGCCCAGCAGTGCCGCTGGCACGTTCACCTAAACACCAGCGTTATACAGGGAGTAACTGGGATTGTGCCATTAGATGGGGCTATAGTTAAAGAATTAGGATTTGTTAATTATGTTTCAGACACTCAGCATGGGACTTGTCCAGGGGCAGCAGGTACCTACGGGCCATACCTTCCCCCATCTACCCCTCTGCTGTGGGGCAGCAAAAGCTTGTGGGGTGCAGAGGCACAGCAGGAGGGACACGGGTCCCACAGAGCCCGTGGGAGCTGTAGGTGGGAGAACTTACCCAATGCCTGTGTCCACTTCTGTTGGTGCAAAGTTTTTTCATCCTAATTCCACTGTAAATTCCCCTATTTTTCCCTGATACAGTACCTAGGGCATAGAAATGGGAAAGACCCCTGGTAAGGGGTCTGGTGCTCATCTGCCCATGGGCTCCTTTTAGCTAACAGAAAACCAGCCTCACTGATTTCTGTAATGCACCGATTTCTAAACTAGATAACTGTCAGAGCTTCAGGTACTGGCTAAACGGTTAGAAAGAAAAATAATAATCCATCTGAGGACTTTCAAGCTCCAAAATGATACCAAGCCTAGCGACGCCCAGGGGCACAGCATCTCCGTGGCACTGACAGAGTGGATGGGACACGGAGCAGACCCTGTCCAAGGCTCACAGAGACCCCGTTGCCACGAGATTGCCCCGTTTCTGTTCACATATTCAGGTGATTTCACAGTGCATGAAGTGGCACTGGAGGCAGAGGAGCTGTGCTGGTCCTCACCCCAGCAGCATCAGCATCTGTCCTACCACAGTATGGTAACTCCTGGCTTATGAGCCACAAAACCAAGCTACTCCGTGCCATCAGGCTGCCAAACACATCACCGCTTACTATAAATATTTTATGCCCAAGCAACAAGAAAGAAATTTTCTTTAAAGGCTACCTTACCAGCAGGGGAACTTGCTCTGACCCTGCTTACGTGACTATTGAACAATTTTGGGAAGCTGCTGCCCTCCCAGCTGCAGTTCATGGAAACAGATCTCACTTTTCCCCAGGAATTTTGTGCTTAAAAAATTCTAACCCTAAAACCATACTGAAAAGGCTGAACCTTCATTTCTTTTTACAGAACATCTTACAGGGCAACTTCCCTTGGTGGGGACATGCAGACCTGGACCTGTGCCCATGATACTTGAGTCAACAGCCCAAGAAGAAGTGCCCTGTGCACTTAAAGGTTAATTTGAGTCACCGAGGGATCCAGGTTTTCAAGGGTTTTTACTTCTTTGTCTCACTAAGGCATAGCGCTTATCATGCAAGACAGGTCAAGCAGGGCAAGTCACAGTGGGAAAACGCTGGCCACAGCCTTTTCTTTTTGGCTGCAGACTCGCCACATGTACCTGGGCACTAGGGGGTATTTCTAGAGCACCACTTAGTCCAGAATGTTATTCTAGTTCTTCTTTTATATACATAATTGAGCATTTAATCCCAAAGGAAAGCAGAGGAATAGCCACAGTGCTGTCAGAAATAGACAGGATTTTGGAAGTACTGGCAGCATGCCACCTCCCATTATTTATGGGAATAAAGCCATTTAGCCATGTAGAAGAAGGGGTCAGGACCCCAGCCTGCACCCAAACCCACCCTGCACACCCATCACCTGAAAGGAGAGGACATTTTTGCAGACCAAGGGCCACCCTTGTATCTGTGAAGATGAAGCAGCCTGGCTGACAGCCACCATCCTTTGCTAGGGACAGCCACACCAGTGCCTGGGCAGACCCCAGGCAGATCCCCCCCCCCAGCTATTAAAAAAACCCAGCCCTTTCCACTTTTATAAAATATAAATGACCAGATATGAACCAAAATAAGGTAGCACATACGCCTGGCTGCGGGGTGGTGAGCAGGAAAGGAAATAGGAAGCAGAGACAAAGAATTTCCGCAACATCCCCCCCAAACCACTTCCCGCACGTGAGAAGCCAGGAAACATTTATGGGAGACATGCCCAGCCCGGGCTGAACAGGGCCAAGCTCCCAAACAGCCTCCAGGGAAACTGATTAAAACATGGGGAAATAGCTGGAAACTCACAGCTCACATGCACTGTAAAAATCCCACCTGATGCGTCAAGAGCCCTGGGTTTGGGGACAAGAAACACATATGCGTTGCACTCTGGAAAACAGGTGGACCAAGGTCTTCAGTACCCATTTCTACATCCCACCCCCAGCAGCAAACCCCCCCCCGACAACCTGGTGAGGAGTCAGTCACCAGCAACACCATCCATCCTCTCTGCACCCTCATATCAACACCCCCCTTTGCTCCAGGAGGAACATGGAGAGGCAGGTTACTCATGGGCTGAGAAATACCACGTGTGGGTAAATAGCTCTGTCCCAGCCCGAGGGCAGAAAGAGCCCAGAAGATGCTTTTTACTTGCTTGCGGCACATCAGGAGGAGCTGCTGGCCACTGATGCGGTTCCCCACATTCAACACAAAGGTGATGTTTCACGTGTCCCAAGACCACTGCTGACCAATGAACAGGTTTGGGGCAAATGGTAGGTAGCGTTTTTCCTGCTTCCATGGAAATTTTTGGGTTTATCCATGCTGTTAGTAAGCAGTGCTGCCTGGCACATTGGGTTCATGGGCAGAGCCTGTGACTGGCAAACCCTGCTGCAGAACCAGGGCCTGGCATTGCAGATATTGACTCTGACATATTGAAAAGGTGGGTTATTAGAACAGCTTTTTGAAAGCAACTGTGAAAAATTGTGCACGTTCTTATATTAAATTCCTCCTCATTTTATGGGCTATTCCTTTTGGGTTTCTTCTGCTTTGTGTGGCTGGTGACACCCTGCTCACGGCTGCCTAATTAAAGATTTCTTTGGGGTTTGTTAAACAAGCCTCTTCCTATCAGAAACCTTTTTTTTGTTTGTTTTAGTTTATTCCTGTTATTCACCAGCATCCCACTAACCAGGTTTGTTTACGTTCCAGTGGTGCCATATGCACTGAACACAGGTGTGAGGTTTGGAGCATCTCTCACATGTGGGGTGGGACCAGCTGCCATTGCTAAAGACAATGGGACACAGTACAAAACTTTGACATGGGAATATGCCTTTTTTTTTCCCCACTGATCTGTTTGGCAGTAGATGGTTAATGCCTGTAGACTAAAGCACTTTGTTAGACAGCTAGTTTGCTAAGCATGCTCCTACATGTGATTTCTTCTGTCTGCATTCATGCGACATGGGAAGCTGGTGAATCTATGGGAATTATTTAAATCACCCATGTCCCACACCTAAGACTTAAATATCCTGACAGGCAAAGAAGCATTAATACTTACAACTTCTCAGCATTATTCCAGTGCTTCTAATGTTCAGCAAAATATTAATAAGTAAGTCCTAGGGCAATAATGGTTAAGGTTTTAGCTGTTGTAGTTGAAAAGTTTTTTTTGGAAGCATTAATTTGTCAGAAAGATGACAAGATCGTATGCAGCGTCAGAAAACTAGCTCATTAAAGCTGTCGTCATGCAAATACTTGGCCATGCTTTACTGCAATAGCATAAAGCAAGGGGCTGCTCCGGCTGGTGACTTACTGCAGCGCTGCAGCAGGACAGTCGCAGCTCAACGAAGAGGGGATGAACGTGTGGCAAGGGGTGGGATCTTCTGTAAAAAAATCTCAACATGAGATTTCAGGTGCTTGGTTTTGCTCAACCTGTTGGCCAGGACTGTGAGCTGACAGGATTTGTTGCCTTGTAAATGTTCCCCTTTTTCTTCATGCAGTGAATGGCAAAGAGGATCAACATGTTTAAGTCCCGCTTCTAGGTATGAAGACATGATTGACCCCAGATGTATGAATCCTCGCTAGCATGTAGCACTCCCACATCACCCCTGAGACACTCGGCCATGCATTAGAAGAAGAGGTGAACCACAACTGAAAGTCCTCCCTAAGACTTTACCCAGAGACCAAAGGATACCTCAAAATCTCACCTGTAAGAATAACTTCTAATGGTTTATTTTAAACCTCTATTATTGTAATATGCAATGTCTGATGCTGGGTTTGCACAGATTTTCAGCAATCATATTGCACTCTGCTTACACACTGTGCACCCAAGGAATACATCTATTTTTGAAGGAGCACATACCGCATCTTTAGCTTTCAGTGAAAGGGATATGAGCTCCTCAGGGAGAAGAAATCTGGAAACGTGACCTTTCAGACAGGATTCACTCTGCTACGTTCCCATGCATGCAAGGAAGATGAGCAGACCCAAGGAGCGGCTACATGAAGACCTGGCAGGTGTCATGCGGAGAGGTCCTAACTCTGCTACTGGTCCCAGTGGCGCTGGGTGAGGGGAAACTGGGTGCAGATGACCACTTTCCTGCTTGTGTCACTTGATGGGGGCAGTCAGGCATTTACTGTTTTTAAATCAAACTGCAAGTCTCCCTTTCCACTCCCTCTCTGAGTTGCAAGGGCCATCAGCGGGGTCTCTGCTGCTCTCCATGGGCCCCGGCACTGTGACAGGTTGGGACAGGAAGATGAGGTGCCCCAGTGCCAACCGGGCAGCCTCATTGCTCCGTCTCACCCCAAGATTCATGTTGTTTGGCATGGGGCAGCACGAGCCACCAGGCAGGCGCATATTGCCTTTGCTTGATGAGGGTGGTAAAGATGCTCCTCAGACACAAGGAACGCTGAGTCCCCAAGGACAAGCCCATAGCCCTCACTGCAGCTTCTGGCTCAGGGCTGGGCTGCCCACGGGGCATCATGTTAAGGTGACAGAATGATCACCTCAGGAGGGTGTGTCTAAAAAAACAGTGGTATTACCCATATGACTGCAGAGCCAGGCCCCAGGAGGGCTGCCCAGGACCTCACGGTATGCACTCGAGCCACCGCACCCATCTCCCAAATTCTCATGTGGTCTTATCACCACTGTCCCACCTCATCCCAGAGCATCCTCACCAGACCTCTCTGTTCACATACACGTGCCCAATTACTCCTGTCCCATCCAGTGGCTGCCACCAGGGCTGGGATGCTGGGATGTAGGACGTGGGATGTGGGATGCTGCGATACGGGATGTGGGATGCTGGGATGTGAGATGCTGGGATGTGGGATGCTGGGATGTGGGATGCTGGGAAATGGGACACTGGGATGTGGGATACTGGGATGTGGGATGCTGGGATATGGAACACTGGGATGTGGGATGCTGGGATGCAGGATGCTGGGATGTGGGATGCTGGGATACAGGGATGTGAGATGCTGGGATGTGGGATGCGGGATGCAGCATGTGGGATGCTGGCACATGGGATGCTGGGATGCAGGATGCTGGGATGTGGGATGTTGGGATGCTGGGATGTGGGATGTGGGATGCTGGGATGAGGGGATGTGGGATGCTGGGATATGGAACACTGGGATGTGGGATGCTGGGATGCAGGGATGTGGGATGCTGTGATGCAGCATGTGGGATGCTGGGACATGGGATTCTGGGATGTGGGATGCTGGGATGTGGGATGCTGGGATGCAGGATGCGGGATGCTGGGATGTGGGATGCGGGATGTGGGATGCTGGGATGCAGGATGCTGGGATGTGGCATGTGGTACGCTGGGGTGCTGGGATGCAGGATGTGGGATGCTGGGGTGCTGGACTGCCTGGTATTGCTGAGAGCTGTTCAATACCCAAGAGGAAAAAAGAAGGAAGAGTGGAGTCCTCTTGAAAAATATTATGGCCGTGAAGTGTTGTTACAGCCACAGCGCCTGGTTATTAAGGAGAGACAGAGAGAGGTAACATCTTTTATAGGCCCAATTTATAGTGTTGGGAAAACAGGCTTAGGGGCACAAGCACCCTCTCGCAGGAGAATGTATGTTCTTCCTCTCAGGCAACATCCATTAAAGGGATGTATTTGGACTAGGTGGTGAGGAGCAGCAGCACAAAATCCCAAAATAGACACAACAATGTTTCTTTATGTCTGGCTCAGCTCATGCAGGAGTTTCTGCTGCTCCTCTAGCAATTTGCCCAAGGAGAGATGCTTTTCCCCAGCCCATTTCCACCCCAAATCTCGCTCAGTGTAGTGGGCACAGCCTGCAGAGCCATGTCTGCCAGCCAGCTCAGTGCTCTGCTGTCATTTCTGGAAGCTTTATACGAACAATATCCCCCTCACATGGCTGCCATGCTTCTCATCTCCCCTTGTCAGCCTTTGCATCGCATGTGTAAATTCAAGAGAGGAACGTAGCAGGAAATTTCACAGCCCAAGGGGTAGGAAAATGTTCAGGAAAAACCCAAATCACAAGACAGGGAAATTAGTGGGGTGGGAGAGGGAGGTGATAGGTGCTGAAGTCTGACTTAGGAAGTCAGGCAGACAACTGAGTGAGCAAATACAGATCTCCAAAATCCTGTCCTTTCGTAAAGCCAACTTCTGCTGCTGGAGGGAGGTGGGATGGGGAAGGGGTTGGGAAGGCAGGACAGAAGCAGCACAGTGCAAAATGTAGGTGCCAAAAGGCAACTGCAGACCCCTGAGGTGACATCCAGCTTTCCTTTCCCAGCTCTATCTTACTGAGCTATATAGTTTATGCTGGGTTTTTTAAGCTCTAATCCAATATCTGTGATTCTCCACCATTGCCATCAGTCCCTGGCCATCAGGACCTGGCACCCCTGACCCAGCATCCTGCAACACCTTGGCCATGCTCCCACACAAAAGACCTGACACTCCCTGCCACGCTCAGGCAAGCCAAATATTCTTCCCTTTGATTTGTTTCAGACACACCAGCCATAAATTTCAGCCTCTGGCCTCTTCTTCTCATTCAATGAGACCAGCTCAGAGGAAGGAAGGGATTCAGGTTTCACAGCGCTGGGCAGCCTCAGCACATCTGTTGAGCAAACACACTCATTTTCTCCCCCGCAACCCAAGATCACCTCCCCATCCCTTCATCTCCTCCTTTTTAGTCCCAGTTGCTGGTTTCTCCAGGTAAGCAATGAGTGCTGTGTACTCTGGTAAACCTGCAATGGCCATCGCCATCGCTTGGTGCCCAGCATCACAGCAGCCGGAGCTCAGCCGGGCGGGTGCTGGGGTGTCCACCCCCCCCAGGAGAATGGCCGAAGGTGCGAGCTCCTGCGAAAACCTCCCCTCAGGCTCAGCGTATTCTGCACTTTTGGAAATAAAACCCTGTGTTCTGTTAAATAACTTTTTCTTTTTTTTTCCCCCTGCATGCAGGCACCCTATTACCTCTTTGAATTGACAGCTTTCCTCCCAGATGAGTCCTTTACCCCCTTTT